>NC_092044.1:40659463-41341382 GCF_003086295.3 Arachis hypogaea
CTCCCAAGATTGGCATGCATAAATTAGGATCCTACATGCATTACAGCCCCCTGCTCTGTCCTCCACAAGAGCAGAGCAACCCTTGAGAACATGGCTGAATTTCACTCAAAATCCAACTAATCTTCTCACCAAATAAAAAGCCACTCAAAATTTGAAATCCAAATAGAAGTGTATAAAAGTGTAGTTAGGATTAGAAAGGGGAGCTTACTCATTTTATTTCATCCTTAGTCAACTTGAGAGCTCACTTCCCATTTTTCTGTTTTCTGCAAAATTGGCTTGAGAATTGGAGGAGAGAATTCACTTCTTCTCCTCTATTGTTTTATTTTCTTTACGGGTTTTGTTTGAGTCTTGAGTGTGAAGAATTGAGGAACTTCTGTCTCAATCTCCATTTAAGATCTCTTTGATTTTCCTACTGCATAATTGAGTTAAATTCCATTTCCTTTACTGCTGCAATCTTCAATTTCTTTTTAAATTGCTTTGTGAACTTGGATCTAGGAAGGCAATTGAGATCTATACTCTGCTATCTAGTCTCTAGAGTCTAAGATCTGATTTTCTCTTTTGGTTCTTCTGTTGAACCACTACTGCAATTGAATTTCCATTTGCTGTTTGAAGATCTAGTCAATTTCAATTTCATCTCTTTCTTAGTTAATTGTTGCAAATTTAATTTCCCTTGCTTAAATTCTGAAATCCCAGTCCTCAAATCCATTCTTCATTCAAGAAATTTATATTTCTTGCACTTTAAGTTACCGCAATTTACATTTCTTGTATTTTAAGTTTCAGTCATTTAATTTCTTGTTCTTTAAGATTCAGCATCTTTTACTTTCAGTTCTCTTTAATTTCTGCAATTCATCCTCTCCCTTACATTTCCTGTTATTTACTTACTGTTGAATACAAATCACTCAACCAATACTTGATTCGCTGACTAAATCAATCACTAAACTAAAATTGCTCAATCCTTCAATCCCTGTGGGATCGACCTCACTCCCGTGAGTTCTATTACTTGATCGACCCGGTATACTTGCTGGTGAGTTTTGTGTTGATCGTTTTCCACACATCAAGTTTTTGGCGCCGTTGCCAGGATTGAATAGATGACAATGATTAAGTGAAGTGGAGATCTAGATTAGCATTTTTTTCTTTTGTTCTTAACTACATATTAACCGTTTGACTATTTGCCTAAGCTAACCAAACTTCATTCTAGCAATAATTGAAGTTTCACTGGTTTTCTGGTTCTGTGTGTTTCTTGTGTTGTGTTGTATGTCAGGTACAGGCAGAGCTACTCCTATTTCTCTGAAACTGACCAAAGAACTCTTCGAAGGTTGAGAAGAGAAACTAGAGGGAAAGCTGTTGTTGGAGAAGAGGAGTCAGAAGAAGAGGAAGAATTTCAAGAGATGGAAGTACCATTCTTACCCCTAATATAACCAAGAGAGTACTGGCCTCCTATACATTTGCAAATGCTAGACATTGTGGGAGTATCATTCTTACCCCTAATATAACCAATAATTCGCATCACCATTGATAAGGATAACTAGGATAGGACTTCCAGTTTTCATACCTTGCCAACAGTTTTATTAATTATTAGTTTATTTTTCTTATCAATTAAATACTTGTTCAACCTTTTTAAAACCCAAAAATATATCTTTTTTACATAACCAATAATAAATCATACTTCCCTGCAATTCCTTGAGAAGACAACCCGAGGTTTGAATACTTCGATTTATAAATTTATTGGGCTTTGTTACTTGTGACAACTAAACGTTTGTAAGAAATGGATTCCTGTCAGTCTAGAAGCTATACTTACAACGGGAATTTATTTGTGAAAATTTTAGATTGCGCGAGAATTTTGTTCTTCAAAATGGCGCCGTTGCCGGGGAATTGCAAATGTGTGCCTTATTATTGGTTATGTAAATATTTTCAAAAAAATTCAGATTTTTATTTTAAAATTTTTTATCTTATCTTATCTTAGTTTGAAATTTCAAAATCAAATCTTTTTCAAAAATCATATCTTTTTCAGAAAATCTTATCTTATCTTTCTTCAAAAATCATATCTTTTTCAAAAATCTTATCTTATCTTTTCTTCAAAAATCATATCTTTTTCAAAATATTTTTTTTTGTTAGTTTTTGTTTCTATTTTCTCCTACTACTATGAACTCTCACCCCTTTGGCTATGAGTCTGGTTACAACTATGTTGCAGGAAGAGGAGATTACAATGAGAACATGCATCAAGGTTGGAACAATCAAAGATGGGAGGAGCCACAAGGATTTGATCAACCCTCATGGCAACAACCACCTCCAATGGACTATCGACAACCATTCTGTGATGCATACCAAGATAACGGCTATGGCGAGCACTCTTTGATTATCAATAACCACCACCATACGCCTATGAACCCCCTCATCAACATAGCCTGGACCACCATACCACAAGCCCCTACAACTATTCACCTCCATATGACCCTAACCCACACCCACTATACCAACCACCATATGAACCATACCCCGAACCACCACCTCAATATTCACCATCTCCATATCCTTATCAAGAAGAACCACCTTCCTACCATGAACCCTTTCTCCAAAATAATGCACCCTTCTATCCACCCAAACCTCCATGGAGAGCACACTTACCTCTCTCATTGGTCTCACCTCTACACTTCAACATCTTATATCCCACATGGGCCAACCCTCCACCTCCAATGTTCAACCCTCAAGCTCCAGTGCACTTCCATCTCAACCACAGAATGATCTCTCCAACATCTTATATCCCAATGCTACTATTGACATAAAACAAGAGAAAATGGATCATCCTCGCGAATCCATACTTCATAAGGAGCTAGAGGAGGCACTAAAGGTGAAGGTAGAAGAGACCTTTGCAGATAAAGGAGTAGTTGAAGGGATTTGTCATAGAAAAGAAACCATCAAGGAGGATTACGATTTTATACTTAAACAACTGGATCAAGCAATAAATCGATTACCTTCCCGACATTCGGACATTCAAGGAACCCCATAGCTTCATGTGGAGAATCTACTGAAGAACGTGGCATGATGGAGAAGTTAGAAACTCCGGTGGACAATGGTCAACACGATTTTGTATTAGAAATTGGAAGACACTGCGCCTACCATTGGGAAGGAAGAAGTGGTTGAAGACTTAGGAGATGCTGAACCTCCATGGGAAAGTCAGGTTATAGAGCCTCTTTCAAAGACGTTTGAAACTGATGTTGAGGAGGGTGTACAACCTCCAAGGCATCTCATAATTGAAGACTTTGAAAGGGATGGTCAAGAGATGGATTCGATCATTGATGAATTCTTATCTACATTTGTATCCTCTCCCATTGGACTTGACGTGGAGATGAAAGAAGAAGAAGCACAACCTCCCATGCCCTTGGTGAACAATGAAGAAGATATTGAATTGGAAGTAATCCACCAAGAAGAAGAGGTTGATATTGAAAAAGATTGCAAAGAGGTGGAAGTTGTCAGAGAAGAACACAAGGGAGTAGAGCTTGCAAGTTTATTAGAAACACCTCTCCCAAGGCCATTACCGTCCAACACAACGTTCAAGTGGGTAAAATTCTTATCCTTGACCTTTACTTTCTCACTTGAATATGGGCTACTAGAGACGGATGGTCAACCTAGAGCTCTTTGTGGCATTAAGAGTAAGAGGAAGATGGTTAGTGGTTGGAGTTGTCAAGCAAGGTTCAACATGGTTGTGTGCTCAAAGTTTAAATGCAAGGGTTGGTGTAAAGCTCAACTGAATGGATCTAGGAAGTTGTTTGGCCGCTTTAGTGAGAATTCAGATTGCTTACTACCCGGATGGAACATTATTGCTCAACAAGAAGACGGGTGCAAAAGCAAGATTTGGGACCCCGGAATTTATTCTGGCAATCAACACTCTTGGGGCCTTGTCACTTGCTTTAACTTACTTGAAGGCTTTCTGCGCCTAGTTTGGGATCCCGGAGGTTATTGGAAGTACAAACACAGGTGGGGATTCCTGGATGAATACAAGCACAAGCCACCATAACAGGGAACTCACCAAATGTCCAACTTAAGGACTCAAACTAAAATTGCTAGGTGGGAGACAACCCACCATGGTATGATCGTTCATTTTTCAGTTTAGTTTGTTTTTGAATTTTGATTAAACCTGGAATTTTACATAACATTCATTGCATTGCATTCTACATACTGCATAAAAAAAGGTGATCGACGTGCCAGCGTCTACGACGCGCCAGCGTCTACGACACGCATGTGCTGTTTGTGTAGCGAAACTGAACAGAGAGTTACACGAGAGACGCGCGGGAGGGGTGCGTGGCGCACAAGCCACCCCACGCGTACACATGCCTCACGCGTGCGCATCCCCTACAATTTTTACCACCTACGCGTAAGCGTCAACGACACAGACGCGTGGATACCCAAATCGGCGTAAAGAGCACCTGGACAGAGGGTTGTGCTGCCCTTGCGAAGGACTTGTGCGAAAGGCACAAATTCATTCACGCGTACGCGTGCCTCACGCGTGCGCGTCATGTTCCCTTTATGGCCCCCACGCATACACGTGGGCGACGCTTACGTGTCACATGGCTCATTCAGTTTTTACACGTTCGCATCTTTCTTCTCTCCTTTCTACTTATTTCTTCCTTCTTTCTTACTTTCTCCTTCTTCATTCCTTTAACCTCTCACCCCTCTTCACTTCCATCCTATTTCATTTAATTTATTTGCATACTTTCATTCATTGCATTATTTTCATTGGTGCTAGAAATCTATTTGGGTCATTATTTCCTATATTTTGCTTGTGGATTATTAAGGATTTGTTTGACAATTATATATTATTTTTATAGGGTTACTTGCATGTTCAATTTAATACTTTTCACAACTTATTTCCCATGCATGCTATGTGTTTGTGAAAATGCCCGTATGGCATTGTGACTTCTTCATTATTCTATCCTTCTATTCTAATGCATGTTCTTCACCAAACCCTTCCAATCTTTTATTAATTCAATATAATTGTCAATACAAACATTATTGTTAGTTTCTTACGACTGATAATACATTTTGGCTTTTAATGCTTGATCTATGCTACTCATGCCTTTGCCAGCATGCCAATAAACATCTTGCATTTAGTTGCCTCAATTTATCATGCTATATTTCCATTTATATCCTAATTTCATGGGGTTGCGACCATGTGTTAACGACATTCTTCTTTACTTTGGCATGATTATCACTCGTACTGCCCTCTTCCTTACTCTATCCCTTTGATGTCCCTTTCTCTTCTCCCTTTTCAGGATGGCCACCAGGAAGGGTAAAGAGAAAAACACTTCAACGAGCACCAACTGAGGAACCACAACCCCCGCCCACCTAAACGTCTTTGCATGCACGGAGGACGGTGCAATCTTTAAGTGTGGGGAGGTCAATATCGATCTCCATGGGTTAATTAGTCCCTTCTCAACACCAATTTTTTTATTTTCTATGTTAGTTCATTGCTGCATTTGCATGTGTATTTGCATGTTTGATTGCATACTTTACCACCACTTGGTTAAAGTAATATTCTCTTTTTCAAGAAAATTTTTATAGCATTTCACTAATTTGAATTAAAATTTTTATTGAACTTGTTTGAAGAAATCTTATTTTGGAACATGGTTTAGAGCTCGAACACACAAAACCCGTGAGATTTTGAGCCTATTTGATTGGTTGCATCTTATCAACCAATATTTTATTTTTGATGTGTGTTTTTCTCTCTAAAATTGTGATCTATGTCTTGCCTAATTCTATATTTCCATTGTTTGATGTACGCATGCACTTATATGATTGAGACCTTTGTTTCACTAAGCCTACATACCCATATGGCCTTACCTTTCATTACCCTTTGCAAACCAATGCTGAGCCTATTATACCCCTTTTGTTCTTTACTTTAGCTCATCACTAACTCTAAGCAAAAAATAATAATGTCCTTAATTTGAATCCTTGATTAGCTTAGACTAGTGAAAGTGCTCATGAATTAAGTGTGGGGAAAGTGGGTTTGAAAATGTTTGGTTTGGGAATTGAGTATGTTAGACTTTCTGTAAAAATATGAAATATGTTTAGAACATGTTTATGCATTCAATACCTTAATCGTATGCATTGAGAAAAACAAAAGAAAAGAAAAATACAAAGAAAAATAAAAAAAAGGAGAGAAAAAGAAAAGAAAAAGAGCAGAAAAATAAAAAGGGGACAAAATGCCCCAAAGTAAATGATGAAATCAATGCATATGAGTTGTACTTAAATTGGGATGCATGAATATGTGGTGAACATAGTTAATGGGTAGTTATATCCTGTATTGTGATTATATGGATTGTCTTAAGTTAGGTGGAAAAAGTTTAGGTTAATTGAGGATTCAGATTTTAGTCCACTTGGCCAAATACAATCTTACCTTGACCTTGACCCCATTACAACCCTTAAAAGACCTCTTGATATGTGTATTGGTGCATTAAATTTCTGTTGATTGTTAGATGAAAAGCAAGCCTTAGAAAGCAAGGTTAGTAGAAAATTGAGAGATCGAACCTTAAACACCTGAGCAATTAGAGTGCATACACTTCTAGCAAGGGTTCGATGCTCGATTCCTTGTTCCCTGCTTTCATGAGCTATTTTCTTCTTGCAAGTTATTTGTACTTTATTTTGGGATTTGGATTAGTGAAATCCAGTTCATATTTATTCTTGAAAGATTTATTTACTTTTTCACCAAGTAGGTAGAATCATCTTAGCATATAGTTGCATTCACATTCATAGGTTGTATTGCATGAGTCTTGCTTTTCCCTACTCATTTATTCTGTCTCCTTGAGCTTAGCATGAGGACATGCTAATGTTTAAGTGTGGGGAGGTTGATAAACCATTATTTTATGATTCATATTGTGTTTAATTGAGTGGTTTTTATCAAGTCTTTACCCACTTATTCATATGATTAGCATGTATTTGCAATTCCTTCCCAAATTGTTCTATGATTGAAAACTTGCTTCCTAGAGTCTTTAATTTGTATATTTTAATCATCTCTTATTACCATTCGATACCTTGATATGTGTGTTAAGTGTTTCAGGCTTCATAGGGCAGGAATGGCTTAGAGAATGGAGAGGAAGCTTGCAAAAAAGGAAGGAGCACAAAGAAATAAAGGAGACAACCAGCGGACAGCGATGCACACGCATGGCTGCTGCGTGCGCACGAATCAGACAAAAACACTGTAATGCGTACGCGTGCTTGACATGTACGCGTGGACTGGAGTTCGCGCAACCGACGCGAGCGCGTGCCTGACGCGCATGCGTGGAGAGGAAAATCGCTGAATGACACGAACGCATGACCGACACGTACGCGTGACCTGCGTGATCTGCAGAAATTATAGAATACGCTGGAGATAGTTTCGAGCCGCATTTTGACCCAGATTTTGGCCCAGAACATGCAGAGGCTCAAGATATTAGATCATAATTCACTTTTCATAATTTTAGATGGAATTTTTAGAGAGGGAGGCTCCCTCCTCCCTCTTAGGAATTAGGATTAGGATTTAGGATTTCTATTATGTTCAGACTACTTCTCTTCATCGCAGGTTCAATGTTCCTTTTATTTTCCCAATTTGACTTATGAACTTTTCCATGTTGGATTTGATTTCTTTTATTAATATTTGAGGTATTTCAGACATATGACTTTTATTTAGTTTCTTATATTCTTGGTTCTAGTTGATTAATTGGTGACTCTTGAGTTATCAAACTCATCGTGATTGATAATTGTTATCTTTGCCGATTGATTTAGATTCCTATAACTCTAGTCTTTCCTTAGGAATTGACTATGACTTTAGGTGTTAAATTGATTTATCCACTTGACTTACCTTCACAGTTAGAGGTTGACTTAATGGGAGCAAAAATATAATTCTCATCACCATTGATAAGGATAACTAGGATAGGACTCCTAGTTTTCATACCTTGCCCAAAGTTTTATTAATTATTAGTTTATTTTTCTTATCAATTAAATTACTTGTTCAAACCTTTTTAAAAACCCAAAAATATATCTTTTTTTACATAACCAATAATAAATCATACTTCCCTGCAATTCCTTGAGAAGATGACCCGAGGTTTGAATACTTCGGCTTATAAATTTATTGGGCTTTGTTACTTGTGACAACCAAACATTTGTAAGAAAGGGATTCTTGTCGGTCTAGAAGCTATACTTACAACGGGAATTTATTTGTGAAAATTCTAGATCACGCGAGAATTTCGTTCTTCATGGACGCCTCCTGGTGCACGAAATTGCAATCACACTTTTGCAACCCCGCACAACTAACCAGCAAGTGCACTGGGTCGTCCAAGTAATACCTTACGTGAGTAAGGGTCGATCCCACAGAGATTGTCGGCTTGAAGCAAGCTATGGTTATCTTGTAAATCTTAGTCAGGATATCAGAAATTATCAGGATTGATTGTGAAAAGTAAAAGAACATGAAATAAGTACTTGTTTTGCAGTGATAGAGAATAGGTTGAGGTTTTGGAGATGCTCCATCTTCTGAATCTCTGCTTTCCTACTGTCTTCTTCTTCAAGCACGCAAGGATCCTTCCATGGCAAGTTGTATGCAAGGGTTTCACCGTTGTCAGTGGCTACCTCCCATCCTCTCAGTGGAAATGTTCAACGCACCCTGTCACGGCACGGCTATCCATCTGTCGATTCTCAATCAGGCCGGAATAGAATCCAATGATTCTTTTGCGTCTGTCACTAACGCCCCGCCTTGAGGAGTTTGAAGCTCGTCAAAGTCATTCAATCATTGAATCCTACTCAGAATACCACAGACAAGGTTTAGACCTTCCGGATTCTCTTGAATGCCGCCATCAGTTCTAGCTTATACCACGAAGATTCTGATTAAAGAATCCAAGAGATATCTACTTAATCTAAGGTAGAACAGAGGTGGTTGTCAGGCACACGTTCATAGTTGAGAATGATGATGATTGTCACGGATCATCACATTCATCCGGTTTAAGAACAAGTAATATCTTAGAATAGAAGCAAGCATGATTGAATAAGAAACAGTAGTAATTGCATTAATCCATCAAGACACAGCAGAGCTCCTCACCTCCAACCATGGGGTTTAGAGACTCATGCCATGGAAAGTACACAAAGAAACGTGTAAAGTGTCATGAGGTACAGATACAATGTCAAAAGATCCTATTAATAGTGAACTAGTAGCCTAGGGTATACAGAAATGAGTAAATGACGTAAAAATCCACTTCTGGGTCCACTTAGTGTGTGCTTGGGCTGAGCAATGAAGCATTTTCGTGTAGAGACCTTTTCTGGAGTTAAACGCCAGCTTTTATGCCAGTTTGGGCGTTTAACTCCAAGTTTTATGCCAGTTCCGGCGTTTAACGCTGGAAATTCTGAGGGTAATTTGCCACGCCGGTTTGGGCCATCAAATCTTGGGCAAAGTATGGACTATCATATATTGCTGGAAAGCCCAGGATGTCTACTTTCCAACGCCGTTGAGAGCGCGCCTATTGGGCTTCTGTAGCTCCAGAAAATCTACTTCGAGTGCAGGGAGGTCAGAATCCAACAGCATCTGCAGTCCTTTTTGGTCTCTGAATCAGATTTTTGCTCAGGACCCTCAATTTCAGCCAGAAAATACCTGAAATCACAGAAAAACACACAAACTCATAGTAAAGTCCAGAAAAGTGAATTTTAACTAAAAACTAATAAAAATATACTAAAAACTAACTAGATCATACCAAAAACATACTAAAAACAATGCCAAAAAGCGTATAAATTATCCGTTCATCACAACACCAAACTTAAATTGTTGCTTGTCCCCAAGCAACTGAAAATCAAAATAGGATAAAAAGAAGAGAATATACTATAGACTCCAAAATATCAAGGAAACTTAGCTCCAATTAGATGAGCGGGACTAGTAGCTTTTTGCCTCCGAACAGTTTTGGCATCTCACTCTATCCTTTGAAGTTCAGAATGATTAGCATCTATAGGAACTCAGAACTCAGATAATGTTATTGATTCTCCTAGTTAAGTATAATGATTCTTGAACATAGCTAGTGTATGAGTCTTGGCTGTGGCCCAAAGCACTCTGTTTTCCAGTATTACCACCGGATACATACATGCCACAGACACATTATTGGGTGAACCTTTTCAGATTGTGACCCAGCTTTGCTAGAGTCCCCAATTAGAGGTGTCCAGGGTTCTTAAGCACACTCTTTTTGCCTTGGATCACAACTTTATTTCTTTCTTTTTCTTTCTCTTTCTTTCTTCTCTTTTTTTTCGAAATTTTTTTTTCACTGCTTTTTCTTGCTTCAAGAATCAATTAAATGATTTTTTAGATCCTCAATAACAGTTCTCTTTTTCCTCATCCTTTCAAGAGCCAACAATTTTTAACATTCTCAAAACAACAAATTCAAGAGACATATGCACTGTTCAGGCATTCATTCAGAAAACAAAAAGTATTGTCACCACATCAAACTAATTCAACTAGTTTCAAGGATAAATTTCGAAATCCTGTACTTCTTGTTCTTTTGTGATTAAAGCATTTTTCTTTTAAGAGAGGTGATGGATTCATAGGACATTCATAGATTTAGGACATGAATTTTAAATTTTATTAATTATGAATTAAGAACAAGACTCAAAAATAGATATAAGATTAGACAAAAAAAAATAAAAATAGAAAACAAAAAAAAAATTTTAAATAGGCTCCTAATGATAGAGGTTTTCACAGAGTTAGGACTCAACAACCTTGATTCTGAGAAGTGGATGCTCCCTCAACTTGGGATGAGAGCTTTTGGCGTTTCAACTCTTGGAGTTCACGCCCCTGCTTCTCTTGTTCCTTCAGCAATTTGCAGAGAATGCAGTTCTGATTCTGCTGTTCTTCCTTCAGTTGCTCCATAGTTTCTTGTAACTTGATGATAGATGCTTCTAGGCTGGTCCAGTAGTCAATTTTAGGAAATTCAGGGAGGAACTCCTGCGCCCTCCTTTTGATAGAGTTGTCTTGCATTTGTCCTTCCATTGACTTCTTGGTGATTGGATGTTCAATGGGTATGAATTCATCTACTCCCATCTTTACCCCAGCCTCTTTACAGAGCAAGGAGATCAAGCTTGGGTAAGCCAATTTGGCTTCAGTGGAATTTTTATTTGCAATTGTGTAGATCTCACAAGCAATCACATGATGAACCTCCACTTCTTTTCCAAGCATAATGCAATGAATCATCACTGCTCTCTTGATAGTGACCTCAGAACGGTTGCTAGTGGGCAATATGGAACGCCCAATAAAGTCTAGCCAACCTCTTGCAATTGGTTTGAGGTCTCCCCTCTTGAGTTGATTTGGGACACCCTTAGAATTGGTTATCCACTTAGTTCCAGGGAGGCATATGTCCTCTAGAACTTGATCCAACCCTTTATCTGCTCTCACCATTCTCCTATTAAAGGATTAAGGATCATCTTGCAGTTGAGGCAATTTGAAGATTTCTCTTATTTTGTCCAGATGGAAGTACATAACTTTCCCTCTGACCATGGTTCTGTAGGTATGGTAAGCAGTTCCAGTCATTCTCTGCTTATCTGTTAGCCACATATTTGAGTAGAATTCCTGAACCATATTCCTTCCAACCTTTATCTCAGGATTGGTTAGAACTTCCCATCCTCTGTTTCAAATTTGCTCTTGGATCCCCGGATATTCATCTTCTTTCAGATCAAATTTAACTTCCGGGATCACTGACCTCAGACCCATTATTTTGTGATAATGGTCTTCATGTTCTTTGGTTAAGAACTTCTCTTGATTCCAAAGATTCTTTGGATTATTCTCTTTCTTTCCTCTTAAATTGGTTTGTTTTCCCTTAGGAGCCATGATCTTGATGAATCTTGGCTTAGTGATCACGGAAAAGCACACCAAACATAGAGGTTTGCTTGTCCTCAAGCAAAAGAAAGGAAAGAAGAGAGAGAAGAGAAGAGCAAATTCGAATGGTGTGGGGGAATTAGGGGGCCAAATGTGTATTTATAAAGTGGGGAGGAGAGATTTCGAAAAAAAAGAAAAATTTGAAAGAAGATTTGAGAAGATATGGAAAGAATTTGAGAGAAGGGTGAGTTTTTGAACAAGATTTGGGATTGATTTGAAGAATGATTTTAGATTTTTGAAAATTTGAAAGTGAATGATGAAAGGTTGAGATGCATTTATGTAGAAAAGTATGGGTGAGAAAAGGAAAGTTTGAAAAAATTTGATTTGAAAAAAAAATCTTGGTCCCCCCACCTTTCTGGCGTTAAACGCCCAGAATGGCACCCATTCTGGCGTTTAACGCCCATTTGTTGCCCCTTTTGGGCGTTTAACGCCCAGCCAGGTGCCTTGGCTGGCGTTAAACGCCAAAATTCCTTTATCACTGGGCATTTTTCTAAAACGCCCAGGATGCTGCACACCTGGCGTTAAACGCCCAAAATGGTGCCCATTCTGGCGTTTAACGCCCAAAATGGCTCCTTTACTGGCGTTAAACGCCCAGAATGGTGCCCATTATGGCGTTTAACGCCCAAAATGCCCCTTACTGGCGTTTTTTCGCCAGTAAGCTCTTTTTCTCTGCTTTTTGAGCTGAATCCTTCTGTAACTCTGTGAATTCCTTCATTTTTGATACTTGCCTTGGTAAAAACAAAACATATAACTTGCTAATGACTGGGTTGCCTCCCAGCAAGCGCTTCTTTACTGTCTTTAGCTGGACTTTTACTGAGAATCACTCAAGTCTCAGTTTTGAGCATTCCTGCTCAAAATTGCCTTCAAGATAATGCTTGATTCTCTGTCCATTAACAATGAACTTTTTGTCAGAATCAGTATCCTGAAGCTCAACATATCCATATGGTGACACTCCTGTAATCACATACGGACCCCTCCACCGGGATTTAAGTTTTCCTGGAAACAAACGAAGCCTAGAGTTGAAGAGCAGAACTTTTTGTCCTGGCTCAAAGACTCTGGTTGACAACTTCTTGTCATGCCACCTCTTTGCCTTTTCCTTATAAATTTTTGCATTTTCAAAGGCATTGAGTCTGAACTCTTCTAGCTCATTGAGCTGGAGCAATCTTTTTTCACCAGCTAACTGAGCATCCATGTTTAGGAATCTGGTTGCCCAGTAGGCTTTATGTTCCAGTTCCACGGGCAGATGACAGGCCTTCCCATACACCAGTTGGTATGGAGAGGTTCCTATAGGAGTCTTGAATGCTGTTCTGTATGCCCACAGAGCATCATCCAAGCTCTTTGCCCAATCCTTTCTTCGGGCTATCACAGTCCATTCCAGGATTCTTTTTAGCTCTCTGTTAGAGACTTCAGCTTGCCCATTTGTCTGTGGGTGATGCGGAGTTGCCACTTTGTGGCTAATTCCATATCTAACCATAGCAGAGTATAGCTGTCTATTGCAGAAATGAGTGCCCCCGTCACTGATTAGTACTCTGGGAACACCAAATCTGCTGAAGATGTGTTTCTGGAGGAATTTCAGCACGGTCTTGGTATCATTAGTGGGTGTAGCAATTGCTTCTATCCACTTAGATACATAGTCCACTGCCACCAGAATGTAAGTGTTTGAGTATGATGGTGGGAATGGACCCATGAAGTCAATTCCCCATACATCAAACAATTCTATCTCTAATATCCCTTGTTGAGGCATGGCATATCTGTGAGGTAAGTTACCAGCTCTTTGGCAACTGTCACAGTTACGCACAAACTCTCGGGCATCTTTATAGAGAGTAGGCCAGTAGAAGCCACATTGGAGAACTTTAGTGGCTGTTCGCTCACTTCCAAAATGTCCTCCATACTGTGATCCATGGCAGTGCCATAGGATCCTTTGTGCTTCTTCTCTGGGTCCACATCTGCAGATCATTCTGTCTGCACATCTCTTAAAGAGATATGGTTCATCCCAGAGGTAGTACTTGGCATCTGAAATTAATTTCTTTCTTTGCACTCTGCTGTACTCCTGGGGTATGAACCTCACAGCTTTATAATTTGCAATATCTGCAAACCATGGAGCTTCCTGAATGGCAAAGAGTTGCTCATCTGGGAAGGTCTTAGAGATCTCAGTAGAAGGGAGGGACGTCCCAGCTACTGGTTCTATTCGGGACAGATGATCAGCTACTTGGTTCTCTGTCCCTTTTCTGTCTCTTATTTCTATATCAAACTCTTGCAGAAGCAACACCCATCTTATAAGCCTGGGTTTTGAATCCTGCTTTGTGAGTAAGTATTTAAGAGCAGCATGGTCAGTGTACACAACCACCTTGGATCCTACTAGATAGGATATAAACTTGTCAATGGCATAGACCAATGCAAGTAATTCTTTTTCTGTGGTTGTGTAATTCTTCTGTGCGTTATTTAGAACACGGCTGGCATAATAAATGACGTGCAGAAGCTTGTTATGCCTCTGTCCCAACACTGCACCAATGGCATGGTCACTGGCATCACACATTAGTTCAAATGGCAATGCCCAATCTGGTGCAGAGATGACTGGTGCTGTGATCAGCTTAGCTTTCAGGGTCTCAAATGCCTGCAGACACTGTGTGTCAAACACAAATGGTGTGTCAGCAGCTAGTAGGTTACTCAAAGGTTTTGCAATTTTCGAAAAATCCTTTATAAACCTTCTGTAGAATCCTGCATGCCCCAGAAAGCTTCTGATTGCCTTAACATTGGCAGGTGGTGGTAATTTTTCGATTACCTCTACCTTTGCCTTATCCACCTCTATTCCCCTGCTTGAAATTTTATGTCCAAGGACAATTCCTTCAGTCACCATAAAGTGACATTTCTCCCAGTTTAAAACCAGGTTAGTCTCTTGGCACCTTTTCAGGACAAATGATAGGTGGTTAAGACAGGAGCTGAATGAGTCTCCATATACTGAGAAGTCATCCATGAAGACTTCAAGAAATTTCTCCACCATATCAGAGAAGATGGATAGCATGCATCTCTGAAAGGTTGCAGGAGCATTACACAGACCAAAAGGCATCCTTCTGTAGGCAAATACGCCAGAAAGGCAAGTAAATGTTGTTTTCTCTTGGTCCTGAGGATCTACTGCAATTTGGTTGTAACCTGAATAGCCATCCAAAAAGCAGTAATAATCATGACCAGCTAGTCTTTCTAGCATTTGGTCTATGAATGGTAAAGGAAAATGATCCTTTCTGGTGGCTGTATTGAGCCTTCTGTAGTCAATACACATACGCCACCCTGTGACTGTTCTTGTAGGAACCAGTTCATTTTTTTCATTATGAACCACTGTCATCCCTCCCTTTTTGGGGACAACTTGGACAGGGCTCACCCAGGGGCTATCAGAAATAGGATAAATAATCCCAGCCTCCAGTAATTTAGTGACCTCTTTCTGCACCACCTCCTTCATGGCTGGATTTAGCCTCCTCTGTGGTTGGACCACTGGTTTGGCATTATCCTCCAATAGGATCTTGTGCATGCATCTAGCTGGGCTAATGCCCTTAAGATCACTTATGGACCACCCAAGAGCTGTCTTGTGTGTCCTTAGCACTTGAATCAGTGCTTCCTCTTCCTGTGGATTTAAAGCAGAGCTTATAATCACTGGAAAAGTGTCACTCTCTCCCAGAAATGCATACTTCAGGGATGGTGGTAGTGGTTTGAGTTCAGGTTTGGGAGGCTTATCCTCCTCCTGAGGAATTTTCGAAAATTCCTTTGTTTCCTCTGGTTCTTCTTGATCAGGTTGAGCATCCTTGAAGATGTCCTCAAGCTCTGATTCTAGGCTTTCAGTCATATTGATCTCTTCTACCAGAGAGTCAATAATGTCAGCGCCCATGCAGTCATTTGGTGTGTCTGGATGCTGCATAGCTTTTACAGCATTCAACTTGAACTCATCCTCATTGACTCTCAGGTTACTTCCCCTTTTTGTACATCAATGAGAGTTCGTCCAGTTGCTAGGAAAGGTTTTCCTAGAATGAGAGTTGCACTCTTGTGCTCCTCCATTTCCAGCACCACAAAGTCAGTTGGAAAGGCGAATGGCCCAACCTTGACAATCATATCCTCTATTATGCCTGATGGATATTTAATGGAGCCATCAGCAAGTTGGAGGCATATCCGGGTTGGTTTGACTTCTCCAGTCAACCCAAGCTTTCTGATAGTGGATGCAGGTATTAGATTGATGCTTGCTCCAAGATCACATAGGGCTGTCTTGGTACAAGCACCTTCTAATGTGCATGGTATCATAAAGCTTCCTGGATCTTGAAGCTTTTCTGGTAAGCTTTTTAGAATGACTGCGCTGCATTCTTCAGTGAGAAACACTTTTTCAGTTTCTCTCCAATCCTTCTTATGACTTAAGATTTCTTTCATGAATTTAGCATAAGAAGGTATTTGCTCAAGTGCCTCTGCAAACGGAATCTTTATTTCAAGAGTCCTTAGATAGTCTGCAAAGCGGGCAAATTGCTTATCCTGTTCCGCTTAGCGGAGTTTTTGAGGATAAGGCATCTTGGCTTTATATTCTTCAACCTTAGATGCTGCAGGTTTATTCCTTACAGAAGTGGTTGAAGAAGCCTTGTTAGAGGGATTACTGTCAGCACTCTCAGGTGTCTGATCCTCCCTTGGCGTCTGAACGCCAGGATTGGGTGGAAAATGGGCGTTTAACGCCAACTTTTCCCCATTTTCTGGCGTTTGAACGCCAGAACTGGGCAGGGAATGGGCGTTTAATGCCAGCTTTCCCTCCCTTTCTGGCGTTTGAACGCCAATAACATTCCTCTCTGGGCTCTTACTGTCCTCAGAGGGATTTTGAACAGTGGTTTGGTTATCCCCTGTCAATTGTTCCTTGTTTGGCTTTTTGCTACTTTGAGCAGTGTTATTCAGTGTCTTCCCACTCCTCAGTTGAACTGCTTGACATTCCTCTGTTATCTGTTTAGATATTTGCTGTTTTGCTTGATTCAACTGCAGTTCTATGTTCTTGTTAGCAACTTTAGTTTCATGGAGCATTTCTTTAAATTCAGCTAACTGTTCTGTCATCAGGAGCAATTGTTGATTAAGCTCAATCATCTGTTCTTGAGGATTAGGATCAGTGACTACTGTCATGACTTCCTCTTTTAGAGAGAACTCATTGCTAGAGTACAAATATTGGTTTCTAGCAACAGTATCTATAAGCTCTTGAGCCTCTTCAATTGTCTTCCTCATGTGTATAGACCCACCAGCTGAGTGGTCTAAGGACATCTGAGCTTTTTCTGTAAGCCCATAGTAGAAGATGTCTAACTGTACCCACTCTGAAAATATTTCAGAGGGGCATTTTCTTAGCATACCTCTATACCTCTCCCAGGCGTTATAAAGGGATTCATTATCCTCTTGTTTAAAGCCTTGGATGTCCAGCCTTAGCTGTGTCATCCTCTTTGGAGGGTAAAAGTGATTCAGGAATTTGTCTGATAACTGTTTCCATGTCTTTATGCTTGCTGTAGGTTGGTTATTCAACCACCTCTTAGCTTGATCTTTTACAGCAAACGAAAATAGTAATAGTCTGTAGACATCCTGATCCACCTCTTTATCATGTACTGTGTCAGCAATTTGTAAGAACTGTGCCAGAAACTCAGTAGGCTCTTCCTGTGGAAGACCGGAATACTGGCAATTTTGCTGCACTATGATAATGAGTTGAGGATTTAGCTCAAAGCTGCTTGCTTTGATGGGAGGTGCACAGATGCTACTCCCATATGCAGCTGTAATGGGGTTAGCATATGACCCCAGAGTCCTTCTGGACTGATCAATCCCACTTATGTCCATAATGGATAAAGGGAAATGATATGGAGTGCAAATAGATAAAAAAATATCTTTTTATTTTTCTTTTTTTTTTTTGAATTAAACGAAAAAAATAAAATAAAAAAAAGAAAATAAAATAAAAATTCAAAAATTAAAAAGAAAATAAGATCAAAGCAAATTGAGAACTGAATCAATTAGTCAATTAAAAAGATTTTGAGATTAGCAATTAGAAAGATATGATTGAAAAACTTTTATGAAAAATATTTGATTTTTGGAAAAGAGGAAAGAGAAAAACAACAAAATGACACCAAACTTAAAATTTTTAGAAAATCAAACACTAATTTTCAAAAATTTTTAAGGGAAAAACACAAAGAGGACACCAAACTTAGAATTTTTAAAGATCAAAAAGAGACTAAGGACATGCAAATTCGAAAAACTAAAAGAAAACAAAAGCATGCAATTGACACCAAACTTAAAATATGAAACTAGACTCAACTACAAGACTCTAAACCAACAAAAATAAAACAGTCCTAATCTAAGCAACAAGATAAGCCGTTAGTTGTCCAAACTCAACAATCCTCGGCAACGGTGCCAAAAACTTGGTGCACGAAATTGCAATCACACTTTTGCAACCCCGCACAACTAACCAGCAAGTGCACTGGGTCGTCCAAGTAATACCTTACGTGAGTAAGGGTCGATCCCACGGAGAGTGTCGGCTTGAAGCAAGCTATGGTTATCTTGTAAATCTTAGTCAGGATATCAGAAATTATCAGGATTGATTGTGAAAAGTAAAAGAACATGAAATAAGTACTTGTTTTGCAGTGATAGAGAATAGGTTGAGGTTTTGGAGATGCTCCATCTTCTGAATCTCTGCTTTCCTACTGTCTTCTTCTTCAAGCACGCAAGGCTCCTTCCATGGCAAGCTGTATGCAAGGGTTTCACCGTTGTCAGTGGCTACCTCCCATCCTCTCAGTGGAAATGTTCAACGCACCCTGTCACGGCACGGCTATCCATCTGTCGGTTCTCAATTAGGCCGGAATAGAATCCAATGATTCTTTTGTGTCTGTCATTAACGCCCCGCCTTCAGGAGTTTGAAACTCGTCACAGTCATTCAATCATTGAATCCTACTCAGAATACCACAGACAAGGTTTAGACCTTCCGGATTCTCTTGAATGCCGCCATCAGTTCTAGCTTATACCACGAAGATTCTGATTAAAGAATCCAAGAGATATCTACTTAATCTAAGGTAGAACGGAGGTGGTTGTCAGGCACACGTTCATAGTTGAGAATGATGATGATTGTCACGGATCATCACATTCATCCGGTTTAAGAACAAGTAATATCTTAGAATAGAAGCAAGCATGATTGAATAAGAAACAGTAGTAATTGCATTAATCCATCAAGACACAGCAGAGCTCCTCACCCCCAACCATGGGGTTTAGAGACTCATGCCGTGGAAAGTACACAAAGAAACATGTAAAGTGTCATGAGGTACAGATACAATGTCAAAAGATCCTATTAATAGTGAACTAGTAGCCTAGGGTATACAGAAATGAGTAAATGACGTAAAAATCCACTTCTGGGTCCACTTAGTGTGTGCTTGGGCTGAGCAATGAAGCATTTTCATGTAGAGACCTTTTCTGGAGTTAAACGCCAGCTTTTATGCCAGTTTGGGCGTTTAACTCCAAGTTTTATGCCAGTTCCGGCGTTTAACGCTGGAAATTCTGAGGGTAATTTGCCACGCCGGTTTGGGCCATCAAATCTTGGGCAAAGTATGGACTATCATATATTGCTGGAAAGCCCAGGATGTCTACTTTCCAACGCCGTTAAGAGCGCGCCAATTGGGCTTCTGTAGCTCCAGAAAATCCACTTTGAGTGCAGGGAGGTCAGAATCCAACAGCATCTGCAGTCCTTTTCGGTCTCTGAATCAGATTTTTGCTCAGGACCCTCAATTTCAGCCAGAAAATACCTGAAATCACAGAAAAACACACAAACTCATAGTAAAGTCCAGAAAAGTGAATTTTAACTAAAAACTAATAAAAATATACTAAAAACTAACTAGATCATACCAAAAACATACTAAAAACAATGCCAAAAAGCGTATAAATTATCCGCTCATCACCTCCTCTGGTTACAAGTACCTCTCATTTATGGATGCTTATTCAGGATACAATCAAATCCCAATGTATCCACCTGATCAAGAAAAAACTTCATTTTTAACCCCCAAAGCAAACTACTGTTACATCGTCATGCCCTTCGGACTCAAAAATGTAGGAGCTACCTACCAAAGGTTAATGAACAAAGTCTTCACAGAGTACATCGAAAAACTAATGGAGGTATATGTAGACGGCATGTTAGTAAAAACATAAAGTGAGGAGTCGCTACTATCCGACCTCGCCCAAGTATTCAATACCATAAGAAAACATGGCATGCGACTTAATCCTGCAAAGTGCACCTTCGCAGTAGAGGCTGGCAAGTTCTTGGGTTTTATGCTCACACAAAGAGGAATCGAGGCAAACCCAGATAAATTCCAAGCTATACTCGACATGAAAAGCCCGACGTGTGTTAAAGAGGTACAACAACTCAATGGAAGATTGGCAGCCTTGTCCAAATTCCTAGCTGGATCAAA
This sequence comes from Arachis hypogaea, assembly GCF_003086295.3. NCBI lineage: Eukaryota > Viridiplantae > Streptophyta > Magnoliopsida > Fabales > Fabaceae > Arachis > Arachis hypogaea. The sequence goes on from NC_092044.1 coordinate 40,679,768, forward strand.
AATAAGATCCCTCCCCTTCTACGCCACCCTACGAAAGGGAAAGAGGTTTGAATAGATGGCGGAGTGCGAGCAAGCCTTCCAGGATTTCATAAGATTCCTAGGACAACCACCTATTCTAACCCGGCCACGGGAAGGAGAACTGCTCATATTATACCTCGCAGTAGAAAATCGGGCAGTAGCTTCGGTATTGATCCGAGAAGATGATAGTGGACAACAACCTATATACTAAATCAGCAAGGCACTACAAGGGTCCAAACTGAACTTTCAAAAACTAGAAAAATTCGCCTATACTCTCATACTAACATCCCGACGACTTCGTCCATATTTCCAAGCCCACACCATCAGGGTTCGGACCAACCAGCCCATAAAAGACATCTTACAAAAAACAGACCTAGCAGGAAGAATCTTGCAGTCGAGTTGTTCGAATTTGACATTCAATATGAAGCTCGGACAGCCATCAAATCACAGTATCTGGCCGACTTCATTGCAGAGTTTACTGACTCCCCAGAAATCCCTACAAAATAGAATCTCTATGTAGACAGTTCCTCAAACAAAACCAAAAGTGGCACAGGCATGATAATAGAGAGCGATCAGGGAACGCAAATCGAACTTTCACTCAAATTCAGGTTCCCTGCTTCAAACAACCAGGCTGAATATGAGGCACTACTAGCTGGTTTGAAGCTGGCTAAGGAGGTTGGAGCTCAAAAGCTTGTCATCTTCAGCGACTCGCAGGTAATCACCTCACAAATAGCAGGGAGCTATCAAGCCAAGGATCCCACCATGAAAAAGTACTTGGATAAAACCAAGGAACAGCTTGGACAACTCAGAGAATATGAGGTCCGCCATATACCCCGGGAACAGAATGCTCGAGCTGATGCACTCTCAAAACTAGCCAGCACTAAACCAGGGGGGCAACAATAGAAGCCTCATCCAAGAAATGCTGCAGAGCCCGTCAATCTCGGAAGAAGAAAAGGTCCTAACCATAACAGGGCAGGAACAAGGATGGATGACTCCCATAATCAGTTACCTCAAAATAGAAACACTCCCTATAGATAAGAAGGAGGCAAAGAGGTTAAAACGGGAGGCACAATACTACACCATCATGAACAATACTCTGTACAAGAGAGGGATTTCAACACCACTGTTAAAATGTGTGCCGACTTCCAATACAAAGGAAGATTTAGAAGAAGTACACAATGGCATCTGTGGCAACTATCTCGGAGCACAGGCTCTTACCAAAAAGGTACTCCGGGCCGAATTCTATTGGCTGACTCTACAAAAAGAAGCAACAGAATTCGTAAAGACATGTTCACCATATTAGAAACATGCCAACATTCATATCGCCCCACCAGAAGAGCTTATCAATGTAACCTCACCCTGGCCATTCGCAAAATGGGGACTCGACCTTCTCGGTCCTTTCCCTCAAGGATCCGGACAAGTCAAATTCCTCATCATGGGGGTAAACTATTTCACAAAATGGATCAAGGCGGAACCCCTAGCTAATGCCACTGCTTAAAGAAGTCGAAAATTCCTATATAGAAACATTGTCACAAGGTTTGGGGTTCCATACTCCATCACCACAAACAATGGCACTTAATTTACAGATGCAGGCTTCAGAAAATTGGTGGCCGATCTGAACATAAAATACCAATTCACATCCGTAGAACACCCCCAGGCCAATGGACAAGCAGAAGCTACTAATAAAGTCATATTAGTCGGGTTAAAACAGAGATTACAGGACGCAAAGGGAGCCTGGGCTGAAGAGCTCACGCAAGTCCTATGGGCATATCGGACAACTCCACACTCCACCACAAAGGAATCACCTTTCCGATTAGCTTACGAAATGGAGGCAATGATCCCAGTAGAGGTCGAAGAAGGATCACCCAGAATGATCCACTACAATGAAGAGGCCAACTCTCGACTTCAAAGGGAAGAACTCGACCTACTTCTAGAAATCCAAGAAAGAGCTCAGATCAGGGAAGAGGCATTAAAACGTCGAATGGCTTCAAGATATAATCAAAAGGTAGTACCGCAAGGTTTTGCCGAGAATGACCTCGTACTAATCCGAAACGACATCGGAACAACTCGACCGGGAGAAGGAAAGCTGGCAGCCAACTAGAAAGGACCCTACCGAGTCAAAGAAGTACTTGGAAAGGGCTATTACAGACTATCCGAACTCGAAGGGCGAGAGCTCCCAAGATCATGGCATGCCTGCAACCTACGAAGGTATTATAGTTAGAGATAATAGGATCTTAGGATAAGGTGTACTCTTTTTCCTAAAAAGGTTTTTTAACGAGGCGCCAAGCCAAGATCTACAAACCGCCCGAATTAAAGGGAAAAATACCCAAATGTATATATTTGCATATTTTCTATCTTCAAGTTCTTTTTTCAGATTTTCTACAAATCCTCTTTTACAAGACGTATTAATCTGAAACGCAAAAAATTCATCGCCCGATTATAAAAGCTACAGATTGGTAGAAAGTGAAAACCAAATTCACTGCACGGTCACGACCAAACAAAGATGAAAACCAAATTCATCAAAAGGTCGACCAAACGGGGATCAAACCCAATTTCTACAAAATCGGCAAAGATGAAAAAGTGACAACAACAGAATAATGCGAGAAGTTATCGAAAGTGATCCATAGAAAGGTCCTGACGAGGTCTTAATAAAAATGGGTTGCTAAAAATAACTTAAAGACAGGCCGACGTAAAAGAAGTCGGACCAGTCAACCACAATAACCAAAGTTATAAAAAGTAAATCCCTGGAAAGAGGCCTGGCCAGCCCTAAAAAAGAGGATTACTAGAAATAACTTAGAAGGAACCGACGTGATGAAGTCGGCCTCCTACGAACAAAAGTTATAAAAAGTAATCCCTACAAGAGATCTGACAAAGGTCCAAAAAAAGAGGATTACTAGAAATAACTTAGAAGGGACCGACGTGATGAAGTCGGCCTCCCACGAACAAAAGTTATAAAAAGCAATCCCTAAAAGATACCTGGCAAAGGTCCAAAAAAAGAGGATTACTAGAAATAACTTAGAAGGGTCCGACGTGGTGAAGTCGGCCCGACCAAGATGCCAAAGGTTAAAAGTAAATCCATGGAAGAGGCCTAACAAAGGTCTGAACAAAGTGGATTACTAGAAATAACTTCAGGCCAAGACGAAGAAGTCGGCCGACGGAAGGCATATAAATTGGACCCAGAAATCCACGACCTCAAAAGAATCAAGCTACAAGTATGCAAGTACGAATGGGATCAAAAGAGCTCGGATGACAAGGCTCCAACACTCCAAAAGACCTAAAAGGTGTCAGATAGGTGCAGACAAGCATATCACACAAGAAACAGGGTTATAATAATAACAGGACTCAAGAGGCCACCTGAAGTCCACCCCAAAGAACCTAAAAAACTACCTTTGTTTTTCAAAAAATAAAGTTGCTAACAGAGAAGCAACTAAAAGTATCCAGTAGATAGAAGCAACAAAATAAAAAGAGTTTAAGGCCCACAGACCGGGCTATACATATCAAGATTCATAAACAAAAACTACAATAGATTCAAAGATTCTCTAGTGGCGGCATCTCGAGGTGAAGGAGGACGAGTCTGAAGAGAAACGGCATCAACAGTCCCATTAGGATGGTTCAAGATCTGAACATCAGGATCTGACTCGGGATGACCGGCCTCAGCTGCAGGCATTGGAGAAGACGGCACGACAGAGACTTTGGTAGCAGGAACAAGAGGAGGGTCGACTTCATCATCATCAGGGTCATCTGGGACAATCTTACCATCTTTTACGATGTTGTCCTAGCTGAAAAGAGTAAGGTCAAGATCAGGCGCAAGAACTCGAACTTGGTCCCTTAGATTCTCATAAGCAGCATTTACACTGCCCACAAGATGACCCTGGAGCTCGGCATAATCAGCTTGGGCAGACTCTAAATCTTCCCTAAGACTCATCATCTCCTTGTAAGTCGTAACATAGCTATCCTTATGCTTCAAAGCCATATCTTCAGACAACTTGGCAAAAGCTGCCAAGGCTACATCCCGAGTCTTCTCCCCCTCCAACTCTTTCTCCGATTTGGCCACTTTCACCTCAAGCTCTTCCTTCAAGCCCTTAATCCGATCAAATTCCAACTTGGCCTCCTCCATAATGGCCTTTGTAGCATGGATAGGAAGATCTTGAGCGGTCCGGTATAAAGCTGCTCCCATGTGTGCCAGTTTGATGCCACTCCGAGTGATAAAATCTAAATGATGAAGAATGGATACATCGTCAGTAGGCATAATACCATAAGGGGAAATCTGCTGGTCAACAAACCCAACAGCGTCAAAATCAGAAGCATCTAGATTGAAGGGGTCAATAGTCCGAGGTCTTTTTGAAGGAGGAACAGCTGAAGGAGAAGAGGTAGCAGCAAAAGCTTGGGGAGGATCAAGCACATGAACCCGAGGAATAGGGATCACCCTCCTCGGTACAGGAGAGTTCAACATAGGTAGTTTTTGAGAAACCTGAGAAGACCCTTCCCCAGTCACCCTGGCCGAGATGTTGTGGGCCACGGTAGCCTTCTTCGCCTTTTTAAAGGCTTTCATGGAGTCATTATTCTTGGCCATCTCTGAAAAATAAAAATCAACCATAAAGCAGCATGTTACAAACTGGAAAGAAAAGGAGACAAAGTAAAAACAAAAGCAAAATAAGTCGGCCAATACCCAACACAGTTCGGACCAAGGAGGGGTCTCCCAAAAATCTCTTGGTGTCAAGATGGGAAGGTTCCCCCCAGATGTCTTCTAAAACATTTACAAAAGCCTGCTCGACCTCGTCAAGCATCTCCCATGAGTATCGAGACACCACAACATTCTTTTGCCAACACAAAGGGAAGGCAGGTTCACCATTCGCCTCTAAGAAAAAAGGTTGAGCTCCTTCAACAGCTCGAACCTTGAAAAAGTAGTTCTTAAAGTCCCTAAAGGACTCGGCATACATAGCAAACACTTTGTGCCCCTGGGCAGAATGAAAGGAAATCCAAGAGGCTTTCTTTTTTGAGGAAATTCCGGGCTTAGTCAAAATAAAAAGATAAAGAAAAAGAGTCTGAGAAGGCGTGACGCCCAACTCTTGGCAGAGCAACTGAAAATTCTTAATAAAACCCCAGGAGTTCGGATGAAGCTGGGATGGAGCTATGTTACACGACCACAACAGGTCAATTTCAAAGGAAGTAAAAGGAAAAGTAATGTTTAGCTGGCTGAAAGAATAGTCATAAGCATAAAAGAAGGGACGTTCCCCCCGCTCAGAGCAGGAAAGTAAACCCTCTCATCAGAATCGGGCACTACCAATTCATAATTCTTTTCCTAATCCCTATTCTTATAGAGTCGGTGATTTTTCTAAGCTCCACAAAAAACTCAGATTTTACCACAGAGACACACATCAACACAAAGGAGTCCAACCAGTCGGACATCCCCTCAGGAACCTTAGAAGACGTCTCAACAATATTTTTGCGAGAAGACATGGCCAATTAGTCCTACAAAAAGAAAAAGAAAATGGATTAATAACCAAAACAGCTCGGACAAACATGACTCAAGAGCAATACAAACAGTAAAAGGAAAACCCCCAAGACGCACACCAAGGTCCAGGGGCATCCTTTGGAGGCAGGGACAAAGTAAGGACCCAGAAAAAGTCTACAAAGCTACACCCCAAAACTCCCAGCAAAGAAAATTCCCCTTCCAAGCAAACAACAAACACGAGAAGAAAATCAAAGCGAACCATCAGAAAAACGTTATCTTCTACAAGTCTATCAATTAAAGAAAGCTACCAACATGGCAAATTCATCAAAGGCGTAATTCTTTCCACAGAGTTAAGCAGTTTATCAGCCCAAAACTCCAAATGAGAAGGTACAATCGGAAGCAATAAACAAGCATGAAAAACCCTAAAAAGCGTCAACTATCAGGGAAAGCACCAAAAGGCATACATAAGTCAAAAGGAACTCTAAAAAGCCTTCATCATAGCAGCAATCAAAGTATGACTATACAAAAAAGTTCAAGCTTTCCAACATACGCTCAAACAAAACTCTACCAAGAAATGGAACAACGCAAGCATAAGGGAAGAACAACGAAGGAAGTAAGGAAATTAAAAACAGAACCAACCTAAAAATGAAAACGCCGAAGAAATTGGAGATGGAGAAGCAAAAACTAGAGTCGCCTTCGAGCAAAAAGGCACCTACAACCGCCAATGGCATCGCAAAGAGGAAGCACAAACGAAGCGGAAGAATAAGGGGAGTTACAGCGAGCAACAGTGAAGAGAAACTGAAAAGAGAAAGTTTTTGGTGTAAATTCAAAAATAAAACAAGAAAAGTGGGAGACAAAGAAACGAAATGCTAAGAAATTAATGGGGCATTAAAAACCCTTGAACGTTCCCAAGACAGGGAACGCCTGTTTTCGAAATCAAAGAAAAAGGAAGAAACGCTTCGTATTCAGAAGGGGTCTCTACACAGAAGAAGTCGACAAATGCTCGAGTTCGGCTTCACCCGAGAAGGACCGAAGTCATAAAACGAAGGACTCAACCTCGAAAGGGAGACCGCACTCGAGCAGGGGCACTGTTCATACCCTGGGATGAGCTATCCGACCCGGGTTGTTTGGCGACAAGTCGACCGACCACTTTAGGTCAGAACTACCCGACCTCTTCTCAAAGAGTTTGGCCAGATCACCAGGAAAGCCCAAAAAGGGCCCAAACAGAGGAACACGACCCAAATCCCAAGGCAGCCCAAAGCCTAGAAGGACAAGGGCAGTTCCCTTGAAGATAGGATAACTCCACTCAAAGATAAAGATAAGATAACTATCTTATCTGCGGAAAAGATCACTCTACAACATTGTAAATACACTGGAGCACCCAGGTATAACTCATACTCTGATTCTACTAAAAACCTACTTAATACCCTTGCTAACTTAAGCATCGGAGTCCCTTGCAGGTACCACCACCCTCCGTCGACAAAAGGATCAGCAGCATTGCCAGTCCAATAAGTCATACACAACAGCTCCGGCCGCTACGCACAAGCCGGACCCGTCATCTCTGATCAGTACAGAAGATCTCGTCCGAGATCGACCTACAGTTTCAGGTAACCCTCGAAACAGCTGTGTTCCTTTGTTTGGGCCTCCTTTAGGCTTCTCTAGCGATTTGTCCGATCTCTTTGAGGAGAGGTCGGTGGCAACCCAACCTGAAGAGGTCGGTTTACTTGTCTTCAACCAGCCTGGGTCGGGTAGCTCGACCCAGGGTATGAACGCATACCGACGACAAAGCTGGAATTGGGTGCACGTAGATGGCAGCAGAAGATACCGACGTGATAGCTCGACTGGGCACAAACTTCTGCTCATCATCATCTTCTGAACCAGCGCTCTCATTGCTATCCGCAACATACTCCTCGTCTAAGTCCTCACCATCAACGTCCATGTCATCCTTACACGTGCTTCAAATGTTCGTGATATGAAGAGTTCAAATGTTATTTAGAAGATATTAGTTTAGATTTTTAGAAGGTTTTAATTTAATTTTATGTATTTTTATTTTATTTATTTAATTATTAGATTGGGCCTTATATTTGTGGGCTCAGGGTTTTATATATTTTAACCTAACAAGAGGCTATAAATACCTCAAAAATTAGGATAGTTGAAATGCATAATGATATAGAGGTTTGAAAACCCTTTTTTGGTTTTGTGATGAAACCATGGTGTGAAAAATTGAGGTTGAGGAGTCCCTCTCTTATTGCATCAAAGAATTGGGTAGAAGGTTGAGGAGTCCATTCGATTCAATTCCCAAACAATGATGTTGACAAGTTAGATTAAGGAGTCCCTTTCTTGTTGTGTCAAGAAATTGGGTAGAAAGTAGAGTGATTCTCTTTACTCAATTTCAACTTATCCTTTTTGTTTCTATTCAATTTCAATGTATCTGTTTTTTATTCAGTTTGAATCCTTATCTTCTTGTTTATCTTTTATTTCTTTATCATTTGGTATCAAAATTCAGGTATTAGATTAATTCTTATTAATCTATATTTTTCTTCTTTTATCATAAAAAAAGAGTCCAGTGTCTGTCGTGTCCCTTTTAAGTTCTTGTGTTCTTGTTTTCTGTTTGCATTTCAGTATTGTTGATTTTATTATTTAAAAAAAAAAACAAAAAAGCATACAGTGCAAAAAAAAGGAAAAAAAATATACAAGAAAGAAAAAAAACAAACAAAAATTATCTTTTTTGTAATTATTGTCCTTTTCATATACTATTTTTTCACCTACAAGATTCGAGGATGAATCTTTTTGAAGAGGTGGAGAATGATATGTACTTCAAATATTTGTGATATGAAGAGTTCAAGTGTTATTTAGAAGATATTAGTTTACATTTTTAGGATGTTTCAATTTAATTTGATATATTTTGATTTTGTTTATTTAATTACTAGATTGGGCTTTATGTTTGTGGGCTTGGGGTTTTCTATATTTTAACCTAATAAGAGGTTATAAATACCTCATAAACTAGGGTAGTCACAGTACAAAATGCTTTAGAGGTTTGAAACCCCCCTTTTTGGTTTCATGATGAAAGCATAGTGTAAACGATTGAGGTTGAGGAGTCCCTCTCTTGTTGCATCGAGGAACTGGGTAGAAGGTTGAGGAGTCCCTTCGATTTATTTCCAAACTATGGCATTGACAACTTAGGTTGAGGAATTCCTTTCTTGTTGCGTCAAGATATTGGGTAGAAAGTAGAGTGATTTTCTTTGTACTCGATTTCAATCTATCATTTTTGTTTTCATTTCAATTACAATTTATCTTACCAGATGATAATAAATTAGTTGGGGTTTAATAAATTCAAAGCATTAAAATCCTAATGCAAGGGAGAAAAGAAAAGAATGGCACCAAAAAGAGGAATTTATTGTTATAAAGAGACACAGTGAAAATATAAAAAGATAGATAAATGGAATTTTTTCTATTAGACCTCTAAGAAACCTGTTCTTAGTAATCTAGGTCACCAGAAGGGTTTTCCCTACTAGAACATCAAAGAACCTGTCCTTGACAACCTAGATTAGAGGAATGAAAATTGAATCACTCAATCTTCCCCATGCAACAAGTGAAGCAAATCACTCACCTCACTTAATCAAACTAAAAAATCGTGCATAAAGCAGTAAGAAAATTTTATTCATCAAAAGTTATGTAAATTATCTCACTAAAGGTGTTTAAATAGACTCCTAACAAACTAGCTAAAAGATAAGATAAGATAATTAATTTAAATCAGATTTGATCTTATTGGATTAGATCAGATTTGATTTAAATTTTAAAATTCTAAATATATGATAACTAATTTAAATCATATTTGATCTTGTTATATTAGATCAGATTTGATTTAAATTTAAAATCCATAAAAATACTACTAAACAAATCGAAAGAAAATCAAATCTTCAAACAAGGAAAACAAATTAAAATAAATGACTAAAAAATTCGAAAATTAATATTAATGTATGCCTCCTACTGAATTTGAAAAGCATTATTGGGCTTCTTGCTGTCCTGACTTAGTCCAATGGGTCTTGTGAGTTGTTGATATTTCAGCTCCACTGTTTTTGAGACGGACTCTTGGTCTTCTTGATATCCAAGACCGACATGATATAATTCTTCTAGTATTCAAATCTTTTAATGTGACAAGATTACTATTCCGCCCCTTAGCTCTAAAATGACAAAAATGCCCTCCTAACCACGTACCATCCTCTCCCTCTTCAAAAAGATTCGTCCTCGAATCTTGAATGAGAAGCTCATTTTTCCTCCAAGGAATCCAAACCCAATCTTCGAGTTCAAATACCATGGTTTGATGGCTCTTCTCTATCCACTGAATTGTGGCTATGTCCCTCATGTGTGCAAGTTCAATCTTTCCAACCCTACTTTCACCATCTTGTCCAAAGTGTGCAATTTGTCTTTCTTCCTTTTCATCCATATTAATGCCACCATAATTGACAAGTTAATTTACAAAGCCTGGAAAAGTTGATATAAAAATACTAGGAATTTCATGGTTAAGTGTATGAGAAACTAAGGACTCCGTGAAATACAATGATACTAATGCACTCTTGTCTAAATTAGAAATTTCTAGATCTCTCTTACAAGTGTGATTATTGCTCTCAGTTTTTTTTTTTTTGCTCATTAACTCCTCCTGCTCTCTATTCTCCTCTTTTTTCTTAAAACTCTCACTTTCAATCAAACATAGATTCTTTTCACTCAAACACTCACTCTCTTTCTCAGTTTCTTTTCTCTCATATTTTTTTAAATTGCTCACATCCCAAAGACCCAGTTGAGAAATTCTGCACTTTTGAATCTTTCAAGAATACATCACCCTCTACAACATACTCAACAAATTCTTCCATCTATGGCTTTGAAGAAGAATGAAAGATAGGCGTAGAAGAAATCATCTTCTTATATCGATCTATCATTTGTTGCACCTGCTCCATGTCAGTGGCCAATTTGACCAAATTGTCCATGGTCACGTAACGGGAACCTTGGACTTTATCTACAAGTTTTTTAGGTAATCCAAACAAAAATCAGTCCATAAGAACCTCAGGACTCCTTTTAATAGTAGCCATGTCCATTAAATATAGAAACTTCTTGTGGTACTCCCTCACTAATTGTGAAACTTGTTGTAACTTACAAAATTTTTTTAAAAATTCATTGTGGTATGATGATGGCACAACTCAGTTCTTCATATGGTATGATGATAGCACAAACTGGCTCCTCATGATTTTCTTCATCTTCTCCCAGCTGCAAATTGGACACTTTTCGTACCGTCTTCTAGATCTTCCTAATTCAGTCCACCATATACGGACATCATCGAAAAAATTAGTTTGTACCAATCGAACCTTTTTTTCCTCTGAAAGGATGCAATTTGTAAAAATCGACTCTACCTACCTTTCCCATCCAAAATAAGCTTCAAGATCATTCCTCCCTTTAAATACAGGAATTTGCAATCGAGAACCTTTTTTGCATATGAGATTCCTTCATCATCACTATTGTAATACTCAATCATTTTTATTGTGACACTTTTTTTTTGTTTTTTGGACTCTAAAGTAAATTTGTAGAAATTAAAGAAAAAAAAACAAAGAGACTAAACAAGACCCATGGAACGTGTAGATAAATAAGAATTTACCTACGACCTGTAATTGATACCAGATGATAAGAAATTAATTAGGGTTTAATAAATTCAAAGCATTAAAATCCTAATGGAAGGGGGACAAGAAAAGAATGGCACTAAAAAGAGGAATTTATTGGCATAAAGAGACACAACAAAAACATAAAAAGATAGATAAATGAGGTTTTTCCTACTAGACCTCTAAGAAACTTGTTCTTTGCAACTTAGGTCAGCGGAAGAGTTTTTCCTACTAGACCTTCAAAGAATCTATCTTTGACAACCTAGATCAGAAGGATGAAAATGAAATCACTCAAACTTTTCCATGTAACAAACAAAGCAAATCACTCATCTCATTTAATCACACTAAAAAAATGTGCATAAAGCACTAAGAAAATTTTATTAATCAAAAGTTATGTAAATTATCTCACAAAAGGTGTTTAAATAGACTCCTAACAAACTAACTAAAAGATAAGATAAGATAACTAATTTAAATCAGATTTGATCTTATTTGATTATATCATATTTGATTTAAATTTAAAATCCATAAAAATACTACTAAGCAAATCAAAAGAAAATCAAATCTTCTAACAAACTCTAACAGCAAACAAATTAAAATAAACGACTAAAAAATTCAAAATTAATATTAATGTATGCCTCCCACTAAATTTGAAAAGCATTATTGGGCTTCTTGCTGTTCTAACTTAACCAATGGATCTTATGAGTTGTTGCTATTTTAGCATCACTATTTTTGAGACGGACTCATGTCTTCTTGATGTCCAAGACCGGCATGGTATAATTCTTCTAGTATTCAAATCTTTGAATGTGACGAGATTACCATTCCGCTCCTTAACTTTAAAATGACAAAAATGTTCTCTTGACCACGTATCACATCCACTGGACTAGCAACGTGTATCGGTGGTGGTGCGAAAGGTGGATCATCCTGCACAAAGTCTGACTGCCCAGATCTACCACCACCAATATTACCAACCTCCGTAGAAAGCTCCATCACTTATTTGGCCATGATTCTCCTACGGATGTCAAACATCAGCCGCACATATTCGTCGTCGTGCAGCCAAAATAGACGAAATCAAAAAACTCAATTTTCCATCAGTGCTAGCAGCCTATACCCTACCTATTTGATGTCTTTTCTCCCACTACCAGCAACGCTACTCAATATTAGACTCTTCAGTTCTGACAACGAAGTAACTCGCCGAGTACGCAACAAAATGAGATTCTCACACTCAAAAATGACCACATTATCACCATTTTTCATAAGGCAATTGAAATACACACATTCAACCAAATATTCACTACTACTTGACATTATGGCTAATTTGTGGAAGAAAAATGTATAGAAGAAGTAGTGAAATGTTTGTGAAAAATACAAAGAGTTGCACATCTTTTTATAGCTACTAAAAATTTATCGTAACGTATCTCGTTTACACATCATAATTTTTTATGTATTTTGTTTACGGTGTAAATGAAATAATATTATACGTATTTTTTCTATATTGTAAACGAAATATACACATCTTTACACGTCAATCTTATTTCGTTTACAGTGTAAACAAAATAAGATATAAATTATATTTTTGTAAAATAAATTAAAAATATTTATTTCGATGAATAAAATATTTATTTAATTTATTTAAAAAAATACTATATGTGTCACATTCTTTCGGGACGATATTGATGTGTTAAATCTTCTATAGACCAAATTAACTCGTGTGATATTTTAAGGGTCATTTTTAATCTATTTTGTATAATTCAACGTTCTAAATACCATATACATATTTATTCATAAAATTATACGTAATGTGTAATACTTACATACAAGTATAAATTAAATATAAATTACAAACAAGTATTTAAAATTTTTTATCATCTCGCACATCCCACAGGTTAATCCATCCTAGTTATTATTCTCATTATATATACCTATAAACATTATACATACAAACCCACCCGAATGACATTTGTCAACACATAACGAATTTCTTTCAAAAATATGCATATAATAACTTTGAGTTTGACAATATCGGCCAAAGGTTAATTAAAAGTTTAATTAAGGGTGTACGTAGATCGATTGGATATAATTTATACTTAATATTTTAAATTAGATTAAATTAAATATTTATATTTTTGGATTTAAATTTGATTTGATCTGCAAATTTTAAAAATTGGATGTATCAAATATTAAATATGACCAACCAAAAAAAATTATAACCTTTCTTTTTAAAGAGTCAATTTTTTTAAATATTTTAGATTTGTTTCCGTCTAAAATATTAGTAAATAATATTTTCTTAAATGATTGATCAACGCGGAAGATTTAGGTATAATGTAATTGGGTTGGATTCGTAAGTTAAAAAAAAAAAGAAATATTGGGTCGGTCGAGATTTTGAGTAACTTTGTTAGCATAAAAAGTTAAAAACTAAAAGAACAAATAAATGATAAAATACAAAATGAAAAATGAAAAATTTGTAACAATTTTTTTAAAGGTACAAATTTAGAGAATAAATTATCCAATTTAAAGTTTTACTAGAACTATTTGAAAAGGTCTTGTCCTACTTAGAGTGGAGTTGTTTGTATGGTTTGTCCTAATTGGTAAGATTCATACGAAGGAGAGACTGAGTCGGTTTGGGGTCATTCACCAAGAAGATAATTTATGTGTTTTATGTAATAATGATGTTGAATGTGGCCACCACTTGTTTTTTGGTTGTAGTTTTTTTTTTGCAGGTGTGGTGTGCTTAGTTATCATATGTTGGTGTGCAATGGGCTTGTCCGGGTGCGATAAAGGAGCACTTCCAAAGTTGGACTGAGATCTCAAATAGAAAAGAGAAGCGCAAGAGATGGATGATGTGCTTTTGTGCGATCATTTGGAACATATAGTTGGAACGAAACAGGAGGATTTTTCAAAACAAAGGAAAAAGAGTTGAGGAGATCATCAACATGTCCTTTCTAAACTACAAGGAGTGGTTAGGTACAGTGATACAGGGAAGCCAATAGATGGAGAAAGTGTAGTGTGGTATTAAGAATAAGTATGTATATCAGTAAGCAATTCACAGTATAGAAGTATGAGTATGAAGGAATTGAAGAATATGACTAGCAGAAAGAAGAAAGGGTTTAAGAAGGTGCAAAAATCCCTAGCCTTAGCACGCAGCCAGCAACCAGTAGTAACCACAATTCCCTAATGATCATAATCCTCTAACCACTTGCTATTTGTTTTCTCCCTAGTGCTCTTCCTGCTGCCTAGACTAGGTGGACCAGCTGCCACCTATCCATGGTTTGTTGCAAAACTTCCTTCCAACCATGCCTGACTTTTGTTTATGTACTCCTTGGTTTTATTTATGTACTCCTCATTTGCTATATTCGTATCATTACCCTCCCCATCAGCAACAACCTTGTCCTCAAGGTTGAATTCTGGAAATAACTTATGAAAGTGATGAACATCTTCCCATGTTGTCTCTGTCAAATTGCCCTGTCCCCATTGCACTTGACATTGTGGTACTAGTCTATCACCCCTCATAATAGAACGTGTAGAAAGTATCCTGGAAAGCTCTAACACTGGCCCCACATTAGTAGTGGTCAATGGGAGAGGGAAGTACTGGGAAGTACCCTCTCCCCGAAATCGTTTGAGAGCTGAAACATGGAAGACATTATGGATACGCGCTTCCGGAGGTAACTCCACTCTATAGACCACATCACTGAGTTTCTTGCTGATCGGAAAAGGACCAAAATAACGCAACCCCAACTTCTGATGTTTACGCAGTGCCACAGAGTGCTGGCGATACGGCTGTAACTTTACAAGCACCAAATCGCCCTCCTGAAATTCAATTTGTCTGCGATGTTTATCAGTAACATGTTTCATATACTGCTGGGAGCGTTCCAAATTAAACTTCAGCTGATCGAGTAAGTGATCACGGTCTTGAAGCCACTCTTGCAAGGAAGAATTATCAGTACCAGAGAGTTCATAACGAGCTAAAGTAGGAGGGTCCCTACCATAAAGAGCTTTGAAGGGAGTCATCTTGATACTGCTGTGCCACGAGGAGTTATACCAAAACTCGGCCCACGGCAAAAACTCCAACCAGTGCTTAGGATTCTCGAAACAAAAACAACGTAAATACATCTCCAGGGTTCGATTACAAACTTCACTCTGGCCGTCAGTTTGGGGATGATAAGCTGAGCTCAATGCTAATTTAGTACCTTGGATACGAAAGAGGTGCTGCCAAAATTTGCTGATAAATACCCGATCCCTATCCGATACAATAGATTTTGGGAAACCATGCAACTTAACCACATTGTTGATAAAAGTTTCTGCGACTGTCCTGCTATTAAAATCTTGTTTCAAGGGAAGGAAATGGGCGTACTTAGTCAAACGGTCGACAACCACGATGATAACTGAATAGCCAGATGAAACTGGCAGAGATACAATGAAATCCATTGCAATATCTTCCCATACCTGTGAAGGGATAAGTAATGGCTTGAGCAAACCGGCTGGTGCCTTGTTCTCTACCTTTGCTTGTTGACAAATGCAGCAAGATAAGACATACTGCCTGATATCCTTTTGCATATGAGGCCAATAGAAAATGGAACAAATGCGTTCCACAGTCTTAGCAATTCACGCATGACCACCAATCACACTATCGTGGTATTCATGGAGGATTTGCCTAATTAAAGTGCTTTTGGAAGGTACCACTAATCTGTTCTTCCACAACAAGAGGCCATTTTGACAAGAGTAATTCAAATCCTCAACCGAATTGGAGTTGCACTTTGCCAATAATACTCGGAGATCCTCATCCGCCACCAATTTTGCACGAAGTTGCTCTAGCCACTCTACTCTTGGCGCCAACCAAGCCCCAAAGAAGCTATGAGAGAGTGCATCCGCTGCAACATTTTCAGTCATCGCCTTGTAATGGATTTCAAAATCAAACCCGAGCAATTTATGAAGCCATTTATGTTGCTCTGGTGTATGAAGATCTTGTTCTAAGAGCGCTTTCAAGCTTTGGTGATTAGTGCGCAAAATAAATCTTTTGCCGAGCAAGTAATGGCGAAACTTAGCTAAGGCCTCAATGATGGCGTAAAACTCTCTTATGTAAGCAGATTGCTTCTGTAAAGTAGGAGGTAGTTTCTTGGAAAAATAAGCAATGGGATGTTTTTGTTGAATTAAAATAGCCCCAACACCAGTACCTGAAGCGTCTGTCTCCACTTCAAAAGGAATACTAAAATTGGGCAATGCCAAGACTGGTTTGGTGCATATAGCATGCTGCAGCTGTCGAAAGGCTTGAGTAGCTTGCTCCGACCAATTAAACGAGTCTTTCTTAAGTAAATCAGTGAGAGGAGCTGCTAATGAGGCATACCCTTTAATAAATCGTCGATAATAACCAGTAAGGCCTAGAAACCCCCGAAGCTGCTTTACGCTTGCAGGTTGAGGCCATTCCAGAATTGCCTGAACCTTAGCCGTTTCCATGTGAACCCCACTGCCCCTGATTGTATGTCCCAAATAATCAACTTCCGGAGAGCCAAAAAGACATTTGGAAAGTTTAGCGAATAGAGACTCTTGCTGCAGCAGTTTTAAGACTAGCTCCAAATGCTCTAAATGTAAGTCGAAACCACTACTATAGACAAGTATATCATCAAAAAAAACTAGTACAAATTTGCGCAAGTAAGGCTTGAATATATCATTCATAAGGCGCTGAAAAGTAGCAGGGGCATTGGTAAGGCCGAAGGGCATCACTAACCACTCATACAGCCCTTGATGTGTGCGAAACGCTGTCTTAAAGCGGTCCTCAGGTTTGACTAAGATTTGCTGGTAACCCGAGCGAAGATCCAGTTTCGAAAAAATAGTAGCCCCAAAGAGTTCATCCAACAACTCATCAACGGTAGGAATGGGAAAGCAATCTTTGACTATGATTGCATTTAGTGCCCGATAATCAGTGCAAAAACGCCAAGTGCCATCCTTTTTCTTGACCAAAAGAATGGGAGAGGAAAAAGGGCTCTTGCTGGGTTGAATTATCCCCTCTTGTAGCATCTCAGACACCATTGTTTCAATTTGTGCTTTCAAGTTGTGAGGGTAACGATAAGGACAGGATTTAACTGGTGCAGCCCCTTCAATTAAAGGAATGCCATGATCTTGGGAACGTCGGGGAGGAAGACCCAAAGGCTGCTCAAAAACAACAGCATATTTCTGCATCAAACTAACCAAGGCAGGGTGAAGAGCTTCTGGTAACTGCAAGGGTGGCTTGACAATCCCATCCAATTGCTGAAGTTCAAGAGTAAACACGGCAGCCACTGCATCGGTGCTTACTAACCTTCGTATATGATGAAATTGAGCTTGAGATGAAGGTGGACTCTTATAACCCTGCACAGTGACAAATTCCCCTTTATGCCAGAAGCGAAGAAATGAAGAATTGTAGTCTACAATATGAGCCTTCAATGTTTGTAACCAAGTTGAACCAATCACCAACTCTCCCCCAGCCACATGGAGTACATAACTCGTTGTAATAGTCACTCACCGTACCTAATTGTTGCAATTTGAATAAAAATTCCCATGGCGATTCATACAGAGAAGGCCCGAATTCGAGTTCAATGGCACGCTTCAATTGATTCCATGAACGAAATCGAGCAGCGCGTTGTGACATTTGGAACCAAGGAATCGTAGCACCGGTCATGTGAATAGCCGCGATGCTGATTTGATCTTCCTCAGGCACACGGAAGTAGTCAAAATATTGATCCAGAGAAAAGATCCAACCCAACGCATCAGAACCATCAAATTTAGGCAGATCGAAACCCACTCGCCGCGGTTGCATAAAGGGACACTGGTGGAATTCGGATCCTGAGTTCGAACCATGGGAGAGCTCATGCAACTCAGATCTGGGATGAGGCTGGGCATGGAGAAGCTGAGTAATAGATTGTTGCAGCATGTCAATTTTCAGATTCGTCGCTTCTGACGATCGTGCGTGCTCAGCGCGAGTCTCCTCCGAAATGGATTCAAACATCTGAAAGAGTTTCTTGATGTCAGCTTCCATGCCTTTCATGCGGGTATTGTCAGCTACAGCCATGGGATGAAAGCACCAAATGATACAGGGAAGCCAATAGATGGAGAAAGTGTAGTGTGGTATTAAGAATAAGTATGTATATCAGTAAGCAATTCACAGTATAGAAGTATGAGTATGAAGGAATTGAAGAATATGACTAGCAGAAAGAAGAAAGGGTTTAAGAAGGTGCAAAAATTCCTAGCCTTAGGACGCAGCCAGCAACCAGTAGTAACCACAATTCCCTAATGATCATAAATATGACTAGCAGAAAGAAGAAAGGGTTTAAGAAGGTGCAAAAATCCCTAGCCTTAGGACGCAGCCAGTAACCAGTAGTAACCACAATTCCCTAATGATCATAATCCTCTAACCACTTGCTATTTGTTTTCTCCCTGGTGCTCTTCCTGCTGCCTAGAATAGGTGGACCAGCTGCCACCTGTCCATGGTTTGTTGCAAAACTTCTTTCCAATCGTGCCTGACTTTTGTTTATGTACTCCTTAGTTTTATTTATGTACTCCTCATTTACTATGTTCGTATCATACAGACTCTTTCTGTTGTTGATGGTAATGCCGGAGATAGCAAAAGGATTATCTAAGTTTATTTTACTTATTTGTTTTTAATTTTAGTTACTATGTTGTTATTATCTATGCTCCACTTGTTGTGTTGAGCTTCTCTTTCAAAAAGAAATTATCCAATGTGAGTCATTCTAATTGGATCCGTTTAAATCTCTTTCAAATTCTAGACACCAGCAACTATACGGCTGACTCACATTGAATTTTTTTTTTTCTGGTTACTACGTAGTACAATTAAATTAGAGTTGATAAGGTTGATTAGGCCATTTAGGTTATTGGTTCCCACTTATATCCTTAGATAACTTGCTTGCTCAATTACAAGTTTTCGGCTTAAGTCTCGAAAATTGAAAAGGATAAGATAAGGCACATGCAATTAGTTAAAAACTAATATGAGTTAGTTACACCCAAATGTCTATAACTAAGTTACTTATAGCATCTTACATTGTAATTTATCATTGATCAAGTCAATATAAACTCACTCAATTCCTTGATGCTGAAACTCTCTCTCTCTCAAAACACAAACTCACTCAACTCCTTCTTATTGAAACTCCTCTCTCTCTCTCTTAATTATTCATCATATGTACCTACTTATTACTTATTAGCAAAAGCTTTAGAATATATGGTTTAATTTTATGCATATAATAAATTTTTATTAGATTAATAATTTAAAGTGAAGAAGGATGAATTGAAAAATTTAGAAGATTTAAATTTTAGATTTATTGTGATTTATGATTAAAAAAGTTCAAATAATAAAGAATATGATAGAGAATATGAAAAAAAAAATACGTTGAAATTTAGAATATAAGTGCTAGGAGAAGTTATGAAAGTACTGGTTTTCGAAGACAATTTATGACGATTAAAATCAAGACTTATTAAGTACTCTTTTTTTCATATATTTTTGGGTGGATGTTACAATACTCTTCTAATGTTTAGAGTTTTAAAACTCCTTTACACTACAATATTGTAACGTGTGTTGGCACAGTATTCTAACATGTATTCTATTAATAGAACTTTTATTATATATTGATAACATTTTTAAATAATTAATACGAACAAATTATATTTTTTAAAAAGGTTAATATTTAAAAAATTAACACTAACTTAAAATTATACTTTTAAATAAAAATTATAAAATATTAATCTTCCATCTTTATTTATTAAGCAACGTTTTTTAATTAATATTTTATTAGTGTTAATTTTTTTACTGAAATAAAATAAAAAAATTATTATTTTCCATAACAATTTTTTTATTTTTATCTTTTAAGATTTATTTTGTTTTAGAATTTTATAAACTCATTACAGTACAATTTAAATTGTACTGGTATATTTTTATTTTTATTTAATTTAATTTTATTCACATAATTTAAAATTTTAAATTACAAAATTTTTAAATTAAAGTTTAAATAAATATAATTAATGAATAACTTAATTTAATTTAATAAAAATAAACGTATTCGTATTATTATATTTATATGATTAATTATATTTATTCGATTTAAAAAAAATAACTATTTAAAATCGTTAATCATAAATTAAAAAATTAATATACTCATATTATTTTTAATACGATTATATTTACAATACTCCTTTATAGTTTGGTTAATCAATAATGTATAAAGTTTTTAATTATTTAATGAACCAATACTTTATATATTTTTATTTTTAAATTAGTTTTTTGTAGCTGAAATTTCTATTATTTTCTTTATATTTGTTTTACCTCTTCTGCTTTAAATTAAAAAATTCTTTATATTTATTTTACCTCATAGCTCTCTTTCCCAAATCTCACTTCTAACCAAATCCATCACCGTCGTTCACCACCGTCGCCGGTGTCTCGTTCAACGTTACATCTCCTTCATCATTTCTATTGTCGCGTCACCGTCTCGGAGCCACTTCGCCTCACTGGCTTAGTTAAATTTAATTTTACATTTTTATAGTTAAAACTAAATTTAAAAATAATTTTAAAAAAGTAGTCACAAATTAAAAAGTAGAATAGTGTTACATTATTATCAGATTTATAACTAGAGTTGATGTTTAATTCATGAAGTTAGGGTGTAAATATGTTTTTGTGACTAAACCCAGACCGATCATATCATTTTGCATTAATTTGAATATCGAATTAGAATTAGATTTCTAAAAAAATAAGAAAAAAAATTTTACAACAAAGAAAAATAAGAATAAAAAAAATGTAAATGATGGTTAAAGTTTGATTAAGGTTAAGTAAAATTATATAAATTGTATATTTTTATTTTTTTAATATATAAGATAATTAGCTCAAATCGAGTCCCAAACTCTAAAAAAATTATTATGTGAAATTTAAAGTTTTTTATTTTTTTCAATAAAATTAGTGGTGATTCTTAGATTTTTTTTAAAAAATATTTTTATCTCAAACTTGTATCTTTTCCTCTTTAAAAAATATTAGAGAGTTAAATCTATTTAATTAAATTATGTTATAAATTATTTAAATTATATTTATTTTTTCTTTAAATTTCAATAATAATTTTAAGAATAGTTTTTATTTTTGTGAATAATATTCTCTTTATAATACTTAAATAAATAAATTTTTTATTATATATTTATGTTTATTTTTATAAATTGGTATTTAAATAAGAAGATACAGAACATAAAAAAATCACAATATAAATGTGTTTTAGTATGTATAGTATAATAAAAATAAATTTTGAGCATAATGGAATGAATTAAGTATAAATCAATAAAATTAAGTTACAAAATGCTTAATATAATTAATTTTTAAAATTAGAAAGAAGAACAATAATTAAATTCATTCTCTTTATACGAAGTATTTATTTATCGTTATATAGTATATATATAAATTTAAATTTTTAAAATTAAAGTTAAATTCATAAATATTTATAAGTAATTAATGGCATAGATTTTTTTCCCTTTTAATATGCTTCCACAAAATAAATGATATTTTGGTCTTTTTATTTTAATACATTTAAATATATTAATACTAAAAGAATATTTTTGTCTTTTTAATTAAATAAAATTAAAATTAAAATTAAATAATTTTAATATTAAAGGGTATTTTTTTAGTCTTTTAAAATTAATACTAAAAATATGTTTTGATTTTTTAATTTTTTAAACTTTTTATTTTTTCTAATTATAATGTTATAATAATTTTTTTAAATGTTATAATAATCTAATATGGGTAATATTAATCAAAAAGTGTAATAAGTCCAAACTGGCCTTTTAAGTTTAACGGATCTAATGTAGAATTTTAATCCTAGCCCAAACAAATTTTAAATAAAAAATATAAAACAATCATAAATGCTAACTTTTTTTTAACTTTTTAACAGGAGTTTTAGTACTCCAAAACTTTAGGGAGTATGCAATCGTGTCCCATATTTCTGTATCTGGTATCTATAGAAGCTATAGCCACGGTCAAAAACCGTGACCATAGATAGGCTATAGTCACGGTTCTAAGGAGGGTGATTGAAGAGAGGATTTTTGCATGGTCTAGAATTCAGAATAAATTTCCGTTGCAAGTATAGCTTCTAAACCAACAAAAGTCCTTTCTTACAAACATTTTGGTTGTCACAAGTAACAAACCCCTAAATAATTGATAACCGAAGTATTTAAACCTCGGGTCGTCTTCTCAAGGAATTGCAGGGAGGTGTGTTCTTATTATTGGTTATGAGTTTTGTAAATTGGGGGTTTTGAGAATGAGGAATTAGTATGATAAATGACAAATAAAATAAATAAATGATTGTAAAATAAACTCTTGGCAAGGTATGAGAAACTTGAAGTCATATCCTAGTTATCCTTATCAATGATGATGAAAATTGAATCTTAATTCCACTTAGTTAACCTTTGCTAATGCAAGGGAAGGTCAAGTGACTAATTAAGTTGATCTTCAAATCCTAGTTAATTCCTAGAAAAAGATTGGAATTATAGAAGTTTAAGCTAATTAGAAAAGATAGCGATTATCGATCACGTTGTGTTTGATAACTCAAGAGTTACGGATTTCTTAGCCAAAGCCAGGAATGTAGAAAGCTAAATTAAAATCATAAATATCTGGAATACCTCAAATAACATTCATTCAAAGCAGTCAAATCTAACATGAAAATATTCATAAGCCAATTGGGCAACATAAATCAAACATAAATAAAAGCATTAAAGTATCTTAAAGTAGAAGAGAGGTCAAAATAAAGGAATATTGAACCTGATATGAAGAGTTGAATTAAATCCTTAATTTCTAAAAAATCCTAATTTCTAAATCCTAAGAGAGAGGAGAGAACCTCTCTCACTAAAACTACATCTAAACTATGAAAAGTAACTAATTGGCTAGCTCCCCCTTTCGGATGCATTCCCCCACTTCATAACCTCTGGTCTGTGCTTTCTGGACTTGGATTTGGGCCAAAAAGGGCTTCAGAAATCGTTGGGATCGCGTTCTGTAATTTCTGGTGCGTGGCCTCTGTCACGCGTCCGCGTGGGTCACGCGGTCGCGTCATGTGAAATTTTCCTTGTCACGCGGTCACTTCAGTCATGTGTTCGCGTCATATGCATTTCGCTTGTGGCGCGCGATCGCGTCAATCATGCGATCGCATCATTGCCATTTCGCGCTGGCATGCGGCCACGTTGCCCATGCGATCGCGTTGCTGCCAGTTTCTTCAAAAACTCCGTTTTATGTTTTCCTTCCATTTTCGCATGTTTCCTTTTCATCCTTTAAGTCATTCCTGCCTTAGGAGATCTGAAATTACTCAACACATGAATCACGGCATCGAATGGCAATAAAAGATAATTAAAATTAATACTTTTAAAGCCTAGAAAACATGTTTTTCACATACATCTCATAATAAGGAAGGGAAGGTAAAACCATACAATTTCACATGCATAAGTGGGTGAAGGATTGAATAAAACACTTAAATTCAACACAAATTATATTATAAAATATGGGTTTATCAACCTCCCCACACTTAAACAATAGCATGTCCTCATGCTAAATCCAAGAGAAAGAGTAAGGTAAAATGGTGGAATCTCATGCAAAGCAATCTATTCTAAATGCATCTACCTAAATGAGTCATGAAAATCTAGTTATTATCCACTTATATATAAAACTTTATATGTAGTTAAATTAATTCACATTCTCAAGGAATCATATATGCATAGCCAACCTTAGATAATGTTAAGGCACTTTTACAATTGAGATGGGGAATAAAATATTTTTCAAACTTGCAAGACAATTAATAATAGAAGTAGAGATATATGGTGATGAGCTATTGAACCCTTACTGGATTTTGTGTTTACTCTCTAGTCACTCAGTATTTATTGGGTTAATCACTTCTTCTTTTTATTCTTGTTTTCCATAACTTAGTTCTTCATCTATCCAATCAACAATTATAGAATATAGGCATACAAAAATCATGAGGTCTTTGATTAAGGTTGTAATGGGGCCAAGGTAAAGGTAAGGATATATGTATAAGGCTAAGTGAGCTAATTAAGTGAATCCTTGATTAGTCTAAGATCTCACCTAGCATACATATTTTGTAAAGCAAAGCTTCTTCACCCATTTTCCTATTTTTCTCCCATTTTTATATTACATGCTCATATTCTGATTTTTTTTCTTTTTTTTTTCTATTTATTTGTATTCTATGTGCATCGCTTTTTTTTTTCTTTTTCTTCTACACATGGTAATTAATTTATTTTGACTTCACATGAGCATGCTTCCCAAATTATTTTCACATAACTTGTTTAATTTAATTTCCTACTTTTCCATCATCCCATGTTCCCATAAAGTTCCCTACACTTAAATTTTACACAAATTCTATCTTAAGCTAACCAAGAATTCAACTTGAGATTTTTATTTTGTTTTCCTGCTTAAGACTAGTAATGTGGTTATAAAGAAGAAGGGGATTAAAAGGCTTAAGGGGGCTAACAAGGGTGATGTAAAAGGTAGGCTAATTTGGGAGTGGTGAGCTAGAATCAAACAATGGCCTCAATCACTTTCTTGGTATATATCTATATTCTATAATCGGACATACAGATTAAAACAAAGTAAAGAACACCAGAATAAATAAGAAGGGTGGAACACACAGGAATAAAATATTATGGTTTAAATGTAACCATACAATTAAGCTCAAAACTCACAGGCTGTGTGTTCTCTAACTCAAAAATCATATATCACTTATATATGTCATGTAGGTAGAAATCAAGAGTTCCCATTATTCTCAATGTAACACATATATTGGATGGCTTTAAACTTTTAGTGTTCTTCCTTAATGAAATGTTGTTAACTAACTAACATGTAATGCTATATATACAAGGTGTGGATTGTTTTTATTCTGTTAAAGTTTCTAGCTTACTTCCTTTTTATTTTCAATTAAATCAACTATCATATGCTAAAAAGGGTAAACTATGCTAATTAATCCACTTAAAATATAACTAGTAAACTAATGTGCAACTCAAGCTAAAATATCCAAGATAGTATACATATAGCTCAAAGTGTATAATGCAAAAAGTACAATAAAAAGCAAAAAGAGAAAAATATGCAAAAATACAGAAAATAAACAAAATAAGAAGAGAGTTTGTAGTGGTTCACCAAAATAAATATATGCCAGAGATGGCAACCTCCCCACACTTAAATAATAGCATCGTCCTCGATGCTCACTCAAGCTGAGTGTGAAGGAGTGTCATCTCCGTAAGGATGGACTGCAAGTGTCTTGATGGTAGGCTGAGGGTCTACAGTCGCTGTGAGGATCGGAGGAGTGGTCTGCTGAAGCGGGGGCTCTATCCATAGAGGAATCTTCGGATCTGCATTCTGTAGCTGGTGGTGCTCCTCACGATGTGGTGCAGTGTGGCTGGGACCTCCCTGCTCAGCCTGGGTAGGTGCTTCCTCATGATCGCTCACCTCCACCTCAGAAGTGTCGGAGGGCGTGTCGGGCTCGGAGGGAATGTCCCCAACAGAGCGGATCATCAGCTTGAGGTGCTCATAGCGTCGCTTGTGGCGACGCTCAGACCTCTCAAAAAGTCGCCTGGTGCGGCGGTCAGATCTCTCAATCTGCTGCTGGTGATGGCGCTCCATCTGATCTAAGCGGTCAAAAAGGTGGCGCACCAAGTGGTAGACGGGCTCAGGAGCATGTGGGGGTGCAGTGGGTGGTGCGGGCCAGTAGGGGCAAAAGGGGTAGCTGAAGAAGTGGCGGCCTCAGTAGTGTCAGTGATAAATGGAGGACGGTAGCCGAAAGCCAGGAACTTCCGACTATGAGGGATGATCTTTCGGCACTCTGCAGCAGGTGGCTTTTCATCAACAGCCTCCCAAGGTACCTCAGCTCGGTGACCCAACTGAGTAATCAGGTAAGGAAAAGAGAGGGTGCCTCTAACATGGACCCTGGCCATGTAATGCCGGATGAAGCGAGGTAGATAAAGGTCTTTACCAGTCATCACACACCAAATGAGGGTAATCATGGCAGCTGGCACCTCTGTCTCATGAGTACTCGGCATCACATAGTTGCTCAGAATCTGTTGCCATAGACGAGCCTCATCATTCAGATATATAAGCCTGATTCCCTTTGGTACCAATGTGCTTGTACCCATAACCCAAGGAACAGTAGGATCAAGGGTGATATCATTCTTCACTGCATCCCAATCAAACTTCATAAATCTCATATCTTCCTCAGCTCTCTGGTAACCATCTGGCTGATCTGATTTAGGTGGAAGATGGAGGATTTCTTCAATTGCTTCCTCAGTAACCAGAATATGTTTGCCTCTGAGCTGGACTGCATCCAGGGAAGAGAGAAAGTAATTACTGTAGAATTCTCTAACCCAGGATGAATTGACTTCAGTTAGGTTCCTCTCCAGGAAGAATCAGCCTCTCTGTTTGATCTGATTTGAGGTGTACTGCTAAAGTTCTTCTGAAATTTTGAGGGTCCTTTCCAGGTGTAGGTTCCTGCCAGTGCCAAAGGTTGGGTATTTCACCTCACAGTATTTGTTTGTAAATTTTATCAAGTCAGCTGAAGGTACTAATTGATCAGCCTTTTCCTGCGGGATAAAGTTCTTCTCCCGCCAGGAATCATCATGTAAAATGCCCACGATGGAACCAGAGGATTCATTTCTTTTTTGTTTGCCAGTGGTAACTTTGCCCTTTTCCCTGCCTTGAGAGTCAGACATCCTGAAAAAAAGAATATCTAAGATATAACAAGAAGTAAAAGCAGGAAAATAAGAAGGCAAATAACAAGATAAGCAGTAAGTGACAAAGGAACAGTAGAAAAATGAAATGAGTTAAGTATATGCATATTTTTGGAATGTTTGGAGTTAAAAAGCTAAGATGAGAAATCACATTCCAAAATATGTTAGAAGTGGAAAGCTTGGTAAATAGAAAAACAATAATCATGCCGTGAGTGAAATTAGTTGAAAAGGAGATATGGGAAGTGAGAAAGTTAAAAATCAGTGAGTTAGTAAAAAGGAAGTTAGAGTAAGTGGCATGAAGATTGGTATCTAAGTAACAAGAATTACACAAATTGAAGCAACATGCAACTCATATTCAAGCATGGATAACAGGGTGTGGATGATGATTTACATAGATATAGAAGTAGTAAAGAGTAGAGTTACATCATCAAGAGTCTATATTAATGATCAGGAAAATAAAAATAATAAGAATGCTGGCCCGGTCATTTAAGAATTGGTTTGGTATTCGTAGAGCAAGACAAAAATGAGAAATGCCAAAACTAATATCTGAATGTAAAAGGACAAAATTAATTTGCAGAAAATTGGGCAGCATTCCGGCTAAAATTGAACATTCCCGGAAAACAGATATCAAGAAAAATAGTTCAAATGAGATTAACAGATGCTACAAACAGTCACAAACAGTAGGAATATTAAAGAATACTTTAACAGCATGAACATATAAGATGAACAGCACGAATAACACAGCCAGAATAAAATTGCAAAATAGGTAACAGATAACAGGAACGGTGCAATTATCAGGCCTAAATTCACTATCCAGATCCTAGCCACCTAACCACCTAGAATCCACTACTACATGCATCTTTATCTAGCCTATGT
The DNA here is from genome assembly GCF_003086295.3 of Arachis hypogaea. Lineage (NCBI taxonomy): Eukaryota > Viridiplantae > Streptophyta > Magnoliopsida > Fabales > Fabaceae > Arachis > Arachis hypogaea. The sequence continues at coordinate 40,707,491 of NC_092044.1, forward strand.
GGAACAAAAATTGAAAAATAAACTAAAGAGTCGCAAGGATGGATCGCCGTATGGCAGAACCTGGTGCGTAAAGAGGGATGAGAAGGGGCAGTGATGAGGGCGGAAGGGTGGTGGTGTTGGGCGGTGCACGGTGGTACGCCGGTGGGACAGTGGTCGTCGGAGGCGGTGGGGAGCTCGCAGGGGTAGGAGGCAGACGCAGAAGAGAGAAAGAGAGGGAAAGGAAAGAAGAGGGGGAAAAGGGAAAGAAGGTTGGGGGCTTGGCGGGTGAGGCAGCGGCGGTGGGAGGCAGTGGCGGCAGAGGTTGTGCGGCGGTGGGGTATAGGGTTGGGTGAGAGTGAGAGAAGGGGAAAAGAAGAAAGAGAAGGAAAAGAGAGAAGGGGAGTGGTTCGGTTGAGTCGGGGTGGTCGTCGGGGGTGCGGCGGTGGTCGTGGGTGGTGGCGAAAGTGGTGGGTTGAGAGAAATACATATGTAAATTCACTGGTAGGAATTTCAGATAAGTGCATGGAGATGCTGTGTTCCTTTTGAATCTCTGCTTTCTTGCTACTTTCATCCAATCCTTCTTACTCCTTTCCATGGAAAGCTGTATGTAGGGCATCACCGTTGTCAATGGCTACATCCCATCCTCTCAGTGAAAAAGGTCCAAATGCTCTGTCACGGCACGACTAATCATCTGTCGGTTCTCGATCATGTTGGAATAAAATCCCTTGATTCTTTTGTGTTTGTCATCACGCCCAACAATCGCGAGTTTGAAGCTCATCACAGCCATTCAATCCCAAAATCCTACTCGGAATACCACCGACAAGGTTTAGACTTTCCGGATTCTCATGAATGCCGCCATCAATTCTAGCTTATACCACGAAGATTCTGATTAAGGAATCCAAGAGATATGCGCCCGGCCTAAGGTAGAACGGAAGTGGTTGTCAGTCACGCGCGTTCATAGGTTAGAATGATGATGAGTGTCACGGATCATCACATTCATCATGTTGAAGTGCAACGAATATCTTAGAACAGGAATAAATGGAATTGAATAGGAAATAGTAGTAATTGCATTAAAACTTGAGGTACAGCAGAGCTCCACACCCTTAATCTATGGTGTGTAGAAACTCCACCGTTGAAAATATATAAGTGATGAAGGTTCAGGCATGGCCGAGAGGCCAGCCCCCAAGGTCTAAGAACTAAACGTTCAAAGATGTCTAATACACTAGTAAAAAGTCCTATTTATAATAAACTAGCTGCTAGGGTTTACAGAAATAAGTAGTTGATGCATAAATCCACTTCTGGGGCCCACTTGGTGTATGTTTGGGCTGAGCTTGAATGTTAGACGAGCTGAGGCTTATCTTGGAGTTGAACGCCAAGTTGTAACGTGTTTTGGGCGTTCAACTCTGGTTCGTGACGTGTTTTTGGCGTTTGACTCCAGAATGCAGCATGGAACTGGCGTTGAGCGCCAGTTTACATCATCAATTCCTGAATAAAGTATGAACTATTATATATTGCTGGAAAGCTCTGGATGTCTACTTTCCAACGCCGGTGAGATCACACCATTTAGAGTTATGTAGCTCCAGAAAATCCATTTCGAGTGCAGGGAGGTCAGATTCCAACAGCATCAGCAGTCCTTTGTTAGCCTTCTATCAAAGTTTTGCTCAGGTCCCTCAATTTCAGCCAGAAAATACCTAAAATTACAGAAAAACACACAAACTCATAGTAAAGTCCAGAAATGTGAATTTAGCATAAAAACTAATGAAAACATCCCTAAAAGTAACTAGATCATACTAAAAACTACCTAAAAACAATGCCAAAAAGCGTATAAATTATCCGCTCATCACAACACCAAACTTAAATTGTTGCTTGTCCCCAAGCAACTTAAAATCAAATAGGATAAAAAGAAGAGAACATACTATAAATTTCAGAATATCAATGAATATTAATTCTAATTAGATGAGCGGGACTTGTAGCTTTTTGCTTCTGAACAGGTTTGGCATCTCACTTTATCCTTTGAAGTTCAGAATGATTGGCTTCTCTAGGAACTTAGAATTTCGGATAGTGTTATTGATTCTCCTAGTTAAGTATGTTAATTCTTGAACACAGCTACTTTTATGAGTCTTGGCCGTGGACCTAAGCACTTTGTTTACCAGTATTACCACTGGATACATAAATGCCACAGACACATGACTAGGTGAACCTTTTCAGATTGTGACTCAGCTTTGCTAGAGTCCCCAGTTAGAGGTGTCCAAAGCTCTTAAGCACACTCTTTTTGCTTTGGATCACGACTTTAACCACTCAGTCTCAAGCTTTTCACTTGGACCTGCATGCCACAAGCACATGGTTAGGGACAGCTTGATTTAGCTGCTTAGGCCTGGATTTTATTTTCTTGGGCCCTCCTATCCATTGATGCTCAAAGCCTTGGATCCTTTTTACCCTTGCCTTTTGGTTTTAAGGGCTATTGGCTTTTTCTGCTTGCTTTTTCTTTTTCTTTCTAATTTTTTTTTGCCAAAATTTTTTTTTTGCGAGCTTTTGTTTTTCACTGCTTTTTCTTGCTTCAAGAATCAATTTCATGATTTTTCAGATCATCAATAACATTTCTCTTTGTTCATCATTCTTTCAAGAGCCAACAACTTTAACATTCATAAACAACAAGATCAAAAATATGCACTGTTCAAGCATTCATTCAGAGAACAAAAAGTATTGTCACCACATCAATATAATTAAACTAGATTCAAGGATGAATTCGAAACTCATGTACTTCTTGTTCTTTTGAATTAAAAACATTTTTCATTTAAGAGAGGTGAAGGATTCATGGAATTATTCATAGCCTTAAGACATAGTTACTAAATACTAATGATCATGTAATAAAGACACAAACATAGATAAACATATAACATAAAAAAAAAACAAAAAGTAAAAAAAAATTTAAGAACAAGGAATGAGTCCACCTTAGTGAGGGTGGCGCCTTCTTGAAGGACCATTGATGCCCTTGAGCTCTTCTATGTCTCTTCCTTGTCTTTGTTGCTCCTCCCTAGTGATTTTGGTTCTCCTAATAATTATGTGGAGGAAAATGTATCCCCTGAGGTATCTCAGGGGTTTCTTGATGAGGGAATTCCTCATGTTCTCTTGATGTGCAGTCAAATGCTCTTCTACTAAGCTATGGACCCTTGAGATGAATCTCTCCATCTCCCATGACTTGGAGGTGGAAGCTTTTTGTCTTCCCTTTTCTCTTTTTTTTCTTTTTTTTTGAGGTTTCTCTGAATTGTTGATTTTTAGTTTCTCTTGACTTCCTCTTCAGAGTCCTTTCAGGTTCAGGATCTGCTTCTATAAGAATGTTCTTGTCCTTGCTCCTACTCATATGAAAAGGAAGGGAACATAAAATAATAATAGGGATCCTCTTTGTCCAAATATAGAGGTTCCTTTATGTGAGTAGAAAAGAAGAAGAATAGGAAGGAGAAAAGAAAAATTCGAACTCAGAGAGAGGGGGTTCGAATTTTAGGATGAAGAGAAGTGTTAGTAAATAAATAAAATAAATAGAAGGAGATGAGAGGGATAGAAATTCGAAAAATAAATTTTGAAAAAGGGATAGTAATTTTTGAAAATTAAAATGAAATAAAATTAAAATTAAAATTTGAAATAATTAGTTAATTAGAAGAATTTTGAAAGAGAGGAAGGTAATTTTCGAAAATTAGAGAGAGAAAATTACTTAGGTGGTTTTGAAAAAGATCAAAGATTTACAAACAAATAAATCAATTAGTTAGTTGAAAAAGATTTGAAAATTAATTTTGAAAAGATAAGAAGTTAGAAAAGATTTTTGAAATTAAAGTTTGAAAAAGATATGATATGAAAAGATATGATTAAAAAGATATGATTTTAAAAAGATATGATTTTGAAAAGATAAGATTGAAAAGATATTTTTGAAAATATATGATTTTAAAAGATACGGTTTTAAAAAGATATGATTGAAATTAGTTTTGAAAAAGATTTGAATTTTAAAATTACAATTAATGACTTGACTCACAAGAAATCACAAGATATGATTCTAGAACTTAAAGTTTGAATCTTTCTTAACAAGAAAGTAACAAACTTGAAATTTTTGAATCAAAACATTAATTGATGATGTGATTTTCGAAAATATGATATAAAAATAAGAAAAAGATTTTGAAAATATTTTGAAAAAGATTTTTGACATTTTCGAAAATAATAAAAAATGGAAAAGATATGATTTTTGAAAAAGATTTTAAAAAGATAAGAATTTTTAAAAGATAAGATATTTTTTATTTTTGAAAATTTTTTTTATGAGAGAGAAAAACACTAAAAATACTTAATGCATGAATATTTTGGATCAAAACACATGATGCATGCAAGAACACTATGAATGTCAAGATGAACACCAAGAACACTTTGAAGATCATGATGAATATCAAGAACATATTTTTGAAAAATTTTCAATGTAAAGAAAACATGCAAGACACCAAACTTAGAAATCTTTAATGCTTGGACAATATGAATGCAAGAATGCACATGAAAAACAACACAAGACACAAAACAAGAAAACATCAAGATCAAACAAGAAGACTTACCAAGAACAACTTGAAGATCATGAAGAACACTATGAATGCATGAATTTTCGAAAAATGCATAATAATTTTTAAAACATGCAATTGACACCAAACTTAAAAATTGACTCAATACTCAACCAAGAAACACAAAATATTTCTGGTTTTTTTATTTTATGAATTTTTTTGTATTTTTATTAATTTTTTTGAAAATATATAGGAAAAATAAAATAAGAAATTCTAAATTTTTAATGAGAATTCCAGTGTTCATCAAATGTCAGTCTAAAGCTTCAGTCCAGGAATTAGACATGGCTTACTAGCCAGCCAAGCTTTTGTAAAAGCTCCGGTCCAAAACACTAGACATGGCCAATGGCCAGCCAAGCTTTAAGTGACAAATCAAGCATACAGCAGCAGATGGATTAGTAACAGCTAGCTTGCTCTTGTGATGATGGGTTGAAGCCTCGGTCTAAAAGATTAGACATGGCTTTACAGCCAGCCAGATTTTAACATATCATCATGAAACTCTAGAATTCATTCTTAAAAATTCTGAAGAACAGGATAAAATATTTATTATTTCTTTTTCGAAAATTTTAATAATAAAAACAAAAAGCTTAAAATTAAAATAAAATTACCTAATCTGAGCAACAAGATGAACCCTCAGTTGCCCATACTTGAACAATTCCTGGCAACGGCGCCAAAAACTTGGTGCTGTTGCCGGATCAAAAAAACTTGGCGCTGTGGTTACACGTAATTGTAATTCGAACAATCCCCGACAACAGCGCCAAAAACTTGGCGTTGTTGCCGGATCAGAAAAACTTGGCACTGTAGTTGCACGTAATTGTAATTCAAACAATCCCCGACATCGGCGCCAAAAACTTGGTGGACGAAATTGTGATTTATGCTTGAATTGTTGTTAAAAATTAATTCCCCGATAATGGCTCCAAAAACTTGGTGCTCAATATCATGGTGTCTAAAATTTAATTCATAACTTCGCACAACTAACCAGCAAGTGCACTGGGTCGTTCAAGTAATACCTTACGTGAGTAAGGGTCGATCCCACAGAGATTGTTGGTATGAAGCAAGCTATGGTCATCTTGTAAATCCCAGTCAGGCGGATTTAACTGGATTAAGAGATTATAGTATACGCGAAGGAATAAAGAGATATTTAATTAAATAATAAAGGATAGAAATACTTATGTAAATTCACTGGTAGGAATTTCAGATAAGTGCATGGAGATGCTGTGTTCCTTTTGAATCTCTGCATTCCTGCTACTTTCATCCAGTCCTTCTTACTCCTTTCCATGGCAAGCTGTATGTAGGGCATCACTGTTGTCAATGGCTACACCCCATCCTCTCAGTGAAAAAGGTCCAAATGCTCTGTCACGGCACGGCTAATCATCTATCGGTTCTCGATCATGTTGGAATAGAATCCCTTGATTCTTTTGCGTTTGTCATCACGCCCAACAATCGCGAGTTTGAAGCTCGTCACTGTCATACAATCCTAGAATCCTACTCGGAATACCACAGAAAAAGGTTTAGACTTTTTGGATTCTTATGAATGTCGCCATCAATTCTAGCTTATACCACGAAGATTCTGATTAAGGAATCCAAGAGATATGCGCCCGGCCTAAGGTAGAACGGAAGTTGTTGTCAGTCACGCGTGTTCATAGGTGAGAATGATGATGAGTGTCACAGATCATCACATTCATCTGTTGAAGTGCAACGAATATCTTAGAAAAGGAATAAATGGAATTGAATAGGAAATAGTAGTAATTGCATTAAAACTTGAGGTACAACAGAGCTCCACACCCTTAATCTATGGTGTGTAGAAACTCCACCGTTGAAAATACATAAGTGATGAAGGATCAGGCATGGCCGAGAGGCCAGCCCCCAAGGTCTAAGAACTAAACGTTCAAAGATGTCTAATACACTAGTAAAAAGTCCTATTTATAATAAACTAGTTGCTAGGGTTTACAAAAGTAAGTAATTGATGCATAAATCCACTTCCGTGGCCCACTTGGTGTATGTTTGGGCTGAGCTTGAATGTTACACGAGCTGAGGCTTATCTTGGAGTTGAACGCCAAGTTGTAACGTGTTTTGGGCGTTCAACTCTGGTTCGTGACGTGTTTCTGGCGTTTGACTCCAGAATGCAGCATGGAACTGGCGTTGAGCGCCAGTTTACATCGTCAATTCCCGAATAAAGTATGGACTATTATATATTTCTGGAAAGCTCTGGATGTCTACTTTCCAACGCCAGTGAGAGCGTGCCATTTCGAGTTATGTAGCTCCAGAAAATCCATTTCGAGTGCAGGGAGGTCAGATTCCAACAGCATCAGCAATCCTTTGTTAGCCTTCTATCAGAGTTTTGCTCAGGTCCCTCAATTTCAGCCAGAAAATTCCTGAAATCATAGAAAAACACACAAACTCATAGTAAAGTCCAGAAATGTGAATTTAGCATAAAAACTAATGAAAACATCCGTAAAAGTAACTAGATCATACTAAAAACTACCTAAAAACAATGCCAAAAAGCGTATAAATTATCCACTCATCAGCGATCACGTGACATAGATGCAAAAGGGTTGACGCGATCATGTGGAGGACGCGATCACATGGAATGGGTAAAAGGGACGAGTGACGCAGTCGCATGAGGCACGCGATCGCGTCGATAGAAATTATGCTAAACGCACAATTCTGGCCTCGTTTCAGCGTAACTCTTTGTTTGGTTTGGGGTTCAAAATATCCGCGCGACGCAATAGCATCGCTCATGCCTTCGCATGGGATGGGTGTTGTGTAAGTGATGCATTCGCGTCAAGGACGCGTACGCGTGGGTTGTTTTGTGCTAATCGCACACTAGCCGCACGATTCCAGCCCAACTTTCTGGGCATTGGATCTTTATGCTGATATCTAGCTCACGCGTTTACGTGAATGACGTGGACGCGTAGGAAGTATTTTCCGCAAATGACGCAATCGCGTGGGGCACGCGGTCGCGTGGAACAATTTTGAGCCAAAGGCATACTTCAAGCCGTGCTTCAGCATAACTCTCTGTTCACTTTCTTTTTCTTTTACTGCACTTGTGACGTGGACGCATCAGCGATGCGGTTGCGTCGCGTGCTCTCACCTCTCACTTTTTTTTATGCAGTATGAAGAATGCAGAATGTAGTGAATGTTATGCACAAATTCAGGTTCAAACAAAATTCAAAAACGAACAAAACAGACTAATAATAAAAACTGAAAAAGGAACGATCATACCATAGTGGGTTGTCTCCCACCTAGCACTTTTAGTTAAAGTCCTTAAGTTGGACATTTGATGAGCTTCCTGCTAGGGTGGCTTGTGCTTGAATTCGTCCAGGAATCTCCACCAGTGTTTGGAATGCCAGCATCCTCCGGGGTCCCAAACTAGGCATGTAAAGCTTCTAAGCAGCTTCAAACAGGCTTCAAGGCTCCCAGGGTGTTGAATGTCAGAACAGACTCCAAGATCCCAAACTTTTCTTCTACACCCGTCTTTGTCTTGATCTACATCTTTCCATCTGGGTGGTGAGTAGTCGGAATTCTCTCTGCAATGACCAAACAGCTTCCGAGATCCTTTCAATTGAGCTTGACACCAATCCTTGCACCTCAAATTGAAGTGTGAAATCTCAGTGAATCTTGCATACTAGCTTTGAGTGCGAGTTATTTCCCGTTTGCTTTTAAAGCCACAAAGAGCTCTAAGCTGGCCATCTGTCTCAAGCAACCCATATTCAAGTGGAAAAGTAAAGATGAAAGTCAAGGATTTTACCCACTTGAATTTCATATTGGGCGGTAATGGCTGTGGGATAGGTGTTTCCGGTGGTTCTGCAAGCTCTACTCCCTTGTGTTCTTCAGTGAATTCCTCCACTTCTTTGCAAACCTTTTCCATTCCAGCCATGTCCTGGTCAAAGTCTTCCATATCTTCCTCATCACTTGAGTCATAATTAGGAGGTTGAGAAAAGTCGACCTCTGCATCATCTTCGTATTCACTTGGGAAAGATTCTTCTGTCTCAAAGAATTCACTTGCGGATGCAAGTTCATTGCTAAGAGAATCCGACTTGTAATCGTCATCATCAAGGAAACATGCGTCTTGAGTTATTCCGTCTAGGTCTTCATAAGATATATGCATTGGAGGTGGTGTAGCATCTTCTTTAGCATCAATTGTAACGTCTTCGACGAAATTCTCTACAACTCTGTATTCCTGCGGAGGTTCAGCATCTCCTAAATCGTCAACCAACTCTTCTTCTTCTACAATGACAGCGTCCTCTACTTGTTCCAGTATGAAGTTATGCTCTATGCTGTCCACTGGAGTTTCTAGTGTCTTCTTTGTGCTACGTTCTTCATTAGATTCTCCACATGAAGCCATGAGAGTCTGTTGAGTGTCTGAACGTCTAGAAGATAATTGATTTATTGCTTGCTCCAATTGATGAAGGGTTGCATTGAACTGGTTTACTGATTCTTCGAAGCGAACCTGTGATTCTTGGCTCGATGAGTATAAAAATGGTGTATAGGAGAGCGGTGGTTTTTGGGAGTAATTGGATTGGTGTTAGGGTGGGTAAGGATCATGTGGTAGTGAATGGTGAAAAGAAGCTTGTGAGTATGGTGGTTCGAAGTTATGTCGAGAGGATGGTCTCTGAGCACAAGGTGGGGCTTGTTGGTAGTTACAAGGCGGTCCATCAAATCTATCAGTTGGACATGCATTGTAAAATGGTCTTTGTCCATGATATCTAGGAGGATGTTGTTGCCTAAAGGGGTGATCAGATTCTCGTGGTTCCATCCATCTTTGATTGCTTAGACCTTGATGCATAGTCCTGTTATAGCTTCCATTCCTTGCAACAAAATTAGAACCAAACTCAAAGCGAGAGGGGTAAGAATTCATAATAGCTATCAGAAATAAGAGGGAAGAGAGAAAACAAATAAACAAGTAAAAGAAAAATATTTACAATAACCAATAATAAGGCACACAATTGCAATTCCCCGGCAACGGCGCCATTTTGAAGAGAGGATTTTTGCGTGGTCTAGAATTCAGAATAAATTCCCGTTGCAAGTATAGCTTCTAAACCAACAAAAGTCCTTTCTTACAAATGTTTGGTTGTCACAAGTAACAAACCCCTAAATAAATTGATAACCGAAGTATTTAAACCTCGGGTCGTCTTCTCAAGAAATTGCAGGGAGGTGTGTTCTTATTATTGGTTATGAGTTTTGTAAATTGGGGGTTTTGAGAATGAGGAACAAGTATGATAAATGACAAATAAAATAAATAAATGACTGTAAAATAAACTCTTGGCAAGGTATGAGAAACTTGAAGTCCTATCCTAGTTATCCTTATCAATGATGATGAAAATTGAATCTTAATTCCACTTAGTTAACCTTTGCTAATGCAAGGGAAGGTCAAGTGACTAATTAAGTTGATCTTCAAATCCTAGTTAATTCCTAGAAAAAGATTGGGATTATAGAAGTTCAAGCTAATTAGTAAAGATAGCGATTATCGATCACGTTGAGTTTGATAACTCAAGAGTTACTGATTTCTTAACCAAAGCCAGGAATGTAGAAAGCTAAATTAAAATCATAAATATCTGGAATACCTCAAATAACATTCATTCAAAGCAGTCAAATCTAACATGGAAAATATTCATAAGCCAATTGGGCAACATAAATCAAACATAAATAAAAGCATTAAAGTATCTCAAAGTAGAAGAGAGGTCAAAATAAAGGAATATTGAACCTGATATGAAGAGTTGAATTAAATCTTTAATTTCTAAAAAATCCTAATTTCTAAATCCTAAGAGAGAGGAGAGAACCTCTCTCACTAAAACTACATCTAAACTATGAAAAGTAACTAATTGGCTAGCTCTCCCTTTCGGATGCATTTCCCCACTTCATAACCTCTGGTCTATGCTTTCTGGACTTGGATTTGGGCCAAAAAGGACTTCAGAAATCGCTAGGATCGCTTTCTGTAATTTCTGGTGCGTGGCCTCTGTCACGCATCCGCGTGGGTCACGCGGTCGCGTCATGTGGAATTTTCCTTGTCACGCGGTCGCTTCAGTTATGCGTCCGTGTCATATGCGTTTCGCTTGTGGCGCGCGATCGCGTCATTGCCATTTCGCACTGGCATGCGGTCGCGTCGCCCATGCGATCGCGTCGCTGCTAGTTTCTTCAAAAACTCTGTTTTATGCTTTTCTTCCATTTTCGCATGTTTTCTTTTCATCCTTTAAGTCATTCCTGCCTTAGGAGATCTGAAATTACTCAACACACGAATCACGACATCAAATGGCAATAAAAGATAATTAAAATTAATACTTTTAAAGCCTAGAAAACATGTTTTTCACATACATCTCATAATAAGGAAGGGAAGGTAAAACCATGCAATTTCACATGCATAAGTGGGTGAAGGATTGAATAAAACACTTAAATTCAGCACAAATTATATCATAAAATATGGGTTTATCAGTGACCATAGAGTCTATGGCCACAGTGAAAAATCGTGACCGTAGATAGGGCTATGGTCACGGTTTTAAGGAAGGGTGACCATAGAAGCTATGGCCATGGTAAAAATCGTGACCATGGATAGGACTATGGTCACGGTTTTAGGTGGGGTGACCACAGATAGGGCTATAGTCACGGTTTTAAGGAAGGGTGACCATAGAGGCTATGACCATGGTAAAAACCGTGACCATAGCCTTATCTATGGTCACGGTTTTAAAGAAGGGTGACCATAGAGGCTATGGTCACGGTAAAAAAAACGTGGCCTAAAGTGTCAGATTTTAAAAATTGAAATCGTGACCATAAAAACCGTGACCATAGATAAAAAAACCGTGACCATAGACCTATGACCACGAGAGAATAGGCCACGGTAAAATACCATGACCATAGGTCCAAAACCGTGACCATAGATCTATGGTCACCCTTTTAACTAGCTATGGTTATGGTTTTTTACCATGACCATAGGCCTTTTTTGTAGTAATCTTTGCCAAACTTTTTGAAATATTATTATTTACCCCATCTTTTTTCCTTTTTCTAATTCATAATATTATTGTTGTTTAAATATTTAATTTAGATATTGTTATGGTATTATTATTTAAAAAGTTAAATTAGATAATGTTACCTAGAAGTAGTTTTTTAATTATTATAGGAATATTTATTTAGATTAGATAATAATATATAAAAATAAATATTTATATTAGATGAGTGCATGATTTTAATTTCAATTTTAATTTAAAGTGTAGGTTATGAGAAAAATTAAATTATGTTTAGGATTAACAAGTGACCAATACGTAAATGATAGGATAAATATTTTTTAGTTATAATTTAAGTAGCACTTATCTGACTATTTATTTAGATTAGCTGAATGTGATTCAAATTTTATTTGAATTTTTTAGATTTAGTACATCATGATTATTTTATTTTTTATATTTGAAATGTTACATAACGTATATCAATGAAGCATAATTTGCTAAGAGACTAGGAGAAAAACTTGTGTAGATTAAATAAGATTGATCATATTGTTAGAAGGTTTAGATAACTGGTATAAAATTTAAATTATGCATTCAATGAGTATAAAATTTATATTTTGGAGAGTTTGAATTCTATATAAGTTTGTGGTTTTTAACCTACTAGGATGTGAGGCACTTGACGAAATAAATTGATGCGGCCCAATAAATTTATTAGGTCATACTTCAGACGAGCAAATTCTAAACATGTGACATACATAATTGATTAAGACTATGATTAGACGTTGTTTGCTTTGGTCTAGAGGTGGTGGTTAGAGTCAAATATGTTTTACTTGTCCTATGTGAGTTGATTATTACGTTGCAAGATGTGGTTTATCAGTTAAAATTTCTGATTGATGGAAATCCTGTTATAATAGCTACATGACTAGCTGGGAACTTTTCTATGAGGGACGAACCATGATGGAGTTGTGCTAGTAGTTTCTAAGAGTTGTACCAGGACCCACTAAGAAATAGGATCAAAACAAGTGGAGCATCAATATATCATGGTTTAGAGACACAATATGTCAGGATTTGAAAGAGGACACAACAGATGAGCGATGTATGCAGTACACCCGAGGGTATATCAAGCAGATCATAGTGGTATTTTATATTCGGATGTGTCTAACTGTCGAGTTCACAAGAGGTGGCTGCCACTATTAAAGGATCTAGATTGGTGTGGTCATCTATTTTGGGGTTTCTTGTGCTTGCCTTTTCTTACTTGCAGATGTGTCGAGCCACAAACTAAAGGTATTTTTACCCCAATGATTTGAAGAGTGGAGATTTCTTTTAATCCAGAGTAATTTCTGTATTTGTTTTCTTTGTTTCATTATTCTCTATGAAAAAGGATTGTAACTTTTAACAACTCATGGCATTGTAGGTGGATGGGACATAAGCCGTCTCGGGGTTGTAAGAATACTAGACTTTGGAGTTGGAAATGAATTCTCAACAACATTAGGATAAATGAGATACGTAATCAATATATTTGTATTTAAGTATAGACGTGTTCTTGTTATTTTTTAGTTTGACCAAATGTCTTGTTATTGATTGCATTTACATCACAACTTTGATTTGCATCTATCACAACAGTATTTATGTATTTTCAATGTGTGCGTTTACTGTTGGTTAGTTTGGGAGACCAGTAAGATCACGTACTTGGCCACATACCACATGATCTACCTTTTTATACTCTGCAGCCTCCATAGTTGCATCAACCAAAGGATGATGATCGGCCATAGGTGTGACCTCGAAGGAAAAGACGGGATAGGATGCATCCTATGCATGGCCAAGCTAGAGCAACTTGTAGATGATGATATTAGGAAGGTGTGATTCACAAGTGTCATGCTTACGAATTATTTGACCTTCGAGCTACCATGTCTGACACAGTCATCATACGTATGTTTGGTCAACGCGAATTATAAGTCCGTGAAATAATTTATCTCTTCGTCTTTCTCAATAGATATATTTACGGGTTCAACATCTATTTCATTACTAACAGATACAGGATTGACATGATTTGTATTAGTCATTGGGTCTCCAACTATAAAACCCTCATGGCTTAATTTGATTACACCATGCTATCCGGTAGTGCATTTGAATATGTATTAGATGCCTCAATGTTATCTTCGAATGGCATATTTAGATCAACTATCAATCTTTTAATATTTGTTTTAGTTGTGTTATTTGACTGAGAGTGATATCTTAACAAACATCAAGAGGCATTATTATCACACACTTTCATTTTTCTTATTGCCATTTTTTAAAAAAAAATTCTATTGGACCTTTAATAGCCATTCAAAACTGATATCTTAAGATAAATAATAAATATTTTACTTTGAAATTATTCAACAAATACTTATTACTACAATGCCTCTGCTATGAATATGAAAAATACTCAAAAATTGCTTATGTTAATCTTTAGCATTAAATAGAAATAAATTAAAATATTAGTTAATAATATTAATTGAAAATAATTATAATAAAAATAAAAATATATTACCTTTTATCTATTACTCATGATTGTGTAGTAATCATCCCTTAGTGCATCATGCAGGCAATTAAATAAATAAAAATTCCAAAAATCTCTAATAGTGTATGTGAGAATTTGCATAAATAGAATATGCACAAAGCAATATTCTCCCGTAGGACCTTTTAAACAATAGCCATCTACATCAAAAGTAATTTTTAACCATTTAAAAATCCTTATATACATGGAACTACATACATAAAGATCCTTTTAAAAAAAGGATTTTTCTTCTTCAATTTCGTTTAATCATAGTACTCCAATTTTATTATGCTCCTCTCCTTTTTTTAGTAACAAATTAGAAGACTTAATTATCTTCTATAACAAATCTTGATAACCTTAACCATCTTCTAGTAACTCTCTTTTTTTCTCTTCTAACCCTATATAATTTCAATTGGGATGGGGTTCAATTCCAAATTTGGTACTCAATTTATTAAATATGAGTTTGTTGTTCATGATTGGATCAATATTCAAAGATTGTTTCACCTTTTATGCTATCCATGTAGAATTGGCATTTCTCTTTTCAAATTTTCTAATACAAGTATACTTAGACTTGTGGTTCTTGATAAAAAATAGCAACATCAACTGAGAAAAGAGAAATATAGACAATCTAAGAACATTTTTTAGAAACAAATTGATGATACATCTTAAACAATTTTTAAAGTTCTTTTTCATTTACTTTCTTAGGTTTTAATCAAATTTCTTATGTTTTCTAATAGAATTTAATAAATAATCAAATAGTTGGAGTTAGGATATTATTGTTGTGTTTTCAAAAGTTTTTAGACTCAAAACAAGTAAGAATTAAAACTTTTTTACAAGAAAAACACAAATACACTAAAAGCGTGGTCTAAGGAACAAAACTGTGCCCAAAAGGAAGAACACTAGAGCCCAAAACACATATGCCAGGTGTACAAGTTTTCAGTCCTGAGCTCTTCATACTCAAACAATGATAACTTGAGTTTCAAAAATCAAACTCAGATAGTTCAAGTTGCGTTAGAAAGCTAACGTCTAGAGTTTCAAAATGTTGTACATATGTTTGTAGTGGACGTTTAATTTGAGCCACACACCACTATCATCTTTGAAACATGAAAAATCAAAGCCCCAAACTTCTTCAATCTCACGTCCAGTGGAAGACCTACATGCCCAACGGATTTCCTACATGCTCAGCAGACCCTTCCATCTTCCTTTCTCTGCCAAGCATTCCTCCCAGCACTCCTCACACACACCCGGCATATATCCTCCCCTGGAAGGTATATTTTTGGGCTTTTACCCAATTTTCTCTAATACAAACCCAACTTAAAGCTAATTACAACTCTCAGAAAGTAACAATTAAAGTCCAAACTTAATTATCAACATTATTAGAAGCCTTAATCACATCCAAAATATTGAAAACTCTAGAAGATTAGTAATTAATTTTTTCTTGAAACATAAGAGATTTGGTTGTTAGGATTTTATTTCAATTATTATTTTGAATTTAAAATTAAAGTCAATAAGTAGTTATCTTATCTTTCTCTCCGAAAGATAAGAATAGGATAGTTTTAAGTTTGAATTCTAGAATTAGGATATAAATAAGTGAATAAGGTTCACAAGAGAAGGCATCCAGGAGGAGGATCTTCGGATTCAAATCCCAGCCAGCTCTTCCGTAATCTTTTTTTCATTGTTTTCTTTCCTTTTTTATGGGTAACTAATCCTTTGTCAAAGGGTTAGAAGTTTTGTTTATGTTTTCTATGGGTTATTAACCTACTTTTATTTTATTTTAAAATTTTTCATTAATTTATTTTAGGATTGAGTTATTCGTTTTTCAATCGAATTAGTGGTATCAAAAGGTATGCTAATATCTTTTGAATTATTTTATTATAATTAAAAATTTTGGTATTTGAATTAAAGCTTGAAAACTCTTTCACATGACTCTTTGACTTCGCCTAGGAATAGTAGTTCAATTAGTGTGTGACACATGCATGATTTTTAATCACTCTAATTTTGAATAAGTGACATATAAATTCAGATTAAAACAACTTTTGAAAATTGTGTTTTTCCTATAAAGATTTAACTAGACAGGACTAACTTGAATATGTGACATGTAATTCGACCTAACGACTACTTCTTATTAGAAAACTAAATAAATTTTTGTGCTTACTCTTGTGATCAATTAATTGACGACTAATTAATGTTTGAGAAACTGAGGAGCCAAGGAATTGAAAATCAGTTACTAAAGATTTGTCGTGAAAGATCTTTGCAAACTTTAAGTTAAGTAAACAAGGTTTGATTTTTCTAAAAATATAAACATTTTCGAAGTCATTGACTCTCACCGTCACTATCTTCTCTCAAATCAACATTGAAGCTCTCTGTCCATAAAAAATCAAGCATTCAAGTACTCAAGGTTCTCAAGCTCTCAACAAGACATAGTCTTGCCCTCTTCAATGCAGGTTCATCTAATCTAGTTAGGTATTTAATATG
This sequence comes from Arachis hypogaea, assembly GCF_003086295.3. Classification (NCBI taxonomy): domain Eukaryota; kingdom Viridiplantae; phylum Streptophyta; class Magnoliopsida; order Fabales; family Fabaceae; genus Arachis; species Arachis hypogaea. Next base: position 40,724,005 of record NC_092044.1, read on the forward strand.
ATATTTGCTTGCTCAATCTTTTAATACTCGTGGGAATGATATTCACTTACCGTGGTATTACTTGAACGATCCGGTGCACTTGTCGGTATCTATGAGCTTTAATTTTTACTCATCAAGTTTTTGGCGCCATTGTCGGAAATTAATTGAGATTGACAACATATCATCTGGTTAAATTCTAACTTTGATCTTGAATACTTTTTTTATTTTGTTTCTAATTTTTTTATTAAAAAGGATGATGAAGAGGTATCGTAGTAATAAAAGGGATCTACATATGGTGTTTATTGATTTGGAAAAAGCGTATGATAGGGTACCAAGGGAGGTCTTATGGAAGGTTTTAGAAAAGAGGAAAGTAAGGATCGCATATATTCGGGCAATTAAAGACATGTATGATGGGGCCACAACTAGTGTGAAGACGCAAGGTGGTGTGATGGAGGAATTCCCTATTGGTATAGGATTACACCAGGGATCATCCTTAAGTCCATACATTTTCACATTAGTCTTGGAAGTACTCACAGAGCACATCCAAGAGCCTGTGCCATGGTGCATGTTTTTTGCCGATGATATCGTTCTTATGGGAGAGTGAAGGGAAGACCTAAATAAGAAGTTGGAGTTATGGAGAGAAGCTTTAGAAGTGTATGGTCTGCGCATAAGTCGTAGCAAGACGGAATATATGGAATGTAAGTTCAGTCTGAGAAGGGAAAACCCCAATATAGAGGTGAAGATTAGAGAAAACATCCTAGCAAAAGTTTAAAGTTTTAAATATCTAGGGTGCATCATACAGGATAATGGAGAGATTGAACAGGATGTAAATCATAGGATCCAAGCAGGTTGGTCAAAATGGCGGAGTGCCTTTAAAACTTAAAGGTAAATTCTATCGCACCGCTATAAGACCGGCTATGCTGTATGGTACGGAGTGTTGGGCGGCTAAAGAGGAGCACGAACATAAACTGAGTGTGGCAGAGATGAAGATGTTGAGATGGATGAGTGGTCATACGTGATTAGATAAAATAAGGAATGAAGATATAAGGGAGAGAGTTAGAGTAGCACCCATTGTGGAAAAGATGGTTGAATCGCGTCTCAGGTGGTTTGGACATGTGAGAAAAAGACCGATAGAACATCCAGTCAGGAGGGTGGATGAGATGGAAGATGGACAAAGGGCGAAAGGCAGAGGAAGACCTAAGAAGACCATTCATGAGGTGGTCAAACAAGATCTACATGTAAACGGTCTCTCTGTAGACATGATACATGACAGAGCACAATGGCGTCGTTTGATTCATGTAGCCGACCCCACTTAATGGGACAAGGCTTTGTTGTTGTTGTTGTTGTTGTTGTTGTTGTTTCTAATTTTTTTATTTTTCTTCTACGTTGTTTCTATCTTTTCTTTTACTTTTTTTTTAATTTTTTTCCATGTTCTTTTTTGTTTTTCTTTTCTTTCACCCCATGTTCCTATTCTTTTTCTTTTTTCCGTTTAATTTTCTTAATTTTTTTTAACTGTGTTTTATTTTCTTATTTCTTTGCATTCTTTTGGTTGGCTCAAATTTCTTATTTTTTAGTTTTCTTAGATTTTACGTTCTTTTTCTTTGTCTTTATTTTCTTTTAACGTTCTTTTGGTTCCTTATCCTATTTAAATTACTTCTTTCTCCTCTTTATTTCATAAGGTACATTTGATCTTTCTTGTTTATGTGTACAAGAAATAATGGTGCTGTATCTTGTAAAAAAAAATCTAACAAACAATGAACGTATGATACAACAATTTTCTTTCCTTGCAAAACATATTGAACAAATGTAGCATGAGCCACTGGATATTCTTATAAACCAAGAAATCACTCATTTTTTTCTGGAAGGAGAAATTACCCAAATTCTGAATAAGCGAGTCAAGAACAAAGATACTTCAACATGTCAAACAAGCAAATAAATTTTACTATTGAATACTAAGTCCTTCAAGAACCTTCATCTCTTAAACCTGCTGTGGAAAGACTCTCCCAAGGCATTGCTTCCTTCATGCAACAATCCAAGATTTCATGTAAAAAATAAGAACAAACCTCAAAATTGAAAAATTTTCATCCAAAATTTAGAGGTGCAAGTGGAGCATGTTTCCAAACAAATAGCAACAAGGCAAAATTTTACAGAAGAATGTGAGACAATTCGTGTAAAGGATCCATATCTTTGCAACTCAAAAGAAGTTGTAAGGAAGAATTTGGCTAATCCATTAAGTCAAGAAGTGCCCAATAAGATCACTCTAACTAATTTTCTCCAACAAAAAAGGAGAAAAAAGAAAAAAATCAACAGATACTTGTTCAATAGAAAAGGCATTCTCAAGCAATTTGAAGAGAATAAGTCCCACCATGTGCGTATACAAAATCTCACTGGAAGCAAGTTTAAAATTTGTAGTGCAAATATAAAGAAGGCTTAATTCAACAAAAGAAGTTGTTTACAAATAGGTAATTAATTGTGAAAAAAATTCAATCAGTGAGTATCTTTTTCTTTTCTTTTTTATTAAAGTATTTTCTTTAATTAATTAGAGGAAAAAGAAAAGTCTTTATTTTGTCTGTTCTAATTAAGTATTCTATATTTGCATTCTTCTTTTTTTTCTTTTTTTTTAGTTTACGTTGTGTTTCAAAATATTTTTAATTTTAACTTAGTAAAATATTTTCTTAAAAAAAAGTTCATCTTTTTCAAAATGATTTTTAAGCTGTACTTTTAAATTTTTGTTTTTTGTTCTTAATTCTTAAACTTCAAAAAAGGGATGACTGAAGAAAGAACTTTTGCGTGGTCTAGAATTCAGAATAAATTTCCATTACAAGTATAGCTTCTAAACCAACAAAAGTCCTTTCTTACAAATGTTTTTGTTGTCACAAGTAACAAACCCCTAAATAAATTGATAACCGAAGTATTTAAACCTCGGATCGTCTTCTCAAGGAATTGCAGGGAGGTATGTTCTTATTATTGGTTATGAATATTGTAAATCGGGTTTTAAAGATGAGGAACAAGTAACTTAAATGGTAGGTAAAGTAAATAAATAACTGTAAAATAAACTCTTGGCAAGGTATGAGAAATTGGAAGTCCTATCCTAGTTATCCTTATCCATGATGATGAAATTGAATCTTAATTCCACTTAGTTAACCTCTGCTGGTGCGAAGGAAGGTCAAGTGGCTAATTAGCTTGATCTTCAAATCCTAGTTAATTCCTAGAAAAAGATTGGGATTATAGAAGTCCAAGCTAATTAGCAAAGATAGCGATTATCAATCACGTTCAGTTTGATAACTCAAGAGTTACTGATTTCTTAACCAAAGCCAGAAATGTAGAAAGCTAAATTAAAATCATAAATATCTGGAATACCTCAAATAACATTCATTCAAAGCAGTCAAATCTAACATGGAAAATATTCATAAGCCAATTGGGCAACATAAATCAAACATAAATAAAAGCATCAGAGTAAATAAAAGTAGAAGAGAAACATAAAAATACAATAGCAAAAGGTCCTAAGATAAAAATACAATAGAAAAAGGTCCTATTTATAGAGAACTAGTAGCTTAGGGTTTACAAAAATGAGTAAATGACTTAAAAATCCACTTCCGGGCCCACTTGGTGTGTGCTTGGGCTGAGCATTGAAGATTTCATGTGTAGAGACTTTTCTTGGAGTTAAACGTCAGCTTTTGTGCCAGTTTGGGCGTTTAACTCCAGCTTTTGTGCCAGTTCCGGCGTTAAACGCCAGAATTCTTGAGCTGACTTGGAATGCCTGTTTGGGCCATCAAATCTCGATCAAAGTATGGACTATTATATGTTGCTGGAAAGGCCAGAATGTCCACTTTCCAACGCAATTAAAAGGGCGCCAATTGGGATTTTGTAGCTCCAGAAAATTCACTTCGAGTGCAGGGAGGTCAGAATCCAACAGCATCTGCAGTCCTTTTTCAACCTCTGGATCAGATTTTTGCTCAGGTCCCTCAATTTCAGCCAGAAAATACCCACAAACTCATAGTAAAATCCAGAAAAGTTAATTTTAAATAAAAACTAATAAAAATATAATAAAAACTAACTAAAACATACTAAAAACATACTAAAAACGATGCCAAAAAGCATATAAATTATCTGCTCATCAGTAGGGCTGGTGCTTCTAGCACAAGTCCAGCCACGTTCCAGCCCAACATTCTGCCAAGCACCCCGTTTTACGTCGATTTTGGGGCACGCGTTCGCGTGGGTGACGTAGAAGCGTGGGAGGAATTTTTCCCATATGACGCGGATGCGTCATCGACGCGGTCGCGTGAATCAATCTGTGCTAAAGGCACGCCTCCAGCCACGCTTTTGTGTGACTCTCTGTTCAGTTTTCTTTTCTCCCTAATGCACCTGCGACGCGGACGCGTCAGCGACGCTGTCGCATCACGTGCAAATATATTTTTTATTTTATTTTATTTTATTTTTATGCAGTATGCAAAATGCATAATGCAATGAATGTCATGCAAAAATTCCAGGTTCAAATAAAATTCAAAAACAGAGTAGAATAGAGAAGGAACGATTATACCATGGTGGGTTGTCTCCCACCTAGCACTTTTAGTTAAACTCCTTAAGTTGGACATTTGATGAGCTTCCTGCTATGGTGGCTTGTGCTTGAATTCGTCCAGAAATCTCCACCAGTGTTTGGAATTCCAGCATCCTCCGGGGTCCCAAACAAGGTATGTAAAGCCCTTACGTGAGTTCAAAAAGGCTTCAAGGCTCCCGGAGTGTTGAATGTCGGGATAGATTCCAGGATCCCAAACTCTACTTTTACACCCATTTTTATCTTGATCTACATTTTTCCAGTCGGGTGATGAATAATCTGAATTCTCACTGCAGTGACCAAACAGCTTCCGAGATCCTTCCAATTGAGCTTGACACCAATTCCTGCACCTCAAAGTGAAGTGCGAAAACCTCATTGAATCTTGCATACCAGTGCTGAGTGCGAGTCATTTCCCTTTTACTCTCAAAGCCGCAAAGAGCTCTAAGCTGGCCATCTGTTTCAAGTAAACCATATTTAAGTGGAAAAGTAAAGATAAAAGCTAAGGGTTTTACCCACTTGAGGTTTGTATTGGGTGGTAGTGGCCTTGGGATAGGTGTTTCCAATGGTTCTGCAAGCTCTACTCCCTTGTGGTCTTCTGTGAATTCCTCCACCTCTTTGCAAATTTCTTCAACTTCACCCATGTCTTGATCAAAGTCATTGATATCTTCCTCATCACTTGAGTCATAAACAGGAGGTTGAGAAAAGTTGACCTCTGCATCATCTTCATATTCACTTGGGGGAGATTCTTCCATCTCAAAGAATTCACTTGCGGATGCAAGTTCATTACTAAGAGAACTTGGCTTGTGATCATCATCATTAAGGAAACTTGTATCTTGGGTTATTCCGTCCAGTTCTTCATAAGATATCTGCAGTAGAGGCTGTGCAACATCCTCTTTAGCGTCAATTGTAACATCCTTTACGGAGTTTTCCAAGACTCTGTGTTCCCGTGGAGGTTCAGCATCTCCTAAATCTTCAACCAACTCTTCTTCTTCTACAATGACAGCATCCTCTACTTGTTCCAGTACGAAGTTATGCTCTATGCTGTTCACTAGAGTTTCTTGTGTCTTCTTCACAATACATTCTTCATTAGATTCTTCACATGAAGCCATGGGGTTCTGTTGAGTGTCTGAACGTCAAGAAGATAATTGATTTATTGCTTGCTCCAATTGATGAAGGGTTGCATTGAACTGGTTTACTGATTGCTCGAAGCGAACCTGTGATTCTTGGCTTGATGGATATGGACATGGTGAATAAGGGAGTGGTGGTTCTTGGGAGCAATTGGATTGGCGTTGGGGTGGATAAGGATCATGTGGCAGTGAATGGTGAAAAGAAGCTTGTGAGTGTGGTGGTTCGAAGTTATGTCGAGAGGATGGTCTCTGAGCACAGGGTGGGGCTTGTTGGTAGTTACAAGGTGGTCCACCAAATCTATCAGTTGGGCATGCATCGTAAATTGGTCTTTGTCCATGATATCTAGGAGGATGTTGTTGCCTAAAGGGGTGATCAAATCCTCGTGGTTCCATCCATCTTTGATTGCTTAGACCTTGATGCATAGTCCTGTTATAGCTTCCATTCCTTGCAACAAAATTAGAACTAAACTCAAAGGGAGAGGGATGAGAATTCATAATAGCTATCAGAAATAAGAGGGAAGAGAGAAAACAAATAATCAAGTAAAACAAAAATAATTTTTTTTGAAAAATATTTACAATAACCAATAATAAGGCACACGTTTGCTATTCTCCGGCAACGGCGCTATTTTGAAGAGATAACTTTTGCGTGGTCTAGAATTCAGAATAAATTTCTGTTGTAAGTATAGCTTCTAAACCAACAAAAGTCCTTTCTAATAAACGTTTTGGTTGTCATAAGTAACAAACTCCTAAATAAATTGATAACCGAAGTATTTAAACCTCGGGTCGTCTTCTCAAGGAATTGTAGGGAGGTATGTTCTTATTATTGGTTATGAAGATTGTAAATCGGGGTTTTAAAGATGAGGAATAAGTAACTTAAATGGCAGGTAAAGTAAATAAATAACTGTAAAATAAACTCTTGGCAAGGTATGAGAAATTGGAAGTCATATCCTAGTTATCCTTATCAATGATGATGAAAATTAAATCTTAATTCCACTTAGTTAACCTCTGCTGGTGTGAAGGAAGATCAAGTGGCTAATTAGTTTGATTTTCAAATCCTAGTTAATTCCTAGAAAAAGATTAGGATTATAGAAGTTCAAGCTAATTAGCAAAGATAGCGATTATCGATCACGTTGAGTTTGATAACTCAAGAGTTACTGATTTCTTAACCAAAGCCAGGAATGTACAAAGCTAAATTAAAATCATAAATATCTGGAATACCTCAAATAACATTCATTCAAAGCAGTCAAATCTAACATGGAAAATATTCATAAGCCAATTGGGCAACATAAATCAAACATAAATAAAAGAATCAGAGTAAATAAAAGTAGAAGAGAAACATAAATTATTGAACCTGGTACGAAGAAACAATCCCAATGATTAAAAGAAATCCTAAATCCTTTAAGAGGAATCCTAATCCTAAATCCTAAGAGAGAGGAGAGAACCTCTCTCTCTAAAAACTACATCTAAAACCTAAAATTGAATTATGAAAAGCCTGATCATGAATTAATGGATTCCCCCACTTTATAGCCTCTAATATGTGTTTTCTGGGCCGAAAACTGGGTCAGAAACAGCCCAGAAATCGCTGTTTACGAATTTAGCTACGCTGATTTTTCGTCACTGCAACGCGTCCGCGTGGATCACGTGTACGCGTCGTGTAGCGGTATGGCCACGATGGCATATTATATATCAAATCGAAGTCTCGGACGTTATCTTTCCAACGCAACTAGAACTGCGTCATTTGGACCTCTGTAGCTCAAGTTATATCCGTTTGAGTGCAAAGAGGTCAGTCTGACAGCTTAGCAGTTTCTTCAACTTCTTGTATTCCTTCCACTTTTGCATGCTTCCTTTCCATCCTCTAAGCCATTCCTGCCCTATAATCCCTGAAATCACTTAACACACATATCAAGACATCGAATGGTAATAAAAGATAATTAAATTTAATATTTCTAAAGCATAGAAAACATGTTTCCACATATATCATATCATGAGGAAGGAATTGTAAAACCATGCAAATAGTATAAATAAGTGTGCAAAGGCTTGATAAAAACCACTCAATTGAGCACAAGATAAACCATAAAATAGTAGTTTATCAGTGACATCTAGAAACTTTTAAAATTCAAAAATTAGTTTATTTTTCCTCCCTTTTATTTTCTTATGTTTTTTTTTAAAGATTTTTACTCCTGTTTTTTCTCCTTTTTTTCTTATTCCTCCATTGATAGTTTCTCTGTCTTATCCTTTTCTTTCTCATGCACGTATGTTTTTTTATATGACTTACACTATTTATTGCTAAACTTTGATATATTCTAAGTTTTGTATAAGCCCTTAAATTTGGTGTTGATAACATCATGAGATAATTCTTAAGTTTGGTGTTCGTAACACCATGAGCCTCTGGATAATGAAGAATGAAGACAATGATGACAAACAAATAGCTAGTAAGATTAGGACAAGATGAATCCTCTATTATGATGGTTAGAAATTTTCTTTTTTTGTTTTTATTTTTTGTTTATTTTTTTCATGCACGCATTGCATATTCTATTTTTTTACTTAAAATTTGAATGCTTCTTCCTCTAGCAATTACTTTTTATGGAGGAATTAATGAAAAATTGAATAATAAATTCAGACGGAAGTGACGATACTTAAAAGAGGTGGTTATATTTAATGAATTTAAAATTTTGAATAGTAAAAAAATGGAAAAAGAATATTCAAAAACAGAAATTTAAAGAAGTATTATGAGAATTTAAATCAATTTCTTGAAGCAGTTAAAAAAAAGTCTGAAAAAATCAAAGAAATCAAAAGTTCTAAGGTTCTAAGCACTAATGATTAGGCCCCGTTATGTGCTCGTGATGTTTCTTTTTCAAGGATAGACTTGGACTAATAAATCTGAGGACTGCTTTATCACCCAATAACTTGGGCCAATTGGACGGAGATTATCGATTGAAAGTACGCTTAAAAAGTTGCGTTAATTCAAAATATGAAGAAGTCCAAAGAGGTTTTAGGCATCAATGTTTGGATCAAAATCCTAATTATGTGCTTGAGTTGTAACTGTGTCAAGAAAAGGCTTGGATGATTAGGTCCGAAGGGTGCTTTATCACCCAGTAACTTGGGCTAACTGATCCGGGTTTATCGATTGAAAGTCCATTAAGAGTTGCCTTGTGACAAAACACTAACAGTAAAAAACCCGCAAAGATCTTTCCCCTAACCTAAATAAAAAGTAAAACTACCTTCACGTCATACAAATTGAAAAGAATTATCCTAATACAATTCGAATTTCAGTTTTAAAAATTTCTAAATCATATGTATGCAAGATTCATGAAGGATAAGAGAAACCGAATGTAACCACAAGAATTATAATAAATCACACTTTTGTTTTCAATCTTTCTCATTAAGCTAAATTCTGTTTATCTTTCTTTTAAAGTTCTTTTTCATTTATTTTATTAGGTTTTAATCAAATTTATTATATTTAATAAAAGAATTTAATAAATAATCAAATAGTTGGAATTGGGATAGTGTTGTTATATTTTCAGGAGTTTTTAAGCTCAAAACAAGAAAGAAATAAAGTATTTTTTATAAGAAAAACACAAATACAGCAAAATCGTGGCCTAAAGAATAAAATCGTACCAAAAAGGAAGAACACTGAAGCCCAAAATACATAAGCCCAACGTACAAGTTCTCAGCCTAATCTTTTCATACTCAAATGATGATAACTTGAGCTTTAGAAGACCAAATGAGGCAATTCCAGTTGTATTAGAAAGCTAACGTCCAGAGTTTATATGCATATATTTATAGTGGACGTGTAGTTTGAGTTGCGCACCACCATCATCTTTGGGACACAAAAAATTAGCACCCCAAACTTCTTTAATCTCATGCCCGGCGAAAGACCTGGAAACCCGGTGGACCTCCTGCACACCCGTCGCACCCTTCCTTCTTTCTTTCTCTGCCGAACGTTCCTCCAAGCACTCCACATACAAGTCCGGCATATATCCTCCCATGAAAGGTGTATTTTTGGACATTTTACCTAATTTCCTCTAATACAAGCCTAACTTAAAGCTAATTACAACTCTCAGAAAGTAACAATTAAGGTCCAAGGTTAATTATCCACATTATTTGAAGTCTTTATCACATCCAAAACATTAAAGACTATATATAGAAGATTAGTTATTAATTCTTTCTATAAACATGAGAGATTTGGTTGTTAGGATTTGATTTGAATTATTACTTTGAATTTGAAATTAAATTCAATAAGTAGTTTTCCTATCTTTCTCTTCGAAAGATAAGATTTTGATAGTTATGAATTTAAATTCTAGAATTAGGATATAAATAAGTGAACAAGGTTCACAAGAGAAGGCATCCAGGAGGAGGATCTTCGGATCTAAATCCCAGCCAACGCCTCCATAATCTCTTTCCATTATTTTCTTTCCTTTTCTATGGGTAACTAATCCTTTATCAATGGGTTAGGAGCTATGTTTATGTTTTCTATGGGTTATTAATCTACATTTATTTTATTTGAAGTTTTGCATTGATCTATTTCATGATTGAGTTATTCGTTCTTCATTCGGATTAGTGGTATTGAAAGGTATGTTAATCTCTTTTGAATTCTTTTATTATAATTAGAAAATTATTTGATATTTGAATTAAAGTTTAAAAACTCTTTCACACGACTCTTTGAATTCGGCTAGGAATAATGGTTCAATTAGGGTGCGATGCATACATGATTTTCAATCACTTTAATTTTGATCAAGTGACATATAATTTGGATTAGAACAACTTTTGAAAATTGTGTTTTTCTTATAAAGATTTAGCTAGACAGGATTAACTTGAATATGCATGACATGTAATTCGACCTAAGGACTACTTTTAAATCTTATTAGAAAACTAAATAAGTTTTTTATGCTTAATCTCTTGATTAATTAATTGACGAATAATTAATGCTTGAGAAATTGAGGAGTCAAGAAATTGAAAATTGGTTACTAAAGATTTGTTGTGAAAGAACTTTGCAAACTTCAAAATAAGTAAAAAAGGTTTAATTTCTCTAAAAGCATAAACATCTCCGAAATCCTTGACTCTCACCATCACTATCTTCTCTTAAATCAACATTCAAGATCTCTGTCTGTAAGAAATCAAGCATTCAAACACTCAAGGTTTTCAAACTCTCAGCAAGACACAATCTTGCCCTCTTCAATCTAGGTTCTTTTAATTTAATTAGGTATTTAATCTAATATTTACTTGCTCAATCCTTTAATCCTTGTGAAAATGATATTCACTCACCGTGGTATTACTTGAACGATCCGGTACACTTGCCAATATTCGTAAACTTTAATTTTTGCTCATCACAAATATGACAGTCTCTCTTTCTTTCTTTCTCATTTTTCCCACTTATTGTATCAAGAGTGAATACCCCATCCGGCCCCTGACAATTACTTCGAAAGGACAACGAGGCCCCCAAGAAAAAAAAATACCCAATCCGGCCCCTGATATTTTTTTTGGGACTGATTAGCTCCTGTGCAAAAAAAAAAACAACCTGAATTTTTTTTGGCACAGGAGCCTCGTTGTCCTTTCAAAGTAATTGTTAGGGGCCAGGTTGAATTTTTTTTTTTTGTTAAAGGCCTCGTTATCTTTCAAGATAATTGTCAGGGGCTATTTTGGATTTTATTCTTATATTTCAAAACTCTTTGGGATTATGCACTTGAACTCATGTATGCCAACAAATATCATGAACTTTTCTATACTAATCTTATCATTATCTTCATTGTCAAATCTTTTTCCAGTTACATTCTTATTTTTTCTGTCTCACTACCACTAGCAAAACCTCTCATGTTCATCCATGTTAACTTTAGTTGCACTTCCTCCATCTGAAGTGTAGCCATCGTCATTCAACTCTTCATCATTTAAATAGTTTTGCACATTAATTGTTTTGGACATGATATTCTTCGTTATCAATAAATTAAATAATTGTTTAGGAGGGGTTTCACTTCCGTCATACTCATTAACATTAGATATATCATTAACATTGGTGGACAAAATCAGTGATCAGACCAGATAAAAGATAATATCAACCTGGTCATCTTTGATAATGGTAATATATATCGGCAAGGGTAGAAGAAAGGGGAGAGAAGCATGGCTCTTGTGGAGTTGGAATCCTAATATTCAAAAAGGTGTTTGCTATGGTGTCTAAAAAGTATTGTCTAACTACTAAAATAAGTAAAATAATTAGAGGCCTGTTACACAAACAAGTCTTTTTGGCTTACAAGTCTTACAAGTTCAATAAAACACACGCATTACACTTAATTAATGCATTACACACTTCCACATTCAAGAGTAAATAAAACGCACGTTATTCAACAACTTCCTGTTTCTAAAGCGCGCTACTCACCATGCATTATGAACGACTCTTCTTCTTCTTCCTCCATGAAAACAATTTTCTTGCCAAATTTGAAGATAATGGAACTTCAAAAATACACTCAAACGATTACAGAAATACACCCCAACGATTACAGAAATACACCCTAAGGATTACAGAAATACACCCAAACGGTTACAGGAATTCACCCAAACGATTATAGAAATACACCCAAAGGATTACAGGAATTCACCCAAAGGATTATAAAAATACACCCAAAGGATTTAAGAAATACACCCAAAATTCGTTGAAGTACACCTTATGCATATTTCAGAACTCTTTCTCTTTCTCCTCCTCATCTTCTGCTTCTTCTTCTTCTTCAAAAACGATTTCAGAGCTTGATGTAAAAAAATAGAAATCGAGAATAACGAAGAAAGAAAACAGAGAGAAAAACACGTAAATGAAGAAGAAGAACAGAAAGAGGAAGAAGAACATGCAGCAAGAAGAAGAATGAGAAAGAGAAGGCAAGAAATGAAAGAAAAGAAGAAGAAGAGGAAGAGGAAGAAGAACGTGCGAGAAGAAGAAGAACGAGAAAGAGAAAGAGAAAGCAAGAAACGAAAGAAAAGAAGAAAAAGAAGAAGAAGAAGAGGAAGAGGAAGAAGAACGTATAGCAAGAAGAAGAAGAATGAAAAAGAGAAAGCAAGAAACGAAAGAAAAGAAGAAGAAGAAGAAGAAGAAGAAGAAGAAGAAGAAGAACATAAATCTTGCATCGCGTTTTTGGGGTTTATTCGTTAATTAACTTGTAAAGCATACAAGCCCTAATGATTTGTATGCAGAGCTTTTCTCAAATAATTAATTTTAAATTTAAAAGTATAAAAGTTAAAAACCTTTAAATATTTTAAAGTTACTATAAAAAATAATTTAGGTAAAAGTTAGACACCAAATAAAAGGCACCATAGAATTGGCCATTCAAAAATTGGATTCAATATGTAAATACATATGAAAGGATAAAATGATAAATTATGTAATGTTATCTTTATTTAATAAAATATTCAATTTTTAAAGGAATATTTTGTTACTACTTTTAACGACCTTAAACAAATAGACTAAAATATAGGTCTTATGAATAAAAGAGAGAGAAACGTGATTTTAGCATCTCTCAAATAAAAAAAAAAAAAAATTCTCTTTAAAAGTTTTTCTTTTGTATAAATGTTATTCTTAGTAAAATTCATAAGTGAAAAAAAGAAGAATTACATAAGTGTAGTCTAACCGTATACTCACTAGATCACTTAACTAAACTTATTAAGTGATAAGAGTTTAATGTTGACATTGAATATAAAAAAAAAAAAAAACAACTTATTTTTCTATATTATACGGTCACTAATTGTACCTGAAGGAGGGTACGTTAAGGAAGAGGCGATTAGGGACTAGCTATATATAGAGGTAGATACTTTCATCTATCGTACTAAAATATAGTCGTAATCAAACTATTTTTCCTATAAGAAAAATTTAAGGATCCTATATATATTTTTGGATAAATCAATCCTCTTTGATGTCAAGTTAATTTTTTAAGTTGCCAAAACATTCTTCTTATTACATTTGAGGCAACAATTTGATGATTAAACCTTTTGCATCTTATGTAAATTCGAAATGGTCTCATCCCATCATTCAGCCTTCTATACTTTTAAGGTTATTACCATTTGGTGATTAAATTTTTTGCATCTCTTATTTAAATTCGAACAAGTATTCGATTCTCATTCTCATCCTTCAGCTTTTAAAAAATAAACCACCTAATAATTTCAAATTGATGAAAACCTAAAACGTGTTATTTGTACTTGTATAATTGTATTCACCATATTATTATCAAAATGACGTAAGGGACTTGCATTGCAAGTTGCTAATTTGGTACTATACTTTAATACTTTGTTTAGCAGGATTCTTACCGGGGATTTGGCGACTTGTTACAAGTTCGCAACGTGTTTGAATAAATTTTTTTGGGTTAATAATTAAATTAGTCCTTAAAAAATAGAGTATTTTTTAAATTCATCTTTAAAATATTTTTTTCAATCAAATTGATCTGTAAAAAATTATAAATTAATCACGTTTGTCTTTCAATTATTCCGTTTATAATTTTCATCAGTGATATATTGATGATGTGAAATGTTAATTGACAACATACATGACACCTAATATACTTATAAAAATCTATCAATTTAGTCATTCACCTATATTGGAATCAGAGATTTTGTAATTGAAAAAAGAGACTAAATAGATATATTTTCATAAACATATATGGTTAGCGTTTAATTAGACATGTCAAGTATGATGCATGTCTGTCCTAAGGCTGATAATATCATCTGTTGATTAAATAGCCAACCCGACACGTCCTGGTAGTTAATCATGGACAGAAACACCTATTACGGAACAAGTGGGTTTTAGTTACAACTCCCTTACTACTACCCGCTTAACCCAAAGCGAGTGGAAGAGTCACCACTACTGCTACTATCCAGGCGGGTGTTTAAAAGCTCAACCTGGAGCAAATAGAATAAACCACTACTGCTGCTACTACCCAGGTGTCATAATCACTAACGTGGAGCAAACGGAACGAACCACAATCCTTGCTATTACCCAAGTATCATATTCAAATTCATTGTTACTTTCGTTATCATTTTCAATTCTTTCATATTCATTCAAAACTCCATAATTAAACTCAGTGTTTATAATTCATTGTCCATGTATTTTTCAAATATCAAAATCTCTCTTTAAAAACAATTCAAATCCATTTCTCTTTTATTAAACTCTTTTTCTTGATAAATCAAATTCAAACATAAACTCATTAAAATTCAAACAATAATTAATCAAACCAACATTCACTTATCAAATTCACATTTAATTATTATAAAATTACTAAATCCTACCTTCGTTCATAAATCACAACAACAAAACCTCCAGAAAAACTTTTTAACCGAACTGTTGAAAAGAAAAACGTCAGAAATTATCTGTGCCTCCTAAAACTCCAATTAACTAAATTTAAAGAGAAGATGAATTATATGACCATCAACTTCTACCGAATAAAAATAACGTCAACATATAAAAAAAATATATATATATATATAAACACTTTTACCAAATTAAATTTTTTATTAGAATTACAAATCTCCAAAGTCAAAAGTTCCACGGCTTCACGTTCTCTTTCTCATGGTTCACTCTCTTCCTCTTCATCTTTCTCTTTCTCTTTCTTTCAACTTCAATTCGGTCACGAGGTGAGACAAGAAGGAAAGCTTCCTTAGGTGTCATGATTAATAAAAAATGACATATATAATAATAATAATAATAATAATAATAATAATAATAATAATAATAATAATAATAATAATAATAAATTTAACTTTTATCTATCAAAATAATTTTTAATAAATATTTTAAATTAATAGAATAAGTCATAATTAAATTAAACTTCAATAATCATAAAATTTTAATTAATTACTTTTAGTAATAAAAACAAAATCCCAATAAATATAATAGCTCATAAATAGCTCATTATTTAATTTTTTAAAAATTTAGAGTCTTATACAAAAAAATTGTACATTTTTTATAGCTACTAAAAATTTACCATAACTGTTGAGCCTAGTTTAATTTTGGGTTAAGTTATGATGACAAACATTATTTTGGGTGGAAAGTCCAATATTGTTTAATGTGAGTGTTAGTGATGCAGGCCCAAATATCCAAGTCCACATTGCTTCAGTCCAAGTCCAGCAAAGTGCTTCAGCAATGTAAAAGAGTTAAAAGCTCTTACTTGTGGCACCGTTCAGAAATAAAATGTTTATATGTTTTGCTAAAGGACAGCTGAAATAAGAAAAAGGACAAGTGTTGGTATAATAAAGCAAGAAGAACAGTTGGCACACTCCCACCACTCCAAGGACACAAGGACATCTCCACTAATCTAAGGTTACTAACAGAGAAATACAGGGATTGTGGTTGAGAAAAACACAAACTTGCAGCATTAGAGAAATGGAGCAGAATGAAAAAGAAGAGCATGCCAAGGAAGAAAGAAATACCAAGGATAGCAGAGGTAGTGGTCGAGCTCCTCATCCAGCAGCAGAGGTGGTGGAGCATGATAAAGAAGGACAGCTTGCTAGCTGTGCCAGTTCCAACGGGCAGCAAGGACAAGCACAAGGATGAAGCTACAATGAAGGCAAAGTTGAAGATATATAACAAGCTTCACTCCACCATTTCAAGACAAGAAAGGGGAGAACACACACTCAGAGCACCATCTCTAAAACAGAGCTGAAATTTTTTTTCTACTCAAGCTTAATTCTGATCTTTGTGTTATGGCTATCTTGCATTATTTTCTGTTTTGAGAAAAGAAAATTATGTGAGGTTCAAAAGCTGAGAGAGAAAAGGCAAGAGTGATGCAAAATAGCCACTAATTTCTGATGTATTTTGGGTTTATGAACTAGGATTAGTTCCCCTTATCAAGTTGGGTTAGAACTTGGGGAAATTGAATCTGGTAGATTCCCTTCCTAGTTGGGTCAGCACTATGGGAAGCTAAGCTTTTGGTGATGAAAGCTTAGGGGGTAGATACTAGTTAAATTAGGGAAAAATTCAATAGTATTGGTGTATGTAATCTGTGAATGATTAGTGAAAATTCCACCATGATTTGTGGTGGAGACTGGATGTAGGATTCATGGCACAAAGAATCCGAACCAGAATACATGCTAGTCTTTATTTTCTCTTCCCTGCTCTTTTATGTTCTGCGTATGAGATAATTTTGATGAGCGGATAATTTATACGCTTTTTGGCATTGTTTTTAGGTAGTTTTTAGTAAGTTCAAGCTACTTTTAGGGATGTTTTCATTAGTTTTTATGTTAAATTCACATTTCTAGACTTTACTATGAGTTTGTGTGTTTTTCTGTGATTTCAGGTAATTTCTGGCTGAAATTGAGGGACTTGAGCAAAACTCTGAAAAAGGCTGACAAAAAGGACTGCTGATGCTGTTGGAATTTGACCTCCCTGCACTAAAAATGGATTTTCTGGAGCTACAAAATTTCAAATGGCGCGCTCTCAACGGCGTTGGAAAGTAGACATCCAGAGCTTTCCAGAAATATATAATAGTCCATACTTTATTTGGAAATTGATGACGTAACTTGGCATTGAACGCCAAGTACATGCTGCTGTCTGGAGTTAAACGCCAGAAACACGTCATGATCCGGAGTTGAACGCCCAAAACACGTTATAACTTGGCGTTCAACTCCAAGAAAAGCCTCAGCTCATGAATAGATCAAGCTCAGCCCAAACATACACCAAGTGGGCTCCGAAAGTGGATTTATGCATCAATTACTTACTCATGTAAACCCTAGTAGCTAGTTTAGTATAAATAGGACTTTTTACTAGTGTATTAGTCGTCTTTTGACCACGTTTCATCTTTGGTCTCAGTTTTGTTTTATTCTTCATCTTAGGAGGCCATTGAGCATGTTTTAGCGGGCTGGCCATTCGGCCATGCCTGAACCTTTCACTTATGTATTTTCAACAGTGGAGTTTCTACACACCATAGATTAAGGGTGTGGAGCTCTGCTGTACCTCAAGTTTCAATACAATTACTATTACTTTTTATTCAATTCTCTTTTATTCTTATTCCAAGATATACGTTGCACTTCAACTTGATGAATGTGATGATCCGTGACACTCATCATCATTCTCACCTATGAACGCGCGTGACTGACAACCACTTCCGTTCTACTCTAGGCTGGGCGCATATCTCTTAGATTCCCCAAAAGAATCTTCGTGGTATAAGCTAGATAGATGGCGGCATTCATGGGGATCCGGAAAGTCTAACCTTGTCTGTGGTATTCCGAGTAGGATCCCAGGAATCCGGAAAGTCTAACCTTGTCTGTGGTATTCCGAGTAGGATTCCGGTATTGAATGACTGTGACGAGCTTCAAACTCCTGAAGGCTGGGCGTGATGACAAACGCAAAAGAATCAATGGATTCTACTCCAACCTGATTGAGAACCGATAGATGATTAGCCGTGCTGTGACAGAGCATTTGGACCATTTTCACTGAGAGGATGGGATGTAGCTATCAACAAGGGTGATGCCTCCAGACGATTAGCCGTGCAGTGACAGCGCATAGGACCATTTTTCCGAGAGGATTAAAAGTAGCCATTGATGATGGTGATGCCCTACATACAGCTTGCCATGGAAAGGAGTAAGAAGGATTGGATGAAAGCAATAAGAAAGTAGAGATTCGAAAGGATTCTAGCATCTCCACACACCTATCTGAAATTTCCACTATTGATTTACATAAGTATTTCTATCCCTTTTTATTTTATTTATCTTTTAAAATATCTAATCCAATTACATTTGACCCTATGAATCCACTTAACTGAGATTTACAAGGTGACCATAGCTTGCTTCATACCAATAATCTCTGTGGGATCGACCCTTACTCACGTAAGGTATTACTTGGATGACCCAGTACACTTGCTGGTTAAGTTGAATGAAGTTGTGATCATAAATTCCAATAGAGCCAATTTTTAAATCTCATGCAAATACAAAGAGGATCACAATTTCGTCCACCAAGTTTCAAATAATCTCCTGCAACTCGAAGCAACAGATTAACAGAGTCTAAAACTTTAAGTTTTAAGCCAACTTGATTCAACTCCCCCTTCTCAAGTTCAACTAGAACGATCAATTGGTATCTAGAGCAAGGTCTCAATGAGGCAAGCTTCACAGCTTGGAGCAAAGATCCATGGCCAACAACACCAGTCCCAACGTCGTGGCGTTCACTCTCACTGAAGGGCAGTCTAATAATAGACCTCCCTACTTAAATGGCAGCAACTATTCTTACTGAAAAGATCACTCTCAACGGTACAGACGTCCCCACTAAACAGAATTCTGATGGAGAAGTTGTGGCAAAGGAAGATAGTGAATGGACAGATGAAGAAAAGAAGAAGGTTGAACTCAATGCCAAAGCAATCAACCTGATGCATTACGCGATCAGTTTCGAAGAGTTCAGAAAGGTGTCAAGGTGCAAAACGGCTAAAGAAATATGGGACAAGCTCAGACTCACTCATGAAGGCACTAAGCAAATGAGGGAAACCAGAATTGGCATGCTGATGAAGGAATATGAAATATTCAGTATGAAGGAGGAAGAGAGTATCGATCAAATATTCGAAAGGTTCAGAATAATCATCAACAATCTAGACACAATGGGAAGGAACTACTCTGAAGAAACTCTAGTGAGAAAGATCCTGAGAAGTCTTACTAAGAAATGCAAAGTAAAAAGCACAGCCATCTCTGAAAGGAATGATTTGATCAAAATCACCTATGATGAGCTGAGAGGTAAGCTGCTGGCCTATGAAACCACTCACATGTCTTAAGACAAAGATGACAAAAAGAAAAGTATAGCACTAAAATCAAGAATGACAGCCCAAGGAGAAGAATCTGATGACAGTTTCTCAGATGAAGAAATGGTACTCTTTGCAAGAAAAATGAGAAGACTACTGAGATACAAAAGCAAAGGCAAAGGAAGCTCTTCATCCAAAGATGTCAAGAAAGATCAAGTCAAGTTCACATGCCATCACTGCAAGGAACCTGGTCACTTCAAGTCAGATTGCCCTCAACTTAAGAAAGGCGAAAAATCCAAGAAAGACAAAAAGAATGTGATGATGGCTACATGGGAGGACTTGGAGAACGACACCAGCTCAGAGAGCTCAGATCAAGAAGCTCAGCTATTTTTGATGGCAGACCATGATGATGAAAATGAGGTAGATCTTTCTGACTTGTCTATTGATGAACTGCACTATATTATCAAGGACATTTCTGTCAATTCCAAGAAACTCTTGGATAAGTATGCGAAATTGATAAACCCATATTTTATGATATAATTTGTGCTGAATTTAAGTGTTTTATTCAATCCTTCACCCACTTATGCATGTGAAATTGCATGGTTTTACCTTCCCTTCCTTATTATGAGATGTATGTGAAAAACATGTTTTCTAGGCTTTAAAAGTATTAATTTTAATTATCTTTTATTGCCATTCAATGCCGTGATTCGTGTGTTGAGTAATTTCAGATCTTCTAAGGCAGGAATAACTTAAAGGATGAAAAGGAAACATGAGAAAATGGAAGGAAAGCATAAAACGGAGTTTTTGAAGAAACTGGCAGCGACGCGATCGCATGGGCGACGCGGCCGCATGCCAGTGTGAAATGGCAATGACGCGATCGCATGATTGACGCGATCGCGCGCCACAAGCGAAACGCATATGATGCGGACGCATTACTGAAGCGACCGCGTGACAAGAAAAATTCCACATGACGCGACCGCGTGACCCACGCGAACGCGTGACAGAGGCCACGCACCAAAAATTACAAAAAGCGATCCCAGCGATTTCTGAAGCCCTTTTTGGCCCAAATCCAAGTCCAGAAAGCACAGACCAGAGGTTATGAAGTATGAGAATGCATTCGAAAGGAGGGGAGCGAGCCAATTAGTTACTTTTCATAGTTTAGATGTAGTTTTAGTGAGAGAGGTTCTCTCCTCTCTCTTAGGATTTAGAAATTAGGATTTTTTAGAAATTAAGGATTTAATTCAACTCTTCATATCAGGTTCAATATTCCTTTATTTTGACCTCTCTTCTACTTGAGATACTTTAGCTTTGGTTAAGAAATCAGTAACTCTTGAGTTATCAAACTCAACGTGATCGATAATCGCTGTCTTTGCTAATTAGCTTGAACTTCTATAATCCCAATCTTTTTCTAGGAATTAACTAGGATTTGAAGATCAAACTAATTAGCCACTTGACCTTCCTTCGCACCAGCAGAGGTTAACTAAGTGGAATTAAGATTCAATTTTCATCATCATTGATAAGGATAACTAGGATAGGACTTCCAATTTCTCATACCTTACCAAGAGTTTATTTTACAGTCATTTATTTATTTTATTTGTCATTTATCATATTTGTTCCTCATTCTCAAAACCCCCAATTTACAAAACTCATAACCAATAATAAGAACACACCTCCCTGCAATTCCTTGAGAAGATGACCCGAGGTTTAAATACTTCGGTTATCAATTTATTTAGGGGTTTGTTACTTGTGACAACCAAAACATTTGTAAGAAAGGTTGATTGCTTGGTTTAGTAACTATACTTCCAACGAGATTTTACTATAACTTCTAAACCATCAATCTTCATCTCTTCAAAATGGCGCCGTTGCCGGGGAATTGCAACAGTGTGCCTTATTATTGGTTATTGTAAATATTTTTCTTTTACTTGTTTATTTGTTTTTTTCTTTTCCCCCTTATTTCTGATAACTACTATGAATTCTCACCCCTTTCGCTTTCAGTTTAGTTCCAATTTTGTTGCAAGGAATGGAAGCTATAACAAGACTATGCATCACGGTCAAAGCAATCAAAGATGGATGGAGCCAAAAGGATCTGATCACCTCTTTAGGCAACAACACCTTCCTAGACATCATGGACAAAGACCATTCTACAATGCATACCAAGCTGATAGATATGGTGGACCGCCTTGTAGCTACTAACAAGCCCCACCCTATGCTCAGAGACCATCCTTTCAACACAACCTCAATCTACCATACTCACAAGCTCTTTTTCACCATTCGCCACCATATGATCCTTATCCACCCCAACGCCAATCCAATTACGCCCAAGAACCACCACTCCCCCATACACCATGTCCATATCCATCAAACTAAGAATCACAGGTTCGCTTCGAAGAATCAGTCAACCAATTTAATGCAACCCTTCATCAACTGGAGCAAGCAATAAATCAATTATCTTTCAGTCATTCGGACACTCAACAGACTCCTATGGCTTCATGTGGAGAAGTCACCACTCGAGTTCTCCTAGTAATGCACTTGCATCCGCAAGTGAATTCTTTGACACAGACGAATCTTCCCCAAGTGAATACGAAGATGATGCAGAGGTCAACTTTTCTCAACCTCCCAATTATGACTCAAGTGATGAAGAAGATATCGGTGACATTGATCAAGACATGGTTGAATTGGAAGAAGATTGCCCAGAAGTGGAGGAATTCACTGAGACCACAAGGGAGTAGAGCTTGCAGAACCACTAGAAACACCTATCCCAAGGCCATTACCACCCAACACATATTTCAAGTGGGTAAAATCCTTGACTTTCACTTTTATTTTTCCACTTGAATATGGTTTACTTAAGACAGATGGCCAGCTTAGAGCTCTTTGTGGCTTTAAAAGCAAACGGGAAATGACCCGCACTCAGAGCTGGTGCACAAGACTCAATAAGGTTTCACACTTCAATTTGAGGTGCAAGAATTTGTGTCAAGCTCAATTGGAAGGATCTCAAAGGCTGTTTGGTCACTGCAGTGAGGATTCAGATCACTCATCACCCAGCTGGAAAGATGCAGATCAAGACAAAAATGGGTGAAAAAGTAAAATTTGGGATCCTGGAATCTATTCCGACAATCGTCACCCCGGGAGCCTGAGAATATGTTTGAAGCTGCTCAGAAGCTTTACATGCCTAGTTTGGGACCCCGAAGGATGCTGGCATTCCAAACACTAGGGGAGATTCCTGAACGAATTCAAGCACAAGCCACCCTAGCAGAAAGCTCATCAAATGTCCAACTTAAGGACTTTAACTAAAAGTGCTAGGTAGGAGACAACCCACCATGGTATGATCGTTCCTTTTTCAGTTTTTATTATTAGTCTGTTTTGTTTGTTTTTGAATTTTGTTTGAACCTGAATTTGTGCATAACATTCACTGCATTCTACATTCTGCATTCTGCATACTGTATAAAAAAAACTAAAATATATTATATTCAATAAGAAATTGTGCTAAACGTACATTCTTGCCTCGTTTCAGCGCAACTCTCTGTTTGGTTTGGGGTTCAAAATATCCGTGCAACGCAATCGCGTCGCACACGCCTTCGCGTGGGATGGGTGTTGTGTAAGTGACGCGTTCGCGTCGGGGATGCGTTCGCATGGCGTGTTGGTGCTAAACGCGCAATAGCTGCACGATTCCATCCCAACTTTCTGGGCGTTGGATCTTTACGTCGATATCTAGCTCACGCGTTCGCGTGAGTGACACGGACGCGTGGGAGGTCATTTCACAAGTGACGCGATCGCGGGGTGAAACGCGGTCGCGTGGGACAGTTGTGTTACGAGAGCATGCCTCCAGCCTCGCTTCAGCGTGACTCTTTGTTCACTTTCCTATTCTTTTGAAGCACTTGTGATGCGGACGCGTCAGTGACGTTGTCGTGTCGCATGCTCTCACCAAATTTTTTTCAGAATGTCTAACCCTCAGAAAAAGGGAAAAGGAAAGGCAACCACTGGCAAATGGAAAAGAGGTGAATCCTTTATGTCTCTCCTGGAACTTCTGCATGATAAATCCTGGCGGGACAAGCACTTTACCACACAGGAGAAGGCTGACCAGCTCCTCCCTGCCAATGATCCAATTAAGTTTGCAAACCGGTACTGTGAGCTGAAGTTTCCTATGTTTGCTACCTCCAGAAATCTGTACCTGGAGAGGACTTTGAAAATTCCAGAAGAACTACAGCAGTACACCTCCAATCAGATCAAACTGAGAGGCTGGTTCTTCTTAGAGCAAAACTTGACTAAGGTAAATGCTTCCTGGGTAAGAGTGTTTTACTGCAATTACTTCAAGACTTCCCTGGATGTCGTGCACCTCAGAGGGAAACAGATACTGGTCACTAAAGAGGTTATTGAGGATATTCTGCACCTTCCACCTAAGTATGATCAGCCTGACGGTTACCAAAAGGCTGAGAAAGACATGCGCTTTCTGAGATTTGACTAGGATGCTGTCAAGGAGAGGATAGCCCTTGACCCTACTGTCCTATGGGTCATGGGTACAAACACCACCATGCCTAAAGGAATAAAGCGGAAATACTTGAATGATGAGGCTCGGCTCTGGCATTAGATCTTGAGTAACTTTATTATGCTGAGCACTCATGAGACAGAGTTACCTGCTGCCATGATCACCCTCCTCTGGTGTGTGATGGAGGGTAAGGACCTGTACCTACCGTGATTCATCCGGCACTATATGGCTAGGGTACATATCAGAGGCACCCTCCCCTTCCCTTATCTGGTTACCCAACTAGGCCGTCAGGCTGACGTGCCTTGGGAGGACGCTAATGAGAGGCCACCTGCTGCAGAGTGCAGGAAGATCATTCCTCACAGCAGGAACTTTCTAACCTTGGGCTACAGACCTGACTTCCTTACTCCCTCCGATGAAACAGCCCCACCTTCAGCTGCCCCCCTCTTCTTCCACTGCTGCACCTACCCTACCCACTGCACCTCCAGCTGCCCATGAGCCTATTTACCATTTGGTGCATCGACTGTTCGCCCAGTTGGACCGTATGGAGCGTCGCAACAAGCGACGCTATGAGCATCTCATGTTGTTGATCCGGTCCGGCAGCGACATTCCCTCTGAGTCTGACACCCCTTCTGATACATCGAAGGCGAAGGCATATGATCATGAGGAGCAGGCACCCACTCAGGCTGAGTAGAGAGGACCAGAGCAGGCTGCGCCACACACTGAGGCACCACACCAGATACAGGCCACAGATCCTGAGATTCCTATCCAGTCAGACCCTCCTCTGCAGCAGACAGATCTTCATACCCTCATCCAGTCCGTAGATCCTCAGACCACCACCGAGACACCAGCAGCCCATCCTTCCGGAGATGACACTTCATCACACCCTGCTTGAGTGAGCATCGGGGACGATGCTATTATTTAAGTGTGGGGAGGTCGCCATCTCTAGCATCTATTCATTTTGGTGAACTACTACAGACTCTTTTCTTATTTTAGCTATTTTTTGTATTTTTGCACATTTTTCTCTCTTTTGCTTTTGACTGTATTTTTGCATTATGCACTTTGGGCTGTATATACATCTTGGATATTTTAGCTTGATTTGCACCTTAGTTTACTAGTTATATTTTAAGTGGATTAATTAGTATAGTTTACCCTTTTTAGCATATGATAGTTGATTTGATTGAAAAAAAAAAGGAAGTAAGCTAGAGACTTTAACAGAATCAATCCACACACCTTGTATATATAGCATTACATGTTAGTTAGTTAACAACATTTTATCAAGGAGGAACACTAAAACTTTAAAGCCATCCAAAATATTTTACATTGAGAATAATGGAAACTCTTAATTTCTACCTGCATGACATACTTAGTTGATATATGATTTTTCAGCTAAAGAACACACAGCCTGTGAGTTTTGAGCTTAATTGTATGGTTACATTCAAACCATAAATTTCATTCGTGTGTGTTTTGTCCTTCTTTTTATTTTTCTGATGTTCTTTACTTTGTTTTAATTTATATGTCCAATATAGAATATAGATACATACCAAGATAGGATTGAGGCCATTTTTTATTATTAACTCACTTATCCCGGATTAAGCCTACCTTTTATGCCATCTTTGTTAGCCCCCTTGAACCTTTAAATCCCCTCTTGTTTATAACCATATTACTAGCCTTAAGCAGAAAAATAAAATAAAAATCCCAGGTTGAATCCTTGGTTAGCTTAAGATAGATATTATGTATAATTTAAGTGTGGGGAATTTTATGGGAATATGAGATGATAGAAAAAGTTGGAAGATAAATTGAATAAGTTATGAAAAAAAAATAATTTGGGAAGCATGCTCATGTGAAATCAAAATAATTAAAATTACCATGTGCATTAAAAAAAGTTTTTATTTTCAATAAGGGGACACAAATTCCCCAGTTACAAAATAAAAAGAGTTAATGCACATGGGGCAATGTTGAATTTTAATACATGAGTTTGCAACATAAAGTGGGAAAATGTGGGAAAATAGGTAAAGAAGCTGCTTTACAAAATATGTATGTTAGGTGAAATCTTAGACTAATCAAGGATTCACTTAATTAGCTCACTTAGCCTTATACATATACCCTTACCTTTACCTTAGCCCCATTACAACCTTAATCAAAGACCTCATGATTTTTGTATGCCTATATTCTATAATTGTTGGTTGGATAGATGAAGAACAAAGTTATAGAAAGTAAGAATAAAAAGAAGATTAGAGTGATTAACCCAACAAACACTGAGTGACTAGAGAATAAACACAAAATCCAGTAAGGGTTCAATAGCTCATCACCATATATCTCTACCTCTATTATAAATTGTCTTGCAAGTTTGAAAAATAATTTTTGTCCATCTCAATTGTAAAAGTACTTTAACATTATCTAAGGTTGGCTATGCATATATGATCCCTTGAGAATGTGACTTAATTTAATTACATGTAAGGTTTATATACCAGTGAATAATAACTAGATTTGCATGACTCATTTAGGTAAATGCATTTAGAATAGATTGCATTGCATGAGATTCCACCACTTTACCTTACTCTTTATCTTGGATTTAGCATGAGGACATGCTATTGTTTAAGTGTGGGGAGGTTGATAAACCCATATTTTATGATATAATTTGTGCTGAATTTAAGTGTTTTATTCAATCCTTCACCCACTTATGCATGTGAAATTGCATGGTTTTACCTTCCTTTCCTTATTATGAGATGTATGTGAAAAACATGTTTTCTAGGCTTTAAAAGTATTAATTTTAATTATCTTTTATTGCCATTCGATGCCGTGATTCGTGTGTTGAGTAATTTCAGATCTTCTAAGGCAGGAATGACTTAAAGGATGAAAAAAAACATGCGAAAATGGAAGGAAAACATAAAATGGAGATTTTGAAGAAACTGGCAGCGGGGCGACGCAGCCGCATGCCAGCGCGAAATGGCAATGACGCGATCGTATGATTGACGCGATCGTGCGCCACAAGCGAAACGCATATGATGCGGACGCATGACTGAAGCGACCGCGTGACAAGGAAAATTCCACATGACACGACCACGTGACCCACGCGGACGCGTGACAGAGGCCACGCACCAGAAATTACAGAAAGCGATCCCAGCGATTTCTGAAGCCCTTTTTGGCTCAAATCCAAGTCCAGAAAGCACAGACCAGAGGTTATGAAGTGGGAGAATGCATCCGAAAGGAGGGGAGCGAGCCAATTAGTTACTTTTCATAGTTTAGATGTAGTTTTAGTGAGAGAGGTTTAAATACTTGAGAAGACGACCCGAGGTTTAAATACTTCGGTTATCAATTTATTTAGGGGTTTGTTACTTGTGACAACCAAAACGTTTGTAAGAAAAGTTGATTGCTTGGTTTAGTAACTATACTTACAACGAGAGTTTACTATAACTTCTAAACCATCAATCTTCATCTCTTCAGAAATGCAAGAAAGAAAATGAGGCTTTGAGGACTGAAAATGATCTTCCTTTAAAAAAGGTTAAGGCTAATGTTCATACCCTGGGTTAAGCTGTCTGACCCGTGATGTTTAGCGACAAGCCGACCGACCTCTTCACAAAGAGCTCGGACAAAACATCACAGAGGCCTAAGTAGGCCCAAACGAAGGAACACAGCCCAATCTAAAGGCAGCTAAAGCCCAGAAAAGATAAAGGTGGTTCCCCAGAAGATAAGATGACCTCACTCAAAGATAAGATAGGATGAATAAGATAACTAACTTATCTTATCTAAAAAGGTCACTCCACACCATTATAAATATACTGGAGCACCCAGGTATAACTCATACTCTGATTCTACTAACAACCTGCTTAATACTCTTGCTAACTTAAGTATCGGAGTCCCTTGCAGGTACCACCACCCTCCGGTGACGAAGGATCAGCACCACCACCAAGCCCAACAAGTCAGACACAACAACTCCGACCAGTACAGAAGATCTCGTCCGAGATCGACCTACAGTTTCAGGTAACCCTCGGAACAGCTAACGAAACTGTTAATGAAAAGTTTTTAAAAGAAGAAAATTGTGCTTTGCAAGCTGAATTAGAGAAATTCAAACTCAAGCATAAAATTACTACTTCCAGTGATTTGATTTCTGAAAACAAAAAGCTGAATGAGCAAATAAAAAATTTGAATGAAGACTTAGCAAAGTTTGTTCAAGGTTCTCAAAATCTGAACAAACTGCTTGCTTGTTAAAGGGTTGGGTCTAAAAAATCTGGACTTGGCTTCATAGAGGAAAATAAATCAATTTTCAAACCAAACTTTCAAAAATCTGAATCCTCCTCTTCCAAGTTTTTCAAACCAAAAGGAGTCAGCAAAACCCAGAAATCAGTGGGCAAGAATCAATGCTACAAGTGAAACAAAAATGGTCATGATCCTCTTCAATGTTTCATCTTTCTTAGGTCTTTTGGTAATGATAGTAAATTATATAAAGTTGTTCATGATTTTAATGCTCTTGGGCAACCAAGAAGATTTTACATCAAAGGATCCAAATGGATTTGGATACCTAAGGTTAGTTGAAGAACATGCAGGTTTGCCTTACATCCAAAAAGAAAAAGGACATGTGGTATCTTGATAGTGGATGTTCAAGGCATATCACCGGAAGGGATACTTTCTTCATTAAACTCAACAAGTATGATGGAAGAATTGTCACTTTTGGAGATAATGGTAAAGGTAAAATAATTGCCATTGGTAAGGTTGGCAAAGATTTTTCAACTTGCATAGATAGTGTCTTTTTAGTTGATGGGTGGTGCACGAAATTGTGATCAATACTTTTCACAATTCAATTAATCCCCGGTGATGAACCCAAAAACTTGGTGTTCAATACCATGGCATAAACACAACTTCGCACAACTAACCAACAAGTGTACTGGGTTGTCCAAGTAATAAACCTTACGCGAGTAAGGGTCGATCCCACAGAGATTGTTGGTATGAAGCAAGCTATGGTCACCTTGTAAATCTTAGTCAGGCAAACTCAAATGGTTATGAATGATGAATAAACCATAAAGATAAAGATAGAGATACTTATGCAATTCATTGGTGGGAATTTCAGATAAGCGTATGAAGATGCTTGTCCCTTCCGTCTCTCTGCTTTCCTACTGTCTTCATCCAATCCTTCTTACTCCTTTCCATGGCAAGCTGTATGCAAGGGTTTCACCGTTGTCAGTGGCTACCTCCCATCCTCTCAGTGAAAATGTTCAACGCACCCTGTCACGGCACGGCTATTCATCTGTCGGTTCTCAATCAGGTTGGAATAGAATCCAGTGATTCTTTTGCGTCTGTCACTAACGCCCAGCCCTCAGGAGTTTGAAGCTCGTCACAGTCATTCAATCATTGAATCCTACTCAGAATACCACAGACAAGGTTTAGACCTTCCGGATTCTCTTGAATGCCGCCATCAATTCTAGCTTATACCACGAAGATTCCGGTTAAAGAATCCAAGAGATATCCACCCAATCTAAGGTAGAACGGAGGTGGTTGTCAGGCACGCGTTCATAGGCGAGAATGATGATGAGTGTCACGGATCATCACATTCATCAAGTTGAAGAACAAGTGATATCTTAGAACAAGAACAAGCGGAATTGAATAGAAGAACAATAGTAATTGCATTAATACTCGAGGTACAGCAGAGCTCCACACCTTAATCTATGGTGTGTAGAAACTCCACCGTTGAAAATACATAAGAACAAGGTCTAGGCATGGCCGTGAGGCCAGCCTCCCAATGATCTAAGATAGCATAAGAACAAGGATAGCTACCAAGATGCTTATACAACAGTAAAAGGTCCTACTTATAGAGAACTAGTAGCCTAGGGTTTACAGAGATGAGTAAATGACATAAAAATCCACTTCCGGGCCCACTTGGTGTGTGCTTGGACTGAGCATTGAAGCATTTTCGTGTAGAGACTCTTCTTGGAGTTAAACGCCAGCTTTTATGCCAGTTTGGGCGTTTAACTCCCATCCTTGTGCCAGTTCCGGCGTTTAACGCTGCGAATTCTGATGGTGACTTTGAACGCCGGTTTGGGCCATCAAATCTTGGGCAAAGTATGGACTATCATATATTGCTGGAAAGCCCAGGATGTCTACTTTCCAACGCCGTTGAGACCGCGCCAATTGGGCTTCTGTAGCTCCAGAAAATCCACTTCGAGTGCAGGGAGGTCAGAATCCAACAGCATCTGCAGTCCTTTTCAGTCTCTGAATCAGATTTTTGCTCAGGTCCCTCAATTTCAGCCAGAAAATACCTGAAATCACAGAAAAACACACAAACTCATAGTAAAGTCCAGAAAAGTGAATTTTAACTAAAAACTAATAAAAATATACTAAAAACTAACTAGATCATACTAAAAACATACTAAAAACCATGCCAAAAAGCGTACAAATTATCTCCTGTCACAGCTGAAAATACTGATGCATAGGCTAATATTGATCAAGAGGAATTTGAATCCTCAAACCATTCAAGAAGACCAAGAGAATGGAGGTTTCTGAAAAACTATCCTGAAGAGTTCATAATTGGAAATCCCTCCACTGGTAGGACCACTCGTTCATCTTTGAAAAGAGCCGAATCCAACAACATTACTCTTTTATCAAAGATTGAACCTCAAAACATCCAAGAAGCTCTTGCTGATCTATCTTGGGTGTTAGCCATGAAGGAGGAATTGCAGCAATTTGAGAAGAATCAGGTCTGGTCATTGGTGCCTTATCCAAATGGAAAGAAAGTCACTGGCACTAAATGGATTTTCAGAAACAAGCTGGGTGAAGATGGATCCATAGTCCGAAACAAAGCTAGATTGGTTGCTCAAGGATATGATCAAGAGGAAGGGATTGATTTCGATTAATCCTTTGCATCTGTAGCTCGAGTGGAAGCCATCAAATTTCTCCTAGCATATGCTGCTCACTGTGGTTTCAAGCTATTCCAAATGGACGTAAAGTGTGCTTTCCTCAATGGCATAATAGATAGAGAGGTTTATGTGGCTCAACCACCTGGGTTTGAAAACAAAACTTTTCCTAACCATGTTTTCAAACTAGCTAAAGCCTTATATGGTTTAAGACAAGCTCCTAGAGCTTAGTATGAGAGGCTTAGCTCATTTTTATTGAAAAATAACTTTCAAAGAGGAGCCACTGACACCACTTTATTTATTAGGAACTATCATGATCATTTTATTCTTATGCAAGTTTATGTTGATGATATTATATTTGGTTTGGCTAATGAGGATTTGTATGCAGATTTTGCTAAGCTTATGACTAATAAATTTGATATGAGCATGATGAGAGAGCTCAATTTCTTTCTAGGCTTGCAAATCAAGCAAACTACAGAAGGCATCTTCATCCATCAAGAAAAATATGCAAAAGAATTTGTCAAGAAATTTGGTTGGACTGTGCTAAGCCAATGGGAACTCCCATGCATCCTAATATCAAGCTTGATAAGGATGAACATGGTAGAGATGTTGATGAGACATGCTATAGAGGAATGATTGGATCCCTAATGTATCTAACCTCCTCAAGGCCTGAAATCATCCAAAGTGTTGGAGTTTGCTCAAGGTTTCAATCAAAGCCTAAGCAGTCCCATCTCTCTACTGTCAAAAGGATCATCCGATATGTACTTGGTACCACTGATTATGGGTTATGGTTTCCTAAGACTGATTCTTTTCAATTAGTGGGTTTCTGTGATGCAAATTTTACTGGGGACAGGATTAATAGAAAAAGTACAAGTGGCATGTGCTACTTTCTTGGAAAATCTCTCATTTTTTTGTCTAGCAAGAAGCAAGCTATGGTGGCACTTTCAACAGCCGAAGCTGAGTATATTGCAGCCTCCTCTTGTTGTTCTCAATTATTATGGCTGAAAACTCAACTAGCTGATTATAAACTGAATGTCTCTAATATTCCATTATTTTGTGACAACATGAGTGCTATTAATATTTCCAAAAATCTTGTTTTGCACTCAAGAACAAAGCACATTGAAGTTCGATTTCATTCTATAAGAGAACATGTACAAAATGGAAATTTAGAAATTCAGTTTGTTAACTCTGAAGGTCAGCTAGCAGATATTTTCACCAAACCTTTGATAGAGGAAAGGTTCTGCAAGCTACGAACTGAACTGGGCATTCTTGCTTCATCTTTGTTTTCTTAATGACTCTGCTAATGAGATTTTTTGTGTTGTGTCTCATAAATCGCGGTGAGATTTTTTCTTTGGCAGATGATGAGTAACCTTCATTATATTGGGTCACTATAAAGCTACCGAATTCATATTTGAACATAATACATGATGGACGTTCAATGCTGAAGCAGTATCTAGAATTATGGGCTGTTCTTTATTGAAAACTTGGGGCTTTTTCATTTTTTTGACTTGGAAAATTTTTTGGCTTAAATTCAATTTCAATTTTTTTAGACCACTCGGTTTACTTAAATTTTTTTTTGTAGTCTCAAAATTTTTGGTATTTGCAATTAGTTTGGTTTGGGCTTCATTTCAATTGCATTTTTTTAAAACAAAAAAAAAGAATTTTTTCCTCAGGTTTGCTTTTCATTTCAAACGTACGAAGGTTACAGCTGTAACTTTCAAAACGTTTTCAAAGTTTGGTTTTTTATCTTTTCAAGGTGCAACCTTTACACTTCTCCAGCCTATATTAACTTCCCATTACATGCATCCATTCACACTACTCTCTCCACTCTTTCATCTTCTCCGAACCAGTGCTCTATAAATATGGCACGAAAGAAGAGAGCTGCCCGCAGAGGCTCCCATAGTGGCACCTACCGTTCTGATCACACACACTCGTCTCCCTCAAAATCACCTCCTCATTCCTCACCTCCATCACCACAAAACCCTTCTTCTGATATGGCCCGTACTAAGACCACTGCTCGCCGCCCTGGCGTTGCTCCTTGCCCTTCTCCTCCTCCTCCGCCAAACACCTCTCAGCCTAGTTCATCAAAACCCAGCTCTTCCAGAGAAAAGAGGCCTCTTCACGAAGACGAAGAGATTCCCCCCACTCAGCCTCGCCACACTCGCAGTACAGTCATTGACTTTCATCTTCGTCCTGTTGCTGAACCTAGACTCTCAAATCCTATTGCTTACAAGTCCTTTTATGCTGATTTTTCTTATGAGTCTTATGATCGTCGCCGTTTTTAATCTCTTATGAACTACCTGTTTTTTGGCAAAGATGTTTACAAGCATACTCTTTGTCCCTCTAAGCTTGTCAATCTAGACAAACTCCGTAGGAAAGGTCTGAACTTTACCCCATTGTTTGCATGTCAAGGTTGGACACCCATACTGTCCATCAAAGAGAAAATTTACCCTGATTTGGTCAAACAGTTCTATAGCAACATGTCCTACAAAGAAGGGAGAATCGCTTCTTTTGTTAAAGGCACAGTGATCATTCTTGACAAATATCACTTAGGTAAAGCCTTAGAATACCAAGACCGAGGACATGATGTCTACACCTCTGGTAAGTGGGACGAAACGCTCAATGTCTCTTACTTTGATGCGCTAAGCACTGTCTGCATCAATATCCCTCTACTAGAAAGTAACACTCCTACTTATAAGTCTCTTGGTCCAGTCCGTGCCCAGTTGTATCGGATTGTAAATCATATCATCTCACCTCAGAGCGGCTCTTTTCAACGTGTTTCATTTTGTGACACACTGGTTTTGTATGCACTGCTTTCAAAAATTTCCATTTCTTTTGCTTACTTGCTGGTGAGACATATGTATGCTTGTGTCAGTACCAAAAATACATTACCCTATGGCATACTTCTTACAAAAAATTTTCAATATTATAATGTTGATTTTGGGGCTGAAATTGTAAAAGATTGTAACTCATATATCAAAAGGGGTGGTGTAGTAAAGAAAACAGCTCCCAGGCGTCGCCGAACTAATGACAGCACTGATGTTCTCTCTGTTGATGAAGATTCTCCGATTTCCCTATCCACCTCCACTACAGTCAGGACCATGACACGTTTTATGAAGCATGTGATTGAAAAATTCCTCAATCTGACAGATCTTCTTCTCCATCATGGTGCTGAGCGCAAAAGGATCCAAGTTTTGGAGGAAAATACTCTCAAAAAGACCAAGGGAAGAATTCGAATTCTGAGAGACTTTGTGGAGGATATCGAGGTTGGGATCACAACTTCTGACAATGAGGGGGAGGACGATGGAACCTCTGATGAATCCAACTCTGATGCCTAGCTCCTTTTATCTCATCTGTGATTATGACTTAGTTTAATTTTTTTGAACTTGTTTAAGTTTTTGGATGACCGTAAAGACCTTAACTACTCTGCTACTTAAACTATATGCACCAGCCACTAACAAATTTTATGCAGGTTTTTTCCTTTCCTCCCTTGATGACAAAAGGGGGAGAAAAGAAAGGGAATGTTAGTTTTGGCTTGGGGGTTAATAGTGATTGTTAAGAACAATGATGCTTTATGGTGCTAATTAACTCATTTTGTTCTGTGCTGTGTATCAATGCTTAGTGTTAATTGCTCGGTGTTATTAGTACTATATTGCTTGGAAATTTTGGTCTTGGCTGTTTTCAAGATTTGTTCAGGTAAAGTTGTAAGTCATGATCAAGGGGGAGAAATGCTTGCATTGAGAGGGAGCTACTCACAATCTAAATGTCATCAAAGGAAAGTGTTCTTAACTCATTCAAATTAGTTTTAATTTTTCTATGTTATCATGTTTGTCATCAAGGGGGAGATTGTTGAGCCTAGTTTGATTTTGGGTTAAGTTATGATGACAAACATTATTTTGGGTGGAAAGCCCAATATTGTTTAATGTGAGTGTTAGTGATGCAGGCCCAAATGTCCAAGTCCACATTGCTTCAGTCCAAGTCCAACAAAGTGCTTCAGCAATGTAAAAAAGTCAAAAGCTCTTACTTGTGGCACCATTAAAAAATCAAATGTTTATATGTTTTGCTAAAGAACAGCTGAAATAAGAAAAAGGACAAGTGTTGGTATAATAAAGCAAGAAGGACAGTTGGCACACTCCCACCACTCCAAGGACACAAAGACATCTCCACTAACCCAAGGTTACAAGCAGAGAAATACAGGGATCGTAGTTGAGCAAAACACAAACTTGCAGCAGCAGAAAAATAGAGCAGAATGAAAAAGAAGAGCATGTTAAGGAAGAAAGAAACACCAAGGACAGCAGAGGTAGTAGTCGAGCTCCTCATCCAGCAGCAGAGGTAGTGGAGCATGATAAAGAAGGACAGCTTGCTAGCTGTGCCAGTTCCAACAGGCAGCAAGGACAAGCACAAGGATGAAGCTACAATGAAGCCAAAGTTGAAGATATATAACAAGCTTCACTCCACCATTTCAAGACAAAAAAGGGGAGAACACACACTCAGAGCACCATCTCTAAAACAGAGCTGGAATATTTTTCTTCTACTCAAGCTTAATTTTGATCTTTGTGTTATGGCTATCTTGCGTTATTTTCTGTTTTGAGAAAAGGCAATTATATGAGGTTCAAAAGCCGAGAGAGAAAAGGCAAGAGTGATGCAAAATAGCCACTAATTTTTGATGTATTTTGAGTTTATGAACTAGGATTAGTTCCCCTTACCAAGTTGGGTTAGCACTTGGAGAAATTGAATTTGGTAGATTCTCCTTCCTAGTTGGGTCAGCACTATGGAAAGCTAAGCTTTTGGTGATGAAATTTTAGGAGGTAGATACTAGTTGAATTAGAGAAAAATTCAATAGTATTGATGTATGTAATCTGTGAATGATTAGTGAAATATTCACCATGGTTTGTGGTGGAGACTGGATGTAGGATTCATGGCACAAAGAATCCGAACCAGGATACATGCTGGTCTTCATTTTCTCTTCCCTGCTCTTTTATGTTCTGCGTATGAGATAATTTCAAATAATCTCCTGCAACTCGAAGCAACAGATTAACAGAGTCTGAAACTTTAAGTTTTAGGCCAACTTGATTCAACCCCCCTTCTCAAGTTCAACTACAACCATCAATAACGTATCTCATTTACACGTCATAATTTTTTACGTATTTTGTTTAAAGTGTAAATGAAATAATATTACACATATTTCGTCTATATATACTATAAACAATATATACACGTCTTTGCAGGTCAGTTTTATTTTATTTACGGTATCAACGAAACACGTATAATATTAGGTGAATGCTACCCAATTCCTCTAAAATAACATGTAAGTTACCCTTCATGATGTGTTAAATTTTAATTAGTCATTATCTTAACCATAGTTGATTATTTTGTAATTTATTATTTGAGATGGTAATGATATAATTTCTTAAAATATCAAAATCTCACGCTCGTTAATTGAAGCACCTTTCTATTATATTCCTCAATTCTTTCTTCATCGCGTAGCTTTGATCCTTTCAAGCATCGTCGTCGCCGTCGTGATAAGAAGCGCTGACGTCGTCGTCATCTACTGCCCTCTCACGCAATCTCTCTTTCTTGAGTGCATCATTCCTTAACTAGGTCATTGAATTCCCGTCCTTTCTAGTATAGCTAGCGCCGATGTCATCACTATCTCCTGTCTTCTCACTCGATTCTTCTTTGTAGAGTGGATCACTCCTTACAAACATAATTAATGGTTAGTTTGGTTATTAAATTTTTTATTAAAAAATATATCTTTATTTAATTACATAATAGAACATATATTCATATGTAAAATATAATATAATAAAATAAATCTATGTAGAGTATTTAAAATATAATTAAAATCATAAACATATAAATATAATAGTAAAATTTGTACTCTAAATAAGTAAACATATCCGTTATCATACATAAATTATTTAAAAAAATTAAATAAATTGTTAGAATTAATAACAAAATTTTAAAATGATAAAATCTAACTTTCTTACCATATTTTTTATAATATTTTATTCTTTTAATTTTTTTATTTATTAGTACTTTATTATTTAATTAATGATTAAACAAATTATTTTTATGAGAAATTATTTTTTGTATTATCTTAAAAAGGAGACTAATATAACAATTTAAAAAATAACGTAAAAATAATATTTTAAATAAAAATTATATTTAATATTAAAATTTTTAAATACAAAAATAAATTGTATAAATATTTAAGAGATAAATATAAAATACATGTCTAAAATAAATCAAACATATAAATAGAAGTACTCTTGAGAAATAAAAAATTATTTTTGTCTGTTTTATTTATTTTAGGCATGTATTTTATATTTATCTCTTAAATATTTATACAATTTATTTTTATATTTAAAATTTTTAATATTAACTATTTTTTATTTAAAATATTATTTTTACGTTATTTTTTAAACTGTTATATTGGTTTCTTTTTTAAGATAATACAAAAAATAATTTTTCATGAAAATAATTTGTTTAATTATTAAGTAAATAATGAAGTACTAATAAATTAAAATTTAAAAGAATAAAAATACTATAAAAAATACTTGAAAGAAAGTTAGATTTTATCATTTTAAACTTGTGTTATTAATTTTAATTATTTATTTATTTTTTTTAAATAATTTATGTATGATAAAAGATATGTTTACTTATTTAAAATACAAATTTTATTATTATATTTATATGTTTCTGATTTTAATTATACTTTTAAGTACTCTGAATATTTTATTTTATTATATTATACGAGTATATGTTCTAACATGTAATTAAATAAAAATATATTTTTTTAATAAAAAAATTTAATAACCAAACTAACCATTAATTAGGTTGACAAGGAGTGATTAACTCCGGAAAAAAGGATCGAGTGAGAGGATAGGAAATAGCGATAAAGTCAGCACTGACTATATTGGAAAGGACACCAAAGTTACGGACGACGAGAATTTAACGACGTAGTTAAGAAATGATGACGACGATGTTGGCGCTTCTTTTCACGACAGCGACGGCGATGTTTGGAAAGACGGAAGCTATGCGACAAAGAAAGAATAGAGGAGTGGAAAGGTTCTTCAATTGACGGAAGTGGGATTTTGATATTTTAAGAAATTATATCATTACCATCTCAAATAATAAATTACAAAATAATCTAACTAGTTAAGATGATGACCAATTAAAATTTGACATATTATGAAGAGTAACTTATATGTTATTTTAGAGGAGATTGGATAGAATTCACCATAATATTATTTTGTTTACTATGTAAATGAAATAAGACATAAAATATAATTTTGTAAAAAAATTTAAAAATTTTTATTTCGATAAATAAAATATTTATTTAATTTATTTAAAAAAAATCATTGTCACATTCTCTCGGGACGATATTGATGTGTTAAATCTTCTATAGACCAAATCAACTCGTGTGATATTTTAAGGGTCAATTTTTATCTATTTTGTATAATTCAACGTTCTAAATACCATATACATATTTATTTATAAAATTATACATAATGTGTAATACTTACATAGAAGTATAAATCAAATATAAATTATAAACAAGTACTTAAAATTTTTTAAAGTTATTATTACTTTATTAAATATATTTTACAAAAATTTTTATTGTCTCGCACATCCTACAGGTTAATCCTAGTTATTATTCTCATTCTCATTATATATAATTATTATATATACCTATATACATTATATATACAAACCCACCCGAATGACATTTGTCAACACATAACGAATTCCTTTAAAAAATATGCATATATAATAACTTGAGTTTGACAATATCGGCCAAAGTTTAATTAAAAGTTTAATTAATGGGTGCACGTAGATCGAATCTGATCAGATTAAATATAATTTATACTCCATATTTTAGATTAGGTTAAATTAAATATTTATATTTTTGGCCTTTTGGGTTCAGATTTGATTTGATCTGCGAATTTTAAAAATTGGAAGGTATCAAATATTAAATATGACTAACCAAAAAAAATTATAACCTTTCTTTTTAAAAAGAGAATTTTTTTTTCATTATTTTAGATTTGTTTTTTCTAAAATATTATTAAATAATATTTTCTTAAATAATTGATCAACGCGGAAGATTTAGGTATAATGTAATTGGGTTGGATTCGTAAGTTAAAAAAAAAATATTGGATCGGTCGAGGTTTTGAGTAGGATTTTTTATTTATATAAATAAAATAAATAAATATTTACCAAAAAAAATAAAATAAATATAATAATTACTAAAATAAATAATTTAAAAAATATTTATTATTTTAAATTTTTCAGTCTTATTTTATTTACAGTGTAAACGAGATGGCATTTTATGTATTTCGTTTACAGTGTAAACGAGATAAGACACATTAGCTACCACGTGTATATCTGGTTTATACTGTAAACAAGATAAGCCATGTTCGCGTCTATAAGTAGAAGTCGTTTACAGCGTGGTCTTCCATGTCCCATTTTGACTTAGTCAACCTCTTTCTTCTTTCTTTTAACCCTTTCCAACCCTATTTTAGACTAATACGGTCATGGCGTGGCAGACGGGAAACGACGGAGACATCAATCGACTGAACGAGACGTTGCGTTAAGCCGGAGCGGCTGACTTCGAGGTATAGTGCTGGTATTGGATGAGGTGGCGGCAGGACATAGCGTGCCACAGTTTGGGCATGTGTCTCTAGAACAAACTCATCATCATCCCCACCATCGAACGAGTCATTGTTCCCATTGTCTTCCACATAATCCTCGTCCGACTCCTCCTCGCCCTCCTCTGCCTCATCCACTGGAATGGCGACATGAATGAGCAGTAGTGCAAGAGGTCGGTCGTCCTGTACGTAGATCGAGTATACGGAACTCCCACCACCACTATGTCCCACCTCGACGAAAAGCTCCATTACCTGCTCCACCATGATCCTCTCATGGATGTCGAACATCAGTCGCACATGTTCGTCCCCTTGAAGTCGGAATAGTCAAAATCGGAAGACGCCGTTACCCATGGGTTGGGTGCCAGCAACCTATACACCACCCTTCCGATCTCCCTCACTTTTGTACCACCGAACTTACTCAATATCAAACTCTTCAAATCTAACAACGTATTCACACGCTGAGTGCGAAACAATATCGGATCCTCACACTCAAATGTCACCCCATTGTCGCCATTTCTCATACAACAATTGGGATAAACAAGTACAGCTATGTATGGACTGTTATTGGCCATTGATGTCTTGTTTTCCTGAGAACAACCAGACAGAGAAAGGATAGAAAATGTTTGTGGAGAATACCTATGGTTACACATCCTTTTATAGCTGCTGGCAATGTGTCTTACGTCTATCTCATTTACAGTGTAAACGAGATGACAGTTTCATGTATTTCATTTACAGTGTAAACGAGATAAACACGTGGCCGTTGACGTGTCTTATCTCGTTTACACTGTAAACAAAATAAAACCGAAGAATTTAAATCGATAAATATTTTTTAAGTTATTTATTTTGGTAATTATTATATTTATTTTATTTATAAAAATAAAAAATCCGTTTTGAGTAATTATTTTAGCATAAAAATTAAAAGAACAAATAAATGATAAAAAAATAAAATAAAAATGAAAATTTTGTAACAATTTTTTTAAAGGCAAATTTAGAGAATAAATTATCCAAATGTGAATCATTCGTAATTGGATCCGTCTAAATCTCGATCTTTCAAATTCTAGGCACCAGCAACTACGGCTGACTCACATTGAATTTTTTTTTTTTTTTTTCTGGTTACTAAGTACCTAGTACAATTTAGAGTTGATAAGGTTGATTAGGCCATTTAGGTTATCGGTTCCCACTTATATCCTTAGATAACTTGCTTGCTCAATTACAAGTTTTCGGCTTTAAGTCTATAAAATTGAAAAGTAGCTAGGATAAGGCACATGCAATTAGTTAAAAACTAATATGAGTTAGTTACACCCAAATGTCTATATCTAAGAGTTACTTATAGCATCTTACTTGGCATCAACTCCTTATTAGCAAAATTTTTGGAATATATGGTTTTCTGACATATATAATAAACTTTTATTAGATCAATAATTTAAAGTGAAGAAGAATGGATTTTAAAATTAAAAAAAAAATTAATATCTAAATTTCATTAAATAATATAGTAGTTATTTTAAAATTTAAATATTTTAAAAAATTTTTAAATTATAATTTTTATTATTATTTAATTTATATGGTAGAACTCAATAATTAAAAAATCGATTTGTAGGATTATTTATTAAATCTTAATATTTTAATATAATTTTTTTAAAATAATTATTATATTTATCGAGTGAAATTTCAAATATTAAAATTTTTAGTAATTATTTTGGACAAAACTAAAAACTGGTCAATCACTTTTGACCAACGAAGATTCGAAAATTTATGTCTAGTGAAACTAAGAAAGAAATACATGAAAATTTTAATTTGATAATAAAATCAAGACAATATAATAGAAACCCTGGGCTCTAATATCATCGAAGGAATACATGCTTATCATAACACGCAATAAAACTTACAAATATTACTGGAACAAATGATGTTGAAATAGCAATATTTTTATTCCTGGTTCTAAAAATTAGATTAAATCACGCAGTCAGACCAATTCAACTGTGAATCAATAATGTAATAGTTTGTTTAAGTATATAAAATTGTTAAATTAAAAATTGATAGAGAATTGCTAAATCAATCGAAAATCGATCGGTTAGGTCAAATTGAGAATCAGCTGATTTGAAAAAAAGGGGCATCGTTTCTGGCTTTAATGGTTAAACAAAGAAAACTCGACTATGCTCTATTCACAAGTTCACATCTCACTCTAATCTCTCACCTGACTCAAGCTGTAGAACTTCGAATCACTTCCCTTCTCCAACCTTAACTATTGCCGCTGCTGTTCTCTCGATCCACTTTCGTCGTCCATCCATCGAGTTTGGCTGCTGTATGTTCGTCTTTGTAGTTACTGTCCCCAAGTCTCCAACCCCTATTCTCTTCTTCTGTGAGCTCTCGGCCCATCCGTCGTCTTCATCTTCTCGTCATCATTTGCATCTTCTCGCCGTCATTTGGTCGGAGTCGTCCATCAATTAACGGTTTGTCAGCATCATCTTCAAAAGTCAGTGGCTCGATCGTTTGTTCTTAACTTGTTTTTCGTTTTTTTTTTTTTACCTTTTTATGCTCTGTCTTTCGAAGCTTGTGGTTGTATTTTTAATTTTTGGTGAACGATTACTTACTTATTGATCAGCTTTAGTCCTACTATGCTACTGTTTTGTGTGTTACTGTATTGTGATTTATTATTTTAATTTACTAATTATTGATTATTGATTAGCTTTGATTTTGCTATGTTGTTGTTTTGTGTGTTGTGGTTTTATTATTTTAATTTACTGATT
This sequence comes from Arachis hypogaea, assembly GCF_003086295.3. Classification (NCBI taxonomy): domain Eukaryota; kingdom Viridiplantae; phylum Streptophyta; class Magnoliopsida; order Fabales; family Fabaceae; genus Arachis; species Arachis hypogaea. The sequence continues at coordinate 40,766,077 of NC_092044.1, forward strand.
GTTGATTATTGAATGTCTTGTGATTATTGATTAGTAATTTGTTGTTGACTTATATTATTTTTTTGCTGTTTTGTTTTGTGATTTAACTGTACTTAGATTGTGAATGTGTTGATATATAATTTATTGATTTTAGTTATGGATAATAATATCAACAAGAAGCATTTGCTAATAGACTAAATTGGAGTTTTTTTTGTCAAATTTATACAAAAAAAAATTAGATTGAAACATGATAGACTAAATAATATTGTGTATATTACTTATAATTTGTATTAAATTCAAGTAATATGTATTTTATTTCATATCATATCATTTTATATGCAAATATTATGAAAACAAATTTGTTTCATATATTGTATTTAATTTTTTAGAAAAAAAAAAAGAAAAAGAAAAAAGTAAAAGATACAATATGATCTAATTGATAATAAAAGCATCAATTTAGTTGATTTTTGGGTGATGAAAATTGTAAAAAAAGAGTTTGATCTTTCTAGTAATGTAAAAGACTTATTACATAAGTATTATAGTTTATTTTCTGATAATTTATTATAATCTTGTTAGTTTTTAACATAATGATAATATATGTATTTTATTAAGTGATATTGATGCTGATTTATATCAAAGTAGAAGTGGTAGTAGTGGTCTTTAATTTATGCTGCATCTTTTGATTCTTTTGCTTAAGAAATAGAAATAAAAGTGAAAATGATTTAAATACAGTAAATTTGCAGCAAATTTTTGTGAATTTTGATGATTAAAGACATTTTTATATTGATATTTTATATTTGGATTTAAATTTGTATTTTTTTAAATTTTTTAAATTTTAATTGATAATATTTTATTTATTATTTTAAATTTAAAAAATATTTTAAAATTTATATTAAATTATAATTATATTTTAAAATATTTATTTTTAATTTATTTATTATTTTATTATAAAATAATTTTTTAATTAAATTACAGTTAAATTAATTAAACTAATAAATTAATAAATCAATTACTAAAATAATTTGATAACCGATTTAGTTTTCAAAACGTTGCCTTTACTATATATGAGAGTTTGTTCTTTTGGCTTTTGTAAGAGCCAAGTGGCTAAACATCTTCAAAATACAATATCTTTGTGTTGGTTATTATTGTGGGTTCTCAACCTATATATATGAGACTAATTACTTCAATGGATTCCACACTCTCACAGGTTATCTTTTCTTTCTTTCTTCTATCATGAAGAACTCATCAATGTCATGTTTTTTATTTGTTCTTCTTTTTACTTTTCTCTTATTTATACAGGTCTTAACTCAGAAAATATCAAATAATGGTAAGTGATCTTTTTTTTATTCTTTTAATTTTTGTAAGAAATTTTATTTTTAATTTAATAAAATATATTTTTATTCTTAATATTTATAATTTTTTTAAAAAATAATTCTAATATTTTATTTTATTTAATTTTTTTCTAATGTTTGATTTATTTAATTTTGTTTTTAATGCTTTAAATAGAATTAACGTCCATTAATAATTTTGACATAAATAAAAAATATTTGGAATGTAATTAAATAAAATTAAATATTAAAGACAATTTTAAAAAAAAAATTACAAACTTTATTAGACACAAAAAACACACTTTCTCCTTTAAAAAAATGATTGCAATTATAAGACATTTTTCCTTTGTTCAGTAGAAGAGAGAATTCCAGCGCATAGTAACGTTGCATGGCCTAATGAGTTAGAAGATGGTTCAACAAGTGGCTCAATTGGTTATCATCTTCCCCATTACTACTTTCAAGAAGCTAATCCTTCTTTGGTACCTAACGCTAAAAAGGGTCACTATACTACTCCTTTGGTTGGCTATACTCCCAGTGACTATCAACTTGACAAAACAATGATAGGTATTAAATTTCCGGGTGGTAGTATAAATTTCCCTTGGCCATTTTCAAGTTCTATGTTTGTGGCACCAAAAAATGAAGCAAGCCCTCTTTATACTTCAACTAGTTACTATCCTGCCAATCAATATCCATCATACTTCGGAGATACTGGTGAGGATTTTTTTTCCCTCTTTTAATGTCTATTTTCCCTAAGTACTTTAAACTTTTGACAATAAATGGTCTAATTTGTTTCAAAAACACAACTTAATTAGCAGAATAATTCAAAATTGAGTAATGTTAGGGAATTAATTTTTTCAGCCAATTTCAATCAATGTTTTTAAAATTATTTTATTTATCTTAAATTTTATACTCTAAATCATAAGTTCTTAATCCCAAATCTTAAATTATAAATCTTAAATTTTTCAAAAAATAAATTTTTCAAATGAAAAACTAATATTGACTAGCTAAAGTTTGATCCCTTATACTTTTTCTTAAGAATAATACAAAGACTATCTTATCATATTATTAGCATACGTTTTAGCCAATTTTACAACGTTATAAAAGTATATAACTTGTTTAAACTATTATTTGTGAAAATCATTTTAATTATATATTTTTCAAAACTAATGAAAAATTCATTATTATTAGAAAAGCCAATGTCTTATATTCTAGTCATATATTGACTTAATAAGTGGTTGATAATGGAATTTTAGGGAACGAAAAGCTACATATTTTAATTAAAGCATCAAGCAAGTTCAAAACTTTTGTTATATTGTTATCGCAAGATTTTTTAACTTGAATCCTCTATTGTAACAAATAAAATTGCTGAATCAGAGAATCCTGAAAATAGAAGAATGGTGAGACATCGTAAATTTATGATGGAGCCTTCAGAAGTTAATAGAAAGACTTCTAGCATGATATATGGCGGTAAAGCATATGGAGACATTGATGAGGAAACAACAACCTAATACCAACCTATCAATCATATGCATATTTATGTAACCAAATATATAATAATATCGATGTGGCGTATCTTATGACCTATTTATACATGCCCTAATAAATTGTACCATTGTGTAGCATTCGTCTTTATAGTTATTGAATATATATGAAGCTTATTTGATAATAATTTTAATTTAATCTTAAAATTTTAATTTTAGTATCTCGGACGTAATAACTGGATTTATAATTATGGATTTATCTAAAAATTAAAAGAATTATACGAGACAAATAAAATTTATCTTATCCAATATATGACGAACACTAAATTTAAATATTAAATTCTAAACTCTAAATCTTAATAATATAAAATAAAATGTTGACCGAAAATAATAACTAATATTAATAAAAAATATCGACCTCCTAACATTTTTTTATCTAAAACTTTATGTAATTAAGTAACATATCTTCGACGGCAATTTTATATAAATAAACATTGTAAAAACATTAATTCTCGAAATATGCATGGATTAAATTATTGACTGAAATACGTATGGCTAATTCAACTTCGCTGGCCACAAAATGGAGTTTCATACCAAATCGCCAGTGGCACCCACGAAATGCAGGGAAGAGCAGCAGGTTTTTTCATTTTGTGGCTGGCAGAAACGAGATAAGGCACATCAATGACGGCGCCCACGAATTGGGTGAAGTCAAGTCCACCGCCCACGAATTGGGCCATTTAGCATGCGGCGGCCACGAAATGCGCCAATATGCAAGCGGCGGCCACGAATTGGGTTTCTCGTTCCTGGCGCCCACGAGTTGGGTGGTCAAAATGGCAGCAGCACCAAGCTGACATGCATTGGCTGTGTTGGGTGGCAGGGAACAGTTGGAGAGGGAGCCCAAGAGTGGTATAAAAAGGGGGTGGGGAGAGCCTTCATACACGGTTAACTTTGATAGTGGGGTAGAAAAAAAAAGTGTGAAGCAAGGTAAATGAAACCTGAGAGTAGGTGAGGTTTTGGTAGTGAGTTTTATAATAAAAAAATTAACTTAATATGAGTGGGGTGAACGTGGAGGAGAACTTGAACCGGCTGGACGAACATCATATAGCGGCAAATTTATTCCATAAGGTCTGTTTACGCCATTAATCCGATTGCTATTGTTAGGGATTAATAGTAATATTTTTTTGTTATTAACCTTTTTTTTAGAGTGTTTCTAAGTGTTGTCTTTCTTGGCTTCTTATGTTGTAGCCCACACGTGTTCTTACTCCTCATAGCACGCTCGTTGATGTTTCACGTTAGAGCCTGGGGATCCCACCATGGAAATTAGGCGGGAGAGGCTTGACCCTTATTTGAGACGTACCGGTTTTTATCATGCCTCTTTGATCAAGCGCTTCGAGTACGACAATCCACTTATTAGTGCCTTTGTGGAACGGTGGCGTCCGGAGACGCATACGTTTCATCTGCCTTGGGGTGAGAGTACCATAACTCTAGAGGATGTAGCCATGCAGCTAGGTTTACCTGTTGATGGTGAACCTGTTAGTGGTACGTTGAGGTCATGGAGTAAGTTTCATCAGAGAGATATTTGGGAATGGTGTCATGAACTTCTAGGTGAGGTTCCCCCTGGCCACGTAGGAACAACGAAGTACAACATCAAGTTGAAGTGGCTCAGAACTCGTCTTCAGCAGATGCCGCTTGACTTAGATGATAATGGTCTCATGCAGTATGCACGTTCATACATACTTTACTTGTTGGGAGGCGTGCTTCTCCCTGACAAGGCCAACAACACAGTCCATGTTCGATATCTGCCTTTATTGGCTGACTTTGATGCCATAAGTACGTACAGTTGGGGTAGTGCCGTCCTCTGTTGGTTATATCGTTCTATGTGCCTCGCAACAGATTACAGTGTTGAGGGAATGGCCGGGTGTCATACCTTGCTCATGTCGTGGATATACTATAGATTACCGTTCTGGGCCCCGGATGTAACAACAGCGTTCAGTTTTCCTTTAGCCACGAGGTATTTTTTTTAGTCTTCACAGTCAATGACTTTTATCAAGTATCCTTTCATGTTGGAGATGTCTTCTTTTTTTATTAAGTTTGTTGTTGCCCAATAGGTGGGCAGGGAAAAAAAGAAAGAATGACTATGCTGAGCAGCGCCTACTTAGGCACCGTCTGCGCTTGGATAATCCGCAAGTCGACGAGGTTGGTTTCACCTTGTTATTAATATGTATTCAATAATAGCCTATGTGACTGTAGTGATGGCGTTCCTTTTTCTTTTCAGTTTCTTTGGCAACCTTACATGGACCCCCAGATTCTGTCTAGAGTTCCCGCAGAATTCCTCGGCCACCCTCATGGAGATTTCTATAGTGCCGTTGTGCCTCTAATATTTTTCAGGTGGATTGAGATCCTAAATGTTGACCGTGTGCTGAGACAGTTTGGGGGAAAGCAAGGACCTCCGAACCCACCGCTTAATATTGATACGTTCCATCGTCAATCAGCCCGTAATGATGACGGTTGGTGGCCGGTTCGACTATCCGAATGGTTTGAGGTATGGGGCAAACGGCGCAGGGATGCATACCTCCTGCGATTGATCATGCAGATACATTGTGTCCCAGCCATGATTACTATAGGTGGTACTCTGAGAGAACCAGGAGGTTTCTGTCCGCCCCTGATGCATTGCATGACCCGCGGGGTGACGTTGTCCCCGCAGATGCGCCGGCAGAGTACGAAAGAGGCCCTGTGATTAATTTGCCTCCCGTTCCCTGAGACCACCGGCGCCGTCGCCCCCGCAGAGGCAGAGTTGAGGGTCATGGTGACCATGGGGACGATGAGCAACATTTGCCACAACAAGAGCGACCCAGTTTTGAGCCAGACATCGAACACCATATTCCCCGAGAGGCTCCTCCAGTCGCAGGGGACTACTACTACCCGCAACCTGTTGGACCTGCAGCACCCCCATCCTTCTTCCATTCAGCAGTTTATGCCATATCAGAGTAGCTACGATGTTGGTGGTTCATCCCAGGGAGGTACGCAGGACTTGATTGATTCTATGGACAGAGTCGGGTGGACAAATTTCTCTTCATTATTCGATGGGTTGGACCATTTTATTCCTCAGCAGACATCCCCACACACACCCACAGATCTTGCACTCGCCCTGCCTCGCTCCGACACGTACACGCAGCCTGCCTATGCGGGGATGAGATCCGCTTCTCTTGGTGACACAGCCGGTTCTGCACTTCGACCATATGATGCCATGCAGATGCCTGGCCGACGTCTTTCTTACACAGGGGCTGATGCTACACCAGACGAGGTTGAGGGACCAGCTGCTCGTCCCCGCCGAGAGACTCGAGCCCCTTCGTGTGGCACCGGCGGGAGATTGGGTCACGAGCACCCTTAGTCTTATGCTAGTTCATGTTACTTGTCTGTTTCACTGTTTAGTATTGTTGTCAGTTATTCCTTGTATTTTACGTATGCTGTTTAGTATTGTTTTACTTGTTTGTTTTACTGTTTAGTATTGTTTACTGTTTATGCTAGTTTGTAGTGGGTGTGCTATTTCGCTACTTTTAGCTAGTATGGAGTTACTTGATGTCTTCCTTGTACGCACGATTAATCTTAGTAATGATATCCTTGCATGTTATTATCGTTAAACCAAAACGAGAATGTAAATGTGAAAGAAACAACACCATCAACATCTTTTAAACAACAATAGACCAAACATTGGGGTCTTTTCCAGTACAGCGAAACAGAAACACTCAATAAACAAAATACATTAGATTTCATTCGATGAAACTTAGGTTGCAAAAGCATGCGAACAATGTCGCCTGGTATGTCCTGGTTACCTGCAAAGGCCGCACCTCTTCCCTGGTCCTGGCTCAACCTCGTCCATTTCATTCCGAATCCTAGTAGATACCGGACGGCCTTCCATTGTACGTCGTAGCAGGGGGTTGGGCCGGATAATTTGTCCTTCTGAAGGGGGCCACATCTCCTCATCGGGCATGGGCTGGAATTCTATTTGATAGACCCGAAACACGCTCTCAACGCGGTAGACTAAATCGACGTACTCTTGCCAGTCCAATCTCGCATATGCACACGCGGCCAGAGCATGTGCACAAGGATAATGCAACGCCTGGAAGTAACCACAATCACATCTGCGGTCACGGAGATTAACTCGAAAACGTGACTGCACTCCAACAGCAGCTATCTCGTCGACTGTGAATATAGTGGTTGCTCTATCATATGACGTCACCAACATCTGTGGAATCCCCTCACGGTTCGCAAGTATGGCTTTCTGCAAGAACTGTGAGAACACCTGACCACTTGCAATCTGCGCTTGTGCTTGCTGACCCTTCATGACGAATAACTCATTCAGGCGATGGTAAGTGGACTTCACAATTGCACACACTGGTAGATTTCTAGTGCCCTTGAGGACAGATTTGACACACTCAGAGAGATTCGTCATCATGTGACCGTATCGTCGGCCCTCATCTAGGTGTTGTAGCCATTTCGGTGGCTCTAGCCCTCGGATCCACTCTATCATCTGTGGAGATGTTATCGGATCCTCGCTACTGATTAGCTCCAGGTAGTACTGCGACTGCTCTTGCGTCTTCGAATATGCAGCATTAACAAGGTGTCTCTTGGCTTCCTTACTCTTGAAACTGGTTGCAAAGTTGGAGGCAATATGTCGTACACAGTACACATTGTGTTCCCAGCCACACCCGTCACGTTCCAATGTGGCCTTTATTGCCACATGCCTGTCGGATATAAGCAGAACTCCCGGCCGAGTTGCGACATGCCTCCTCAAATTGGTTAGGAAGAAGTACCATGAATCTGTGTTCTCTCTTTCGAAAAGTGCGAAAGCGACGGGTAGAATGTTATTATTCCCATCCTGTGCAATGCCCATGAGAAGGGTGCCTGCGTACTTACCATACAGGTGTGTTCCGTCCACCGAGAACAGCGGCTTACAGTGCCTGAAAGCTTCAATACACGAAGGGAATGACCAGAAAACCTGGTGAAACATGACACAACCACGGTCTAGTGTGTTCCCGACATAGTACGGCCGGGTTTGGAGGTCAACAATTGTCCCTGGTGGGAGAATGATTACTTACTAAAACATGTAAACGAAATTACGGCAATTAAAGATCAAATAACTTTCCATATTTAAATATATGTAATACCTGGGAGGAAAGCTTGCAGAGCATTGAGGTATCTACGCAGCTGGTCATACGATTCGTCCCAATCACCATATATCCTTGCGATTGCTTTCTGCTTCGCGTGCCAAACCTTCTTGTAAGACACCTTGTAACCGTATGCTGACTCAACTGATCCTTGCAACACCTTTACACAAATCGTCGCATCAGCATGCACCATGGGAAATATGTGCTGGCAAATGACGTTGCTATCGAGTTGAGCGTGGTCTTGAGACATTGTACTTGCCAAGCAACTGTGAGGCCCTTCGTACTTTCGGATTTTCCAAAATCTACAGGACCTTGTCTTTGCAACCCGTACCATCCAACGACATTGATCCCCGAAATGCTTGCATCGACAGACATACCTACTTTGGTCTGACTCGACAACCTTATATTCTGCACTCTTACGGATGTTGTAGTTTTTTACTGCTAGCATCGCTGTTTCGCGGTTAAGAAATTTCAACCCAATCTCGAGCTCCATCTCCCCTGACAACGGGTAGCTGCTCGGTCTGTCCTCTGCGTTAGTCGAATGCATTGCTCCCAGATTTAAGGATAGGTAGTGTGCCGGTGTGGAGGAAGATACACCACCACCTTCAGGTTCAACTCGTGTTGGAGGAACAGCATCGCCATGCAGAGGCTGAGTCTCTGGAACGACTTCTAGATCATCACCACTGAAATCTTCAATCTCATCCTCGTCAGACGTATATGCATTAGCAGCCTCTGAAACCCTATGCACCCCAAGATGTGTAAAATAGGCGGGTCGTGCTTCACAAATAGATACATTTTGTACCTGCGGAACGAATGCATTGAAGCTTGGACTTGGGGCCCTACTGGTATCCCGAACCAAACCAAAATTATCCACTGGTCGATTTCTGACACCCTCCACGTTATTCGAATTGAACGAGCTTCCACCAATGTCCTGAAGATTCAGACAAAGCTCCAACGAATAGATGCTTCCTATGCTGCGATGATAAGAAAACATCATCGACACATGCTGATCAGCTTTTATCTGCATTTTCTGATACGAAAACGAGTTGGCCACTGCAACCGGCATTCTGTAGGTCAGCTTCATGATTTCCTTTTTTCCAACCAATCCGGTATGCATCAGAATCAGATTCCTCAAATCTTGCAATGATGTTTGTGGTGGAATCATTATCCACAATGGATCGTCGCAAACGAATGTAATACCTTCTGCTGTATGAGAAATTTCTCCATTAGGATATATAATCATGTAAACATTCTCCGCAGCCATACAAATAGCAGACCAATATTACTACCTGGAAATTTTAAAGAAAGAATGAGGGTGCAGAGGTTCAGGGCTAGTTTGGAGTGTGAGAAGAGAGTGATAATGGTTCCTTTCGCCGTTGATCCACGAGCGTTTATATAGGAAAATTACGGTACCAATTCGTGGCCGGTACACCTGAGGTGCACCAATTCGTGCCCGCCCCCCTTGGAATACCCATTTCGTGGGTGCCAGCCACAAACTGGCTGCTCCCCCATTTCGTGTCCGACACAGCTGATATGGTCCCTACTTCTCTCTCTTCCATTTCGTGGCCGCCGAGATTGAGTTGGTCTTGCGTATTTCAGTCAATAATTTAAGCCATGCGTATTCCTGGAATTAATGTTTTTTCCATATTTATTTATATAAAAAAGCCTATCTTCGACATCCAGCATTAGCAAATATCAAACAAATACAAATGATGATGGTGACAATATGTACATATGAATTTTTTTCTTAAAGAATGAAAAAAATTATTATTTTCAAGAAAATAAAAAATAAAAAATATTAGTTACTAACATGTAACTTATTTTTATTCTCATATACTGTTTATGCAATATCTTGACGAACTACTCGTTTACATAAATTTAAATCTTTTAAATTTTAAATTTTTCTTTAGACAGTTCACCTAATATTTTGGGAAACTATCTCTTTAAGCCCTAGTTCGACTGTTCACTAGGAGAATAGTCTCCGATGTCCAGTTTGCCACGCTATAAATAGGAACTTTGTTGTTTATCTTTGCCAAACTTCTTCAAATATTATTAGTTACCCTATCTTTTTTCCTTTTTCTAATTTATAATATTATTATTGTTTAAATATTTAATTTCGATATTGTTATGCTATTATTATTTAAAAAGTTAAATTAGATAATGTTACTTAGAAGTAGTTTTTTAATTATTATAGGAATATTTATTTAGATTAGATAATAATATATAAAAATATATTTATATTAGATGAGTGCATATGATTTTAATTTCAATTTTAATTTAAAGTGTAGGTTATGAGAAAAATTAAGTTATGTTTAAGATTAACAAGTGACCAATACCTAAATGATAGGATAAATATTTCTTAATTATAATTTAAGTAGCACTACCTGACTATTTATTTAGATTAGCTGAATGTGATTCAAATTTTATTTGAATTTTAGTTTAGGTTTAGTACGTCATGATTATTTTATTTTTTATATTTGAAATGTTACATGACATATATCAATGAAGCACAATTTGCTAAGAGACTAGCTACGAGAAAAACCTGTGTAGACTAGATAAGGTTGATCATATTTTTAAAAGGTTTAGATAATTGGTATAAAATTTAAATTATGCATTTAATAAGTATAAAATTTATATTTTGGGACGTTTGAATTCTATATAAATTTTTGTTTTTTAGCCTACTAACTAGGGCATTAGGCACTTGACGAAATAAATTGACGCGGCCCAACAAATTTGCTAGGTCATACTTCAGACGAGAAGGTTCTGAACATGTGGCATACATAATTGAGTGAGATTATGATTGGACATTATTTGTTTTGGTCGAGAGGCGGCTGGAGTCAAACATGTTTTACTTGTCCTATATATATGAGTTGATTATTACCTTGCAGGATGTGGTTTATCATTTAAAATTTTTGACGGATGGGAATCCTATTATAGTGACTACATGACTAGCTGGGAGCTTTTCTATGAGGAATGGACCATGATGAAGTTGTGCTAGTAGTTTCTAAGAGTTGTACCAGGACCTACTGAGAAGCAGAATTAGAACAAGTGGAGCGTCAATATATCGTGGTTTAGAGATACATTATGTCAGGATTTGAAAGAGGACACAACGGATGAGCGATGTATGCAGTACACCCGAGGGTATATCAAGCAGATCATAGTGGTATTTTATATCCAGACGTGTCTAACTGTCGAGTTCACAAGAGGTGGCTGCCACTATTAAAGGATCTAGATTGGTGATGTCATCTATTTTGGGGTTCAATTGTTCTTGCCTTTTCGTACTAGCAGATGTGTCGAACCACAAACTAAAGGCAACAAAACTTAGTTGGATGCAGAGGTTTACTTCTCTCTTGGGCATATTATTGTATCACTGTATTTTTATCCCAAGGATTTGAAGAGTGGAGATTTCCTTTGCTCTAGAGTTATTTCTGCATTTGTTTTCTTTGTTTCGTTGTTCTCTAAGGAAAAGGATTGTAACTTTTAACAACTCATGAAATTGTAGGTGGGTAGGACACAAGCTGTCTCGGGACTGTAAGGATACTAGACTTTAAAGTTTGTGTTGCCTTATGCAGTATTTATTTGCCACTTTTATCGTACTGGGAACCCATGGGTTAGGGATTCTCATTATATATATAACTCTTATTTTTTAGATGCAGGTCCAAGTGCTCAACAGTGAGTTGGGATTTATCTGAGGGATGACAAAGATCTTTGTCTCCTCTGATTTACATTTTGTTTAGACTTTCTCCTCTTCTGTTTTGAAAAACTTATGAAATGTATTTAATCCTTTTGAAAACTTGCCTATAGAGGCCTTTGTATATCTTTTGGGAGAGATTAGGAGATATTGTTGTCAACTGCTTTTATTCTGTATCCTAACGGGCCTAAACTTCGCGAGTCGCAACTAGTGGCTATTTACTTATGTTATAAATCTATATTCTGTCTTTATCTTATTCTCCTTTATGCCTTTATCTTTATATCGCTTTTGATTCATGTTCTATCCTCTATTTTTTCGATACGTGAATGTTATGACTTCGCGATTTTATTTTACTCTTTTCAGGCTTCTCGTTAATACTTTCTTTCAAAATTTTATATATGTATGTATTATAATCCACCTTAAGAGTCATACCACCTTATTATCGATGACTTATGACTCGAGCATAAGGATTTGAATATTAGGGAGTTACAAAATGTGCATAGTAGACTAACAAAATTAATCAGTAGAAAATCATGCATGTACATAAAGCTCTAATTCTTGTCATCAGCACAAGCAAGACCTACTACATGACAGACGCTCAGAGCTTGTAATTGAAGCATAGTCAGTCCATTCTTCAGGCTCTACAGAAAAGATTACTCTGATACCATAACGTAACACCCTTACTATTAGAATGTCACGCTTCCGCCTATGCTACTCTGATAGCGAGGATATTACAACAACTTCTATATACTTAATAATAAAATAGGAGTCTTTAACTCAAAATCTTAAAGCTATTTTCTTTGAAAAATCAAAAGTTCCTTTTTTTACAACATATATATATATATATATATATATATATATATATATATATATAAACAAATTCAATCACAATCTTCATATACATATATATATATATATATATATATATATATATATATATATATATATATATATATATATAACATACGAGACTTCTCATACAAGTAACTTACAAATATTATAAACATATTGATAAACCACTATTTTATGGTTTATATTGTCTTTTATTGAGTGGTTTTATCAAGCTTCTCACCCACTTATTCATATGATTTGCATGTATTTACAATTCCTTCCTAAAAATATCCTATGATTAATAACTTGCTTCCTAAGGACCTTTTTGTTGTATATTTTTATCTTCCTTCGTACCATTTGATGCCTTGATCTGTGTGTTAAGTGTTTCAGGCTTCATAAGGGTAGGAATGGCTTAGAGAATGAAGAGGAAGTGTGCAAAAATGGAAGGAACATAAGGAATTAAGGAGATAACCAGCGAGAAGTCACGCGGTCGCATGGCTCACGCGACCGCGCGAAATGGAAGAAATCAGAGTGATGCGTTCGCGTGCCTGACGCGACCGCGCGGACTGGAAGCTGCACGAATGACGCAAATGCGTGGACGACGTGCATGCGTGGTACGAAAAATGCTGAGTGACGCGATCGCATGGACGTCGCGGCCGCGTGACGTGCGCAATCTGTAGAATTACAAAAGTCGCTGGCAGAGATTCTGGGCCGCATTTCAACCCAGTTTTCGGCTCAAAAACACAGATTAAAGTCAGGGAACATGCAGAGACTCAAGGAAGGAATTCATATCAGATCATAATTCAATTTTAGGTTTTAGATGTAGTTTTTAGAGAGAGAGAGATGTTCCCTCCTCTCTCTTAGGATTTAGGATTAGGATTCCTCTTAAAGGATTTAAGATTTCGACTCTTCATCAGGTTCAACATTCCTTTTACTTTATATTTCTCTTTTACTTCCAGATGCTTTAATGCTTATATTACTTATGTTGCCTATTTGGCTTATGAACTTTTCATGTTAGGATTTTCTTAATTAATATAATTTGAGGTATTTCAGACTTATGATTGTTTTCTCTAATTTATGTTATTGATGCTTGGGCTCTATCCAAATTATTTTTATTCAAGTAGATTTTATTCCCTTTTGGCTTTGGTTGATTAATTGGTAACTCTTGAGTTGTCAAACTCAGCATTGGTTGAAATTGGCAGATTCTAATTGATCTAGATCGCTCTAAAGCTAGTCTTCCCACAGGGATTGACTAGGACTTGAGGATCAAACTAATTAGTCCACTTGACCTTCCTTTGTTTAATAAAGGTTAACTAAGTGGGATTAAAACTCAATTCTCATCACACCTGATAAGGATAACTAGGATAGGACTTCCAAATTCTCATATCTGGCCAAGAGTTTATTTTACAGTTATATATTTATTTTACCTGTCAATTAACATACTTCTTCCTTACTTTCAAAACCCCCAATTTACAAGACTCATAACCAATCCGCGTCACAAGCGCCGGACAACTTATCCTGATCAGCCAAATATCTTATCTTTTCTTCCCCAAATCTAAATCTTTTCTTTCCCTTCGTATTTCTTCCTTCCTTCCTTTCTTTTTCTTTCTCTTTTTTTCCTTTCAATTGGTATTAAAAATTTATTTGGGTCATTATTTTGATTGTGGATTGTTAAAAAATTGCTTGACAATTATATATTATTTTTTTAAGGGTGCTTGCATGTTCAATTTAATATTTTCCATACCTTATTTAATATGCATGCTTTGTGTTTGTGAAAAAGCCCGTATGACATTGTGCATTCTTAATTATTCTATCCGTCTACTCTAATACCTGTTTTTCACAAAACTCTTTTCAATATTTTATTAATTAAATATAATTGTCAATACAAACGTTATTGTTAGTTTCTCATGACTAATAATACATTAAGACTTTTAACGCTTGATTTACGCTACTCATGCCTTTGCTAGCATGCCAATAAACATCTTGCATTTAATTGCCTCAATTTATCATGCCCTGTTTCCATTGTTATCCTAATTTCATGAAGTCGCGACCATATGTTAATGACATTCTTCTTTATTTTGGCATGATTATTACTCGTACTGCCCTCTCTCTTGCTCTATACCTTTGACTTCATGTCCCTTTCTCTTCTCCCTTTTCAGGATGGCCACCAGGAAGGGTTAAAAGAAAGACTCTACAACGAGCACCGGCTGAGGAACCACAACCCCCGCCACCTGCACATCTTTGCATGCACCGAGGACGGTGCAATCTTTAAGTGTGGGGAGGTCGATACCGATCTCCACGGGTTAGTTAGTCCCCTTCTCAATACCAATTTTTTTTTGTTCTTCAGTGTTGCATTTGCATATTTGTTTGATTTTGTGCATATTTTACCACTTGGTTGAAGTAACATTTTCTTTTTCAAGAAAATTTTTATAGTATTTCACTAATTTAAATTAAAAACTTTTTGAAAAAATTTGTATGAAGAAATATTATTTTGGAGCATAGTTTAGAGCTCGAACACACAAAACCAGTGAAATTTTGAGCCTATTTGATTGGTTGCATTTTATCAACCAATATTTTATTTTTGGTGTGTGTTTTTCCCTCTAAAATTGTGATCTTTGTCTTGCTTAATTCTATATTTCCATTATTTGATGTATGCATGCACTTATATGATTGAGACCTTATTTCACTGAGCTTACATACCCATATGGCCTTACCCTTTTATTATCCTTTGCAAACCAATGTTGAGCCTATTATACCCCTTTGTTCTTTACTTTAGCTCATCACTAACTCTAAGCGGAAAACAATAATGTCCTTAATTTGAATCCTTGATTAGCTTAGACTAGTGAAAGTGCTCATGAATTAAGTGTGGAGAAAGTGGGTTTGGAAACGTTTGGTTTGGGAATTGAGTATGTTAGACTTTGTATGAAAATGTGAAAAATGTTAAGAACATATTATTGCATTCAATACTTTAATCATATGCATCGAGAAAAATAAAAGAAAAATAATAAAAAAAGAAGAAGAGAAAAATAAAAAGAAAAAAAGTGAAAAAGAAAAGAAAAAAAAGCAAATAATAAAAGGAGACAAAATGCCCCAAAGTAAGTGTTGGTATCAATGCATATGTACTGAACTCAAATTTAGAATGCATGAATATGTGGAAAATACAGTTAATGGGTAGTTCTTGATTTTCTATTACATGGATTGTCTTAAGTTAGGTGGAAAGTTTATGTTAATTAAGGATTCAGATTTTAGTCCACTTGGCCAAATACAATCCTACCTTGACCCTAACCCCATTACAACCCTTAAAAGACCTCTTGATTTGTGTATTGGTGCATTAAATTTTTGTTGATTGTTAGATGAAGAGCAAGCTATAGAAAGCAAGATTAGTAGAGAATTGAGAGAATTGACCCTAGACACTTGAGAGTTAGAATGATATACACTACCAGTAAGGGTTCAGTGCTTAATTCTATATTCCCTGCTTTCATGAGCTATCTTCTTCTTGCAAGTTATTTGTATTGTATTTTGTGATTTGAATTAGTGAAATCCAGCTCATATTTATTCTTGAAAGATTTATTTACTTTTTCACCAAGTAGGTAGAATCATTTTAGCATGTAGTTGCATTCGCATTCATAGGTTGCATTGCATGAGTCTTGCCTTTCCCTACTCATTTATTTAGTCTCCTTGAGTTTAGCATGAGGACATGCTAATGTTTAAGTGTGGGGAGGTTGATAAACCACTATTTTATGGTTTATATTGTGTTTTATTGAGTGGTTTTATCAAGCTTCTCACCCACTTATTCATATGATTTGCATGTATTTACAATTCCTTCCTAAAAATATCCTATGATAATAACTTGCTTCCTAAGGACCTTTTTGTTGTATATTTTTATCTTCCTTCGTACCATTCGATGCCTTGATCTGTGTGTTAAGTGTTTCAGGCTTCATAAGGGTAGGAATGGCTTAGAGAATGAAGAGGAAGCGTGCAAAAATGGAAGGAACACAAGTGACGCGTTCGCGTGCCTGACGCGACCGCGCGGACTGGAAGCTGCACGAATGACGTGAATGCGTGGACGACGCACACGCATGGTACGAAAAACGCTGAGTGACGCGATCGCATGGACGACGCGGCCGCGTGATGTGCACGATCTGCAAAATTACAAAAGTCGCTGGTAGAGATTTTGGGCCACATTTCGACTCAGTTTTCGGCCTAGAAACACAGATTAAAGTCAGGGAACATGCAGAGACTCAAGGAAGGAATTCATATCAGATCATAATTCAATTTTAGGTTTTAGATGTAGTTTTTAGAGAGAGAGGTTCTCTCCTCTCTCTTAGGATTTAGGATTAGGATTCCTCTTAAAGGATTTAGGATTTCGACTCTTCATCAGGTTCAATATTCCTTTTACTTTATATTTCTCTTTTACTTCCAGATTCTTTAATGCTTGTATTACTTATGTTGCCTATTTGGCTTATGAACTTTTCATGTTAGGATTTTCTTAATTAATATAATTTGAGGTATTTCAGACTTATAATTGTTTTCTCTAATTTATGTTATTGATGCTTGGGCTCTATCCAAATTATTTTCATTCAAGTAGATTTTATTCCCTTTTGGCTTTGGTTGATTAATTGGTAACTCTTGAGTTGTCAAACTCAGCAGTGGTTGAAATTGGCAAATTCTAATTGATCTAGATCGCTCTAAAGCTAGTCTTCCCACAGGGATTGACTAAGACTTAAGGATCAAACTAATTAGTCTACTTGACTTTCCTTTGCTTTAGTAAAGGTTAACTAAGTGGGATTAAAACCCAATTCTCATCACACCTGATAAGGATAACTAGGATAGGACTTCTAATTTATCATATCTTGCCAAGCGTTTATTTTATAGTCATTTATTTATTTTTCTTGTCAATTAAATTACTTGTTCAACCCTTTTAAAAATCCCAAAATATACCTTTGCATAACCAATAATAAGAACATACCTCCCTACAATTCCTTGAGAAGACGACCCGAGGTTTGAATACTTCGGTTTATAAATTTATTGGGTTTTGTTACTTGTAACAACCAAAACGTTTGTACGAAGGGATTTTCTGTTGGTTTAGAATCTATACTCACAACGCGACTATATTTTTACAAATTCTTTACTAGCAAAAATCCTAACGTCACATATATATCATTACAACTCCTATCCCTCTCTATAGAAATATAATAACAAATGCAAGGAAAAACCTATAACTAATATATAAATATACAACACAACCAGAGGCGTAGAAGAAACTCCATAAAAATCCAAGTCCGTCCTGAAAAGAGAAGTCTGTAGAGGTGAGAACCTAACCATACGGTCTCATCAGAGAAGTTCAGAATTGTTATAAGAGGATACGTATAAAGAAATGAAGGAATTTCAAACGTAAATGATTATCGCTCATCTTATGAATCTTTTTTTAAAATCAATAATTATCCAAAATCTAATTTTATATTTTAATTTATAAAAAGACTCAATTAAATATAATATCCAAAAAACTTCACTACATACTAACGAACTATTCCAACTAGACTTACTCATAATTCAACTAATCACGACCTCTAGCCCAAAATAAAGTCAAAATCATGGCCTCTGGCCTAGCATATAATCAATTCATTGCCTCTGGCCCAACATATAATCAATTCATGGTCTTCGACCTAACATATAATCAAATCGTGGCTTCCAGCCCAACATATAACCAAATCACCGCCTCCGACCAATTGTATAATCAAATCACACTCAAACCACCATAATCCAAACCAACCAGTCACAATCACAAGTAATGAAGTTCAAACACAATCTAGAGCAATTACAACAAGTATGGTAATTAGTAGTTAAACAAAAATATTCACATAAGCAAAGTAAATACAATATGCATACCCAAACAATGTCACATAAATGCATATGATGCATGCATGTCCTACTGGCCATGAGCTCACGTGTCAGTTATCTTGCCAGAACTCGATACATCTGATAGATAACTCGAATATTATCTCTCGTGTGTATTCAGGGATATAGTGACCGCCAACTCTCGGGATATAGTGCCTGCCACACCGCTAGAATATAGTACCCGCCATACTCTTGGGATATAGTACCCGCCCCTCTCAGGATATAGTGTCCACCACACTTCTACACACCAAGAGAATTTATTATCAAGGATATAGTGCCCGACACACTTTCGAGATATCGTGCCTGGTACACTTTTCTCAATTGGAATATAATCCCCATGCACGCTCTCGAGATATAGTGCCCGGCACACTTTTCAATCATAATCACTTCGTAGGCTAATGTACCAAAATTTCATAATCCTCAATTTCAATTTCATTCTTAAGTTGAAAACGTTTTCAAAGGACCTATAAATCATTCCATTTTGCTAAATTAAATTCAAATACTTCAACTTTTCTAAAATATCTCAAAACTTTTTTTCAAAGAGTCAAAAACTCCTTTATTCTCAAATACACATTTACATCACTTTATTTTAATTAAAATCCTCAAAACATAATTCTTTAAATTAAATCATTTCATTAAAACTCATTTTTACGTTAACCAACCCCCCAACTAACTTCAAAACCATTTAAAGTTTAAATCTCTTTCAGAAGACTAAAAAATCATCCTGTTTGCAATTCAAAATCTTAACTGAAACAACATAACCATTTATTCTTTAATAATACGTTAAAATTTGCTAAAATACCTCAAAACATACTCTTTTCTTTAGTAAAAATCAAAATCAAATAAAATAGTTCTTTAATCAAATTAACCAAAATAAAACTTCCAACTTCTCATAAAAATTTCTGTAGCATCTTCTTTAAAATTCGAACTATTGCCATCCTTCAAGGGTCCCATCCAAACCATTTCTCAAACCCTTCTCAACCATTTTTGAATGTCAAACCATATCAAACATCAAATCATCTTTAATATTAAATCATTTTTAATATCAAATCATTTTTCAATCTTTTACAATGGGTTCAAAACCAAATCATTTCTCAATAAAACAAACAAATCATATTTCCAAATCAAGCTTTCATTAACTACCACAATACCAATTCAATAATCAGAAATAGCTACAATCCAACCATAGTCATAACAACTTTAACCAAGCACAAAACCTAACTCCTTTCGTCAATTACTCATCACGTTTCACTTTCCCAATCAATACACTATTATCAGGCAACCACTTCAGCAACAACCAAATAAACATCTTCAATCAATTAATAACCAACCAAGCAAGAAATTATATTCAAGACAACTCAATTCAATCCACAAACTTACGAAATTAAAAAAAATATACTTTTCACATTAATATCGACTTGTAATAATTCTTGAAAGTAAAATGAGTTTAAGAAAAAATTCTTAACTCGAATAGTCAAAATTCGAAAGCTATAAAATACGTCAAAACCGCTTTTTCTCCCATCCCACAGCAGCGGCAACACTTTCGACTGCTCCTGCAGCAGCAGCGGCAAGACTTTTGATCGCTTCTGTAGCAGCAGCAAGCATCAAACACCACATCGCAAAATCCTCAACAAACTATAATAGAATGCTAAGGACGGAAGTTTTAAAATAAGAAATTTACTGTACTCAGAAAAGAACCAAAGAATGCTGAAACAGCGAGTTCAGTGGCGACTTCCGTTGATGTCAACACCATTGTCCAGCAGCTAGAGGCGGGCGGAGCCCACAGCGACGGCGGCAACAGAACAGTGACCCAAACAACACCGTGTAACTCGCCGGTGACCATGGCAGTAGAAACAGCATCTCCTCTCTCCCACGCGAGCTCCTTGGTGGCGGCTGCAACCCACTACGATGATGACGATGCTTCCCACGGCAAGCCCTAGCAACGACAGTGACAACGGACCTTGGTGATGACGGCGACAGCGTCGAGGACGAAGCTGTCTTCTTCTTTGTCACACATTTCTCTCTCTCTCTGCGTCGTGCTCTCTCGTGCTCCCCTCCCTCCTCCTCGCGACAGCAGCAGTGATGGCCTAGCAGCGGTGGAGCGCGACGACGGCTTGGAAGCATCGGCATCCTCCTCGCTGGCGTCGTCTCCCCCTCTCCTATCTTCTTCTCCTTTGCAGCGCATCTCTCCCTCCTTTTTTTCTTTCCTTTTTGTTTGTGTGTGTGAAGAGGAGTGAGTATGAAATGAGTGATGGTGGAAAGAGAGTGTGTTAGGATTTTGGTTAAGGTAAGTTTGGGAATTATGGTTTGTATATAAAATTAGGATAATAATAAAATTTGGGAATATTAATAAAAATTAAGGGATAGAGTATAAATTTAAAACCAAATTAAATACAAAATAATTATCTTTGAAATACCATTTAATTATCAATTTATAAACTATTTTCAATTAAATACTAATTCAATAAAAATTGGAGATAATCAAATTGATTTTTTTATTCATAAAATAATACAAAAAATCTAAATATTCAAAATTAATCATATTAAATTTTTATTATTTTTCAATTACTAAAATTTTAAATTTTAAAAACAAAAATTATTCAATTAATATAAAAATCTCTAAAAATATAACTTTAAATAAATATAATAAATCATCAAAAAATATTATTTAATTTTTAAAAATATGAATTCTTACCCTGTCTACTGAAAATTTGGACAAAATTAAGAAAAGGCCATCAATTTTTGACCGACATATATCTTAGAATTTAAGTCTAGTCAAAATAAGAAAAATAATACATAAAAAATTAGCTTTGATAATAAAATTAAAGAGTAAAGTATCGTTTTTGTTCTCAACATTTGGGGTAAGTCCTAAAGTTGTCTCTAACGTTTTAATCATTCTATTTAAATCCTTAACGTTTCAAAATTGACTCAATGTTGTCCTGCCGTTAGGAATCCGTTAACAGAATTGATGGCAGGACAAAATTGAGACGATTTTGAAACGTTAGGACAACATTGAGTCAATTTTAAAATGTTAGGAACTTAAATAGGATAATTAAAATGTTAGGGACAACTTTAAGATTTATCCCAAACGTAGGGATAAAAACAATAATTTACTCAAAATTAAATCAAAACAATAAAATGCCTTGGCTCTAGTATCATCGAAGTAATACATAAAGTTCATAACACGCAACAAAAGACAGTTTTAGGAATACATACAATTCAAATGATGTTGAAATAATAATACTATTTACTATAGTATAGGATTCTTTGATCATTTGGCTTTATGTAAAAGCCAAGTGGCTAAACATCTTCAAAATACGACATCTTTTCATTTTTTGTAGAGTGTTTATGTTGGTTATTATTATTGTGGATTCTCAACCCATATATATGAGACTATTTACTTCAATGGATTCCACATTCTCACTGGTTATCTTCCCCTTTCTCCTATCATGAAGAATTCAATGTTATACTTTTCATTTGCTCTTCTTTATACTTTTCTCTTATCAACACATGTCTTAACTCATGAAATACCAAATAATGGTGAGTCATTTTTTTATTTTATTTCTTTAACTTTTGTAATGAGTTTTAGGATAATTATCTAAATTTTTCAAATTTTAAAATATACATACTAGTCTTTAACATTTATCTTTATTAGACAATACAATCTCTCTCAAATTGATTCGAATAGTAAAATACAAAATAAATTTTAAATTATTAAAAAATTTTAAAATAATTTCTAAAAAACTTTAAAAATTTAAACAGTCATTTTAATTAAACGAATTAAATTAAAAAAAGACTGATTTGTCTAATATAAGTAAATTTTAAAGATTGTTTTGGGTATTTTAAAACTTAAAAGACTAAAGCATCTAATATTAAAAATTTTAGAGATTAATTTAAATAATTACTTTCAATTTAATTTTCAATTTTAAAAGAATGATTGCAATTATAACTTACATTTTTCCTCTATTCACCAGAGGAGAGAATTCCTGCGCAAAATAACGATGCATGGCCTTATGAGTTAGAAGGTTCAACAAGTAACTCAATTGGTTATTATCTTCCCAGTGACTACTTTCAAGAAGCTAATCCTTCTTTGGTACCTAACGCTAAAAAGGGTCACTATACTACTCGTTTGATTGGCTATACTCCCAGTGACTATCAACTTGACAAAACAATGATAGATATTAATTTTCCGGGTGGTAGAATAAATTTCCCTTGGCCATTTTCAAGTTCTATGTTTGTGACACCAAAAACTGAAGCAAGCCCTCTTTATACTACTACTTCGACTAGTTACCATCCTGCCAATCAATATCCATCATACTTCGGAGATACTGGTGAGGATTTTTTTTTCCCCTCTTTTAATGTCTATCTTTTTTAGTACCTTAAATTTTTGACATAAGTGGTCTAATTTATTTCAAAATTGATGAATAATGTTAGGAAATTAATTTTTTTCAGCCAATTTTAATCAATGTGTTTAAAATTATTTTGTTTATCTTAAATTATATACTCTAAATTATAAATCTTTAATTCTAAATTTTAAATTATAAATTATAAATCTAAAAATTTTCAAAAAAAATTTAAGTTAAAAAAATAACTCATGTTGGCTAACTAAAATTTGATTCCTTATATATATATTTTTTTAAAAATAATCAGAAGACTCTCTTATCATATATTAGCATACATTTTAGCCAATTTTACAACGTTATAAAAGTATATAACTTGTTTAAACTATTATTTGTGAAAATCATTTTATTTATATATTTTTCAAAACTAATGAAAAATTCATTATTATTAGAAAACCCAATGTCTTATATTCTAGTCATATATTGGCTTAATATAAGTGGTTCATAATGGAATTTTAGGGAACGAAAAGCTACATATGTGTTTTATTGCTTCTTAAAGCATCAAGCAAGTTTAAAACTTTTATTGTGTATTGTTATCGTAAGATTTTTTAACTTGAATCCTCTAATTATTGTAACAAATAAAATTGCTGAATCAGAGAATCCTAAAAGTAGAAGAACGATGAGAAATCGTAAATTTATGATGGAGCCTTCGGAAGTTAATGAAAAGTTTACTCCTATTTTTCCAAGAAAGACTTCCAACATGATACATGGCGGTAAAGGATATGGAGACATTGATGAGGAGACAACAACCTAATACCAACCTATCAATCATATACATATGTAACCAAATATATAATAATATCGATATGGGGTGTCTTACGACTTATTTATATATGAACCTTACTATCTGGTTATTATGCTATGCATTTCTTTCTTGTCATCTCTGATTTGGTCATTAACCTAAATCAATATTTGATGTTATGAAATAAGTATGGTTTTAATATAAAATTATTTGCTTGTTCGATAATAATTTTAATTTAATCTTGAAATTTTAATTTTAGTATCTCAGTCAAACATTAAAGCAATAACTGGATTTATAATGATGGATTTATCTAAAGAACAACTATATATGACAAATAAAATTATCATTTTATCCAATACTTAATCAACACTAAATTTTAAATATTAAATTTTAAATCCTAAATCTTAATAATACAAAATAAAGTGTTGGCCTAAAATATTAACTAATATTAATAAAAAATACAGTTATATTACACATTTATGTAATTTTGTATCCAAGTTCATTCAAGTTGGTCCAATACCAAAAAAATTCAATACCATTAAATGAAATGTGAAATACACACACTCAACACACACGAAACCGCTCTTACCCAACGCTTCTTCTCTTCTTCTTCTTCTTCTCACGCTCGTTTACGCACGGAGCGTCTTCTTCTTCGCCTTCTTCCTCCTCTTCCTCCTCATTCTCCTCCTTCTTTTTCACATCATTCCTCCTTCTTTTTCACATCATTTCTTCTTTACGTGTTTTCTCCTTATCGTCATTCTTTTGTTGTTATTGCTGTATTTTTTTCTTTTCCTCCTTCTCTCTCTGGTGAAGAAGCAGTAGAAGGTGAGGATGAAGAGTTTTGAATTGTGCAGAATAGAAATGAATCGAACATGTTATTATGGTGAAACAATTAACATCTTTCTGTATAATGAACCGAACATGTACTCATGGTGAAACAATTGTATAATATTGAGTGAACGAAACATAATCCATTATATAAAATCAAATTCAAATAGCTTTCTGCATAACGAACCAAACACAGTACTCATGGTGAAACAATTGTATAATACTGAGTGAACGAAATATAATCCATTATATAAAATCAAATTCAAACAGCTCTACCTATAATTTACATATTATCAATTCAATTCAATTCAATTCAGTACATCTCCGTCCATTCATTTCAATTCAAATTAGCAATTGCATTCCATTCGATTCGATTCAAAATTGAATAATCCAAACTTTGTCAGTTTGATTCGTTTCAGAAGAATAATCCAAATCGCTCTCATTCAACTGATTTGAAGTTGTGTCATTCATTGTTTCGATTCAGAAGTGCAGATCGAAGAAGAAAAACGAAAAAGATTCGGAAGAAGATAAATGCAACGTAACCAGATCGAAAGAAGAAAACGAGAAGATGAATGCGACCAGAGGAGAACGACGAAGGCAATACATATCAATAAGAAAAAATGCACGTTGACCAAAGCTTTAAGTTGCAGCACATTATATGTAGCGCGTGTATGACAAACGAGTAAGGGGGGAGAGAAGCACATCTAACCCATATTATTTGAATAACTTGGATACATTTTTTATATAGACATAAAACAATATTATAAAAAATATTGACCTCTTAACTATTTTTTTATCTAAAGTTTTATGTAATTAAATAACATATCTTAGACACCCAACATCAACAACTATTAAACAAAGACAAATACAAATAATAACAGTGACAATATGTACATACTGGAATTTTTTTCTTAAAGAATGAAAAAATTTTATTATTTCCAAAAAGAAAATAACCCCCAATGTCCGGTTTACCGCGCAATAAATGGGACCCCTTCGTCGTTTATCTTGGTCAAACTTCTTCAAATATTATTTTTACCCTATCTTTTTTATTTTTTCTAATTCATAATTTTATTATTGTTTAAATATTTAATTTAGATATTGTTATGATATAATTATTTAAAAAGTTAGGTTAGATAATGTTACCTAAAAGTAGTTTTTAGTTATTATAGGAATAATTATTTAGATCATCAGATAATAATGTATAAAAATAAATATTTATATTAGATGAGTGCATGATTTTAATTTCAATTTTAATAGAGTGTATTTAAATTGTAGGTTATGAGGAAAATTAACTTATGTTTAAGATTAACAAGTGACCAACCAATACGTAGAGGGTAGAGGATAGGATAAATATTTTTTAATTATAATTTAAGTGCCATTACTTGACTATTTAGATTAGCTTAATGTGATCGAAATTTTATTTGAATTTTAGTTTAGATTTAGTACGTCATGATTATTTTATTTTTTATATTTGAAGTGTTACATAGCGTGTATCAATGGAGCACAATTTGCTAAGAGGCTATGAGGAGAATTTGTATAGACTAGATAGGATTGATCATATTGTTGGAAGGTTTAGACAACTGATATAAAATTTAAATTATGTATTTATTGCATATAAAATTTGTATTTTTGGGAGCTTGAATTCTATATAAGTTTGTGTTTTTTAGCCTACTAAGATGTTAGACACTTGATGAAATAAATTAACATAGTCCAACAAGTTTGTTAGGTCATATTTCATACGAACATGCTTTGAACATGTGGCATACATGATTGAGTGAGATCATGATTGGACGTTGCTTGTTTTGATTAAGAGGTGACAGCGAAAGTCAAACACGTTTTATTTGCCTACATGAGTTGATTATTATCTTGCAGGATGTGGCTTATTAGTTAGAACTTCTGATTGATGGAGATCCTGCTTTAGTGGCTACATGACTAGCTGAGAGCTTTTCTATGAGGGACGGACCATAATGGAGTTATGCTAGCAGTTAATAAGAGCTGTAATAGGACCCACTGAGAAACAAGATCAGAATAAGTGGAGCATCAATATATCGTGGTTTAGAGATATGATATGCCAGGATTTGGAAGAGGACACAACGGATGAGCGATGAAAGCAGTACACCTGAGGGTATATCAAGCAGATCATAGTAGTATTTTGTATTTGGACATGTCTGACTGTCGAGTTCACAAAAGGTGGCTGCCACTATTGAAGGATCTAGATTGGTGTGGTCATCTATTTTGGGGTTTAATTGTGCTTGACTTTTCGTACTAGCAGACGTGTCGAACAATAAACTAAATGCAACAAAACTTAGGTGGATGTAGAGGTTTGCTTCTCTCTTGGACATATTATCATATCATTGCGTTTTTACCCCAAGAATTTGAAGAGTGAAAATTTCTTTTGTCCAGAATTATTTCTGCATTTCTTTTCTTTGTTTTATTGCTCTCTAAAGAAAAGAAAGTGTAACTTTTAACAATTCATAAAATTGTAGCTGGGTGGGACACAAGCTATCTTAGGGCTCTAAGGATACTAGACTTTGGAGTTGCAGAGGAGTTCTCAACAACATTGGGATAAATGACGTAGGTAATCAATATATTTGTATATAAGTATAGACGTGTTCTTTTTTTTTTTACCAATTGCCTTGTTATTGATTGAATTTACATCACAACTTTGATTTGCGTCTGTCACAATAGTATTTGTGACGTATTTTTAGTGGGTGCATGTAGTGTTGGTTAATTTGGGAGACCAACAGAATCACGTTGTAGGCCACATACCACATGATCTACCTGTTTATACTCTGGATCCTCCATAGTTGCATCAACCAAAGGATGATGATCTGCCATAGGTGCGACCTCGAGGGGGGTGACGGGATAGGGTGCGTCCTATGCCTGGCCAAGCTAGAGCAGCTTGTAGATGATGATATTAGGGAGTTGTGATTCACAAATGTCATGCTTGCGGATTATTTGACCTTCGAGCCACCATGTCTGACACAGTCATCATATATCTGTTGGGTCAGTGCGAATTATAAGTTTGTGAAGTAGTTTATCTCTTCATTTTTCTCAATAGATATATCCATGGGTTCAACATCTACTTCATCACCATCAGATAAAGGATTAATTTGATTAGGATCAGTCATTCGTTCTCCAACTATAAAACCCTTATGGCTTTCAAAATCTGCTTACACCATGTTATCTGGTAGTGGATTCGAATATGTATTAGACGCCGCAATGCTACTTTCGGGTGGTTGATGACAAGTCATCTTATACTAGTTTTACTAGCATTTTTCCTTGCTTTTGTTAAGTTTTATGCACTTTCTTGCACAATAAGTAAGTGATTGGAGTGGAATTCCATGTTTATCTTGATTTAATCAAACATCATTAATTTTATACAAAATCATGAGATTTATGCAAGAATTAAGTGATTATTATAAACGATGTAATTTCTTATGATTTTGGTGAGACCTTGATTTCTTGTTTAATTGATTTTAGGTGAGAAAATGAAGAAAAGGAGAAGCACTCCAGAGTAACCTTGCATTCAAAGAAAGAACGCACGCTCACTTGCGACGCGCACGCGTACAGGACGCCTACATGTCAGGAGCAATTTTCGAAGATCCACGCACACGTATGCATGACACGTACGTGTGGTAATGGTTGGCGCTCGTTTTCAAAAGAGATCGCTACGTTCAGTACGCCAGTGTTTTCAGGCAAATTGAAATTTGGAAGTGAAGTTCTGCAATCGACGCGCACGCATGCATGACGCGCACGCGTCGATGGAGCATCTAGGATAAAGCACGCGCACGCGTGACTGGCGCTGAAGTCTGGAATTGAGATTTTACTACCCACGCGCACGCATAGAGGACGCGCACGCGTGGGCAGTGCTTGCTAAGCCAACATAGCGCTCAATAAGAGAACACCATTGAAGACGCATACGCGTGAAAGGAGCGCGAGCGTGTTGGGAGCTGAAGACTGATAGTGACGCGTACGCGTACATGACGCGTACGCGCCGATGGAGCAAAAGGACGCGAACGCGTCAGAGACACACACTCGTGGGTGAGTGAACGTTGCGCTCACTTTAAGAACGCAACGTTCCCCTGGAAGCAGCAACAAGTGCACCTCTGATCCACTTCATACAAGGCCAAAAAGCCCACTTCAAGGACTGAAAGCCAGAATTGGAAAGTGTATAAATAGATAGGAATTTGATTTCATTGAGGAGCTCTCTTTTAATTTCATTTTTAGAATTTTAGAATTAAGATCAGATATGAGTTTTCCTTTCTGTTTTGTTTTCTCTCTTCTGCAACTTTTACTTTTTTGTTTTGAATCTTGGGCTTCGGATTGAAGAATTCTTCTGAATTCCTTCATCGTGGAGGTTTCTTTTATTTTTCCTTTGATAGCTTTATGAATTGAAGATCTGATCATAGTTTTCTTTCTTTTTTTACCTTTCTTCTGCAATTTCTTCTTTTCTGTTTTGTTAAGAGAGCATTTGAGATCTTAGTTTTCTTTCTGTTTCGTTATTCTTCTGCACTTTTCATTTTCTCTTTTAGGATTTTAAAGTTGGTCTAAGTTTTCATTCTATTTTGATTCTTCTTAAATTTTACATTTCTGTTTTGGTACTGAAATCCTGATTTGAATTTCTTCATCTGAGAGTTCTCTAGTTTACTGCACTTTACATTTTCCAATTCTGTTTTGATTTCCAGCACCCAAATCCCTTTATTCATCATGCAATTTAAGTTTCCTTGCAATTTAGATTCAGCAATTTAAGTTACTTTCACTTTAAGTTTCTGCAATTTACCTTTCTTGCAATTTAAGTTTCAGCTCTTTTAATTTCTTGCACTTTAAGTTTCTGCAATTTACTCCTTCAGCACTTTAAGATTCCGCCAATTTACTTCCTGCATTTTATTTTCTTGCAATTTTTATTGTCTGTTAATCGAATTTCACCCCCAAATCATCAAATATTCGCTTAACTAAATTCATCACCATACTAAAGTTGCTCAATCCATCAATCTCTGTGAGATCGACCTCACTCTTGTGAGTTATTACTACTTGATGCGACCCGATACACTTGCTGGTGAATTTGTGTGAAAATATTTTTCCCTCATCAGTGGTATATTTAGATCAACCATTAACCTTCTAATATTTGTCCTAACTGTGTCACTTGACTGGGAGCAATATCCAACAAACATCGATAGGCATCATTATCACACACTTTCATCTTTTTCATTGCCATTTTAAAAGAAATTCTATTGGAACTTTAATACCCATTCAAAAATGATATTTTAAGATAAATAATGAATATTTTTCTTTGAAGTTATTCAACAAATGCTTACTACAATGTCTCTGTTATGAATTTGAAAAGTACTCAAAAATTGCTTATGTCAATCTTTAGCATTAAATAGAAATAAATTAAAATATTAGCTAATAATATTAATTGAAAATAATAAAAATAAAAATATATTAGCTTTTGTCTATTACTCATTATTGTGTATGATCATCCCCTAATGCATCATGCAGGCAATTCAATAAATAAAAATTCAAAGAATCTCTAATAGTGTATGTGAGAATTTGCATAAAGAGAATATGCACAAGGCAATATCCTCCGTATGGACCTTTTAAACAACATCCATCTAAGTTAAAAGTGGTTTTCAACTATTTAAAAATTCTTATATACATGAAACTATATACATAAAGATCCTTTTAAAAAAATGAGTTTCCTCCTTCAATGTCGTTTAATCATAGTACTCCAATTTTATTATGCTCCCCTATTTTTTTTAATAACAAATTAAAAAACTTAACTATCTTCTATAACATAAAGCATGAGAACCTTAACTATCTTCTAGTAACTATTTTTTCTTCTAACCTTATATAATTTTTTGGGATGGGGTTCAATTCCAAACTTGGTATTCAATTTATTAAATATGAGTTCATTGTTCATGATTGGATCAACATTCAAAGATTGTTTCACCTTTTATGCTATGCATGTAAAATTGCCATTTCTCTTTTTGAATTTTCTAATACAAGGATGCTTAGGCTCACAGCTCTTGATAAAAAAAGCAACATCATTTGGGGAAAGAGAAATATAGACAATCTAAGAACAACTTTTAAAAACAAATTGATGACACGTTATCTTAAGTGATTTTTGAAGTTCTTTTTCATTTACTTTTTTAAGTTTTAATCAAACTTATTATGTTTTCTAATAGAATTTAATAAATAATTAAATAGTTAGAGTTGGAATAGCACAAAACACATAAACCCGGCATATAAGTTCTCAGTCCTGACCTCTTTATACTCAAATGATGATAACTTGAACTTCAAAAGTCCAAATGAGGCAGTTTAAGTTGTGTTAGAAAGCTAATGTTCAGAGTTTCAAAATGTTATGAATATGTCTATAGTGGACATTTAGTTTGAGTCATGCACCACCATCATCTTTGGGATATGAAAAATCAATGCCCCAAACTTCTTCAATCTCACGCTCGGCAGAAGACATGCATGCTCGGCGGACCTCCTGCACGCTCAGTGGACCCTTCCTTCTTTCTTTCTCCGCCAGGTGTTCCTCCAAGCACTCCACACACCCGGCATATATCCTCCCCTGGAAGGTGTACTTTTGGACTTTTTGCCCAAATTTCTGTAATACAAGCTCAACTTACAACTCTCAGAAAGCAACAATTAAGGCCTAAGTACAATTATCCACATCATTAGAAGTCTTAATCACATTTAAAATATTGAAGACTCTAGAAGATTAATTATTAATTTCTTTTAGAAACATAAGAGATTTGGTTGTTAGAATTTAATTTGAATTATTATTTTGAATTTGAAATTAAAGTTAGTAAATAGTTATGTTATCTTTCTCCCTGAAAGATAAGATTAGGATAGTTTCAAATTTGAATTCTAGAATTATAATATAAATAAGTGAACAAGGTTCACAAGAGAAGGCATTCACGAGGAGGATCTTCAGCTCCTCGGTAATCTTTTTGCATTGTTTTCTTTCCTTTTTCATGGGTAACTAATCATTTGTAAAAGGGTTATAAGCTCTGTTTATATTTTCTATGGGTTATTAACCTACGTTTATTTTATTTTGAAGTTTTGCATTGATTTATTTTAGGATTGAGTAATTCATTCTTCATTCAGATTAGTAGTATTGAAAGGTTTGCTAATCTCATTTGAATTCTTTTATTATAATTGAAAATTTTCATATTTGAATTAAAGCTTGAAAACTCTTTCACATGACTCTTTGAATTTGGCTAAGAATAGTGGTTTAATTAGTGTACGACACATGCATGATTTTCAATCACTCTAATTTTGAATAAATGACATATAATTCGGATTAGAATAACTTTTAAAAATTGTGTTTTTCTTATAAAGATTTAATTGGACAGGAGTAGCTTAAGTATGTGACATATAATTTAACATAAGAACTACTTTTTACTACAAAAAATACTGTTATAATCGACAAAAAATCAATGACAAAATCGACAACGTTTGCTGTCGCTTTTAAACGTGTCGATTTTCAAAAACCTAATAAAAAATCAACGATTTATTAAACCATCAATAAATTTTATATAAAATCAACAACTTTTTCATCGAAAATATGAATTTGAGATTTATCCATATTCCACAAAAGTGACACCCTGACTGTCGATAATCTAATGTAAATCAACGAAACGTCTGTCGATATTTGATTTATTAAAATTGACAAATTAGCCGTCGATTTAATTATTAAAGTATAGACAATATCGTCATCTATTTTTTATTTTCTTGTCTTATCCAAATTAAAAAAACGGCAATATTGCTGTCAATTTTAATAGCCATATTTTTTTAATTATTTTTTTCATTTAAAAATAGTAGACAATTAATGCAAATAAAATTTTAAATATAAAAATAAAAATTATATTAAATATTAGATAACCAGATAAATGAACTTTTAAATATAGAAATAAAATTTATACTAAATATTAGATAATAAACAATCTTTTAACATAAAGATTCAAGACAAGATAAATAACTAAATACAAAATATTCGTTTAAATCCACTAATAATACAAAATATTCAAAACAAGGTAAATAACCCTACTCGTCTAAATAGTTCTCATCTAAGTCGTCAAGATTATTAGAATTATCCCCCATTTGAGAAATGATTTCCTTCTTCACTAGGCACAGGATACTCAACCATCATCAACAATTAATACCTGAATTGTGGTTTCTCTACCAAAATTTGGCACTGCCATTCCATGTTTCTCTCATTTGACATCAAACAGTCTTTGTCACTGCTTGAGCTATTATTATTTTGGCTTTCAGGCCTATTTCTTTGAGGATCCTAGAAAACTCCAATAGACTTTTGAGGAGAACATGTTATAGGCAGACAAAAAGACAAATGATATTGATCAACATAAGATTGTAGATAGGGGTGTTTTAAAATCTCATATGCCTATGATACATATAAAATGAATTTACTTTTGAGTTAACAATAATGAATCACATTAGTGTCAGAAATAAAGTTAGTCTCGGTGAGGCTTACTGATAATCGATGCTCGGGATTTTTTTGCAGCATGCACTTTATTAGCATTTCCCTACATATATGAGTAAAATTTAAGATTTTCGAGCAAACATACAGGTGCAGAGGATACTTGGACTCAATTTAAGGTAACAGATGAAGAGAAAAGCATGAATATCACCAGAGGATACCTGGACAGCATCATGCAGATGTAACATCTCTTTCTCCTCCAAAATCCCAGCCTACTCGTATGTCTTTCAAATTTGTAGCATCCAAATTAGTATCACTTTCAGATGTATCGTGAGGATGAACATGTTTACCTTCAATGTTATTTAGGCAGGAGATATATCTCTTCACTGTGGCCCAATCAGAGCAGGCCCTAGTTCCTCATCATCTCCAAGTTCACCAAAATCTTCTAGTGTTTTGTTCAACATTTCATACTTTGTGAAATTAAAAATTAAGTATATGTTTCTGTTAATTATACGATCAAACGAACTGTGTTATCCAACCATTCACTATAAGTGTTAAAAACACAATACCACCAGTGAAGAAAACAAACTGCACAAGCAAAAGGTATTTGAGTGATGAATCTAATGTCCTTGTAAAGTCATAATTAATACCAGTGTTCCTATCTCTGGAGTCAATTCAAATGATCGGCCACCCAAATGCTAAACGTCAATTGAAGGAGAATATTAGGGCAGCGGAAACAACGATGCAAAGTGACAAAGAAATAGCGGTGTTGCAGTAATGGAGTGATGGTAGTGCGGCAGCAGAGCGACGGCCGCACGAGTGTATGATGGAGTGACGGCAGCACGATGATAAACCCCATTTGTAGGGTTTATCTTGTATTGATTTTAGGGGATTTTATAACCTTTTACCCACATTTATTCAATAAAATAGCATGGTTTTGTATATTCTCCTTTAATTGTGCTCAAGAGTGAAAACATGCTTTTTAGATCTTAAAATAGCTAAATATAATTTACCTTGATTCCATTAGATGCCTTGATATGTTTGTTAAGTGATTTCAGATTTAGGAGGCAAAGATTGGATCAAGGGAATGAAGAAAAAGCATGTAAAGTTGGAGAACTCATGAAGAAATGAAAGAACCGGAAAGCTGTCAAGCTGACCTCTTCGCACTTAAACGACCATAACTTGAGCTACAGAGGTCTAAATGATGCCGTTTCAGTTGGGTTAGAAAGCTAACATCCGGGGCTTCGAAACGATATAAGATTTGCCATAGTTGCATCGCGCATAGGGGCGCGCACGCGCACGGTACGCGGACGCGCCGATGGTGGCACATGACCCACTTAATGCAACACGTGGCCAGCGATTTTAGAAACCTTGTGGGCCCAATCCAACTCATTTCTGATTCTATTTAAGCCAAGGATTGAAGGGAAATCAACATACTTTTCATACTTGTCATCATTAGTCATAGTTTAGTTTAGAAGTAGTTAGAGTTAGAGAGAGAAGCTCTCACTTCTCTCTAGAATTAGGATTAGGAATTAGGTTAGATTAGGATCTCATAGTTCTAGGTTTAATTCAAGTCTCCTTCTACTTCTACCTCCACTTGATGATTGCTACACTTTGGTTCTTCTTTCTATCCCTATCCTCTTGTTGTAATTTCTCTTATTTTGTTTCTAGGTTTTGTAATTGAGATATTTTTGTTCTTTTGTTTTCTTTTAATAATGCAATTTGAGATAATTCATGTGATTGTGATGTTGTTGATTGTTGTTTTGTTAATTCTTTGTAATTGTTAGTTGTTGATTCCTTTTATTCTTACAAATAAAAATGCTTTCTTTCATTACCCTCCAAGTGTTTGATGAAATGCTTGAGAGGATGTTAGAGTAGAATTCTATGTTCTTGGCTTGAGAAGGTGACTTAGGATTTCTTGAGTCACTAGTGTCCAATTGATTGATAGTTGATAGCCATTAACTCTAGCCTTCATTAATCCAATTAGTGGAAAGCTAGGATTTATGGACTAGGATTGATGTAACTCACTTGACTTTCCTTTGTTAATTGATTTAAGGATGACTAAGTGGGATTAATCCTTGCAACTACCATACTTGTGGATAGTGATAATGATGAAGACCCTTGACAACCAAACCTTGCCAAGACCATTTTGTTAATAAAGTTTTCTTACCATTTACTATTCATATTTCTCATACAAAACCCCAAAATAAACAAGGCCATAACCAATAACAAGAACACTACCCTGCAAGTCCTTTGAGAGACGACCCGAGGTTTAAATACTTCAGTTTATAGATTTTAGGGGTTTGTACTTGTGACAAATAAATTATTGTATGAAATGATTATTGTTGGTTTAGAGACTATACTTTACAACGAGATTTCATTAGTGGAATTCTAAACCGTCAAAAATTCATTTATCACACGACAGTAGTGTAACGACGATGGCACGAGGGTGATAGAGCGATGATGCTTAAGCATCTTTCCTATCTTTTCTTAATAATTTAGATGTGGATTAGTTGAGTTTTTATAAGATTTTAGTGTTTTAAACCACTGCTTTGAGTGGTGCTGCTATTTCGTTGGTTCTAAGAAAAATTCAGCTAAGTTGAATAAAGTTTGTGCATAAGAGAAGTGAGAAAAATAGTTGCTGTCAAGCTGGCCCACAAGTCTTGTGATTGGTGTATGTATTCTATGAAGCTG
This sequence comes from Arachis hypogaea, assembly GCF_003086295.3. NCBI lineage: Eukaryota > Viridiplantae > Streptophyta > Magnoliopsida > Fabales > Fabaceae > Arachis > Arachis hypogaea. The sequence goes on from NC_092044.1 coordinate 40,801,566, forward strand.
GCGCTAAATGCAATGACTAAGTGTTTAGTGCCAGGCACCTTGTAATTTGTGCAAGGACTCTGTAAAAGTGCTGCTAAACGCCACTAACCAACGTTTAGCACCAGGTGATCCAAAAATTTGAAATTGCATTTTGGAATGGTGGAATTTATATGAGAGTCGTTATCCGAAGTTATCAATCATGGCACGTGACTTATTGAGTATTCCAATTACTACGGTTGCATCGGAACCTGCCTTTAGTATTGGAGCTCATGTCATTAACAAATATAGAAGTCGAATGTTGCTAGAAAATGTTGAGGCTGTGTTTTGTACTCGCAATTGGAATAAAGGCTTTGTTGATGGTAATTACATTGTTAGTTACTAATTTAATATTTATATGACATTTAAGTATTTATATCTTGTTCTAAATTCGGGTATTCTTCTAATTGTAGATGAAGGCAAAGGTGAAGATGTGAATCTTCAAGGTGCTAGGCAAGGCGGTGTTTCAACTTCTGGATCAGATTCAAATTTTGTTGATTTAGATGTTGATAATTGATTTATGTGTGTTGATTTAAGGTTTTTTTTGGATATCTTGTTGATTTATGAATTATGTTGTGTTTTGTTTTAATTATAGTAGGATTTATGTGTGGATTATATGTTTGTTTTGTTATTATTATGCACTTATGTTTGAGACTTTGAGACTTATTATTTGCTATGTTATTTTTATTATTGTTAATTTCAATCAAAAAGTTATTATGGTTAATTATAATTTTTTATGGATTAATAATAAATTTAGAATATTACTCTATATATTAAAAAACTAATTCGATGAAATAATTTTATTATAAAATAAAATAATTATTAGTACTTAGTGCGTTAAATTGAATTTTATCAGAAAAAGAAAAAATTTGGTTAAAAAAAAGAGGCGGGCCGGCCCGCCAACCCGCCAGTCCGCCCTTTGGCAGGACGAGGTAGCAAGATGAGCCCATATCAATTTGGCGGGGCAGGCTTTGGCGGTGCGGGGCAGTGCAGGGTGGGCCAGCCCGCTTTGCCACCCCTAGCCCGTACTGCTGTATGTACCACTCGTTGTACACCGGGAGAGGATGAAAGTTAACAATCTCATCCCCTAACTACAGTGTATTATAGCGGCCAGAACTCTACATGTTAACCCATTCACTATTCCTGTCTCTCTAGTCATGGTTCTGTGGGCCGGTCAACCGCCTGCAATGATCATTACCAATTTGGAATGTCATGTCTGGTTGAAGCTGTTGCAGCCAGAATTGTCGTCTAACTCGGTCTGTTGGGTGCCACCCTATACACTCGAATGACATTAACAACGAATTTTTGGAGCACATAAATAAATTTATGGCGAGGTCGTTTGGAGCCACCGCTGCCATATATGGCTGCCATAAAAACTGCACATCAGTAACCACGAGGCCATGTAGTAAAATTATTATTCTAAATAACTAGCTTAACATAAATTGTTAAAACCTACATCGTTGATTCCCAAGTCATCGAGTTGTCGCCTAAAGTGCGTCGTAAACCTTCGTGTATATCTCGTATTTTTCTCTTTGAGTTTTTCCTGTTGCACTTTATATTTATTATTTAGTGTTTAATGCATACATAAAGAAACTGTGCAAATACATAAAATGCTTACACACTAATTTAAAATAGGTTATGAAGTTACATAAAAAGGTACATAAAAAGTTACATATAAAGTTACTGACTAGTTTAAAATGCGTAAACACGTGAAAAGCTTAACCACTATTAACCTCTGGCAGAGCTTGGACTTGTGCGCTGAGGACATTGGCTATGGCTATGTCCCTCCCGACCATATATAGTACACCGGCGTGGACCACGCATATCCCGCGAATCCATCTCATTCAAGTAGCAGGTTGACTTTGGTCTTTCTTTTTTCGTGTGCCTCAATGTCTAATTGGTGAACACCTTCGCTCCTTGGTGTACGAATTCCCACTCTTCGTACAACTATACCAGTAAATGCACTGGGTCGTCCAAGTAATACCTACGTGAGTCAGGGTGGATCCCACGAGGATTGTAATTTGAAGCAAGCTATGGTTATCTTGTAGATCTTAGTCAGACGGATAGAAGAGTTGTTGTTTGTTTAAACACATAAAATTGGAATAAGATGGAATTACTATGTTTGATTATAACGAGTGATAATAAGATGGTTAAGGCTTGGAGATGCTTTGTTTTTCTAAATTAATTCCGGTCTTATTATCTTATTCAATTGTGGATGATTTTTTCTATGGCAGATTGTATGTGATTAATGTATTTTTTAAGAGATCACAAATACTCCTCCAGATTTGAACCTGAGGGTTATTGCGGATCCAGTCTGATTGAAGGTGAAGCTGTTGCAATTCATTCTCCTTGGTGATCCTACTCAAAACGTCACAGACAAGGTCGAATCTTTTGAATCTGAGGATGCTGCACCTTTGGTTCTAGCCTCTACCACAGAGACTCTAATCTCCCCGTACCTCGGCTGAATTGGTGTCTCGAGAATTCCCCAATGAAGTAGTGGATTAACCGTCTAAGAGATGTATAATTAAGCTAGTAGTTCATCATTGTCCGATGAAAGACTCACTTTAAACCCAAGTAGAATGAGATAACCTTGTGCCGGTTCAACGCATTCATATTGATGAAGAATGAAGATACATCTTAGAATAGAGAATCAAACACGAATTGAAATAGAACAGTAGTACTTTATTAATCCATAGAACTCATCAGAGCTCCTCCTCTCAACCTAGGAGGTTTAGAAACTCATACTGATAGAAAATACATTGATAAACGAAATATGATAGGTCCTTCATTAATGAGAGGTGTAAACGTCTTTAAATACTAAACTAATGACTAAGGGTTACATTAAGAAGGGTAAAACAGTCTTTTAGTGCCAAAATTCACTTCTGGGTCCCACTTGGTGAGTGTTTGGGCTGAGCTTGATTGAGATCCATGTGCTGGGAGGCCTCTAGGGCATGGAACGTTGACTAGGGGGTCCTTTATGGGCGTTGGACGTTGGTCTCTTCTCCTTTGGGCGTTGGACACCAGAATAGGGCAGTAGGCTAGCATTGAACGCCAGTTTTGGGCCTTCAATTCTGAAGCAAAGTATAGACTATTATACATTGATGGAAAGCTCTGGATGTTAGCTTTCGATAACCATTTAGAACGTTCCATTTGGACCTTTGTAGCTCTAGAAAAGCTCTTTCAAATGCAAGGAGGTCAGATTCAAACAGCATCTGCAGTGCTTTCTCTGCCTCTAAATCAGACTTTTGTTCTAGCTCCTCAATTTCAGCCAGAAAATACCTGAAATTGCATAAAAACACACAAACTCAAAGTAGAATCCAAAAATGTGAATTATAAATGTGTAATAAACATAATCATTAACCAAGTTTTTTGAAACAAAATAATAAAACCAACATTGTCCAAAGTAAAATAAATATTGTCCAAAATATATAATTAAACATCTACAAGTTTTGAACATCTTCAAAAAAACCCTATGTTCGACAGGGAAGCTTGCCTTCCCTTGCCAAAGCCCACGGTTTAAGCGGTGTGGGTTAGTTGGGTTTTTAATGTGTTGTGATCGCAATTTTCCAGTCCGACCAGCCTATTTTGGCGGGTTATGCGGGCTGGCCTGACGAGTTTAGACCTGTTTGTCACCTCTAGTTGGAGGTCAATAGCGGTTAAGCTTTTTACTTGTTTACTCATTTTACACTAGTCAGTAACTTTTTATGTACCTTTTTTATGTGACTTCATTACCTATTTTAAATTAGTGTGTAAGCTTTTTATGTATTTGCACAGTTTGTTTATGTATGCGTTAAACACTGAATCATAAATACGAAGTTAGATAAAAAGTGCAATAGGCTAAACTCAAGCAGAAAAAATACGAGAAAAAAGCTAAATATACAATAATAAAAATGAGAACAATAGAAACATCTAAATATAAAATACGAGATACAATACTGAATACAAAGCAAAACTCAAATAGTATAAGATAAACTGCAATAGCCTACTTTCTCGGTGCCTTCTTTGAATACTGAGATGGGGTGTATTTATCCAAGCGCGAAGTCTGTGTCCGTAAATTATATGGATGACCGTGAGACATACCAGCATCTAGACCACCGCCAATGTCAAAAGCACCGACGTCTGGCTTGCTGGCACCACGAGTGTCCTACAAACCGGAACCATTCATGCTTGGAGCACTCGCTCCCCCATAATCGTACTCGTGCTGAAGGTCATGCCCCACAAATTCCTCTTCCTGCTGTGGGTATTCATTTAAATCGAACAACTCGGTATGCGGTGGTGTGGAAGGACAAGGAAAATATACATGACCCGGTGATCGATCCATCGAAAAGTCACTAGCATGACCTGATGTGGCGCGACAACCAATAGACTGCTCAAGAGGAGCAAGCCCATGCTGCTCTGGCAACGAAAATAGATAATCTATGTTTCTCAGGACCTAAGAGAAGTTGATGTCATCAATTCCAGCCAACGGACTGAACTGACTATCGACTGGAATTACCATCTGTGGTATGTAGGGTTTTGCTACCTGATGTGGTTGTAGTTCCGGTATATACGGCTGTTGCTGCTCATATGCCGGCCACTGCTGTTGTTGCTCATATACCGAAAACTGTTACTGTTGGCCGGTACCTGAAACTGTTTGGCATAAGTCGACTCTTGAAATTGCTGCTCATATGCTGGCACCTGATACTGGTGCTCATATGCCGGGGCCTGAAAGTGGTGCTCATTTGCCAAAGCCTAAATAATAATAATTAATAACAATTAAGAACGCTAATAGTAACAATAATAATAATAATAAACCTTAATGATACCTGAAATCCTTGGTCATAGTCTAGTGCCTGATATTGGTTCTTATATCCCGGCACCTGAAATTATTTCTCATGAGGGAATTTTGCTCCTGAGGTCTAGCTAGTTGTGGTGGTTGTTCCTGTGGTTCATTCGCGTCGGCCTCTTCACTTGTAACTCTATCTGACAATCGTTGGTGAGGCCCATACTGCTGTGTGTACCACTCGTCGTACACCGGGAGAGGATAAAAGTTAACAATCTCATCCCCTAACTACAGTGTATTATAGCGGCTAGAACTCTACATGTTAACCCATTCACTATTCCTGTTTCTCCAGTCATGGTTTTGCGGGCCAGTCAACCGCCTACAATGATCATCACCAATTTGGAATATCGTGTCTGGTTGAAGCTGTTGCAGCCAGAATTGTCGTCTAACTCGGTCTGTTGGATGCCACTCTATACAATCGAATGACACTAACGACGACTTTTTGGAACACATAAATAAATTTATGGCGATGTCATTTGGAGCCACTGCTGCCATATATGGCTACCATAAAAACTGCACATCAGTAACCACGAGGCCAATTAGTAAAATTATTATTCTAAATAACTAGCTTAACATAAATTGTTAAAGCCTACATCGTTGACTCCCAAGTCATCGAGTTGTTGCCTAAAGTGCGCCGTAAACCCTCGTGTATATCTTGCTAGCCGGCACCAATGACTCCACCTAAACAAGATTAGAATGAGAGCAATAAGAAGAAGAACAACAACAATGACAACAACCACAATAATAATAAGGATAAAAAATACCGTCGTGCAAGTGGAATACCAACATCAACGAGCTCATTGCGGGGAATAGCCTCTAGGAACAGCATACGCTCCAACGCCAAAACAAAAGGTAGAATGAGTGAACCATCTATCTCTTTTCAGTGGTATCATGATGCACGACATAATGATTTATAGATGTGCCAGACTGGCTACCCACAACTGCATAGTGGAATCCGGTGGAAATCTCGAAGTAGAGGCAAAAATTTTGAGTTTAAAGAAGTGGTAGACTTATTTGGAAACAAAACCGTATCGAACACGCAAAAAATGGGAGCCCAGACATACCGCTCAATAGACTCCTATTCCCTGCAATGAGTTCGTCGATGTTGGTGTTCAACTTGCGCGATGGCATTGATTATCATTAGTATTATTATTGTTGTTGTTGTTATTGTTCTTATTGCAATCATTCTAATCTGGTTTAGGTGGAGTCATTGGTGCCGGCTAACAAGATATACATGAAGGTCTATGGCGCAGTTTAGGCATCAACTCGATGACATGGGAGTCAATGATGTAAGTTTTAACAATTTATGTTAAGCTGGTAAGTTAGAATAATAATTTTACTAATCGGCCTCGTGGTTACTGTTGTGCAGTTTATATGGCGGCCGTACATGGCAGTGGTGGTTCCAGACGATCTCGTCGTAAATTTGTTTTTGTGGTCCAAAAAGTTGCTGTTAGTGTCACTTGAGTGTATAGGTGGCACCCAACAGACCGAGTTAGATGACTGTTTGGGCTAAACCTGCTTCAACCAGACCCAACATTCCTGATTGGTGATGATCATTCCAGGTGGTTGACGACCCACAGAACCATGACTGGCGAGACAGGAACAGTGAATGGGTTAACATGTGGAGTTCTGGTTACTATAATACATTGCAGTGAGCGGATGAAATTGTCGACTTACATCCTCTCCCTGTGTACTACGAGTGGTACACACAGCAGTACGGACATCACCAACGATTGTCAGATAGAGTTGCAGGTGAAGAGACCGACGCGAATGAACCACAGGAACAACCACCACAACCAGCTGGATCTCAGGAGCAAAATCTCCTCACGAGAAATAGTTTCAGGTGCCGGTGTATGAGCACCAGTATCAGGCACCGGGCTATGATCAAGGGTTTCAGGTATCGGTAAGGTTTATTATCATAAATGTCACCGTTATTAATTATTATTATTGTTACTATTACCGTTATTAATTATTGCAAATTATTATTATTTAGGTTCCGACATATGAGCACCACTTTCAGGCCCCATCATATGAGCGCTAGTTCTAGACATCGGAGTATGAGCAGCAATTTCTAGAGTTGATAGATGACCAACAGTAACAGTTTTCGATATATGAGCAACGGTAATAGTTGTCAGCAGATGAGCAGCAACAACCATACATACTGGAACCACAACCACATCAGGCAGCAGAACCCTACATATCACAGATGGTAATTCCAGCCGATGGCCAGTTCAGTCCGTTGGCTGGAATTGATGACATTTTAGGTTCTGAGAGACACGAATAGTCTATTTCTATTGCCAGAGGAGCAAGGGTCTGCTACTCCTGAGCAGTCTATTAGTCGTCGCGCTACATCAGGTCATGCAAGTGACTTTTTGACAGATCAATCGCCGGGTCATGTAGATCTTCCTTGTTAATCAATTTGAGTGAATACCCGCAGCAGGAAGAGGGATTTGTGGGACATGACCTAAAGCACGAGTACAATTATGGTGAAGCGAGTGCTCCAGGTATGTGTGGTTCTAGTTTGTAGAAAACTCGCGGTGCCAATGATAAACCACTATTTTATGGTTTATCTTGTGCTTAATTGAGTGGATTTTATCAACTCTTTACCCACTTATTCATACTATTTGCATGGTTTTACATTTGCCTTCCTAATTATGTGCTTTGATTGAAAACATGCTTCTTTGGCCTTAAGTTCCCTATGTTTAATCCTATCTTATTACCATTAGATGCCTTGATATGTGTGTTAAGTATTTTCAGATATTATAGGACAGGAATGGCTCAGAGGATGGAAAGGAAGAATGCAAAAATGGAAGGAATACAAGAAGTTGGAGAAACTGCTAAGCTATCCAGCCTGACCTCTTCGCACTCAAACGGCTATAACTTTAGCTACAGAGGTCCAAACGACGCAGTTTAGTTTATGAACTCTTTATGTTTGGATTGATTTTCTTAATTAATGTTATCTGAGGTATTTCAGTTTATGATTGTTTTATTTATATGAATACTTTTAATTTAATTTATATATTTTCCCTTTTGACTTTGGTTAAATAATTGGTGACTCTTGAGTTATCAAACTCATTGTTGATTGAAAATTGGAATTCTTCAAGAATTAATTCGAGATCCAATAACTCCAAATTTTCCCAAGGAAAGACTGGGACTTGAGGATTCGAATTAATTCATCCACTTAACTTACCTTCATAGTTAGAGGTTAACAAAGTGGGAGAAAAATCCAATTCTCATCATAATTGATAAGGATAACTAGGATAGGACTTCCAATTCTTCATACCTTGCCAAGAGATTTTATTATTGTTAATTTATTTTACTTGTCATTTAAATATACCTGTGCCCATTGTCCAAACTCCAAAACCCCAATTTACAAACTCATAACCAATATTAAGAACATACCTCCCTGCAATTCCTTGAGAAGACGACCCGATGTTTAAATACTCGGTTATCAATTTTAAAAAGGGATTTGTTACTTGTGACAACCAAAACGTTTGTATGAAAGGACTTTTGTTGGTTAGAAGCTATACTTGCAACGGAAATTTATTCTAAATTCTAGACCACGCAAAAGTTCTCTCGTCAAAATGGCGCCGTTGCCGGGGAATTGCAAACGTGTGCCTTATTATTTGTTATTGTAAAAATTTTTCAAAAAAAAATATTTTTCTTTTACTTGTTTATTTGTTTCTTCTTTTTCCCCCTTATTTCTGATAGCTATTATGAATTCTCACCCCTCTCGCTTTGAGTTTGGTTCTAATTTTGTTGCAAGGAATGGAAGCTATAACAGGACTATGCATCAAGGTCTAAGCAATCAAAGATGGACGGAGCCAAGAGGAGCTGATCACCCCTTTAGGCAAGAACATCCTCCTAGATATCATAGACAAAGACCATTTTACAATGCATGCCCAACTGATAGTTTTGGTGGACCGCCTTGTAGCTACGAACAAGCCCCACCCTGTGCTCAGAGACCATCTTCTCGACATAACTTTGAACCACCACACTCACAAGCTTCTTTTCACCATTCACTACCACATGATCCTTATCCACCCCAACGCCAATCCAATTACTCCCAAGAACCACCACTCCCCTATACACCATGTCCATATCCATCAAGCCCAGAATCACAGGTTCGTCTTGAAGAATCAGTAAAACAATTTAATGCAACCCTTCATCAACTGGAGCAAGAAATAAATCAATTGTCTTCCAGACGTTCAGACACTCAACAGACTCCCATGGCTTCATGTGGAGAATCTAATGAAGAATGTGTTGTGGAGAAGACACGAGAAGCTCCAGTGGACAGCATAGAGCATAACTTCGTACTGGAACAAGTAGATGATGCTGTCATTATAGAAGAGGAAGAGTTGGTTGAAGATTTAGGGGATGCTGAACCTCCATGGGAACACAGAGTCATGAAAGACTCCGTCGAGGATGCTACAATTGACGCTGAGGAGGATTTTGCACCGCCTCCAATGCAAATATCTTATGAAGAACTGGATGGAATAACCCAGGACGCAGGTTTCCTTGATGATGATGATCACGAGTCCTGTTCTCTTAGTGATGAACTTGCATCCGCAAGTGATTTCTTTGAGACAGAATAATCTTCCCTGAGTGAATATGAAGATGATGCTGAGGTAGATTTTTCTCAACCTCCAATATATGACTTAAGCGATGATGAGGGAGAAATTGAAGACTCTGATCAAGATATGGTTGAAGTGGAAGAAATTTGCAATGAAGTGGAGAAATTCACAGAAGAGCACAAGGGAGTAAAACTTACAGAACCACTGGAACCACCTATCCCGAGGCCACTACCACCTGATACAAGCTTCAAGTGGGTACAATCCTTAACCCTTAGCTTTATTTTGCCACTTGAATATGGTTTGCTTGAAACAGAAGGCCAACTTAGAGCTCTCTGCGACTTTAAGAGTAAGAGGAAAATGGCTCGTACTCAGAGCTGCTGCACAAGGTTCAATAAGGTTCCACGCTTTAACTCGAAGTGAAAGGATTGGTATCATGCTCAATTGAATGGATCATAGAGAACGTTTGGTCACCGTGGTGAGAATCTACTTTTTAAACCGCCCGGATGGAAACATGTAGATCAAGACGGAGGCGGATTTAAAAGCATAGCTTGGGATCATGGATTCTATGCTGACATTCGTCACCCCGGGAGCCTGAGAATCTGTTTGAAGCTGCTCAGAAGCTTTACATGCCTAGTTTGGGACCCCGGAGGCTATTGGCATTCCAAGCATTGGTGGAGATTTTTGGATGAATTTAAACATAAGCCGCCATAACAGGAAGCTCATCCAATGTCCAACTTAAGGACTTTAACCAAAAGTGCTAGGTGGGTGACAACCCACCATGGTATGGTCATTTCTTTTTCAGTTTTATTTCGTGTTATTTATTTTTATTTCCTTTTTAATTGAACCTGAATATTATTCATTCGCATTGCATACTGCATAATTGCATACCTGCATGAAAAAAGGAAAAACACGCACGCGATGCGGCAGCGTCGCTGACGCGTCCGCGTCACTAGTGCGTTGGGTCGAAAAGAATTGAACAGAGAGTCACGCGAGAGCGTGGCTGGAGGCGCGCCTTTAGCATCATTTGACCCCACGCGATCGCGTCGCGCACGCGACCGCGTCATGTGGGAACTTTGGCCTCCCACGCGACCGCGTCACCCACGCTGCCGCGTGCCATGAAAATCGACGTGAACAGGGTGCATAGCCGAAAGTTATGCTGGAGTGGTGCTGGACTGGTGCTGAAAGCACAACCTTACCACGCGGACGCATGGCTCACGCATCCGCGTCATATCCCAATATTAGCCACTCACGCGATCGCGTCACCCAAAATTTGGCAAAATAAGATTTTGAATAGAGAGTTGTGCGAGCGCGAGGCTGCCCTCACGCCAGTAGCATAAAACATGTCACGCGACCACGTGACCGACGCGACCGCGTTGATTAACTTCAAACGCAAGTCACGCGACCGCGTGGACCACGCGTCCGCGTCGCTTGCGCCGCACAGCTTATCCTAATTTGCCAAATATCTTATCTTTTCTTCCCCAATCCTAATTTTTCCCTCCCTCCTTTCTTACTCACTTCTTTCCCTTCTCATTCTTTTTATCTTTCATTTTATTTATTTGCATATTTCATTCATTGCATTTTAATTTAGTGCATATTTTTCTTTTCTTTTCTAAATTTATTATTTTTTCCTTTGGTGTTGATTTTCTTATTTAACTGTTGCATCTTTTCTGGTGTCATTTTGATGCTTAGTGACTTGTTTTACAATGTTGGGTAATGTTAATTTTCTGTCAATGTCAATCTTTTATACCTGTATTCCTTTTGCATTGGCATGAACTTACATTGTCTTTCATTACCCACTCTCTTCTCCATTGTTGTACATTTTGTCCCACTGGCATGCCATGGCTTCTATTGTTTTCTCACGTACATGTTAAAGCTTCCATGTAAATGAGACCCTTATCATTTGGCATTAACCCAACCATACTTCATTTATTTTCTTATCATTATTTTTGGGTTACTTTTCTTCCCTATTTTCTTTCAGGATGGCCAACCGGAAGGGAAGCAGAAGACGTTTACATGGGGAGAGAAGACAAGTCCATCTGCACAATCTTTGGAGAAAAGCATCAGTTGGAACAACCCGTCCACCTGCACATCTTAGCATGCATCGAGGACGGTGCAATCTTTACGTGTGGGGAGGTCGATACCGATCTCCATGGGTTAGTTATTTCCTATTTCAACACCAATGTTTTATTTTATTTGATAGTTCATTGTTGCATTTGCATATTTGTTTGATTTTTGCACATTTTACCACTTGGTTAAAGTAATAATTTCTTTTGCAAGAAACTTTTTATAGCATTTCACTAATTTGAATAAAATTTTTTGTTACACTTGTTTGAAGTTGTATTTGGAACATGGTTTTTGAGCCAAAGAAGATACAACCTGTGAGATTTTGAGCTTATTTATATGGTTACATTATTTAACCATAAATTTTTATTCTTGTGTGTTTCCTTCTCTATAATTGCAATCTCTGCTTTGTTCCATTCTATATGTCCATTATTTAGTGTATTTACATGCTTGCATATGATTGAGGCCATTATTTTTTATTAGCTCACTTATCCCAAATAAGCCTACCTTTTACATCACCCTTGTTAGCCACTTTGAACTTTTTAACCCCCTTCTATTTCATAACCACATTACTAGCCTTAAGCAGAAAAACAAAATAAAAATCCCAAGTTGAATCCTTGGTTAGCTTAAGATAGATATTGTGTATAATTTAAGTGTGGGGAAACTGTGGGAACATGGGTTAATAAGGGAATGTATCATGTTTCTAATTTATTTGAATATTGGGAATTTGGGAACCTACTCATGAAAAAACCAAAATAGAAAAAATAATGGAAAATCCATGTGCATTGATAAGTTATGTTTGCTTTTATGATTCAAAAAAAAATTTATGAATAAGGGGACAAAATTACCCCAATAATAAGTTTAGTAGAGAAATCAATGCACATGGAAGTAAAATCAAAATAAAATTGGTACATGAGTATGTGATAAAAAGTGGGAAAATTATGGGAAGCTAAGTATAATTTTAAAATTTTTATGGAGTATGTATATATTAGGTGAGATCTTAGACTACTCAAGGATTCACTTTACTAGCTCACTTAGCCTTATATATACCCTTACCTTTACCTCAGCCCCATTACAATCCTGAAAAGACCTCATGATGTTTGAATTGGTATGCTAAATATTTGTTGATTGATTAGATGAAGAACAAAGTTTTAGAAAGCATGACTAGAGAAGAGTAGAGTGATTACCCTATACACTAGAGAGATTAGAGTGATATACACTACCAGTGAGAGTTCAGTGCTTAATTCTATGTTCCCTGCTTTCATGAGCTATCTTCTTACAAGTTTACTTGTCTTTATTTTATATGATTTGAATTAGTGAAATCTGATTTATGTTTGTCTTGGAGAACTTATTTATTTTTAACTAAGTAGGTAGAAACATTTTTGCATGTAGTTGCATTCATATAGATAGGTTGCATTTCATACATCCTACCATTCCTCTTCATCTTTATAGTTTCTCTTGAGCTTAGCATGAGGACATGCTATTGTTTAAGTGTGGGGAGGTTGATAAACCACTATTTTATGGTTTATCTTGTGCTTAATTGAGTGGGTTTTATCAACTCTTTACCCAGTTATTCATACTATTTACATGGTTTTACATTTGCCTTCCTAATTATGTGCTTTGATTGAAAACATGCTTCTTTGGCCTTAAGTTCCCTATGTTTAATCCTCTATTATTACCATTAGATACCTTGATATGTGTGTTAAGTGTTTTCAGATATTATAGGGCAGGAATGGCTCAGAGGATGGAAAGGAAGAATGCAAAAATGGAAGGAATACAAGAAGTTGGAGAAACTGCTAAGCTGTCCAGCCTGACCTCTTCGCACTCAAATGCCTATAACTTTAGCTACAGAGGTCCAAACGATGCAGTTCCAGTTGCATTGGAAAGCTAACGTCTGGGGCTTCGATTTGACACTAGGTGACGCGAACGCGTGATCCACGCGGACGCGTCGCATCTGTGAACTTCAATCCGCGCGGCCGCGTGGGCGACGCCTCCGCGTCACTTGCCCGCGACCTGAACGTACCAGAATACGCAGGGGGCGATTTCTGGGCTATTTTTGACCCAGTTTTCGGCCTAGAAAACACAGATTAGAGGCTATAAAGTGGGGAAATGCATCCATTCATCATCATGCTCTCATAATTCATAATTTTAGTTTTAGATGTAGTTTTTATGGAGAGAGGTTCTCTCCTCTCTCTTAGGATTAGGATTTCGTCTTCTTCAATCACATGTTCAATATTTTTTTTATATATTTTCCCAATTTAGTTTATGAACTCTTTATGTTTGGATTGATTTTCTTAATTAATGTTATTTGAGGTATTTCAGTTTATGATTGTTTTATTTATATGAATGCTTTTAATTTAATTTAGATATTTTCCCTTTTGACTTTGGTTAAATAATTGGTGACTCTTGAGTTATCAAACTCATTGTTAATTGAAAATTGGAATTCTTCAAGAATTAATTCGAGATCCAATGACTCCAACTTTTCCCAAGGAAAGACTGGGACTTGAGGATTCGAATTAATTCATCCACTTAACTTACCTTCATAGTTAGAGGTTAACAAAGTAGGAGAAAAATCCAATTCTCATCATAATTGATAAGGATAACTAGGATAGGACTTCCAGTTCTTCATACCTTGCCACGAAATTTTATTATTGTTAATTTATTTTACTTGTCATTTAAATATACCTGTGCCCATTACCCAAACTCCAAAACCCCAATTTACAAACTCATAACCAATAATAAGAACATACCTCCCTTTAATTCCTTGAGAAGACGACCCGAGGTTTAAATACTCGATTATCAATTTTAAAAAGGGGTTTGTTACTTGTGACAACCAAAACGTTTGTATGAAAGGACTTTTGTTGGTTTAGAAGCTATACTTGCAACGGGAATTTATTCTGAATTCTGGACCACGCAAAAGTTCTCTCATCAGCCAGCATGCCAGATGTCGGTGCTTCTGACGTTGGTGGTTGTCTGGATGCGGGTACGTCTCAAGGTCATCCGTATAATTTACGGACACAGACTGCGACCCCGGATAAATACGCCCTGTTTCAGTATTCAAAGAAGGCGCCGAGGTAGTAAGCTGTTGCAGTTTATCTTATACTGTTTGAGTTTAGCTTTGTATTCAGTGTTGTATCTTGTATTCAGTGTTGTATCTTGTATTGTATATTTAGAAGTTTCTATGTGTTCTCGTATTTATTATTTTATATTTAGCTTTGTTCTCGTATTTTTCTATTTGGGTTTTGCCTGTTGCACTTTTTATCTAACTTTGTATTTATTATTCAGTGTTTAACGCATACATAAATAAACTGTCCAAATAAACAAAAAGCTTACACACTAGTTTAAAATAGGTAATGAAGTTACATAAAAAGGTACATAAAAAGTTACATATAAGGTTACTGACTAGTTTAAAATGCGTAAACACATGAAAAGCTTAAACCACTATTGACCTCCGATAGAGCTTCGAATTGCGGGCTGAGGACATTGGCTATGGCTATGTCCCTCCCGACCACATATAGTACACCGATGTGAAATACGCATATCCTGCGAATCCATCTCATTCAAGTAGCGGGTTGACTTCGGTCTTTCTTTTTAAGAGATTGCTAATACTCCTCCAAATCTGAACCCCAGGGTTAGTGCGGATCCAGTCTAATTGAAGGTGAAGCTCCTGCAGTTCATTCTCCTTGGTGATCCTTCTTAAAACGCCACAGACAAGATCGAATCTTTTGGATCTGAGTTGCGCCTTTGGTTCTAGCCTCTACCACAGAGACTTTAATCTCTCCATTGATGATTGATTTTTTGATGGTATAGAATTTCACTAATGAAGTCTCGTTGCAAGTATAGTTTCTAAACCAATCAATAATCATTTCATACAAATTTTTTTTGTCACTAGTACAAACCCCTAAAATCTATAAACTGAAGTATTTAAACCTCGGGTCGTTCTCCCTAGGAATTACAATAAAGTGTCTTGTTATTCGTTATGAGTTATTTTTGGGGTTTTGATAAGAGGCATGAAAGATAAAGGGCAAGGAAGTAAACTAATAGCTAAAAGGTCTTGGCAAGGGTTGGTGGTCAAGGATCTCTATCCTAATCACTAACCACAATATGAGAATTGGTAAGGATTAATCCCATTAAGTCATCCTCGAACTATAAAGGAAAGTCAAATGAGCTATATCAATCCTAGTCCATAAGTCCTAACTCTCCACTAATTCAATTAGTGAGAACTAGAGTCAATGGATCCCAATCATCAATTAGTTGGACATTAGCAACCCAAGAAGTCTTAAGTTACCTTTCCAAGCCAAGAGCATAAAATTCTACTCTAAAATCCAACCAAACATTTTATCAAACACTTGGAAGGCAATAAAAGGAAAGCATAGTAAAATTGCAAGGAAAGTAAATCTACACTACTCAATTGCAAGGAATTAAACAACAACAAATCAAATGAACAAGGTCTATATGAATTACCTTAAATTTCATAAAAGGAAAATAGAATAAATAAAAGTTCATCAACATAAAAGTAGAGAATTACAAGAATTAAATGCTAAACTAGAGAGAAGAGATGTAGGAGAAGAAGAATTACAAAAGGAAAAGTAAATCAAAGCATGAATTAAACCTTAATCTAAGAACTAAACCTAATCCTAATCCTAATCCTAGAGAGAAGTGAGAGCTTCTCTCTCTAAAACTAACTCTAAACTAATCCTAATGAGTGTGAATGATGGAATCCCCCTTTCCTCTTAAATTTTGGCTTTAAATAGCAGTTTAGGCGCCAAATTTGGTTGGGATTGGGCCCCACAATCCTTGAGAATTCGTTGAGTGCGGATTCACTTAAAAATCAAGTATCAGCATCGACGCGTACGCGCACAGCACGCGCACGCATCCATGGGCCATTTCGCAAGGTGCGTGTAAGCGCCTGGTGCGCGTGCGCGTCCATGGGCGAGTTCAATTCTTTGGCTTTTCATGATCTTCTCCACTTTGTATGCTTTGCTTTCACTTTTTTTATTCATCCCTAGCCTTTTCAACCTGAAATCACTTTACAAACAAATCAAGACATCTAGTGGAATCAAAGGTGAATTAAAATTAACTAATATAAGGTCTAGAAAGTATGTTTTCACACTTAAGCGAAATTTGGGAGACAATCACAAAACCATTCCATTCCATTGAATAAATGTGGGTAAAAGGTCATAAAATCCCTTAATGAAGCATAAGATAAACCCTATAAATGGGGTTTATCAACCTCCCCACACTTAAACCAAGCATGTCCTCATGCTTAAACAAAGAATTAAGTAAGGGTATGACATTTATTCCATGAAAACTAACTAAATGCAATCTACCTATATGCAACTATCTAAATGAATGCAATTGCTTGGTCAAAATAAATCAATTTCCAAGAAGCATATATGCACTAGGGCTAAGGACTAGCAAGTCTAATCCACAATTGGATTGAGTTATTAAATATTTTTACAAACTTGCATGAAAAGTGATGAGTGTAGGTGGAAACATGTAATCGAGCAATCGAACCCTCACCGAATGTGTTTGCACTCCATTCGCTCAAGTGTTTAGGGTTGATTCACTCAATCCTCCCCTAATCATGCTTTCCAAGATTTGTTCTTCTTCTAACAATCAACATATATTTCATGCATGCATACATCTATCATGAGGTCTTTTCTTTTAGGTTGTAATGGGGTTAGGGTCAAGGTAGGATGCATATATGGTCAAGTGAGCTTGAAATTTGAATCTTTGATAAGTTTAAACTTCCCACCTAACCTATGACATCCTATACAATTAAGTTCTAACCTAACTACCCATTTTTCACTTTTTCACATACTCATGTATTTTTTTTTCATTTCACAACACATATGCATTGATTTTATTGAGCTTCACTTTGCTTTGGGGCATTTTGTCCCCTTTTTATTTCTTTCTTGTTCTTTGTTTCTTTTTTTTCTATTTTTTCTTTTCTTTTCCATATTATTTTTCTTTTTCTTTTTTTTTCTTTTTCACATTTATATTCTTTTTCTTTTGTTTTTTCTCATTTTTTTCTTTCTTTCAAGCTACATATAAGAACATCAATGCATAAGGTCTATACATTTAATCAATACATGAGTATGTACCCAATTCCCAATATTTTCAATAACAATGTAAAACTACCCTTTTATTCACCCAATGTCCCAAGATTTCCCACACTTGAATGTTACACACACATTAGCCTAAGCTAACCAAAGATTCAAATAAGGACATTTATTGTTTTTCGCTTTAAGGCTTGTAATGTGCTAAATTAAGAACAAGTGGGTTAAGTGTAGGCTCAAAATTGGTTAACAATGGAAGATAAAAGGTAGGCTATTTGGGTAAGTGAGCTAATGAAACGATGGCCTCAATCATATAAATGCATGAATACACAAAATAATAGAAATAAAGAATCAAACAAATCAAAGATTACAATCATAGAAAGAGAATAATGCGCACAAGAAGGAAAAATAAGTGGTTATAAGATATAACCACACCATTAGGCTCAAAACTCACTTGCTTGTGTTCTTAGCTCAAAAACATGATCCACAATATCAAGCAAGTTTAATGAAAAGTTTTCACTCAAATCAATTGGTGCCCTATAGATAATTTTCTCAAAAAATTTCATTATTTTGACTAAGCTTATTGTGTATACATATGCAAAAATAAGAAAATACAAGTAAAAATCCTAAAATCCTAGAATAAAATGCAAAAGTGTTGGAATTAGAAACTTGTCACCCAAAATCGCCGATCGGTCGAACAACCTCCCCATACTTAAAAGTTTCCACCGTCCTCGGTGCACTCAAAGATGAGCAAGGGGGTACGGCGACTCTCCAGATTGCTACCTTCAGCTGGTAGGTCAACCGGTCGCTGCGTGTTCTTTATCTTGCTTCTGTTTTCATTTTTGCTTGCGGTGCATCATTCATGAAAAACAAAAGTATAACACCATAAGATGAGAAAATACATAAGCAAGGAAGCATACATTGTTAGAATGAGGTACTAATCACTAAAATTGAGTGAGTGAATTGATGTGATATTAATGACAAATAAGTGTGTGAATTCTAAATTGCGCAGTTTAGAACACACACTAGCATAAAAAGCAATGTCACAAAAGAAGCACGCACTTCACTCATTCTAGTGTGCTTGAGATGCTTTAAGTAAACTTGTAAGGTGAAACAAGCATTAAAGAAGCATGAAAGCATTCAAGCCATAAACATATGGATGCATCTAATATTGAAATACAATGCATTAAGGTAAATGCACACCATTCAATGTCAAGAGATTCCCTAATCAAAGAATAGGGTTCAAATTACATGGTGGCTAGCTACAACACGCAATTCAAAAGAGTCACAAGCTCGAAGGCAATTCTCATCACTTGGTATTTTTCAAAAGGTAAGCATGAAAAACTCAAAACCATGTAGCAAAATATAACCTCAATCATAGAATCCAACAAAGATTATCTAAAAACATTCATGCTAAAATAGCATTTAGGCAATAAAGGGGGCTGCAATGCTTAGTAAACAAAGTCAATAATCCAACACTTATAATGAAAAGAGAGAAAATAAAATGAAAACTAAACTAAAACTAACTAATTAACTAACCAACTAACTAATTAACTAACTAAATAAATGGTTATCAATGGTGTTTGGAAGTGTTGGATGAGGGGTAGAAGGAGGGAAGAAGAAAGGAGAAGGAAAGAAATGGAAAGAGGAGAAGAAAAGAAGTGGATTGAAGGGAGGGCATCCACACGTACGCGCACACGGCACGCACGCGCGGATGGTGGTGTAATGGACGCGACGTGTATGCGCACATGGTGCGTCCGCGTCGATGGCTTATTTCGAGAGTGGCGCGTACACGCCAAGTGCGCGTACGCGCGAGTTGGTTTGTGCCTTGGGCACAGTGTGGGCATAACTCTCGGGTCAATGTATGGAGGCATGAAATTTTGCAATCCACGTGTATGGCGCGCGCGCGGATGGTCCAAAACGCTTGATGCATGCGTACGCACACAGTGCGCGTACGCGTGGATGTTGCTTTGTTTTTCAAAATTTTTCTATGTTTTTGCTCCAATCCAAGCATTCCAAACCTCCAAATAGCTACCAAAACACCACTTTATTTAACATACTAAACTACCAATTATACTCAACAAACTAATCAAAACACGAATTTAAACTAATTACCAATATGTACAAAAAGAGAAAATGAAAAGAAGTTACCATGGTGGGGTGTCTCCCACCTAGCACTTTTGTTTATTGTCCTTAAGTTGGACTTATGGGGAGCTCCTCTCAAGGTGGCTTGTGCTTGAAGCTATCTTGGAACATCCACCAATTCTTGGTTCTCCATTATGCCCCAAGATTCCTCATGGATTGAGCCAAGTCTATTTTTGGATAATTAAGATTCTTGTGGCATATAAACTGGAATTTGATCATCACCTTCTAATTGGAATTAATTGACCAAGGAATTGGCAGTTAATGAATTTTAGAGGAGACTAGGAAGGTCTAAAGAATTAGGGTCTAGTCACATATAGTTTTCCATGAACTAAATCTTGCATGATTAAAAATCAATTCGGAAAATAGATAACTCTGAAGCCTTAACTGTTTTCTCCATATTTTATTCCCAACTCATTGCTGCTTGCTTTCTGAAATTCTTAATTTACTGTTTAATGCTCTTTGAATACCAAAACAATCTTTTCTGTTTGTCTAACTAAGCCAATCACTTAACCATTGTTGCTTAGTCCATCAATCCTCGTGGGATCGACCCTTACTCACGTAAGGTATTACTTGGTACGACCCGGTGCACTTGCCGGTTAGTTTGTGGGTTTTAAATCACCGCACCAAGCCCTTACATCTAGCTCTTGAAATATCAATCTCGATGAGCCTTGATTTGCAACTCCAACCACTAAACAGTCTCCTCTTACGCTTTATGCCACAAAGCTTCCTGAGTTGGCCGTCCGTTTCAAGAATACTGTACTCAAGTGGGATAGGAAGATGAACAGAGATAAGTTTTACCCACTCAAGTGAAGGAGTAGATGGCAACCTAGGTGGAGAGGTCTCTAATGACCTTGACAAGGCATTTCAAACTCCCGACCAACCTTCCTGAAGGACTTCTAGTCCCACATTATTCTCGGATTCAATTGAAGAAGCATCTTCATATTCAGTGGGTTCATCTCTAGGAGGACTTGATTCATGATCCTCATCACCAAGGGAACTTGCTTCTTGATCTATCCTATCCAAGTCTTCATAGGGAACATGCCATGGAGGGTGTGCACTAGCCTCCTTGACATCAATCTCAATCTTCTTGGAGGAATACTCTACAATTCTGGATTCCCATGGAGGTTCAGCGTCTCCTAAGTCTTCAACTACTTCTTTCTCTTCAACTATTATGGCTTCCTCCACTTGTTCCAATACAAAGCCATGTTCCTCATTTTCCACCAGAGTTTCTAGTGTCTCTTTCATGCTACGCTCTTTTTTTTTATTCTCCACATGTAGCCATGGGAGTACTTTGAGTGCTCAGATGTTGGGAAGCTAATTGATTTACTACCTCGGTCAAGGCTGTCATGAATTCTAGTACTCCCCGTTTCATCCCTCTTTGCCCTTGAAAAAGAACACCAAGAGTGTCATGCATTGAAGGTTGAGGTGGATATGAGGGCTCATTACTTGGGAGGAAAGGTTCATGATAAGAGGGTGGTTCATCACTCTCCATCTTTTCTACTTGTTGCACAGCACACTTCAATTCCTTGTTCTCAAGTTGAGATTCTTTAGCCATGAAAGCTTTGGGTGTTATTCGGTTTACCGCTCGGTCCAATTGACGCAGGGTTGCTTGTAATTGATCCATTATTTCTTAAGACGATCTCTTGACTCTTGTTCTGCTCGGATATCATAAGTAAGATCATAAGACTCTTGGATTGATGGATATGGATGTGGTGTATATGGAGATAGTGGTCCTTGGGAGTAATTGGATTGGAATTGGGGTGGATAGGGGTTAGGGTCATATGGGGGTGAATGGTGATAGGGGCTTGTGAGTGTGGTGGTTCAAAATTATGTTGAGGAGGTAGGTTATGGACATATGATGGGGCTTGTTGGTAACTACAAGGGGTCCACCATATTTATCATCTTGGTACGCACCTCGGAATGGCTCTTGACCATAGTAATTTGGTGGGTGTTGGTTGTCACGAGAGGGTCCACCATAACTATTGCCTTGACATGAATTGTAGAATGGTCATCGTCCATGGTAGTTTGGAAGGTGTTGTTGCCTAAAGGGTTGATCAGATCCTCCTGGCTTCGTCCATCTTTGATTGTTTTGACCTTGATGCATATTCCTGTTATAGCTTCCATTCCTTTCAACAATATTAGAACCAAACTCAAAGCATGGGGGTGAGAACTCATAGTAACTAATAAAAATAAAAAAACAAAAACAAATAAACAAGCAAAAGAAAAGTAATGATATTAATCCATAGAACCCGTGATGTACTCTCAAGCTACAGCTCAATACTATCCGTGTCAGGACTCATAAAGAACTCATGTAGAATAAGGGGTCAAACTCTCATTCCATCCCAGATTCATGAATATAAAGAACAATAATACATCATAGAATGAAATCAAACATATATTAAAGTAGAAAAGTAATGATATTCATCCATAGGAATGAGCAGAGCTCCTATCCTTAACCAAGTGGTTTAGCCACTCATATTTTACAGAAAATAATGTGTGATAAGTTCTGAGAGGCTGAAGATCCTAAACATGGGTGATCATCGCCTATATATACTAATCTAAAAATTAAAAATTACAAAAAATGAAATAAGCAAAGCAGAAATGTGCGAAAATATACTTCTAGGCCCACTTGGTGAGTGTTTGGGCTGAGCTGGCATCTAACTTAGATGAGTGAGCATTGAATGCCCACTAAGGGGTGTCTATGCTGCCTTGATTCTCCCTTGGTGGTGTTGGACGCCAGTTTTGGGCGTTCAACGCTGGCCTTGGACCTTTTAGGGCGTTGAACGCCAGAAAGGTGGTCAATTGGATGTTCAACGCCCATTTTGGGCAGTCATTTCCAAAAAAACGGTATAGACTATTATATATTACTGGAAAGCCCTGGAAGTTATCCTTCCAACGACATTGAGAACATTTCAATTGGACCTTTTTTGCTCTAGAAATACTTGTTTGAATGCATGGAGGTCAGAATTTGACAACATCTGCTATCCTTTCTTTGCCTCTAAACCAAACTCTGCCAAAACTTGCCAATTTCACCCAAAAATCACCTAAGATCATAGAAAAACCACAAAAACTTAAAGTAGCATCCAAAATGTGATTTTTGCGCTAAACCCTACTAAAACATAATGAAACTTAACAAAATATAACTAAAAACACTAAGAAAATAGTACCAAAAAGGGTATAAAATATCTACTCATCAGAACACCAAACTTAAACTATTGCTTGTCTTCAAGCAACCAGAAACAAAGTAGGGCTAAAGAGAAGAGAAAGATACAATAAATCTCAGGGTTGTTAATGAAGCTTAGTTCTAAATAATTGAATGGGGCTATTAGCTCTTTACTTCTGAACAGTTTTGGCATCTCACTTTCCTTTGAAGCTCAGAAGTATTGACATCCCTTGGAACTAGAATCTGGATGATACTATTGATTCTCTTCTTTTAGCTCTTCTTGTTTCTTGAACACATCTTCTTTTGGTGCTTTGCACCTTCTGAGCCTAGCCGTGACTCTAAGCGTTTTGTTTTCAAGTATTACAACCGGATACATAAACGCTACAGACACTTAACTGGGGGAACCCTTTGGATTCAAATTTAGCTTTGCTTAAATTCCCATACAATGGTTCCCAAAGTTCTTAAGCATACTCTTTAGCTTTGAATTACGACTTTAACTGCTCAGTCTCAAGCTTTTTACTTGATACCTTCACACCACAAGCATTTAGTTAAGGATAGTGACTCATTTAAGCTTTTTAGGCCAATTTTTGACCCTCCTAACCATTGATGCTAAAAGTCTTGGATCCTTTTATTGGTTTTCCTCTTGGAAAAAAATTTGAATGCTGTTTCTTTTGCTTCAATAATATATAATTTGGATTTTTCTGAGAACCAATAATTTGAATTTGTACATCTCACAGGGGATTAGTTGGTGAACTTCCACTTCATTGCCCATCATGATGCAATGGATCATCACCGCTCGCTTTACAGTAACTTCAGAATGGTTGCTAGTGGGAAGTATGGAACACCCAATGAATTCCAGCCATCCTGTAGCAAGTGGCTTGATATCCATTCTCCTCAGTTGGTTTGGTTTACCTTTCTTGTCATTGATCCAATGGGTTTCGGGCAAACATATGTCCTTAAGGACTTGATCTAGTCTCGAATTAGCTTGTACCCTCCTATTAAAGGAGTCAGGGTCATCCTTTTACGGGGGAAATTTAAAAATCTCCCTCACCTTATCCAGATTGAAATGCAGAGTCCTTCCTCGAACCATGTTGTGCCATGTATGGAATCCCTATCCTTCTTTCTTTTGCTTATCTATCATCTACAGATTTGCATAAACTTCATGGATTATTACTATTCCAACATTGGTTGTAAGGTTGGCCATAATTTTCCGACCCTTCATTCGAATCCACTCTTGGATTTCCGGGTATTCATCTTTTTTTAATTCGAACTTGACTTTTGAAATCACTGTCTTCTTGCACACTACATTATAGTAGTGGTCCTCATGGAGCTTGGAATAGAATCTGTAAGGTTTATAGGTAGTTGTTGGTGGAGCACTTTCTTTCTTATTTCTTGATGTAGATCTTCCACTCCTTGTAGCCATGGATTATGAAAAAGTGACAGAGCAAAGCATTTTTCACACCAAACTTAAAAATTTTTCTCGTTCCGAGCAAAAAAAAAGGAAGAGAGAAGCGTATGCTAGATGAAGAAGGGCGTGTGAGGGAGAGAATTGGGCGAATATTTAAGTTGAGGAAGGGAGGGTGGAGTGTTCGAAAGTTTAATTTGAAAAGAGATAGGCGAAGATAGCCAAATTTAAATTGAAAAGATAAGACTCAAAAATATGGAAGATATGGTTGAAGCTTCTTTAAATTATAAAAGATTTGAAAAAAATTTGAAAAAGATCATCTGGAAAGAGAAGATATTCATGAAAAGGTTTGAAATGATAAGATATGGATTGAAAAGATTTGAAACAAAAGAGATTTAATTTGGAAAGATAAGATTGGAAAATAAATTGTTGAAAAAGATATGAACGAAATGGGTTTAATTTTCTGAAATGCAAATTAAAATAAAATAAAATATGGTGTGGAGATATGATAGATGAAAAGATAAGATTTTGAAAAGATATGGTTTGAAAAAGTCAACCTCTCCTTCTTTGCTCATTCGAATTATTGCCCCTCCCCCTCCTGGGCATTCACGCCCAAGTCTGGTGTTGAACGCCAGCGGGGGATCTCCTTCTCTTTTTTTTAGTGAATTGGGCGTTCAACTCCAGGAATGGGCATTGAACGCCCATTGGGGACCAGAAAATGGTCCTCCTCAGCTCCGTATGGGGAGTTGAACACCTAGCCTTGCTCCAAGTCTGGCGTTCAATGCCAACAATTGCCCCTTAGTGGGTGTTGGACACCCAGAGTACTCCTTCTCTGGCATTCAATGCTAGTCCTTCTCTCCTGATTGGGCATTGAACGCCCAGCTTCCTCCTTACCTAACATTCAACGCCAGCAAGGGGCTCTCCCCAAGGTGTTCTATTTTCGATTTTAAAAGTCTCTGTTTTTTATTCTAAGTGCTGCACATGATCACAAACATTAAAAAGGAAGAGAAAACTATAAAAATTAATAGGAAATGAACTAAAAATGAATTTAAATGAGAATAAACAAAAGAAAGAAAACGATAATATGCTACTTATGGTTGGGTTGCCTCCTAACAAGCGCTTCTTTACCGTCATTAGCTTGACTTTACTGCTGTTATGTTAGCAGTAGTGTAGAGCTTTCTTGCTCTAGATTATCCCCTAGGTAATGCTTGACTCTCTGTCCATTCACTGTAAATCTTTTATCAGAATGTCTGTCTTGGAGCTCTAAATGACCATAAGGTGATACGTCAGTGAGCACAAAAGGTCCCGTCTATCTTGACTTTAGCTTTCCATGGAAGAGCTTGAGTTTGGAATTGAAGAGTAAAACCATCTAGCCAGGATCGAAGACTCTGGAAGAGATCTTTTTATCGTGCCATTTCTTGACCCTTTCCGTGTAAATTTTAGCATTCTTAAATGCAGCTTGTCGGAATTCATCCAACTCATTAAGCTGGAGTAGTCTTTTTTCTCCTGCAACCTTGGCATCGAAGTTAAGGAATCTGGTTGCCCAGTAGGCCCTGTGTTCTAGTTTCACTGGTAAATGACATGCTTTGCCATAGACCCGCTGGTAGGGCGACATCCCAATAGGGGTCTTGAAAGTTGTTCTATACGCCCAAAGGGCATCGTCAAGCTTTCTTGCCCAGTCATTCCTGAAGGCACTCACTATTTTCTCTAGAATTTTTGAGCTCCCTGTTGGAGACTTCGGCCTGCCCATTTGCTGTCGATGGTAGGGAGTTACCACTCTGTGGCGAACGCCATAACGGTGCAGGATGGAGTCGAGTTATTTATTATAGAAATGACTGCCTCCATCACTGATCAGTGTCCTTGGGATGCCGAATCCACTGAAAATGTATTTATGGAGGAATTTCATCACCACTCAAGTCTCATTAGTGGGAGATGTGATTGCTTCAACCCATTTAGACACATAGTCTGCTGCCACAAGGATGTAGGTGTTTGAGAATGAGGGTGGAAACGGACCTATGAAGTATATGCCCCATACATCAAATACCTCTATTTCCAAGATTTCCTATTGAGGCATCTCGTGATTGTGAGGCAGATTTCCAGCCCGTTGACAACTGTCACAGTTGCAGACAAACTCCCGGGAGTCCTTGAAGAGCGTTGGCCAGTAGAAGCCGCTCTGAAGGACCTTGGTGGCTGTTCGCTCACTTCCAAGATGACCTCCATAATCTGAGCCATGGCAATGCCATAGGATTTGTTGTGATTCTTCCTCAGATATGCAACGGTGGATTATACCGTCCGAGCACCTTTTGAAAATATATGGTTCGTTCCACAAGTAGTACTTAGCATCATGGATAAGTTTTCGAACTTGCTATCTATTGTATTCCTTGGGAATGAACTTCATCACCTTGTAATTTACAATGTCTACAAACCAAGGAGCCTTGCATATTACAAAGAGTTATTCATCCGGGAAGGTATCGGATATCTCAGTAGTGGGAGGGGATGTCCCTACTGTAGGTTCAATCCGGGACAAGTGGTCAGCCACCTGATTTTCTAATCCTTTCCTGTCCCTGATCTCTATGTCAAACTCTTGCAAGAGTAATATTCATCTTATCAATCTTGGTTTAGAGTCCTGCTTGGAAAGAAGGTACTTGAGAGCAGCATGGTCAGTATAGATAATGACCTTAGAGCCTATTAAATAGGATCTGAACTTGTCAATGGAATAGACAACCGAAAGTAGCTCCTTCTCGGTGGTGGTGTAGCATTTTTTTGCTTCATTTAAAACATGACTGGCATAATAAATGACGTGTAGAAGCTTATCATGTCTCTGTCCTAGGACTGCGCCAATGGCATAATCATTGGCATCACACATCAGTTCGAATGGTAGGTCCCAGTTGGGTGCAGAAATGCCATGTGTAGATATAAGCTTTGCTTCCAGAGTTTCAAAGACATGCAGGCAGTCCTTGCTATAAACAAAAGGAGTGTCAGTGGCTAAGAGGTTGCACAAGGGTTTTACAATTTTGGAGAAATCTTTCATAAACCTCCTGTAGAAACCTGCATGTCCTAAGAAACTTCTTATTGCTCTAACATTAGTGGGTGGTGGTAATCGTTCAATTACTTCACCTTGGCCTAATCGATCTCCATTCCTTTGTTCGAAATCTAATTTCCAAGAACAATTCCTTCAGTCACCATGAAGTGATATTTTTTTCAGTTTAAAATTAGTTTTGTTTCTTGGCATCATTTCAGAACTAAGGCTAGATGGTTAAGACAGGAATCAAAGGAATCACCAAAGACAGAGAAGTCATCCATGAATGCCTCAAGGAATTTTTCAACCATGTCTGAAAAATTGAGAGCATACACCTTTGAAAGGTTATAGGTGCATTACAAAGGCCGAATGGCATTCTTCTGTTAGCATACACCCCGTACGGGCATTTGAATGCTATTTTTCCTTGATCATGAGGGTCTACTGTAATTTGATTGTAGCCCGAATAGCCATTCAGGAAGTAGTAGAATACATGCCCAGCCAGTCTCTCCAGTACTGGTCTATGAATGGTAGGGGAAATGATCCTTTCTTGTGGCGTTGTTGAGTCTTCTATAATCAATACACTTATGACATCCTGTAACTGTTCTCATAGGAATCAGTCCGTTCTTATTGTGGATTACTGACATCCTGCCTTTCTTGGCTTACCCAGGGGCTATCTAAGATTAGGTAAATAATCACAGCCTCCCATAGTTTTGTGACTTCTTTCTGAACTACTTTCTTCATAGCTGGATTCAGTCGCCTCTGTGGTTGCACCACTGGTTTAACATCTTCTTTGAGCCTGATCTTATGCATGCATCCAGTAGGGCTAATTGCCTTTAAGTCACTTATAGTCCATCCAAGAGCTATTTTATGTGCCTTTAGCACCTAAATCAATGCTTTTTCTTTATGTGGCTCTAAGGCAGAGCTTATGATTACAGTGTGTCTCCATCTCCTAGAAACACGTATTTCAAGGAAGATGGTAGTGGCTTAAGTTCAAGTTTAGGAGGATCATCCTCTACTTTAAGAGTTTTTAATGTCTCCTCATGTTTTGCTGGTGCCTCTATGTCAGGCTTGGCATCTTCAAGGATGTCATCCAGCTCCTCCTCAAGTCTCTCAACTACATGTACCTCTTCCACCAGGGGTTCGATGATATCAATCCTCATACATTCCTTTGGGGTGTCAAGGTACTGCATGGCCTTGACAGCATTTAGTACGAATTTGTCCTCATTGACTCTTAGTGTCACTTCCTTTTTTTGCACATCAATGAGGGTCCTTCCTATAGCCAGAAAGGGTCTCCCTAGAATAATGGATACATTCTTGTATTCTTCCATATTCAACACCACGAAGTCTGTGGAAAACGCAAAGGGTCTAACCCTTACAATCACGTCTTCAACTACTCCTGATGGAAACTTGATGGAGCCATCAGCAAGTTGAAGGCAGATGCGGGTAAACTTGACTTCTTGGATCCCAAGTTTCCTTAGTGGTGATGAAGGCATCAAATTGATGCTTGTTCCAAGACTACCTAGGGCTTTCCTTGTACAACCATCTCTGAGAGTGTAGGGTATCACAAAGCTTCCAAGGTCTTGAAGTTTCTTTGGTAGGATCCTCTGGATGACTACACTGCACTCTTCAGTGAGGAAAACTGTCTCTACCTCCCTCCAATCCTTCTTGTAGCTCAATATATCCTTCATGAACTTGACATAGGAGGGTATTTGTTCAAGGGCTTCTGCAAATGGGATCTTGATCTACAGTGTCTTGAGGTAATTCGTAAACCTAGCAAATTGCTTATCTTTTTCTGTTTGATGGAGTTTTTGAGGATATGGCATCTTGGTCCTATACTCAGGTATGCTGAGTGGTGCAAGGTGACTGTCCATGGTTCCAGACTAAGGATTACCAGCTTCTTTCGGATGAATGTTCCCTGAACTAGAACGTGCTTGGCCTCCCCTATCTGGGCGTTGAAGCTTATGTTGATCCCTTCCTGGTGTTGAACGCCAACATTGCCCCCTTTTGGGAATTGGATTCCCTTGTTGACCCCTGCTGAGCGTTGAGCACCCTTGGTAGTGCCCTGGGTTGCTGTGTTTCCACCTTCTGACATTTCTTCTTCCCCTTGCTTCTTACTGTTCTGAGACTGGGTGGTTATGGACCTTTCACTCCTCAATTGGATGGCTTGATGCTCTTCTCTTATCTGTTCGGACAAATACTGTTCAGTCTGGTTCAACCGTGCCTCTATATTCTTGTTGGAGGCATGGGTTTCTTGCAAAACTTCTTACAAACTTAGCAACTATTGTGTGAGGGAGTGTAGCTGCTGGGTCAATGATTCACTTTATTTTGGAGGGTCTGAATCAATGGACACTGCCTTGACCTCTCCTTTTATTGCAGTCTCACCAAATGAGTAGAGATCTTGGTTGCTGGCGACTATCTCAATGAGTTCTTAAGCTTCTTCGATTGTCTTTCTCATATGTATCGAACCACCTGCAGAATGATCAAGGGACATCTTAGCCCTATCTGTGAGTCCGTAATAGAAAATATCCAGTTTTACCCATTTTTTAAAATAATTCCTTGGGGCATTTCTGAAGCATCATTCTGTATCTCCCCCAACCATCATGAAGAGACTCATTCTCTTCTTGTCTGAAGCCTTGAATGTCTAGTTGGGTTAGCTTCCTTGGGGGAAAGTATTGGTTCAATAATTTGTCCACCAGCTTATCCCATGTTTTCAAGCTCGATTTGCGTTGAGTATCCAACCACCTCTTTGCTTGGTCTTTTATAGCAAATGGGAAGAGCAACAGCTCGTAGACATCCTGGCTTACTCCATTGACTCGTACTGTGTCAGAAATCTGTGGGAAGTTTGCAAGGAATTCCATGGGTTCTTCTTGCAGAAGTTTCTGAAATTGGCAGTTTTGTTGTACTAGGGTAATTAGCTGTGGGTTGAGCTCAAAATTAGTTGCTTTAATAGGTGGTATGTAAATACTTCTTCCATAGAAGTCAGGAGTGGGGGTTGTATGAGACCCCAAAGTTATTCTTGGTTGTGTATTCTCAAGTGGATCCATAATAAATTCTTCCTGCTCTTGCTTACACAAACAAGAAACAAAGAAAAGAAAATGTGGGGGCCTCTATGTCAAAGTATAGAGAGCTCCCAATGAGATGTCCTGAGGAGATATGAAATAAATTAAAGTAATATTGATAAAATAAAGATGAAGAATTTAAAATAGAAATACGAGACTCAATCTAAAATTTTTTATTTTTAAGACTTAAAAGGAAAGGAGTTTTAAAATACTTTTGAAATTTGAAAAGGAAACAAACTAAAGGGACACCACACTTAAAAATTTTGAAATCAAACAAAAGAAAACACCTAAAAGATTTCGATCACAAGAAATAAAATAACAGGTAAAACAAGATAGAAATGAAAAAGTTCAAGAAATCAAAATAGGAAAAGTTTTCAAAAATCAAGAAGAAAGAAAAATAATTAACCAAAAATACTATGAAACATCAAACTTAAAATTTTGCAAATAAGAGAAAATTAATAATGAAAAATTTTGAAAAAATAGAGAAATAAGTAAGACTCAAAATTGAAAAATCAAAAGGAAATAAATGGTCAAAAACTGATAAAAATTCCTGATCTAAGGAGCAAGACAACCGGAAGTTGTCAATCACGAACAATCCTCGGTAATGGCGCCAAAAACTTGGTACGCAAAAATAAAACTTGCACAACTGAACCGGCGAGTGTACCGAATCGTCCAAGTAATAGCTCAGGTAAGTGAGGGTCAATCCCACAAGGATTGTCGGATTGAGCAAGCTGTGGTTATCCTGCAGATCTTAGTCAGGTGAATTGAAAGTTGATTGTTGTTGTTGTAGGCGCATAAACGAAACAATAATGAAAGCAATTAAGAATTGACATATAAACAATAGTAAAAAATCAGTTAAGGCCTCGGAGATTCCGATTGATACTTCTTACTGACTACTTTAACGATGAGTGATTCATTCAATGGCAAGGCTGTAAGTGATTAAGCTAGGGTAGTGGTCATTAATCTCCTCTGATCCAAACCAAACGCCCGAATAGGTCAGTCAATCTGGACGAGGGTGAAGCTCACACAATTCCATCTATGATGATCCTACTCAAAACGCCACAGACAAGGTCAGATCTTCCGAATCGGAGAATGAAGCTCTAGTATTCTAGCCTTGACACCACAGGGACCTCAATTATCCATGACAAACGAGATTTCATGTCACATATCCCAATTAGCCCAAATAACATATTGGAACCCGTGATCTACTCTCAAGCTGCAGCTTAATACTATCCTGGTCAAGACTCGTAAAGAACTCATGTAGAATAAGGGGCCATACTCTCGTTCCATTCCAGATTCAAAAAGATAAAGAATGATAATACATCATAGAATGAAGTCAAACATATATTAATGTAGAAAAGTAATGATATTAATCCATAGGAAAGACCAAAGCTCCTATCTTTAACCAAGGAGGTTTAGCCGCTCATATTTTACAGAAAATAAAGTGTGATAAGCTCTGAGAGGCTGAAGATCCTAAACATGGGTGATCTTCGCCTATATATACTAATCTAATAATTAAAAATTATAAAAAATGAAATAAGCCAAGCAGAAAGGTGCGAAAATCCACTTCTGGGCCCACTTGGTGAGTGTTTAGGTTGAGCTGGCGTCTAACTTGGATGAGTGGGTGTTGAACGCCCACTAAAGGGTGTCTACGCTGCCTTGATGCTCCCTTGGTGGCGTTGAACGCCAGTTTTCATCGTTCAACGCTGGCCTCGGTCTTTCTGGGGCGTTGAATGCCTATTTTGGGCAGTCATTCCCAAAGAAATGTATAGACTATTATATATTACTGGAAAGCCCTAAAAGTTAGCCTTCCAACGCCATTAAGAGAGTGTCAATTGGACCTTTGTAGCTCCAAAAATGTTCATTTGATTTCATGGAGGTCAGAATTTGACAACATCTGCTATCCTTTCTTTGCCTTTGAACCAAACTTTGCCAAAACTTGCCAATTTCACCCAAAAATCATCTAAAATCATAAAAAAACTATAAAAACTCAAAGTAGCATCCAAAATGTGATTTTTGCACTAAAACATAATAAAACTTAACAAAATAACTAAAAACACTAAGAAAATAGTACCAAAAAGGGTATAAAATATCCATTCATCACTGAACCACCGGAGCTTCTGGCTGCTATCGGAGTTTTTGCTGGGTAAGTTCAGAGTTGCTGCTATGTTGTTCTTTTATCACAGTAAGTATCTCTATCTCAAAATGCTCGCCATTAATATTCTGTTATATGTTTTAAGGTTTTCCGCGATATTAATGTTTTAGGATTTAATAACCGAGGTTGCATGTTGCAATTAAAGTTGTATCTGCTGTTGCAAAAGTGAGTGGAGCTATGGTTGCTGTAACACCCTAATTAGCCTAAGCTTTAACTCGCGTCGTAAAGCAAAGGTTAATCAAAGATTACGACAGTTCTAAAGCTCATACGTATAATATATAGAAGAAATAATATAATCTAGAAGCCCGATGAAAGATATAACTCAAAAAAAAGATTTAAAAAAAGCACAAAACGTACTAACGAAGCTACTAACTTGAAGCACAAGATATAGATGTAACATAGCAAAATAATAGAGTATAATAGTGTAAATATCTAGCCTCGGCTCGCGGAGTTTAAGCCGGCTAGCCATATATAAACCATACAGAAACTAACAGTTTAAAACAACTCATACAGGTTTTTCTTTCTTAAATACAAGCCTCTAGGCAAAAACAAAATACAAAAGTGAGAGATCTATACACAAAATAAATTAAAAAGACTCTAAGAGTAACAGGATCCTCCGCTTCTGTCACCATCCAAGCAACTCACCGAGGTGGGTTGCGACCTACATCTGAAAAGCAACAACAGAAATATGGTATGAGAACCGGAGGTTCTCAGTATGGTAACAGTGCGCAGTGATGTAAGATATAAGACCCCGGGACGCCAAAGGTAATCCTAGACTTCATATCCATCACAAGATTAAATCTTAAGGCATACTAAAACAGTAGAGCATATATATAAAACCATAATACAATAAAAGGGTAATCTATCTTAGGGAGTTTCTAATCTAACAAACCACCGCTATCCCACAGCCTCTACCAACCTATCCTCCATGCGATCCTATCGCCATCGCCTTCCGAACCTCCTCAATCCCAGTAGAAAACACATATAATTCAATGCAAGTAAAACACAAGTAGAAGCATATATGGCAAGTAATTCAAGTAAGCAATTAGGCATGTTATTCAATTAAGCAAGTAATTACAAGTCGGCAAAGCAAACAAACAGATAGAAAATGCACATGATGAATACCTGACCTACTGGCTGTGATATCACATTGTCGGTTCAACTGCCAACCCGACACACCTCCATGGAGATGTTGCCCTTCGGAATCATCATTGGGAACTCCCAAGATATGGTTCTTGGATCACCCTCCAAGATTTTGTGCCTGCACACTCTGTTGATCCGAAGAGATGTGAGCGGGATACTCTTGCCTCAGACCTCACATCTCAACGTAAGTGGGATTAACCACCGTCCCTGCCGGGCGCATGGCATCTCATAATCTCAATATAAAACAGTAGCTCAGTGATTTTTCGGAAAACATTCTCAATACATCAATGATTCATCATTGCATATTCGAGTCCTCGACTCATCTCAACCACTGCCAAATCAACATTTCCATTCCGAGTCCTTGACTCATCTCAACTACTGTCAATTCACATGTTTATTCCGAACTCAGTAGTTCATCAGTTCTCATTTCACATACCAATCTACCTTCACATACCATCAAACCCATCCTCAGTACACCCGAAACCTAAGCCTCTGTTTTCTAATTTTGCATAATAATATCACTAAAACTGTTAGGTTCTTTCCCATGTTCTCATACCCAAAATTAAGCCCAAGAGCCTTAAAGTAGTGTCACAGAAGCTTACAATCTTGTTGGGAAGGTGAAATAGTTGAAAACAAAATTTAAATTTGAGAAATAGGGCGTGTGTGTACGCACAGGGGTGTGCGTGTGCACGCCCAAAGAATTTTAAAAGGTGTGCGTACGCATAGAGGTGTGCGTATGCACAAGTACCAAATTTTGTAATTCTGTTCGCTTGCACAAGGCGTGCTCGCGCCCTCTACGAATTTCCCTTCCCAACGTGTGCATGCGCACAGGTTGTAAACGTTCATTGGGTATATGCGCGCACAAGATGTGCTGGCGCTCTAAACAGATTGCATGCCTCTATGTGTGCGTACGCACAGGTTTGTGCGTGCACACAGGTTGAAAATTTTGCAGGGGTGTGTGTGCGCACAAGGCTGTGCGTGCGCACATACTAGAAATCACAAAATTCTGCAACTTTGCAGAATTTCAGATTTTCAACACCAAACTTTGAATGATCATAAGTTCCTCTACAAAAATCCAAATTTTACAAACTTTATATCGATTTGAAGAGTTTTCAATAAGCTTTAATTTCAAATAAATTTCAACTAATTTTGAAAACTGAGGCATAAATTATGATCATACAAAGTTTACCAAAAACCAACTTTCACAAACCACATCCAACCAAAACAATACCAAACTTCCATTTGCAGCACCATCTATCCTCTTGAGTCACAATTCACCATTCCCAACCATCAAACATCAAATATATGACACTAAAGTCAATTCTCCACCAACACATTCACCAATCATCATTTTATCACTATCAATTCTCATCATCAACCTCATTCATGCTTATTATCAATATCCAACAATATAAAATCATTCAAAGTCATCAAGCATCATACCTCAACATCATTATTTCTCAACATAGCAATATCAATTCAATATACATCATCCATCAACCATCATCAACAACCGTATAATCCAATCCTATCATATGGGTCACTAGCCTAAGTGTCCATAAATATTATATACTACATAGAGAAAACCGAAATCATACCTTGGCTGATCCCCTATATGCCAAAAACCCAATTTGAGCACAAGCTATGCTTTTAATCATAATCAAGCCACCAATTCCACTCCAACAAGCATCAACAAGCTCCAATAATTGCCAACAATCACAACCTCAAGCTATAATACACATATATCATGACTAATCAATCTAGGGCTCATCATAATTGAAATTTCACAAGAGTTCAATCCCTCTTACCTTGTCCAACAGTTTTGCTAGCCAAAATTCAAAGCTAAACAAGAGTTAGAGTGAACCTAAACCCCCAAAATTACAAAATCTCACTTAATAAAAAATCCTAGGATTCAAAATTTTTGAAGAGAAGAACTAAGAAGATTTCGTGGTTACCTCACTACTTTCTTGGATGGGTTTGGTAGAGCTCTCCACGAGGAACGCGTAGCCGCAAACAGTACGGTGATTGGAGCTCTGTAGCTCAAGATATGAGCTTGAGAAGATGGTGATGAATAGTGTTAATTGAGGGTTTCTTCTCTTTCTCTTCTCAGCTGGTGTATGTGTGTTTAATGGCTGGTGGGTTCATTAATTGGCTTATATATGTTGGGTTTGGGCCCAACTTGGGCCCGGTCCAACCCGTTAGTGTTTTTAGCTCGTTTGGCCCAACTTTGGGCCAAACCTTTAAAATTAACGCTCAGTTTTCTAATTCTAATATTTTTCTAAGGTTTTTTTATTGTTTTCACTTTTTCTCGCATAGTACCGGGCAGACTTAAACCGATTTAATCGGTTCAACTGCTGGTTCGTGATTTTCCCAATTTTTCACAGAAAATACATTTGCTAACTCAGAAAAACCTAGTGAGTCCAAAAATCACATTTAAATCCTCAAATTCTCACTCTAAAATCTTGGAACCTAATTTGGGCAATATTAATTACTTAATTAAATGATTAATTAAGCTTGGCACTTACAATTGCGGCTCTCGATGATTTCGGGTTAAGAGAAAAGATTTTCGTGATGCGTTTGGTTTATGGGTTCCACTTTTCGAGGAAGGGATTTTTCTAAAAACTATATTTTTATAATTTGAAGTTTTTATAAATGGATGTTGATGTGAGAAACATATTTTGGTGATTATGCAAATCTTATAGTTGTCTGGCCTGATTTGGATGAATATAACTATTTATTATAATTGAATTACTTATTTTGGAAATGAGTTGAATTAGTTTTGGAAATGAGTTGAATCCTTGGAAAATGGTTTGGTTGGGACTCGAAAAGGGTGGCAAAGTCCAAGTTTTAGGGGAGATGCTGCCGAAATTTTGTTATAAAAATTTAAGACTTTGTTTGAAATGTTATTTAGAAAAAGATTGGATTTGAGAAATTGTATTATTTGATTTTTAATTTATTAAGAAAATAGTTATGTTTCTAGTTTAATGCAATTAAGAAAAGTATATGTTTTGAGGCTGATTTAGTAAGGAAAGAATTATACTGTTTTGAGTTCGATTTATTTAGAAAAGATTTACTTTACAATTTTAAATTATTTAAGAAAAGTATTATATTTTAAGGTTAATTTAAATATGAGAAGGGATTATGTTTTGAATTTGACTTAAAAATTTCATTCGGAGTAGTTATAGCGAATTTTAAAAGTAATTGAATTTTGATTTAATGATTTCATTTTGCGATATTTTAGAAAAAGTTAAAGAATTGGTTTTAAGGATGAAACTGAGATTGGTTTTGGTTTTGAAATCGGTTTAAAACTTCTAATTTATATAATTTGGTTTTGATTTGATATAGAAACTTTATTTGATTAATTCAATTTAAGAAAATAATGACTTTTAAGGATCTTTAATGAATTTAAGAAATTGAGATTTGGTAGATTCCCCCTTAAAGTCTTGAGACATTGCAGAGATAGTTAATTGATAACTCCGATTTAAAGAAGTTAATCAAATGATTTAAGAGTGAAGGATTTTTTATTCCCTTCAAAGAGGTTTACAATTTGATATGATTTTGAAGTTGTTTGAGTTTTTGAAAAATGTTACCAAAAGCGGTTTTGGTTTTGAAAGGAAATTGATTTTTAAAGAAAGTGATTCTTAGCAATATGTGAACTGAGAATTTGTTATTGAAAGTAAATGGGCCAAGAACGATTTTGATGAGTTGTTGTCTAGTAAAAGTAAGGGTGGTGGTTAATCTCGCTTACGCTAAGAATGTGAGCTCCGTGGTAGAGTATCTCATTCGCGTCCTTTCAGAATCACAAGAGTGTGTCAGGCACTAGATCCCTTGGACCGTGTGCCGGACACGATATCCTTGGGGATTCCCATTTATATTCATGATCGAAAAGCAAGATTCCCATGGAAATGTATCGGGTTGGCAGTTGAACCAACAATGTGATATCACAGCCAATAGGACAGGCATTCATCATATGCATCTATGTGACATTATTTGGGTGTGCATATTGTAATTGGTTTGTCTATATGAATAATTATGTTTAAATGCTAATTGATATACTTGATGTAATTGCTTTGATTGTGTTTGAACCTCTTTACTTGTGTTTGTGACTGAAATTGGTTGGATTGTGATAAATTGGATGTTGATTGAGTTGTTTGGGCATGAGGCCGTGATTGATTATGTGATGGGCCGGAGGCCATGATTGGTTTGTGTTTGTGGTTTAGTAAAGTATGAAAAATCAAACTGGTTCAGCATAGACTTAATGAACCTATGCTTCGAATAGGTTGTTCATTCATACTATCTGAAAAAAACTTTTAATATTTTATAATGACATCCCCAATGGTGCAAAGGATTAAAAAGCTCCCCGTATCTTTCATCTTTTCCGCGAGGTTCTTCTGAATAATTACACTGCATTCTTTAGTGAGCACCATAGTTTCACTTTTCTTCGAATCCCTTTTCTTAGTCAAGAGCTCCTTCATGAATTTGGAATAGCGAGGCATTTGATCCAGAGCCTCAGCAAAGGGGATATTGATTTGTAATTTCTTAAAAATATCCAAGAATTTTGAAAACTACTTATCCTGGATTGCCTTTTGGAGCCTTTTGAGGGTATGAAATTTTGGGCTTGTATTTGGGTATAAAAATCTTCACCTTAGGTGGCTCAACTTCAATGTGAACTGGGGTAGAGGAGGTGTGCTCAAGGGCGTGTTTCTCAGAGGGATTGGCTTCCTTCATGGCCTCTTCAGTGCCTTCCTTATTACCCTTAGTCTCTATGCCTACCACTTTGCCACTCCTTAGACTGATTCCCTTACATTCCTCCCTTGGATTTGAAATTGTATCACTAGGGAGGATATGAGTAGGCTTCTCAGTAACTTGCTTGTTCAACTAACCCATCTGAACCTCTAAATTTCTAATTGAAGCTCTGATTTTTTGTATGAAACTATTTGTGTTTTTGGAGAGTTCTGCTAAGGCTGCTTCCAATTCTGAAGGCCTCTGAGGAACCAGAATTGGGTTGTAAGATTGAGGGGGTTGATATTGATGGTTAAAATGATTTTGGTGAGAATTGTTGACGTTGAAGTTGGATCGCCTCTTACTCTAATGTTCCTAGCCAAAGTTTGGGTGATTTCTCTATTTTTGATTATATGTCTTGGAAAAGGGATCATTATTAGCCGATCTTGAAGAATTACTCATGTAATTAACTTGCTCAAGAGGGGGTTGCTCATAACCAAAGCTTCCAAATTGAGACACCCCACAACTCATGTCAAAAGAAGAATTTTGGGTAGCAATAGATGACACTTGCATACCTCCCAAATGTTGAGTGATGGCATTAATCTGCTGAGACATAGCTTTGTTCTAAGCCAAAATAGCATCTAAGACATCCAACTCCATGACACTTTTCTTCATGATTCTCTCTGAAGAATATAAGTACTGATTGTTAGCCACCATCTCTATCAAATCCAAGACCTCATCAGTGGTCTTCATATACAAAAAATGTCATCAGTGGTCTTCATATGATTATATGCTAGTTTTGAATGAAAATGAAAATGAAAAAAAGAAGTTTATCTCATCTTAGATTCATTTTTCTTTAAAGAAGGAGCTACAGGCAGTCTGCCATTAATGCATACTCCAAAATTTTTAGCAACTATTAAATCCACCAAACTTTCAAATCATGAGCTTTACTTTAAACAAGGGTGTCCTATGATACTTATTAGAAATGTTGATCATTCAGTAGATCTTTATAATGATACTAGAATAGTTATCACAAGGCTTGGCAACAAAGTTATTGAAGCAGAAGTTTTATCAGGATGTAACATTGGTGAAAAAGTTTTCATACCTAAGATGACATTAACTCCTTCGAATACAAAATTGTCCTTTAATTTTCAACAAGAGCAATTTTCTTTGATGCTCTCATATGCCATGACTACAAATAAAAGTCAAGGATAATTAATTGATTATGTTGGGTTACTCCTTAAACAACCAGTATTCACACATGGCCAACTATATATTGCAGTCTCAAAATTACTAACAAATATAGATTGAAGATTGTTATTTCTCATGACGATTCAAACAATTACATTGAAACCAACAATGTTGTTTATATGAAGTTTTCATAAATAGTTGATTTTGGTATATTGTATCACACATAATTTGTAAGGATCATATTCTAAGTTCCTCTGAATTCTTTCTTTGACTATTTCATCCTTATTTATGTCTCAACATTTTGTTTTTAAATTTTAACCATGCTTTATCCTTATCATTATATCTATATCCTACACACATTATCAATTTGCAAACTCACTTGGTATTTTTCAATTTATTGCAGCACAACTATCAAATTTTGGCATGGAAAATGTACACTTTTTCTTCGAGAACCAATCTTTCTTCTCTTGCCATGTATTCATATTAATTAAGAATGTTTACTTAATACATTATTCAAGATTATTAATTACATCATTGTGATAATATTTCTAAGCTCAATATATGTATATGAAAAACATATGATTATCCAACTTTTATTTGTTTCTCTCATATCTTTATTATTAATTGCACAAACTCAATCATTCACCCACGCGTATGCACGGGCCTCTTGTGTAACACCCTTACTATCAGAATGTCACACTTCTGGTTGCGCCACTCTAATAGCGAGAAGTATTACGACGACTTCATATACTTAATAATAAAATACGAGCCTTTGACTCGTAACCATATCGTTGTTTTCTTTAAAAACAAAATAGAAATACTTTTTTCTTAAAAACAGACAAGTATATATATAAACTTCTTACTCAAGCAACTTACAAATATTATATAGTACATGGCATTACAGTCACGACTCCTATCCCGCTTATAAGAAT
The DNA here is from genome assembly GCF_003086295.3 of Arachis hypogaea. Lineage (NCBI taxonomy): Eukaryota > Viridiplantae > Streptophyta > Magnoliopsida > Fabales > Fabaceae > Arachis > Arachis hypogaea. The sequence goes on from NC_092044.1 coordinate 40,842,034, forward strand.
ATAATAATAAAGACGAGAAAAATCTATAACATATGTATACAAACAGAAATAATATATCTAAAAACATAACAAAAATTCTGCAAGTTTCTTCGTTCATCCTGAAAAGGGAAGCCTGTAGGGGGTGAGAGCATCGTCCTCGCTGGTTCTCAGTTGCGGGATTTTAAAAATTGTCATAAGAAGATATTTTAAATAAAACTATTTTCAATCGCGGTGACCATCAGTTCATTATCAAAATTTAGAACTTATATTTTTCTTGTAAACGTTTCATGCAAAATAAGATTCCATACATTTCATCGCTTACTAAGAAATCATTTTAATAAAAACTTACCACTGATCTAACCAATCACGGCCTCCAGTCCAAATCAAATCAACTCAGTCTCTAGCCCAAATTAAATCAACTCTCGGCCTTCGGCCCCACAAAATCAATCACCGCTATCATCAATCCAACACCAGATACTCAAAACAGAAATCAATCACAAGCACAAACAAATACAAGGCAAATACATTTAAAAAATAGTTACAGCAAGTATCACAGTTACCAATTAAAGAGAATTCATCAAATAGATAAACCAAAACACTTAAGCACACCCAAACAAAGCAAACAAATGCAACATGATGCATGCCTGTCCTACTGGCCATGAGCTAACATGACGGTTACTTTGTCAGAACCCGACACATCTGGTAGCTACCACGGATATCATCCTCTTGAAAACCGGTAGGTGATACTCCACTGCAATGCTAACCTGGTGAGAGGTACACCACCACGATCCCCACCATTGCGAGCAGTACACCACCACAATCTTCGCAAGATTTTCAATTAAAAAACACACACTCGTGGGTGGTAAATAACCACGATCCCCACAAACAATTTCACAACCCATGGGCAGTAAACAACCACGATCCCCACGTCCATCGCGACACTAGACAAGAGAGATCGTGGTTATTTACGGCCCACAGGTTTTGAAAATGTTTGTGAGGATCGTGGTTATTTATCGCCTACAGGGGTGTGTTTTCCAATTGAAAATCTAGCGAGGATCCTAGTGACGTACCTGGTAATGGCCTAAAGCGGGTTTGGAATTTTTCTCAAAATAAGATTGGTATTGTAAGTATAGTCTCAACCCGACAATCGACCAGCAATCAAATCTTAATTCAAAGATGTCACAATTCAAAACAAATATAAACTGGGAGCTTTAAGTCCCCGAACGTCTTCCCTAGGAGTTGCAAATGAAATTCACAATTATTGGCTATGAGGGGATGGGAGTTGATGGCTAGAGAAGCAAGAATTGCAAATAGCAAAAAAGTAAATGAGCAAACAATAACTAAATATCAAAATCAATCAAATGCAATTGATCAAGAGAAAGGGGAATTCAAGTGCTAAGAAAACCTCTTGGCAAGGATTGAGAGCTAAGGTTACCTATCCTAGTCATTGACCACAAACACATGATGATTATAAAGAGTTAATCCTACTCAATCAACCCTACATCGAGGATAAGTCAAATAGGCATAATTGATTTTAATCCACAAGTCCTAGTCAACTCTACTCATGGAAGACTTAGAGTTAGTGGATACCAAATCAACTAACTACTCTAATATATCAATCAAGAATGGACCTCAATGACTCAAGGGTCACCAAAGTCCTCAATTCCAAGCCAAGAGTGAAGAAAAACTAGGTAAATACTAAGCAAAGCATTTTATCAAACACTTGGTGTGTATGAAAATAAAATAATATTAAATTACATAAAAAATAAAAACTAACTACCAAAAGTAAGAAAATAATAACAATAACTCAAACAAGCATTAAATGAACATAAAACATAAATTGCATTAATAGAAATTAAAATTAACAAAGAGTGCAAATACATAAAAGTGCCAAAATTGAGAAAATGACAAGATAAACTAAGAAAATTAAGACAATAGAACAAAGAAAGGTAAAAGAAACTAGATGAAAACAAGAATTAAAAAGAGAAATTACAAAGAAATTAAACTAATAACTCTAATTTCTAAAGAGAAGGGGGAGCTTCTCTCTTTAGAATGACCTATAACATTATACTAAGCTAAACCTAATTGCTCCCCCCTTTATTCCTCTTCACTTTGGCTTGAAATAGCTTCAGAAATTAGTATGACTGGGTTTTAGAGGCCCAGAATTTGCCCCCAGCGATTTGCAATTAATGAGCTCACATGACAAGGTTCACGCATACGCATCGGTCACGTGTACGCGTCGCCATGAGCTCACACCTGAGCGTTCGCACACATCACTGTGCGTACGCACGGCTACTGAATCTTCCAAACTCTATTTCTTCATGGTTTCTTCTCTTTTGCAAGCTCTTTTTCTCACTTCTTCAACCCATACTTGCCTTGGAAACCTGAAATCACTTAACAAATACATCAAGGTACCGAATGGGATTAAAGTGAATAAAATTTAGCAATTAAAAGGCCTAAAAAGCATGTTTTCACTTTCAAGCACAATTTAGAAAGAAACCATGAAACTATGCTATTTCAATGGATAAGTGCGAGAAAAGTTGATGAAATCCACCCAAATAGAGCAAATAAATATCATGAAATGTGGATTCATCACATCCCTACACTTAAACAATAGCATGTCCTCATGCTATACCAAAGAAAATAAGAAGGGGAATTACATTTATTCAAAGCAAGAAAACTACCTAGATGCAATCTACCTATATGAATGCAACCACTTAGTCAAAATAATCAAACTCCAAGAATACATATATAATAAACATAGGTGATAAAGTAATTTCAATTAAGTCAAATCCACAATTGAATTGAGTTATTGAAAAGAGTTTAACAACTTGCAAGAAAATTGATTATCATAGGTGAAAACATGTAATTAAGGAATCGAACCCTCACTGGATGTGTATCCACTCTAGCTACTCAAGTGTATAGGGTCAATTCAAGAATTTCTCTTTTAATCAAGCTTTTTAAGATTTGTTTTTCATCTAACAATCAACACTTATTCAATGTATGCATACAAATATCATTAGGGCTTTTCCATAGGTTGTAATGGGGCTAGAGTCAAGGTAAGGTTATATATGGTCAAGCGAGCTTAAAATTTGAATCTTTGACTAATTTAAGCTCTCACCTAACCTACATAACAACCTATACAACTCAAAGCAAACCTAACTACCCATTCCTTACTTTTTTTACACACTCATGCATTTTCTTTTTAATCACAACTCATATGCATTGTTATTGTTACTTTACTTTGGGACATTTTGTCTCCTTTTTATTGCTTTCTTTTTCTCTTTTTCTTTTTCTAATTTTTTTTCTTTGTTCTCTCTCTCTCTCTCTTTCTCTCTTTCTCTCTCTCTCTCTCTCTCTCTCTCTCTCTCTCTCTCTCTCTCTCTCTCTCTCTCTCTCTTTTAAACTAAAATATATACACAAAAGTGTCAATACATATGGTTTAAGCAATTGATGCATGGGTATGTACCCAATTCCCAAGATTTTCAACAAAAATACAAAAATTCACTTTTATCTCAACCAAAGTTCCCAAACTTTCCCACACTTAGATGATACACACTCTCACTAGCCTAAGCTAATCAAAGATCCAAATGAAGGACATTTATTGTTTTTTGCTTTAAGGCTAGTAATGTGCTAAAATTAAGAACAAAAAGGGGATTAACATAGGCTCAAAGTTGGTTAACAAAGGAAGATAAAAGGGTAGGCTATTTGGGTAAGTGAGCTAATTGAAATGAAGGCCTCAATCATATAAATGCATAAACACATCTAATAATAGACATAAAGGATCAAACAAATCAAAGATTGCAATCATAAAAAGAGAATAACACACACAAGAATGAAAATAGTGGTTATATGATGTAACCACACAATTAGGCTCAAAACTCACATGCTTATGTGTTCTTAGCTAAAAAAAACATGTTCCACAATATATTTCAAGCATGTTTCAATCAAACAAATACCGACTCAAATCAATTAGGATGTCACTGCCATATCAAGAATGTTTTTCTTGGAAAATTTTATTATTTTAATTAAGCTTATTATATGTATGCAAAGACATGCAATAAACTAAGAAAGAATGTAATTAAAGCTCTAAAATATATACAAACCAAGAAAAATAAAATGTGAAAGTGTTTGGAATTAGAAATTGTCACTCAAGATTGCTGATCGGTGACAGCCTCCCCACACTTAAAAGTTTGCACCATCTGTGGTGCATCCAAAGGTGAGCAAGGAGGGTACGGTGACTTCATGGGTTCCCACCTTCAGCTGGTGGATCAACCGGTTGCTGCGTGCTCTTTTCCCGCTTTGCTTGTTACTTATGATGAATCATACATGAAAAATAGAAAATAACAACGTAAGATGAGTAAATGCAAAAATAAGGAAGCTTAGATTGTTGGAATGAGGTGGTGAATCACAAAAATGAGTTACTGAGTTAGTTTATGACATTGATGAAAACAAGTGTGTGAATTCTAAGTTGCGTAGTTTAGAACACACACTAGCAAAGAAAGCTATGTCCCAATTACACCAATGAAGTATGCACTTCACTCATTCTAGTGTGCTTGAAATACTTTAAAAAGAAAACTTGTAGGTTAAGATAAATAAACAAGTAATAAAGGAGCATAAAAGTATTCAAGCAATAACCAAGGAATTGTGAATTGGATGATAGAAGAAAGTTTGTTTGCAACACTTAATTGACATGAAGTGGAAAACATGTCAAGCATAGTCCACAAACCTTAAAAAGCTCAAAAAGTGTCATTAGGTAAGCTTATGATCCAATTTCACAATTCTTAATGTTAATGCATCAAACAGGTGACTTAAATAAAAATCAATCATAAGCAAGCATCACCTAATAAAAAAATATATCAACTACATACAAATTGCTTAATGATAGATAATGAAGTCAAATTACATGGTAGCTACAACATGCAATTTAGAAATCCAAAGACATTCTCAAAGGCAATGTTATGAGTACTTGGTATGCACAAAATTAACCATGAAGAACTCAATATCAAGCAATAATTTATAACCTCAATAAAGGAATCCAACAATGAATATTCACACAATGATGCTAAAATAGCATCCTATCAGTAAGCAGCAGCAATATCTCAATAGAATCAGCAAATCAAAGCAATATTCCAGAACTTAGCACCAAAACAAAAAATTAAACTAACTAATTGAACAAATAACTAACTAACTAACTAACTAACTAAATAACCAACTAAAGGAGAGTATGATAGGTGGGGATTAAAGAAGAGAAAGAAGAGAGGGGAAGAGAAAAGGCAAAAAAAAGAAGTAGAGAGAAGAAGAGAAAAGAATAGTGTGAAACAGGGGAGGAGGGTCACGCATACGCATGGGGGACACGTGTGCATGGTGCTTGCAAAAATGGGGATCGACACGTATGCATGGGGCAGGCGTACACGTGAAAGGGAGAAAATGGAAGGTGACGCGTACACGTGAGGGACGCGTACACGTGATGGGCAAAATTGTAGAGATTATGCGTTCACACTATGTGTGCGAACGCCACGGGTAGGGGCCTTGATTTGAAGTGTGCCCATGCACAAGCCTGTGCCCACGCACAAAAAGGCAAAATATTTTTTTTCTTGGGAAAATGAAACGTCAAAATTTAACGACCAGATTGACATCTGTGCGTACGAACACAGGTCCGTGCGTACGCACAAGAACGAAAATAGTGGGGGAATGCGGATGCACAAGGTGTGCGAGTGCTCCCAGCAGAGGGAGTGTTAATGAGTGTGCGTACGTATAGGTGGGTGCGTGTGCATAGAATGCAGATTTTGGGAGGTGTGCGTACGCACAGGTGTATGCACGCGCACATGCTTTCTTTTTCTAAAAAATTTTTAGTGCTCTAAGGCACCAAACATGACATACAAAATAGCTTTTCCAACCCTAAAACTTATTCTACCTTAAAAGTACAAGATCAACACAAAAATTCTACCAAACTAAGCTAACTAAAAGAAGAAAAAATTTAACGAACAAATGCTAAAGGAGAGGGAGAGTTAGAAAGATGTTACTAAGGTGGGGTGTCTCCCACCTAACACTTTTATTTATTGTCTTTAAGTTAGACAATTGGGAGAGCCCTTGCTATGGTGGCTTGTGCTTGACTTCCCCACCAGTGCTTGAATTTTCAATGTCCTCCAGGATCCCAATCCTAACCATTAACAAAAACAAAAGACAACCAAAAAGCAAGCTATTTACATATTAACATATTTACAATAGCCAATAACATAACACTATTGCAACTCCCCGGCAACGACACCAAAAATTTGGTAATGGCCTAAAGCGGGTTTGGAATTTTTCTCAAAATAAGATTGCTGTTGCAAGTATAGTCCCAACCCGACAGTCGACCATCAATCAAATTTTAATTCAAAGATGTCACAATTCAAAACAAATATAAACCGGGAGTTTTAAGTCCCGGGTCATCTTCCCTAGGAGTTGCAAATAAAATGTTCAATTATTCGCTACGAGGGAAATGGGGGTTAATGGCAAGAGAAGCAAGAATTGTAAATAGCAAGAAAGTAAATGAGCAAACAATAACTAAATATCAAAAGCAATCAAAGGCAATTGATCAAGAGAAAGGGGAATTCAAGTGCTAAGAAACCTCTTGGCAAGGATTGAGAGCTAAGGTTACCTATCCTAGCCATTGACCACAACACAAGATGATTATGAAGAGTTAATCCTACTTAGTCAACCCTACATCGAGAATAAATCAAATAGGCATAATTGATTTCAATCTACAAGTCCTAGTCAACTCTATTAATGGAAGACATAGAGTTAGTGGAAACCAAATCAACTAACTACTCTAATATATCAATCAAGAATGGACCTCAATGACTCAAGGGTCACCAAAGTCCTCAATTCCAAGCCAAGAGTGAAGAAAAACTAGGTAAATACTAAGCCAAGCATTTTATCAAATATTTGGTGTGCATTAAAATAAAATAATATTAAATTACATTAAAAATAAAATCTAACTATCAAAAGCAAGAAAATAATAACAATAACTCAAACAAGCATTAAATGAACATAAAACATAAATTGCATTAATAGAAATTAAAATTAACAAAGAGTGCAAATACATAAAAGTGGCAAAACTGAGAAAATGACAAGATAAATTAAGGAAATTAAGACAATAGAACAAAGAGAGGTAAAAGAAACTAGATGAAAACAAGAATTAAAAAGAAAAATTACAAAAAAATTAATATAATAACCTTAATTTCTAGAGAGAAGGGGGAGCTTCTCTCTCTAGAATGACCTACAACATTATACTAAGCTAAACCTAATTGGTCCCCCCCCCCTTTATTCCTCTTTACTTTGGCTTGAAATAGGTTCAAAAATGAGTTAGACTGGATTTTGGAGGCCCAGAATTCGCCCCCAACGATTTGCAAATAATGAGCTCACGTGACAAGGTTCACGCATATGCATGGGTCACGCGTACGCGTCGCCATGAGCTCACACCTGAGCATACGCACGCATCACTGTGCATACGCACGGCTGCTGAATCTTCTAAACTCTATTTCTTCATGGTTTCTTCTCTTTTGCAAGCTCTTTTTCTCACTTCTTCAACCCATACTTGCCTTGGAAACCTGAAATCACTTAACAAATACATCAAGGCACCGAATGGGATTAAAGTGAATAAAATTTAGCAATTAAAAGGTCTAAAAAGCATGTTTTCACTTTCAAGCAAATTTAGGAAGAAATCATGAAACTATGCTATTTCAATGGATAAGTGCGAGCAAAGTTGATGAAATCCACCCAAATAGAGAAAATAAATATCATGAAATGTGGATTCATCAGTACCGCTCACAATGGCGAAAATTGTGGTGGCGTACTGCTCACCAGGTGGGGATTGTGGTGGTGTACTACCAACCGGTTTTCAAGAGGACGATATCCGGAGTAGCTACCGGATGTGTCGGGTTTTGACAAAGTAACCGACACGTAAGCTCAAGGTCAGTAGGACAGGAATAAATCATGTTGCGTTTGTTTGCTTTGTTTAGGTGTGCTTAAGTGTTTTAGATTGTCTATCTGATGAATTCTGTTTAACTGGTAACTGTGATACTTGCTGTAACTTGTTCTTTAAATATGTTTGCCTTGTATTTGTTTGTGCTTGTGGTTGATTTCTGTTTTGAGTATCTGGTGGTGGATTGTTGATAGCGGTGATGGATTTTGTTGGGTCGGAGGCCGAGAGTTGATTTAATTTGAGTCGGAGGCTAAGTTGATGTGATTTGGGTCAGAAGTCGTGGTTGGTTGGATCAGTGGTATGTTTTGATTTAAATAATTTCTTAGTAAGTAATGAAATGTATGGAATGTTATTTACATGAAACTTTTACAAGAAAAATATGAGTTTTAAATTTGGATAATGAACTGACAATCACTGCAATTGAAAATAGTTTTATTTAAAATATCTTCTTACGACAATTCTTAAAAATTCTCTACTGAGAACCAGCAAGGATGATGTTCTCACCTCCTATAGACTTCTCTTTTCAGGACGAACGAGAAAGTTTGCGGAGTTTTTGTTAATTTCTTAGATATGTTATTTTTGTTTGTATACATATGTTATAGATTTTCCTCGCCTTTATTATTATATTCTTATAAGAGGGATAGGAGCCTGACTGTAATGACATGTATGTATATAATATTTGTAAATTGTTTGAGTAAGAAGTTTTGTATATATGTATATGCTTGTTTGTTTTCAAGAAAAAGTATTTTCGTTTTTTTTTTTTTAAAACAGCGATATGATTTCAAGTCAAAGACTCCTAATTTATTATTAAATATATGAAGTTGTCATCATACCTTTTACTATTAGACTGACACAGCCAGAAGCTTGACATTCTGATAATAAGGGTGGTACATCTTACTAGTATATAAATATATGTCACTAACATGTTAACCATCTTTATTACCGATTATGATATAAGAAAATTATCAGGTGTACCCGGGAACATCGGTGTTCCAGTTATTTTAACCGTTGATTTTAATTAATATATATTATATATTTTTTTTTAATTCAGATCAACGGTTAAAACAACTAGAACACCGGTGTTCTCAGTACACCTGATAACCTTCCTATGATATAATAGGAACATACTTGGAAAAAAAATTTAAGTACAAAATTATGATATATTGATCCATTTGGAGAATAATTTAAGTACTTAATTTTAGTTTGGTAATATTCTCTGCAATGTAGTTTGGTACAATGGTACCACTCTCCTTTCTATACATTACATATTTCTAGTTCTTCACTGAAAAATTTCACCCCTCGTTTAAATAACTACGAAGCGAAGTTTTCTTATCTCCAATTTTTTAGACTTCCTTTTAGGATAGAGTTAATCACTTTCAAAAATGATTTTACCAAACCCCCCCCCCCCCCCCATGCTTCTAGTGAACAATCAGAGAGGATAAAACAACTTTATTGAGCAATATTAATATGAAAACAAGAACAAAATAGACACAAGTAGAGTAATCATTTTTCTGGATTTTGGTACAACTAAAAGTGCAAACACCTTGACCCCCTAATGAAGACACAACAATTCTCAACAGAGTTCGGATATTAACAAGAGAGAGGTTTTCTTTTCTTTTTTTCTGTAAATAAAAGAAAAATAAACAAAATCACGATATACATCATATTAATTTTCTTATCATACAAACAGAATAATCAGGAAAAATGACACTTTACCTCAATGAAAGCAATAAAAAAAACTATGAAAAAGAGAATGGAGAAAAAATATTTCATCCCATGATAAGCAATTTATGATCCACTAAAAAATTGAGGCACCAGGGAACATATTCTTAAATTTGACTTGTATAAGAATGTATGAAATAATATAATCTAAACTATGATTTTCTTTCCTTTAACCTTGTCCTTGAGGGCACTTTTATGTGGTTTGGATAAATCCAATGCATCACCTGCATTATTGTGTTTCTTCTGCTTTGGCACACCGATCGGACCAGACCATGCCTGGAATGGTTCCTTTGTGTAGTTGTATGTGGTTGAAACAAAAGAGACATCAGGAGGGAGAGTGTCTGGATCAATATGGTTTGAAGATCCCAACGGGTATCCAAGTTGCCCGTCTTCATGAGGTGGAGGGAACTTTTCACTCTTGCTCTTAGCATTCGCATGAGTGATGAGACGCCTTCGCTGTTAACACGTGAAAACATAGACGAAACTTTAATCAACATTAGCTTTTACTTTCAGTTAAAGGAAGCAGAGCTTCAGTCTTTGAATATGAAAATGAAATGCGACGATACAATTAGATCCTCCTCCGGAGAAAAACCAACCACAAAAGTAATATACTTTTGTTTTACATACATCAATGTTGGGTTGAAGCTCGGCATTGGCTTCAGGAGCAGCAATAGCTCTTGCAGTACGTTCACGTGTACGATGATGCTTCTTTGCACCATCCCCATGAGCTTTTCCAGCAGCTCTTAATCTGAACATTCATATTCACAAGTAATTCAGTGTTGGTTATGTATAGCAGGATGGATAAATGTTAATGCATGCATCAATGTGTATTTGGGACAGTGCACGTAAGTTGAAGCAGAATTGCCCGAGTCTGCTCATAAATTTAGTGATGTCAGGTCACAAGATTAAAACAGAGTTAAAAAGTGTGATTTTAATTTTAGCAACACTTAACAATTGACACCATAAGAATCCACCAAAATATAGTTGTTTCAGATGACTTCCCTTATCTAACTCCCATTTTCTCTGCCACAATCACATTTTTCGTTAAAAAAGTAAAACTGTTAACTTTTAAAATATTTGCAGTAATATGTCACACTTCTAGTATCCAAAAGACCAACTTAGAGCACAGAGAAAAATACCTCCTTGCTTCATCATCCCGTCGTTTAGCATCCATTTCCTTGGTCGGGGGATATTTTGGAAGACAAGAAGGATCACAAGCATAAGGTTCTGTGGTAAAGAACTGCGAAATGATAGGTTAGACAAGCAAAGTGAAGTATAAAAGGGTTTGGTTTAGAAATGAAAATTAACTTTGACATTTGAAAAAGATAACCTTTAAATCAAACAAATTTTGTTTTATAATTTATAAACTTATACATTAATTTTGGAAGGTCCACGTAATTTATCATGATTATTTAAAACATGCTATTCATTCCAATCATTTAGGATTAGGGACATTATTTACATATTATTCCAACGCGAAGAAGACATAGCATACTGACTTCCAAGGTAAGCCATGCAACCATGATATTGTATCAAGTCAAACTTCCTGATCCTATTCAAAGGAGGGCTACATATCTGATGAGGAAGACCAAGTTCAAGAGAGAATGAGAGACATCGTCTGGCTAGTTTTCCTCAGAAAGCATTCAAGATCTGAGGGCCTATTGCTAAAGAAGCATTTATAGCATTCAAGCTATCTTTTCTGGACAAGAAATCTAAGAGAAACAAGAATGCTACATCAACAACTTCTGAGTTATTGGACTACGTTTATAGAGAGTGTTAAAGGAGTCAAGCCCACACATATCTCTTCTATTTATGTTTCTGTTATTTTTCCTCAAAATTTGCAAACTCTTTCAGAAGTTATAAACTTTCTGGAACAAAATCTTCTAAAGTGAGGAAGTCGGTAATTCTAATCACCCTTAAATCAAAGTAGTGGGTCTCAAACATGATAAAAGTTCCAAATTCAATGATGATTAACCTCTCACTCTATTAATTTACCAATCTCCTCGTTTTTTAGATGATTTTTTTTCAAACATTTTACACCAAGGTTTTAAACTAATTGTACAAGTTACAAACTAATAGTTGTCAAACGGGACAAATTTCAAATGACAAAGTATCATTTCCTTAAAAAAAGACGCTGGAGAACCAGAATCTTAGAAGATCAGTTATCAACATCAAAACATCCACCAGCAATCATTGTAGTTAAGCATACTACTCCCTAATAGAACTAGTTACGTATAAAAATAGGCACTGGAAGAATCCACATCATTTACTATATTCACGAGAGACTAATGTATGTGTACGAGAAAAGTCTTTTGAAGCAATAATAAATTAGGAACCAAGAGATTAGGATAGTGTAACTGGCATGAATCAGTAATCTCAATAATAGGGCAGTACAGAATCAAAATGATACCATAACATTTTAATGACATAAAGAAAAGGGGTTTCAAAAAGCGCACCTCACTTCTTAAAGCATATGAGGCAGTCTTCCGTTCAGCGGGATCAATTGCAAGAAGAGTGTCAATAAGGGCTAGTGTAGAAGGTGGAAAATCTTTAAATGTCTCTCTTATGCATCTCCTATATGGCTCTCTAGGTTTAAACAAGGTAGCATTAGGCAACTTTGATTTCTTCCAATACTCATCAGAAGGTGAACCGCAAAGTTTGTATATCTTATGCAATTGTTCCACCTACACAAGTATTCAAGAAAAGGGTCATTGAATATAAATATAGATATCAATAACTAATTCTTAATGCATGCAAATTTCCTCATGTCATGGAACCATTTATCCCAAATGCTTAAGCTATTTGGTAGAAGCACATGACTGGTTTATATATCTAACACGCCCCTTCATGCAAGTCTCCTTTTGGCGTTGACGTGAATTGTGCATAGATCTTATTTCTTTTTGTTTGCTTTATACATAAAATTCTTCTTTATTTTAGTACGGGGACAAGGATCAAACTCCAAACCATTTGATCAAAGAAATTCTAATACCATTTGATCATTTTAGCTTGGTAATAATACACATTACACAATTCAGATCACTATCTCTTCCCTCTGAATTCTCTAAAGCTATCACTTCTCTAATACTGCATATGCTACAATGGAAAGCAATTACTCTTTGAGAAGGACAAACAAAGCAATTACCATATTGGTTTGATAGCTTATAAATGTTACTAGTAGTAAAAACTAAAACCCCGTTCCATCTTCTGACTTTTACATTATCTAAACTAGTAGTAGATTTATTCCCGTCACCAAAAATGTTCTGAAGCTCAACAGAAGCATATATGGTTGTGCATGTATTATGTAGTAAAATAGTTTATCAAATCATGCAGTAACTCAACCTTTCATTAATTCTTCGCTTTGTGTGTTTTAGAACAGAAAACTCACTGATGTCATACTACAGTAAATGTGGGGAAGATATTCAAGGAAATGAAAAATTCTGCCACATTAACTGTTAATATGAAGGAACATCATAATAGATAGTTTGAGGATCAAGTTACAAAGAAGACTCAAACAAATAAATTATTAGATCAAAAATGTTAGTTAGGTTGTTTTCTAGACTACTGGATAATAATAACATCTTTCTGATATATAATAACAGCCAATAAGCTCTTCCATAATAGAGAACTCAATGTAAATATTCAATTCAATCTCATGAATGAAATCACATTATACAATCTTAATAGTTAGGAAGACAGTCAGGGAACGAAAAAAAATCCAATAAATCAATGTGAGGCATTTCAAGTTTTACCTCTGTACGACCAGGCATAATAGGTTTCCCAGCCAATAGCTCTCCTAGAATGCAACCAGCACTCCAAAGGTCAATGCCCACACCATAATCTGTGGCACCAAGAAGCAACTCCGGAGGTCTATACCAAAGGGTTACTACACGATTAGTCATGGGTTGCTTGCGGTTCGGATCAAAGAATGATGCAAGACCAAAATCAGCAATCTTAAGTACTCCATCATTGTCGATAAGTAGATTTGATCCTTTAATATCACGGTGAAGCACATTTCGATTATGACAGTGCTCAAGACCTGATAACAATTGATGCATGTAACATTTGACCTGCCATAGGAGACACAAAGTACTTAAAAACATCAAATGCAGCCACTTGAAAAGTACATGTAGCGATGAATATCTATTTGATTTTTTAAATTATTCAAATAAACTTGGTCTAACCTGAGGTTCTGTAAACTTTATTTCAGGGCTTGCAGCAAGACCAGCTAAATCATGCACCATGTAATCAAAAACGAGATACAAACTCAAGGACATTCTTGATGTAACTAAACCTTCTAGCTTTACAACGTTGGGGTGATCCAATCTTCGCAAAATAATAATCTCCCTTGCCATGAATTTGACACTCTCAGGTTCCAAATTGTCAAATCGGACCTTCTTCAATGCAACGATCTTACCAGTCAACATGTCCTTAGCTTTGTACACATTACTATATGTTCCTTGACCAATCTAATATAAGGGAAAATTAAAAGGGAAAGTATGAGAAGAGAAGAACTATAGTTAGAAGAAGCAAACAAGAGATTCAACACTATGTAACTTCTTGCTTAATAATAATGCAAATTAGATTCCTTTAAACCCCCCCCCCCCAAAAAAAAAAAAAAAACCCCGAGAACCCAAAAAAAAAAAAAAACAACTAAGAAAAAAAATTTATTGCAACCATCATGCATGAAGATCCTAGACAACAATATCACAATTTCACAACATCAATGATTATCTGCATAACAAATGAAGTTCAAGCCACATCCATATATCCTTAATATGGCATGATTCATTAACTGAATTTCCTATCAAGTTTAATGCTACGAATGCACCAAGAAGACAGCAAAAATTCAAAAACCAATAAATAAATAAGAAAATAAAATAAAATCCAAGTAAATTTGTAAACAAATCCACCTTATCAATTTTCTCAAATGTGTCAGCCTTTCGAGGAATCCAGCCACTGAGTGCTTCCCCACAAACTGCCGTAAGCCACGGTGGCCACCCAGCTGCTACTTGCTCCCCCCTCAAATTCTTAGGGGGATTACTCATCCTTGGGTTTGGCTTTGATCTTCTTCTTTCGCCCCTCGCTTTCCGAGGCTGCTCATCATTGCTACCATTCTCTTCTTTTTCCCTCTGCTTCTCGCCATTCTGAATCTCCACCTCGCCTACATCAATATTGCTTGTAGACACATCACCAACCTTCCTGCTCAACTCAGCACTCAAACCCTTCTCCTCCTTCACCTCAGAGACAATCCCCGATTGCACCTCTCGGCTAATCACACACCCCATTTCAAGAACATAAGCTACCTTGACATGGCTTGTTAAGGGTTTCTGAATTACCAAACAATCACCACAATAATCCAATAAAAAACAAGGTCAAGGTTATGAATGAGTGCATAATCCGCAATTAATTTACTAATCCTACCATTAACAACATCACCCGACGAAAGCAGCAAGCAAATTTAGTACATCATGCATCATGTGGTAAATTAAGGACGTGAAATCAAAAGTAAAACTTGGTCAAATTATACATGATCAAAGGACCACAGAAAGGAACACAAGCACACAGAGAATTTACTTAACTTACCAAAATGGGAATTCAGTTAAGGTCAAAAGGCACCAAAGATTCTGTGTAGTGTCTCAAAGTGATCGCGCATAGAAACGAAAGCGAAAACGAAAGTCTTTTCCTTTTTATCGGTATCGTTCCGCAGATAAAGCACGTGATGGGTTCGGTAAGTGACTAAGGCCCGTTTGGAAAACTCTAGAAGTAACTTTTTTTAACTTTTAACTTATGGAAAGTAGTAGTATTAATATTTGGTGTAATTTTTAAAATCAAATTGCAATTTTCTAAGAAGCTATTTTGGAGTTTATAGAGAAGTTAAAAAAAATAACTTCTCTCATAATACTTCTACTTTTCATTACATTTCTATAAAATAAGTACTTTTAGAGTTAAAAATCCAAACATAAAATAACTTATTTATAAGTTACTTTTAATAGAGTTATTTATTGTTTAAGTTATTTTATCAAAAGGAGCTTAATTAAGTTAGTTACCCAAACTGGGTCTAAGTGGTAACTAAGTAAGCAATAAACCAAAGGGGAAAAACACACAACTTAAAAATATAAGGGAAAAAGACAGATAGGTCCCTGACTTTTCAAACTTTTGACAAATACATCTCTGACAAAATTTAAATACAAAAAAGTCCTTGACTTTAACAAACGGAGGACAATTTAGTCCTTCCGTCTATTTGCCTCTCATACACTTAACGGAACTGGCTGACGTGGCTGAAACGGTGTACAGGTGTCTGTTACGGTGCCACGTTGGAAGGGGAAAAAAGATCGAAGGACAAATAAGTCCTTGACGTCATTTTACAAATAAAGTTCGAAGGACAAATAGATCCTTGAGAATTTTTTTCATTATACTTCTATTATGCTTCTATTATGAGAATTTAGTTTATAAAATTAGGCTAATTTTTTTTGTATGAAAAAAATATTGGTGTTTTTGTTGAAAATGGGAGAATGTAGTGTAATTATAGATGGGTGGATTTTTTTTGTGGGAAGTCAACACTGGGAAGTCAACACGTGGGGGGCGTGGTGAACACGTGGCATCATTCTGGCCAACACGTGGGGGGCATGTTGAACACGTGGCATCATTCTGGCCAACACGTGGCATCATTCTGGCCAACACGTGGGGGGCGTGTTGAACACGTGGCATCATTCTGGCCAACACGTGGGGCGTGTTGAATAATTTTCACAATACTGTAATACACTTCAAATGTCAATATTCAACCAAAACACCAATTTTCTTTCCATATTAAAAATAATTTCTGATAAAATTATGCTTGTATTTTGAAATCTAGTTAACTTGTTTTATTCTATAATTTAAATTATTTGTATTAAAATTGTAGAAATTGGGCTTGTTATGTTTCTACTCTTTTTCTTAAATTGCATTAGTTTAATTTTAGTGCATTTGTGTATTATATTAGAATTTGTTGAATTGCATTAGTTCAGTTTTCATCATACCAGTGGCATTAGTTAGCATCAGTTCATTTATGCATCAAGTTAGCATTAGTTCATTTGTGCATCATTCATGTATTAAGTTAGCATTAGTGCATTTGTGTATTATATTAGAACTAGTATTTTTATGCATAATAACATTACGAGAATATATATTTTTTTAATTATAGTTCACTTTGTTCTAACAGTATAAATTATGCATGACACAAAAAAATTTATAAAATCAAACTATTTTTACAAAAAAGTCGTAAGTTGACAAAAGTTTTTGACTAAGAAGACCAAGATATCTGCAGATAAAAAATTAAATAATAAGATTTTTAGTTATTATTTTTATATGAAAAAGTCTAATTTTTTATTAGTAATTAATTTTAACATCGTTATCTAAAATTTAAAATAATTTAATGTGTATAATTTTATATTTAAAATATTTTAATTGTAAAAAAATATCGAATGACATATTTTGATTTGTCAAATTACTAATATAAAATATAATTATATATAGAGTAAAAATAGTAGAGAGAAATATAAAAATGGAGAGAGGTAGATGAGAGAATTTAGGAAATGAATTTATTAATTTTGAAAAAAAATTCTCAATGACCTATTTGTCCTTCGAACTTTATTTGTAAAATAACGTCAAGGACTTAGTTGTCTTTCGAACTTTTTTCCCCTTCCAACGTGGCACCGTAACGGACACCTGGACACCGTTTCAGTCACGTCAGCCAGTTCCGTTAGGTGTATGAGAGGCAAATAGACGGAAGGACTAAATTGTCCTTCGTTTGTTAAAGTCAGGGACTTTTTTGTATTTAAATTTTGTCAGGGATGTATTTGTCAAAAATTTGAAAAGTCAGGGACCTATTTGTCTTTTTCTCAAAAAATAAATAATAATAATAATAATAATAATAATAATATTATAAAAATAACAGACTAAAATAATAAAGAAATTTAAGAGATGTATAATACTTACAGAAATGGACTTGTATTATTATGTGTTGTATGGATAATACAATCTTGGAGATGATTATAAATATTTTAGAGAGTTTTTTGAGTAAGAGTGTATGAGAGTAGAGAGATATTTTGAGTTTTAAAGTTTTTGATGTCTTAAAATGAATGAGACCTTCAGTATTTATAGGTCTCAAGTGATTACTATTTTGCTAGCCTTTTACTATTTGCCAACAGTATTATTTGCTTTTATTGTTGTGCCGACTTCCGACAGTACTGTTTGCTTTTACTATTTTACCGACTTTTACTGTTTGCTCTTTTTTTTACAAAAATTATTTTCTTTGTAATTGGCCTTTTACATTGATTTCATATACGGTTCTTATTGCTATTCTATTACATTTCAAATGGGTCTTGAGAGTCTTGAACGTAATAGGCCAGACTAGATTGGACTTCTTCATCTTCTCCAGGAGGTACGGTCTGGATTGCTTGTAATGAGTTTTGGATATCTTCTTCTGATGTTATTGCTACTAGGGAAGCCATAATTTGTCTCTTCTGAGCTAAAAATTGGGTCTCTTTTTTATATGATATTTGTTCATTAGTAGTACTTGAGGCTGTTATTGCTGGATGCTTTTGTGATGCTATCAACCATTGGTCAATAGCTGTTTTTTTTTTAGTAAATTTAGATCGTATTTATTCTACTATTTTATTTTTATTACTCTTACTTGGACATTATTCATAAGCTGCTAAATCATATTCTTAGGTCATAATCCAATTTATTCTCGTAACTGCTATGAACGAAATGAATTTATATTCTTGCAAAAATGATGACTTACTTTTAAAATATTCATAGGTTAAGCTGGCTTCTTTCGAAAAGAAAGCTTCTAATGGTCCAAAGGTTTGGAACCATGATTGGAACCATTATAGAAATTATAATGATATCCTTTTCCAGAACCAAATGAACCAGAAATAGGGACTTGGTGTTAGAAATAATATATGATTCTATGCTTCTTAGTAATCATAATAAGTATAATTTCGATGTTCAAATTTTAATGAGAAAATTTTAGACTAAGAGGGTAGTTCCTAGTGTTGTAAAGATAGTATTTTGAAAATTTTTATCTTTGAAAAAACATGCTGTTTAGTATTAGGATCTCTATAATAGGTTAGTCTAATAGATCATGTATCTACTAATATAAATTCATAAAATTTTTGGGTTTTTTTGTAAGTTTATAAAAATGTAATAAAAAATGTTTGGAAAAATGGTTTTATATAGTGTTTTTCTATCCTTTTTGAACTATTTTTTTATGGCTAATATTTTGGTAGGGTTTGATTTTTCATAATATAAAAATATTTCTTTTAAGGATTAAGTACTCTGAAGGTCTGATGGTTATAGTAATGTAAATTTATTGCTGGTAGTAATTAAAGAGCTCTTAAAAGGTAATGATGATGATGATGATGACGTTTTTACAACCTGTGACATAATCAAAGGTCTTAATGATATTGTTTTTGCTGGTACAGGAGTAATTGGTAATTTTTTCTCTTTTATTTGATCAAAAAATTGACCATAATCTTTACTGGAGGCTATTTTTTATCCATTCTTTTCCTGTAAAAACTCTCTAGTAAGAATGTCAGGGAATGAATTTAATTTACCTTTTATGTGTTTAATGGTAAAATCAAAACATGATAGAATAGCTTGCCATCTGCTAAATATTTGTTTTGAAACCAGATTTTTAACATCATTTTTTAAAATTTTAGGAGCTGCTTTACAATCTGTTCTTATTATAAATGTTTTATTGAATAAATCTTCTTGAAAGTTGGTGACACATATAGGGATGGCAGTGGGGTGGGTAGAGATGGGTTTTTGCCCTACCCGACCCCGCCCCGCCGTCCTTACACTCCACTACTACCCGCCCCACCCCTACCCGCAGGTAGCAGATTGCTATACCCTAACCCGCCCCTGCGGGTACCCGCCCCGCCCCTACCCGCCCCTATAAAAAATAAATAACATTTTAAGTTTTACATATTCATATATAAATTAAGATAAAAATTTAAAATTCATACCTAAATTAAAATAAAAACATAAAATTCATACAATATCAAATAACTTAAATAAAAAAAGTTAATGTTTGATCCTTAAAAAATTAACATCATAATAAAAAAATTGCATCATTAAATATAAAAGTCTTCAATACTTATTCTTGATCACCTTTCACATCTTCATCATCATTAAAGGTTTAAAGGTAAGATTCAAACATGAAAATCAAAAGAGATAGCAATTTAATTGTTACCAAATTAAGAAGTTCTATATCAAAAATAAAAACAGAATACTCTGCATTAAAAACTTATTGAAAAATTGATAATACATAGTTCATACCACAAATGAGTCACCAATGTGCGAATTGAGCAGCATATTGTCCCTTATGAACACTGCAGTTGCTGTTGCGCCTAATTCATTTCAAGCCTTTAAAAAATGAAATATTGTCTAAACCTTCAATTGAATCATACCAATATGGAAACCAATTCAATTAGATACATTTTGTAGATTTCCTACTTTGTAGACTAGTTTATTTGCTTTACCATTTCAACAACTTGACATCACTATGGCAAATACTTCCTCTAATACTTCTTTAATGGCTTTGAAATCTTTCTCAACAATATTAACCCACCTTTTAAAGCTTTAAGACACTCTTTGTAGAACTCATTCCTATAGTTTGCACTTGGTACATCAAATCAACAAATCAGATTATGCAAAGAATAATAATTCAACCAATCACATATCCTTAAATTAATCAATATTGTGTATCCTACAGAAGTAATTAACAATGCGTATCAAAATAAAAGGTGCAATAGACTTAAGAAACTCAACAGAAGCACTCTTTAATGGTAGCCAAATTAAATTGATAACAGTATGCACACAAGAATAATTAATTAAAAATTATCTTCAGCATAAGACTAGTTTCACAGCAAAAGCAAAATCATGAAATGCCATATATACACTTAATTCAATTGTGTTCACATGATAAATATGTAAGCATATTCTTCAAATAATAATTGATAGATCAGATTTTTTTGGTTATAGGTTGTTGTTCATTATTTGCCATTATTTGTCAAAATTTTTAGTCCAGTTTATTTTATAGTTATTTCAAAGTGAGCTTCCTGTATTTTTCACCAAAGATGGTAGAGCATGCTTGTGGGATGGAAAATCTACAAAGATAGAGGGGCTCAGAGACTTACCGGTGGTTAGAGACCGAGAAATGGCTCCGGTGACAGGCTCACATGCAACGGCGACGGTCAAGCTCACAGCAATGGCGACCGAGCGATAAATCTGTGGAAGAACAAGAGAAGAACTTAGATCTCACAATGATGGAGAGACAGAGAGCGCGAGAGAGAGCAAGAGAGAGAGGAACTTACAGAGCTCTGCGAGCTAATAAGCGACGGCAAGGAGTTGCGCGACTGAGCAGTGACGATGAGGAGTTGTGTGACTGAGCAGCGAGGCTGGCGGGAGGTGAGCAGCGACGGCGAGGAGCAGCGGGACTAAGTGGTGGCACCAAGGAGTTGCGGCAACGGCAACATGCTGCGGTGACGTCAACGAGCTGTGGAGACGAGGCAATTGCGGAGAGGGGATGAGAGGCTGAGCTAAGCAGCAAGGAACTTTGGTTCTATGAAGAAGAAGAATACGATTTGGAGTTGGGGTCTGATGGTTGGTGGAGGCACTTAAAAACCCTAATCTTTAAGACACATATATATAGTATGTACTCTGGGGCGGGTTTATCCTGACCCCGACCCCGCCCCGCCCCGCTGAACTACCCGCCCCGATCAAAACCCGCCCCGCCTCGGGTCGGGTTTAAACCCGCCCCCGATCGGGTAGGGGCGGGTTGGGTACCCATGGGTTCAGGTACTCTTGTCACCCCTAGACACATAATACAATAGCTAATATTTCTTTTGTGACGGTTGCATAATTTTTTTGTGTATTATTCTACACACCTAAGTGATATTTTACAACTTGTTCTTTTGAGCTATTAGGAGGTACTTATTTAAGAATTCCTCCATATCCTAGTTCTGAGACATCTATTTCTACTATTAAGGATGCTAATGGATCTAATATGCTTGTACATGGAATTTTTTTTACTAAATCTTTTATCTTTATTATTATGGAAGTCATTTCATTTGTTTATGGAGGTGGATTTTTTCTTAATCTCTTATAAAGAGGTTCACATGTGATTCTTATTCTTGGTAATAGTTTGGCTATATAATTTAAACATCCTAAAAGTCTTTGTAATTATTTTTTTGTCAGTTATTTCATTTGAAAATTTATCTGCAAATTCAATGGCTCTTTTAATAGGCACTATAATCATTTGATACATTTCATATCCTAAAAATCTTACTTTAGTTATGAAAATTTTCATTTTTTTTTTGATAAAACTAATCCCTGTTCTTTCATAATATCTATAAATTTTTTTAGATAATATATATGTTGATTTATTCTTTTTGAATATACTAATACATCATCAAGATATATTATAGTAAATTCTATATGAGGATAAAATATATTATTCATTATTTTTTTAAACTCACTCTGAGCATTTTTTAATCTTTAAGGTATTACGTTCCATTTGTAATGGCCAAAGGGTACTATAAAAGTTGTTTTATATCTATTTTCCTCTTTTGCTATGATTTGACAATCCTGATTTAGATCAAATTTTAAAAAGATATTTGCTTTATTTAATCTTTTAATTAAATCACTTTTATTTGGTAAATGATACTTAATCCATTTCAGTACCTTATTAAGAGGTTTATAATTGATAACTAATTTTGGAGCACCTCTTTCTATTTCAGATGCTTTCATCACATAGAAGCTGTACAGCTCTTTGTGACTTTGAAGGCCTTATTAATCCCTTATCTAGATATTCTTATATTTTTTTACAATATTATAGATACTCTTTGTTTATATGTATAGATTTTGTTTTTGTTAGTATATCTTTTTCATTGAATCCATTTTCATATGGTAAAGATATCTCATGTAATTTTTTGTAATAAAAAGTTTTTGTCTTATTAATAAATTCAAAATGAATAGGATGATTTGAAATGCGTAAAAAAGTTATTCCATCAATATCGACATTAAAGGGATATAATAATAATGTAAATGAATTTTCTAATATGACTTGATGAGATATGTTCTTTGCTAAAAAAAATGTACTAAAAAAATATACTCGATTTTTGCAGTTTTTTGCTTTAGATAATTTATAGTTTATATTCATTCTATCATTTTTAGCTTTATAAACTTTTTCTTTAGTTTTTTCATAATATTTTATAGGTATTAGTCTTTCTTATATACAATTAACATCAGCACTTAAGTCTACCATGACTATAAAATCATATTTTTTTTCTCCTATTATTATGGTTATGGTAGTGTACCATTTCTAGTTTACTAATAGAGTTAATACACCTATATAATTTTCTGGACTCATGTTAATATAATTTTCTAGAATTATTATATTACTATTTCCCTCTATATTATTAGTACTTTTTTGTGAAATTTTCTCTTAGATTTTTATTATATTTTCTCCTTCTATTTTTAATAATTTGTAATCCATATTAATATTTTATTGCTTTAATTCTGAATTTTTTTTTAAATTTTTATTTCATCTCGAAGTGAATTAAGGGAAATTTCTTCTTGTGGGTTTTTAAAACGGTTATAAATCTCTTTTATTTTTACTGGTCTTATTTCTTTATTACTTTCTTCTTCTTTTTTAACTAATTCTGTCAGTTGATTAATAAATTCATCTTTTAAAGGTGTATTTTTTAATTTCTTAATTATTTTTAAGTTTAATTACTCTGTTGGTCCCTATAATTTCGTGAAATTTCCAATTAGGTCTCTATACTTTTTTTTTCTTTTTAATTGAGTCCCTGCACTAAATTTTTTTTCAATTAAGTTCTTCTTAGTAGTAATTGGCTGAATTTTATAGGGACCCAACTAAAAAAAAGAATTGATATAGGGACCTAAATAAAAGAAAAAAAAGTATAGAGACCCAACTAAAAAGAAAAAAAGTATAGGGACTTAATTGAAAATTTTGCGAAACTATAAGGACCAATAGAATAATTAAACCTTATTTTTATTAAGGTAGAAGTTTGATCCTTGGTTAAAACATTTATAGTCTTTTCAAAATTTTTACAATTACATAATTCTATTCCTAAACAATTATTTTGCTCATCATTTTCGCTATTTTCTTTTTAAGTTTTATCTTTTGACCTAAAGTCTAATTTTTGTATAAAATAATCTTCAATTTTAGAAGAGTCCTCATAAATTGATTCTTCTTCTAATTCTAAATTAATTAATATGGCTATTAAAGTTTGTTTAATTTTTTATTTTCTATTTTGTTTATTTTTTATTTTATCGTACATTTATTAGTGTAATGACCTTTTTTTTATATTCTTAACATGTTACTTGTTTTTTCTTATTAAAGGATTTGAATTTTCCTTTAAGATTTTTATAAGATTTTTTATAATGTTTCTTTTTGTAATAGGGAGTTTTTTCTGTTTTATATTTATTTTGTCTTTTATAAAAAAAATTTTTATAATTTTGTTTTGACTACTGGATATTTTTTTGGAATTATTCCATATTGATAATAGAATGTTTCTAGTTCTCTTTTTCTTGTAATAGTTTTTTGTTTCATTTTTTGTTGTATCTTAGTATCTGTAGATATTTTTATACCTGTTTGTACTAGTATGTTATGTAGTTGTCCAAAAGTTAATAAATTGTAAGAAATTTGTGTTCCAAACTGAGTTTGTAATTTTTGTAAAAAATTTTTAGAGAATAATTTTGGTAAAACTGTCATGAATCTTTCTTTCTAGAAAGGTGCATGTGCATCATCTCTTCTTATAATTTTTGACATAATAACATCTTTATACCATTTATAATCTGACATGGTTGCACATCTTAAATTCATTAATTGAGTTCTTATCCTATCTTTGAAAGTACTTGGATCTCGTACAAAATTTTTAATAATGGCATAAATTAATGTGAATGTAGCTTCTTGTAACTGATCTTCTTGTTTAATGCTATTAATAATTAATTTTTTTCTTGGATATTAAGAAAGTTATCCCACCACCATTTTTTTAATTAACCTGTAAATCCTTGGGTTAACATAATTGCTGTCTCTTTATCAGAAAACTTTCTCATATTAAAAGCAGTTGTGGTCATAGTCATACTACATATTTGATCTAAAATGACTTGTTCACTTAATCCATCTATGTTCCATTTTACTAAATCTAATCCAAAAAAACTATTTTGTACTAATTGTGTTCTTTCTTCTAAGCCTACATCTGTTGGCGATGATCTGGAATAATAATTTTTAGTTTTAGGATAATTTATTTTATGAGTCAATTTTATTTATTTCTAATTCTTCTTCCATTTTTAATGTATTAATTGTTATTTTTTTTAGGCTAATACTTCTAAGTTTTTTTTTTTAATTTATCATCTTCTGCTTCTACTTTTGATTTTAAACTAATATTATTTAAGCTTTGTAATTTATATATAAGTTTTTCTATTTTAATTGATTTTTTCATATTTTTCATTCTTCTTAATTGGTTTTTCATTATATCTAATATGGTATTGGTAAAGTTTAACTGTTGATGTAATTTTTTAATATATCTTTTTTCTATGTTTTCTTCTGTGTTATTATCTTTATAGGGTGTTGCTTCAACTTCTAAATATTTTTTAACTAGTATTTTAATAGTTTCTTTAGAAAGGTATTCAGATTTTATTATTGATTTCGAACTAATTTTCTATATAACAGTTATTTCTGTTAATGGACATAATTTCTTATTATTTTTAGAATAATAATTAATGTACCAATCAAAGAAATATAGGTTAATTCTATTTTCTTTTGTATAATAATAAAAGGTTTCTCTGATGTTAATAACTTCTTTTTTCGAATGGTTTGTAAAATATCATGGTTTATTATATTCAGCATTAAGTCACCAAAAAAAAAATTATTCAGCAATAAAATCTTATTTTATCCATTTTTTTATCAATTTCAAATGGTTCTTCCTTAATGATTATTCCTAATATCTGTGATCTAGTTGGAGAATAATTAGAATCTATTTCAAATTTGGGAATAGCTATATATGGTCTTGTGCTGTCGATCCCTATAATATTCTCTATATTTTCTAGAGACGAATTTTTTATAGAATTTCTATGATTAATTGTTTCTCTAATATTTGAAATTCTTATAGACTGTGATCTATTCATTCTGATCCTAATATCTATTCTTTCTTTTATAATTTCTCTTAATTCAATATTTTTTATTTGTAGTTCTTCAATAATATCAGAAATTACCCATTCTTCACACATCTTTCTTAATAATTCTTCCAGCCTTAATTTTTTTGGTGTTTGTATATTAGATCTCTTAAGATTTACATGCATAATTACTGTGTTTTCTTTTGAAGATTGTCTTAATGCTTTAAAGTTATAATTAAACTTAGTAATTTTACAATATATTCTATAGATTATTTCAAATAGATCATATTTTTTATTTATAATTTTTTCATCAGATTGGATATGCAATTTTAAAGCATGCTAAGTATACTCATTTTTTAGATTCATAGCATAATTTGGATAATAATCAAAGAAAATTGGTCCATCATGACAGTTACTTTCTAATACTCCTATTAACGAGTCATTAAATTTTGGAAATCTTGTATCTCTTAATGTTAAAAATATTGAAACATTTATTCCTATTCTAAAATTGGGTTTTACTGCTACTTGTATTAATCCTATATAGATAAAGTTATACCCTTTGTTGTTATGTTCTTTTAACTTATCTTCTTCTAACATAGTAATGGTCCTATTATTACTTGTTCTAGGATAACTATATTCTAAAATGTAGGGGTGGCAAACGGGCCAAAACTCGCCGGGTCGGTCCGCGTAACCCACCAAAAAAGGCAGGTCGGACCGGAAAATTGGGACCGCCAAATAGCAAAAGCCCGCTTAACCCGCACTGCTTAAACCGTGGGCTTTGGCGGGACGAGGCGGGCTTACCCGCCGGGCTTAGTGTTTTTTTAGTGAGGGGGTATTTTTATAATTTTTTGGCCAAAACCTAACTTCCTCCAACCTAATTTACAAGAGTATGAAGATAAAAATTGAGTAGTTTGGATTATGTTTATGTTACTTTGGAGATAATATTTATAATTATGTTTTAAATTATGTTTATTTTGCTTTGGAGAGAATATTTATACATATGTTTTGGATAAAAACTTAGTTTATAATTATGTTTATTAGATATTTATAATTACAAAGATTTTAATATTTATGAATATAAAAAATATAATTTTTTATGCCTTTAAAAATTATAAATTTATTCCTATGATTTTGAAATTATATATATCATTTAGTAGTTAATAGTAAAAAAAAAAAGTGGAGCTTTGGCGGGCTTAGCCCGCCAGCCCGCAGTTAGGCGAGGCGGGGTAGGATTCTAGGACCATTGATAAACTCCGATTTTGTGGTTTATCTTATGCTTATTTTAGGGAATTTATTCACCTTTTCCCACATTTATTCAATAAAATAGCATGGTTTTGTAATTCTCCCTTGAATTGTACTTAAGTGTAAAAACATGCTTTTTAGGCCCTTAAATTAGTGATTTTAACTCACTTTAATTCCATTCGATGCCTTGATGTGTTTGTTGAGTGATTTCAGATTCATAAGGCAAGTATTGGATGGAAAAAATGAGGAGAAAAGCATGCAAAGTAGAGAATGCGTGAGGAAACAAGAATTGGGAATACATCGATGGGCGCGCACGCGTACAAGGTGCGCACGCGCAAAAGTGATTTCGCATAGAGACGCACACGCGTACATAACGCGTCTGCGCGGATGAAGAAATAGCCAATCGACGCTCATGTGCACATGGCGCGTACGCGCCGATACTCGCACATGACTCACTTAAAGGCAAAATGCTGGGGGCAATTTCTGAGCAGCCCAGGCCCAATTCCAACCTGTTTCTGAATGTATTTCATGCAGAATTGAAGCCCAAGCAAAGGGAAGAGCAATTGATTGTAGCATTAGCATCATGTAGTGTAGCTTCTAGAGAGAGAAGCTCCCTTTTCTCTCTAGAATTAGGGTAGATTAGGTTAATTTCATCTTAGATCTAGTTCAAATTTCATGTTCTCATCTTGTTTTCTCTACAATTTCATGTTTCTATTCTTGATTCCTCTTAGTTTTCATGTTAATTCCCCTTTTTGCTATCTTTTGTGATGATGAACTCTTGTTGGATTTGGATATTTTCTTTAATGCAATTTAATGTTTGATGTTCTTTTATTGTTGATTTGAGTTGAGATTTTACCTTCCTTGCAATTGGTAGTTGATAGATTTTATTACTCTTGCAATTTGTGATGTTTACTTTTATTGCATTCTACATATTGGATGAAATGTTCTCTTTAGTTTTTGAGTAGTTCTCTTTGCTCTTGGCCTAAGTTAAGGGGATTGGCTAAACTTGAGTCATTGGGTATAATGAATTTGGTGACTTGAGAACCCTTGGTGATCAATTTGACACCCATTGATACTAACCTACTACTAAGTCAATTAGTAGATATGTTGGGACTTATGGATTGATGTGATCAAATCTATTTGACGTACTTCAAGCTTAGGAGTAGAGCTTACGTACTTAAGGGTTGTGGGAAGTAGACCTAATGGTTTGGCATCTCATAACTATCAATATTTGATTGTTGACAAGGATGGTAATCTCAATTTTCCATGTCTTAGCCAAGAGTTCTTTACCTTGCTTTCTTTAATTGCTTGCTTGATTTACCTTTTCTTGCCATTTATTTTCCGCCCCTTATAAATCAAACCCCCTTGTTCCTTCATAGCCAATAAGTATACACTTCATTGCAATTCCTCGTGAGACGACCCGGAGTCTAAATACTTCGGTTAATTTTCATTGGGGTTTGTACATGTGAGAAAACCAAATTTAATTTGATGTGAGAGTTGTTTGTTGGTTTGGAGCTATGCTTACAACGAAATTCTTCTTTCTATAAGAGAAATTCCTAACCAACACGATTCTCGCTATCAAATTAATGGTGCCGTTGCCGGGGATTGCAATGGTGCTATGTTATTGGCTATTGTATATATTATAAATAGCTTGATTTTTTGTTTGTTTGTTAGTTTTTGCTAGTTGTAGGATTTTGTTCTCTTTGTTTCTTGTTAGCTTTTGTTTTATTTTCTCTTTCACTATGAATTCTCACCCTTTGGCTATGAGCATGGTTACAATTATATTGTAGGAAATGGAAGCTTCAATAGGGATGTGCATCAAGGATTTGGAGATCAAAGGAGGGAGGAGCCCCAGGCTTATGGACAACCTTCTTGGCAACAACCTCCTTCTGAATCGAGTTTGACAAGAGTGCTTGGGGACATGACTACTCTCCTCACGGAGATGCGCGAGGAACGAAAGGCATTTTATTCCATCGAAGCCGTTCAAGCGCCACCCCAACATGATTACTCTCCGAACTCTTATGGGTATAATCCAAATCCTAATGCATACCAATCTAATGTGTGTGATGACCCTCATTGTGGTTGTCAACCACAATCATTATATGCATATGAACCCCTTCCCCAATATGGCCTTCCACCATACTCACAAGCCTCATACCATCATCCACCTCCATATGATCCTAACCCATATCCACCATACCAACCACCATATGAACCATCTCTAGAACCACCACCATTCCAATACCAATACTCCCATGAACCATAAAGTGCATAAACACCACCTCAAGAATTTTACCAATATGAACCACCTTCCAATTACAACAACCTTCCCTCAAACAATGAACCCTCTCTTCCACCATCACCTTCCAATGAAACCTCCATGCAGGAATTGAGAGATCTTGAATCTCATATCTTAAGGCGATAAGAGGAAGATGAAAAGAAGTTTGCGGAGTTAAGAGCAAAAATGGTTATCATGGTAGAAGCCATTAGCAACATAGTCTCATCCCGCCTAAGCTTGCGCGATCAAAGCACTCCCATTGTTGAATGTGGAAAGGCAACCAAAGAGCTTAGTTAGGGAGTGAACTTGAAGCTCCAAGGTGAAGAAGAGGAGTCAAAGCAAAAAGTGCAACAAGAGGAGAAGGTAGAGATGATTGAACCAAAGGAAGTAGTGGTTGACACCTTAGGATATGTTGGGTACATAGAGGAATCACAAGTTGAAGAGCCTTCTTCCATAGAATTTGAAGTTGATGTTGAGGAGGAGAGTGCACAACCTCCAAGGCATAATGTGATTGAAGAATTGGAAGAAGTGACCCAAGAAATAGGTCCTCCTATTTATAATGATTCCGCATCAACATGTGATCCTTTTGAGTTTGAAGAATCCTTCCCCATTGGACTTGGAATTGATGATGAAGTAGATTTCACTAAACCTCCTATTTATGATTTGAGTGATGGAGAAGAGATGGAAGAATTTGGTGAAGAAGAATGTGAACTTGAGAAAGCTTGGCAAGAGGTAGAGCTTGAAGAACCTTGCCAAGTGGTGGATGTCTCTAGAAGAGGGTGGACGGGAGTGGAGCATGCTTTGTCAAGACCGTTGGAAACTCCTCCACCTAGGTTGTCATCTAATCCTTCATTTGAGTGGGTAAAACTTCTAACTCTTAGCTTTATTATCCCATTTGAATATGGTTTTCTTGAGACGGATGACCAACTTAGGACGCTTTGTGGAATTAAGCGTAAGAAGAGGATGTTTAGTGGTTGGCGTTGTAAGTCTAGGCTCATTATGGTTGGAAGCTCAAAATTGAGGAGCATGGATTGGTGTAGTGCTCAATTGAATGGGTCTAAGAGAATAGTTTGGTGCTTCCATGAGAATTCATCTCTCTTGCCACCCGGAGGAAATCACCATGATCAACTCAAGGACAGGTGTGAAAACAAAGTGTGGGATCCCGGATCGCACAAGGAAGATCAACTTTGGGAGCCAATGGTTTGTGAAGAACTCCATCAAAGTTTGAAGTTCTTAACTTTGAATGATGAAGCACAATGGAAGTCCAAGCATTGGTGGATGTTCAAGGATGGATTCAAGCACAAGCCACCTTGATGAGGAGCTCCCCATAAGTCCAACTTAACGACAATAAACAAAAGTGCTAGGTGGGAGGCACCCCACCATGGTAAAATCTTTCCCTTTTCTCTTTTGTAAATATTGGTAAAATTAGTTTAATTTCATGTTTTGTCTAGTTAGTTGAGTTTAATTAGGAGTCTAGTTGGTTAAATAAGGTTTTATGATATTTTGGTAGCTGTTTGGAGGTTTGGAATGCTTGGATTGGTACAAAAACATAGAAAAATTTTGAAAAACAGAGCATCATCCACGCGCACGCATGCTTCACGCGTACGCGTGACCTAAGTATTTTCGGCCATGCGCGCGCACACGTCATGCACGCGTACGCGTGGATTGAATTTTTCCACTTCTCAGCCATTTTTCCCAAGAGTTGTGCTTGCACTGTGCGCGTTTTGTGCCTCTCGCGTAAAGCTATGCACACGTATGCGCACCTCACGCGTACGCGTCGATCTCGAAATAACCCACCGACGCGTACGCGTACCTCACGCATACGCGTCGTTGCCATTTCATCAATCCACGCTTACGCGTACATGACGCGAACGCGTGGATTGCCCTGTTTTACTCATCTTCTTTTCTTCTCCTCTTTCCTTTTCTTTCCTTCTTCTCTCTTCTCTTCTTTTCTTTCCACCCTTCAAACATCATCCAACACTACCAAACATCATATAACACCATTTTCCTTTTAGTTAGTTAGTTAAGTTTAATTTTTGTTTAATTTTTGTTTTCCATTATAAGTGTTGGATTACTAATCTTGTTTACTGTTCACTGCTGCTTATTACTGATATGATGTTTGTTTAACATCATTGTTGTTAATTGTCATTGTTGGATTTCTTTTTTTTTTGAGGATTGTATTTGGATACTTGGTTCAGAACTTTTCATGCTTAATGCTTGTGAACGCCAAGTACATGTTACATTGCCTTCATGCATCTTAACTCTTTGAATTGCATGTTTTGGCCACCATGCATTCATCATCCATTGCTAGGCAATTGTATATTATCAATACATTTTTTTAAGGAAGCTTGTTCTAATTGATCATCACCTATTTCATGCATCGAGATTGTGGAATTGTGAAATTGGATCGAAAGCTTACCTAGTGACGTATTTTTTAGCTTTTCAAGCTTTGTGGATCATGCTTGCTATGTGATTGATTTTTGACTTCTATATCCTTTGTCCTAAGTTCCATAGCATCCATGTGTTTCACCTCTATGTCACTTAGGTGTTGCAACAACTTTAATATGTGTCATTGTTTGATGTGTGAGCTCTCTATACCATTTTGTTCATCAAATTTACTTACACATCAATCAATGTCCATGCATTATCCAATTTCACAATTGCTTGATTTTTGCTTGAATTCTTTTATGCTTCTTCACTACTTGTTGGGTTGTTTTAGCCTACAAGTCTTTTGAAGTATCTCAAGCACACTAGAATGAGTGAAGTGCATGTTTTCTTTTGTGTAATTGTGATATAACTTTTTGTACTAGTGTGTGTATTCTAAACCGCGTGCAATTTTAGAACCCACAAACTTATTTTTTATCAATGTCATACTAATTCACTCACTCCATTTTAGTGGTTCTTACCTCATTCCAACAATTCACGTTTCCTTGCTTTTGTATTTTCTCATCTTACGGTGTTTATTTTGTTTTTCATGATCGATACACCATAAGCAAAAATGGAAGCGGGAGGAAGAACTCGCAGCAACCGGTTGACCTACTAGATGAAGGTGGCAACTCAGAGAGTCGCCGTACCCCCTTGCTCATTTAGTGCACCGAGGACGGTGTAAACTTTTAAGTGTGGGGAGATCGTTGTAAAACCCGGTTAATTAACGGCTAATTAACCCATAAATGAGAATTTATTCTAGAAAGCCAAAAATGTTATTTTTATGGCTAAATGTGATAGAGGAGATTGAGACGAGAATTTCGGTACCAATTTTATAGAAATCGGACCAAGATTGGACCGAACGGGCCAAACCGGGCCAACCGGACCCAAAGTGGGCCCTTAGCCCAACATAACTAAACCAAAACCCTAGTTTTCAGCATTCTCTCTCCTCACTAAACACACTCACATGCTGAAAATGGAGGCTATGGAGGGAAGAACACTCTCTCAAGTTCTTTCTCTCACTTGATCTTCAAACCACCATAACTTTTGATCTAGAGCTCCGATTGCCGCTCCGTTTGTGGCCACGCGTTCACCGCGGAGAGCTCTACAAAACCCATACAATCAATCTTGAGGTAAGCCACGTGTTGCTGTTCAAAATTCCAGCCCTTATTTTCGAGTTTTATGGGTAAAATGTTGAGATTTTGGGTTCTTTGATGTTATAGGACCCAACTCTCTTGAAGGAGAAGGTTAATCTTGTCTCCTTGGACCTTGGGTGTGGTAAGATTCTCAGCCCTAGTGTAATTTTGTTGTTCTATGATGTTTGGGTATTGAGATGTTGTGTATGGGTATGATGATTGTGGCTTAGGTTGTGTATATGTGAATATTGGAGCTTGATTGGTGATATTGAAAAGCTTAAAAAGGGATTTGGTGGTGAAAAATCTGTTCTTGGAGGTATTGAGGCCTCGAGAGCTTGTGGATAAGTGGTTTGGAAGTGCTCCGGTTGAGCTTGGGAAATCGGCTAAGGTATGGTTTCGGTTTCCCGTATCTAATATGTAATGTGGTAGGAAATACTTAGGCTAGAGGCCCTAAGATAGGCATTGAATGGTTGGTGTTGTTGAATTGTTGATATATATGATGTGGTCATATATGTGATGATGATTAATGATGCCTTGGTGGTATGATGTATGAGAAATATGCATGTTGTGATATATGCTTGATGATTGGTTATGGTTGAATTGTGGGTTGAACCATGTTTATGGTGAGTATGATGTTGATTGTGTACAATAATGATTTATTGGGATTGGTGTTGTTGGAATTGGCATGAGGAAGAGTATATGATATGTCAATATGTTTGAGTTTGAGCCACTTGGGTGAAGTGGGTTAAAATGATGAGATAGTGATTTTGTAATTTGTGGTAAAGTGTCAATGTGTGAGTTGAGGAGGCTTGATGTTGAAATTGATGTATTTTGATTGATTTCAAAGGAAAGGGATGAAAATGGCATGTTTTGATTGATTTTGAAAAGAGTTGGAAATGGCTTGTTTTGAAAATGGCACTTTGTGGTTTTTATGAAAAACATGGATTTTGGGCATACTTTGGCAGGACATAACTTGGACTACAGATCTCTGTTTTGTGCCAAATTTATTTAGAAATGAAATTGGATCCGGGATGTCCATACCGTTCAAAGAACGGGTGAAAAACGATTTAAAATGAGGAAGTTATGTCCGTTGGAAGATTGGGGTTTAAATCTGTGAATTCTGCAGCTTTTAACTTAGAAAAATTTTTAGCAAAATGACCCCTTGCGCATGGGCGCACTTGGCGCGTACGCGCCGTTCTTCCCTAAAGCGCCATCCACGCGTGCGCGTGATGTGCGCGGGCGCACCGATTGTGCTACACCCAATGCCCAGCCATTTTCCAGAGAGTTATGCCAGAACTGTGCCGGTGTTGTGCCTGGGGCACGAGAACACCCACGCGTACGCGTGGTTGACGCGTGCGCGTCGATTGGCAAATTTTTAATCCACGCGTTAGCGTGCATGACGCTTGCGCGTCGATGAGTTTTCGAGGCCATCCACGCGTGCGCGTGGAGTGCGCGTACGCGTGGCCCTGTTTTCATCCCAAAGTTGATTTTTGAGTTTTAAAAGCCAAATCTCATACTTATAAGCCTCCGATCTCACCACTTATGTCTTAAATCATTATGATATGCCTAGCTATTAGAAAAGGAGCTAGTGAATGTGGTAACTTGCGAGTGAAGCAAGAAAAAAAATGAATGATCAATGAGGATCAAGCATGATTATGTGAGAGGCGGAGGATGGTGGTGGAAGTGCTTGTTATGCCATGGGCCGAAAGGCTGTGATTGATAATGAAACGGCTGGTTATGGATTTAACCATGAGCCGGATGGCCGGATGGCTAAGAATAAATGCATATATATGCTGTTGAATGAATTGTGAATGTTGCACTTCCATTATCGGAGATGAGAGTTTCCCTGGGAGAAAGCTGTGGCTAGCCACCACGTGCTCCAGGTTGAGACTTGAAGCTCTTTTGACCCTATGTCGTCAGGGTGGCCGGGCACTGTGAAAGCCCCGGATGAGCTCACCCCCATAAATATTCACCAGTGAAGGTGATGGATATGGATCATGATTATGATCAAGTTTATATTGAGTATAACTCGAGTTGGGGAGACACGACAGAGGGACAGTCCAATGGTTAACTGCCAGGACTTGTCGGGTTGGCTCTGTAACCGACAGATGATATCATCAGCCACTAGGGACAGGCATTCATCATATGCATACTATATGAATTGTTTGAGATTGCCTATTTGACTGCATATTACTTGCTAATTGTCTAAATGCCCTACTTGTTCCTAATTGTATATTTCTTGTTTGATATAACTGTGTTTGCTACATTATACTCCTGCTGGTGGTTGGGAGGTCTGAAGGAATTGGAAAGGGAAGTATTAGTTAGACTGAAGTATCTTTAGTCAGATGCCCTTTATGGTTTAGCTTGTTTATAAGCTTTGATATTATTTGGAGGAAGTTCTAGGATTGCCTTCGGCTTTCCTCTATTATTATGTATTATATATGTGGAAGCTGTTACCATGCTGGGGACCTCTGGTTCTCACCCATGCAGATTTTGTGGTTTTCAGATGTAGGACGTGATGTTTCTCGTTGAGGCATGCTGGAGACTTCTATAATTGCGAAGATCCTTTGTTCTTGGGGCTATTTTTTGGTTTATATGTTTTGCTTAGATATTTTTATCTCCATTAAATAATACAAACTGTGATGACTCCTCTTATGGGAGATTTTGGAGAATAGGTTTTATGTATTTGTGTCCCTTTGGGTTTCCTTTGGGGTTTTCCTTATTTTTATTATATGTATATATTGCTATGCTCGGACCGGTTATCTTCGCAGCCGGATTTTGAGTCTTGATATTCCTGTTTTTGACACTCCTTTGTATATATATAATCTCGCGTTGGTTTATCCTTGCTCGTTACGTTATCGATTGGAGTGTTGCGTTTTTGAGTTGCGGTTTTTGTTTACCCCTTTTTCTACAAAGGCTCCTAGTTATAATCAATCATTCATACTACTATACGTACTAGATTTTTATTTTAGAGGTCGTAATACCTTGCCATCTCCGAATTATGACTTAAGCATAAGACTCTGTATGGTAGGGTGTTACAATGGTAGTCCGACCACTCGGCGTTTTTGGGCAACAAGTTTCTAATCCCAACATTTTTGCATTTCATTTTAGTATTTTTAGTTGCATTTTCTTGCATTGCATATGTATATATTAAGCTTAGTCAAAATAATAAAATTTTTCAAGAATTTCACCTATAGGGCACCCCAATTGGTTGAAAAAACTTTTTTAGAACTTGCTTGAATTATATACTTTGTGGTTCACGTTTTTGAGCTAAGAACACAAGCATGTAAGATTTGAGCCTAATTGTGTGGTTACATCTTATGACCACTTATTTTCATTCTTGTGTGCAATATTCTCTCTCTATGATTGTAATATTTGATTTGTTTGATTCTTTATGTCCATTACTTTGTGTATACATGCATTTATATGATTGAGGCCATTGCTCAAATAGCTCACTCACCCAAATAGCTGATGCATGAAAACTTGTCTCTCAAGACAAGTATTGGATGGAAGAAATGAGGAGAAAAGCATGCAAAGTGGAGAATGCATGAGGAAACAAGAATTGGGAATCCATCGATGGGCGCACGTGTACAAGGCGCGCACACGTAAAAGTGATTTCGCATAGAGACGCGCACGTGTACATGACGCGTCCAGGGGATGAAGAAATAGCCAATCGACGCGCACGCGCACATGGCGCGTATGCGCTGATACTCGCACGTGACTCACTTAAAGGCAAAATGCTGGGGGCGATTTCTGAGCAGCCCAGGCCTAATTCCAACCTGTTTCTGAGTGTATTTCATGCAGAATTGAAGCCCAAGCAAAGGGGAGACCAATTGATTGTAGCATTAGCATCATGTAGTGTAGTTTCTAGAGAGAGAAGCTCCCTCTTCTCTTTAGAATTAGGGTAGATTAGGTTAATTTCATCTTAGATCTAGTTCCAATTTCATGTTCTCATCTTGTTTTCTCTACAATTTCATGTTTCTATTCTTGATTCCTCTTAGTTTTCATGTTAATTCCCCTTTTTGCTATCTTCTGTGATGATGAACTCTTGTTGGATTTGGATCTTTTCTTTAAAGCAATTTAATGTTTGATGTTCTTTTATTGTTGATTTGAGTTGAGATTTTACCTTCCTTGCAATTGGTAGTTAATAGATTTTATTACTCTTGCAATTTGTGATGTTTACTTTTATTGCATTCTACATGTTTGATGAAATGTTCTCTTTAGTTTTTGAGTAGTTCACTTTGCTATTGGCCTAAGTTAAGGGGATTGGCTAAACTTGAGTCATTGGGTATAATGAATTTGGTGACTTGAGAACCCTTGGTGATCAATTTGACACCCATTGATACTAACCCACTACTAAGTCAATTAGTAGATAGGTTGGGACTTATGGGTTGATGTGATCAAATCTATTTGACGTATTTCAAGCTTAGGAGTAGAGCTTACGTACTTAAGGCTTGTGGGAAGTAGACCTAATGGATTGGCATCTCATAACTATCAATATTTGATTGTTGACAAGGATGGTGATCTCAATTTCCCATGTCTTAGCCAAGAGTTCTTTACCTTGCTTTCTTTAATTGCTTGCTTGATTTACCTTTCTTACCATTTATTTTCCGCCCCTTATAAATCAAATCTCCTTGTTCCTTTATAGCCAAGAAGCATACACTTCATTGCAATTCCTCGTGAGACAACCCGGAGTCTAAATACTTCAGCTAATTTTCATTGGGGTTTGTACATGTGACAAAACCAAATTTTAATTTGATTTGAGGATTGACTATCGGTTTAGACTATACTAACAACAGAAATATTTTTTGGAATTCCGAACAGGTATAAATCCTTGTATCAACTGCCTCACTAGGAGGGGCGGGGCGGGCTTTCCCTCTTGCCACCCCTACTAACATGTGTATTTCATAATCTTTAACTTCCCAAAAAGATCTTTTTTCATATATGATGAGCGGATAATTTATACGCTTTTTGGCACTGTTTTTAGTATGTTTTTAGTACATTTTAGTTAGTTTTTAGTATGTTTTTATTAGTTTTTATTTAAAATTCACTTTTCTGGGCTTTACTATGAGTTTGTGTGTTTTTCTGTGATTTCAGGTAATTTCTGGCTGAAATTGAGGGACCTGAGCAAAAATCTGATTCAGAGGCTGAAAAAGGACTGCAGATGCTGTTGGATTCTGACCTCCCTGCACTTGAAGTGGATTTTCTAGAGCTACAGAAGCCCAATTAGCGCGCTTTCAATTTTGTTGGAAAGTAGACATTCTGGGCTTTCCAGAAATGTATAATAGTTCATACTTTGCCCGAGATTTGATAGCCCAAACCGGCGTTGCAAATCAGCTTCAGAATTCCCGGCGTTTAACGCCGGAACTGGCACAAAAATTGGAGTTAAACGCCCAAACTGGCACAAAAGCTGGCGTTTAACTCCAGGAAAAGTCTCTACACATGTAAGCTTCAATGCTCAGCCCAAGCACACACCAAGTGGACCCCGGAAGTGGATTTTTACGTCATTTACTCATTTCTGTATATCCTAGGTTACTAGTTCACTATAAATAGGCTATTTTGACATTGTACCTTTATCTCATGACACATTACACGTTTCTTATTGTATCTTCTACGGCATGAGTCTCTAAACCCCATGGTTGGGGGTGAGGAGCTCTGCTGTGTCTTGATGGATTAATGCAATTACTACTATTTTTCATTCAATCACGCTTGCTTCTATTCTAAGATATCACTTGTTCCTCAACTTGATGAATGTGATGATCCGTGACACTCATCATCATTCTCACCTATGAACGTGTGCCTGACACCACCTCCGTTCTACTTTAGATTGAGTGAATATCTCTTGGATTCCTTAATCAAAATCTTCGTGGTATAAGCTAGAAATGATGGCGGCATTCAAGAGAATCCGGAAGGTCTAAACTTTGTCTGTGGTATTCTGAGTAGGATTCGAGGATTGAATGACTGTGACGAGTTTCAAACTCCTGAAGGCTGGGCGTTAGTGACAGACACAAAAGAATCACTGGATTCTATTCCAACCTGATTGAGAATTGACAGATGATTAGCCGTGCTGTGACAGAGCGCATTGAACATTTTCACTGAGAGGATGGGAGGTAGCCATTGACAACGGTGAAACCCTACATACAGCTTGCCATGGAAGGAGCCTTGCGTGCATGAAGAAGAAGACAGTGGGAAAGCAGAGGTTCAGAAGATAGAGCATCTCCAAAACCTCAACCTGTTCTCCATTACTGCAAAACAAGTATCTATTTCATGTTCTTTTACTTTTCACAATTAAACTTTACCATAGATTGCTTCAAGCCGACAATCTCCGTGGGATCGACCCTTACTCACGTAAGGTATTACTTGGACGACCCAGTGCACTTGCTGGTTAGTTGTGCGGGATTGCAAAAGTGTGATTGCAATTTCGTGCTCCAAGTTTTTGGCGCCGTTGCCGGGGATTGTTCGAGTTTGGACAACTGACGGTTTATCTTGTTGCCTAGATTAGGACTATTTTATTTTTGTTGGTTTAGAGTCTTTTATTTGAGTTTAGTTTCATGTTTTAAGTTTGGTGTCAATTGCATGCTTTTGTTTTCTTTTAATTTTTCGAATTTGCATGTTCTTAGTCCTTTCTTGATCTTTAAAAATTCTAAGTTTGGTGTCTTTTTTGTGTTTTCCTTTAGGTTTTCGAAAATTTGAGTGTGATTTTCTAAAAATTTCTAAGTTTGGTGTCTTCTTTGTGTTTTCCTTTAAATCTTCGAAATTTTGCTTTAATTTTCAAAATCATATCTTTTCAATCATATCTTTTTAATTGTTAATTCCAAAATCTTTTTATTTAATTAATTGATTTAGTTTTCAATTTGCTTTGATTTTATTTTCTTTTAGCTTTCAAAATTTTATTTTCTTTTCCATTTATTTTATTATTTTCGGTCATTTTTAATTAAAAACAAATATATATATATATATATAATAATATCCACATCATTTACCTTTCTCCATCATAGACCTAAGTGGAATTGAGCAGTCCAGAAGGACTCTGGGGTCATATGCTACCCCCATTACAGCTGCATATGGGAGTAGTATATGTATACCTCCCATTAAAGCAAGCAACTTTGAGCTAAATCCTCAACTCATTATCATGGTGCAGCAAAATTGCCAGTATTCCAATCTTCCACAGGAAGAACGTATTGAGTTTCTGGCACAGTTCTTACAAATTGCTGACACAGTACATGATAAAGAAGTGGATCAGGATGTCTACAGATTGTTACTGTTTTCGTTTGCTGTAAAATATCAAGCTAAGAGGTGGTTGAATAACCAACCCACAACAAGCATAAAAACATGAAAACAGTTATCAGACAAATTTTTGAATCAATTTTACCCTCCAAAAAGGATGACACAGCTAAGGCTGAACATCCAAGGCTTTAAACAAGAGGATAATGAATCCCTTTATAATGCTTGGGAGAGGTATAGAGGTATGCTAAGGAAATACCCCTCTGAAATGTTTTCAGAGTGGGTACAGTTAGACATCTTCTATTATGGGCTTACAGAAAAAGCTCAGATGTCTTTAGACTACTCAGCTGGTGGATCTATACACATGAGGAAGACGATTGAAGAGGCTCAAGAGCTCATAGATACGGTTGCTAGAAATCAACATTTATACTCAAGCAGTGAGTCCTCTATAAAAGAAGAAGCTATGGCAGTAATTACTGATCCTAACCCTCAAGAACAGATGGTTGAGCTTAATCAGCAATTACTCATGATGACAAAACAGTTAGCAGAATTTAAAGAGATGCTCCAAGAAACTAAAATTGCTAACAAGAATATGGAAGCACAATTAAATCAGACAAGACAGCAACTATCTAAACAGATAACAGAAGAATGCCAAGCTGTTAAATTAAAGAGTGGGAAGACGTTGAATGTATCAACTCAAAGCAGCAGAAAGCTAAGAAAGGAACAACTGACAGAGGATGACCAACCAACTACCCAAAATCCCTCTGACGACAGTAAGAGCCTAGAGAGGAATGATTCTGGCGTTCAAACGCCAGAAAAGGGTAAGAAAGTTGTGTTAAATGCCCAATGGGTAGCCAATTCTGGCGTTCAAACGCCAGAAAAGGGTTGCAATCTGGCGTTAAACGCCCAAAAAGCACCCAATCCTGGCGTTTAAATGCCACAAAGGGGTCAGACACTTGCAAGTGCTGATAACAACCCCCTTAAGCAGGCTTCTCCAACCACTTCTGTAGGAAATAAACCTGCAGCAACTAAGGTTGAAGAGTATAAAGCCAAGATGCCTTATCCTCAGAAACTCTGCCAAGCGGAACAGGATAAACAATTTGCTCGCTTTGCAGACTATCTCAGGACTCTTGAAATAAAGATTCCATTTGTAGAGGCACTTGAGCAAATACCTTCTTATGCTAAGTTCATGAAAGAGATATTAAGTCATAAGAAGGATTGGAGAGAAACTGAAAAGGTGTTTCTCACTGAAGAATGCAGTGCAGTCATTCTGAGAAGCTTACCAGAGAAGCTTCAAGATCCAGGAAGCTTTATGATACCATGCACATTAGAAGGTGCTTGTACCAAGACAGCCCTATGTGACCTTGGAGCAAGTATCAACCTAATACCTGCATCCACTATCAGAAAGCTTGGGTTGACTGAAGAAGTCAAACCAACCCAGATATGTCTCCAACTTGCTGATGGCTCCATTAAATATCCATCAGGCATAATTGAGGACATGATTGTCAAGGTTGGGCCATTTGCCTTTCCAACTGACTTTGTAGTGCTGGAAATGGAGGAGCACAAGAGTGCAACTCTCATCCTAGGAAGACCATTCCTAGCAACTGGACGAACTCTCATTAATGTACAAAAAGGGGAAGTGACCCTGAGAGTCAATGAGGATGAGTTCAAGTTGAATGCTGTCAAAGCTATGCAGCATCCAGACACATCAAATGACTGCATGAGCGCTGATATTATTGATTCTTTGGTGGAAGAGATCTATATGACTGAGAGTCTCGAATCAGAGCTAGAGGATATCTTTAAAGATGTTCAGCCTGACCTGGAGGAACCAGAGGAAATAAAAGAACCTCTGAAAATTCCTCAGGAAGAGGATAAGCCTCCTAAACCCGAGCTCAAGCCACTACCACCATCCCTAAAGTATGCATTTCTGGGAGAAGGTGACACTTTTCCAGTGATCATAAGCTCTGCTTTAAACTCACAGGAAGAGGAAGCACTAATTCAAGTGCTAAGGACACACAAGACAGCTCTTGGGTGGTCCATAAGTGATCTTAAGGGCATTAGCCCAGCAAGATGCATGCACAAGATCCTCTTGGAAGATAATGCCAAGCCAGTGGTTCATCCACAGAGGTGGCTAAATCCAGCCATGAAGGAGGTGGTGCAGAAAGAGGTCACTAAGTTACTAGAGGCTGGGATTATTTATCCTATTTCTGATAGCCCCTGGGTGAGCCCTGTCCAAGTTGTCCCCAAGAAGGGAGGCATGAAAGTGGTTCATAATGAAAAGAATGAACTGGTTCCTACAAGAACAGTTACAGGGTGGCGTATGTGTATTGACTACAGAAGGCTCAATACAGCCACCAAAAAGGATCATTTTCCTTTACCATTCATAGACCAAATGCTGGAAAGACTAGCGAGTCATGATTATTACTGCTTTTTGGATGGGTATTCAGGCTATAATCAAATTGCAGTGGACCCTCAAGATCAAGAGAAAATAGCATTCACCTGTCCTTCTGGCGTGTTTGCTTACAGAAGAATGCCGTTTGGTCTATGCAAAGCACCTGCTACC
The DNA here is from genome assembly GCF_003086295.3 of Arachis hypogaea. Taxonomy (NCBI): domain Eukaryota; kingdom Viridiplantae; phylum Streptophyta; class Magnoliopsida; order Fabales; family Fabaceae; genus Arachis; species Arachis hypogaea. The sequence goes on from NC_092044.1 coordinate 40,884,756, forward strand.
TTTCAGAGGTGCATGCTCTCCATCTTCTCTGATATGGTAGAGAAGTTCCTGGAAGCCTTCATGGATGACTTCTCAGTATTTGGAGACTCATTCAACTCCTGTCTTGATCATCTAGCACTTGTCCTGAAAAGATGCCAAGAGACTAACCTGGTCTTAAACTGGGAGAAATGTCATTTTATGGTGACTGAAGGAATTGTCCTTGGGCATAAAATTTCAAGCAAGGGAATATAGGTGGATTAAGCAAAGGTAGAGGTAATTGAAAAATTCCCACCACCTACCAATGTTAAGGCAATCAGAAGCTTTCTGGGACATGCAGGATTCTACAGAAGGTTTATAAAGGATTTTTCAAAAATTGCAAAACCTCTAAGCAACCTGCTAGCTGCTGACACACCATTTGTGTTTGACACACAGTGTCTGTAGGCGTTTGAGACCCTGAAAGCCAAGCTGGTCACAGCACTAGTGATCTCTGCACCAGACTGGACATTACCATTCGAACTAATGTGTGATGCCAGTGACCATGCCATTGGTGCAGTGTTGGGACAGAGACATAACAAGCTTCTGCACGTCATTTATTATGCTAGCCGTGTTCTAAATGCGCACAGAAGAATTACACAACCACAGAAAAAGAGTTACTTGCAGTGGTTTATGCCATTGACAAGTTTAGATCCTATTTAGTAGGGTCAAAAGTGATTGTGTACACTGACCATGCTGCTCTTAAATACTTACTCACAAAGCAGGATTCAAAACCCAGGCTCATAAGGTGGGTGTTGCTTCTGCAAGAGTTTGATATAGAAATAAGAGACAGAAAAGGGACAGAGAACCAGGTAGCTGATCATCTGTCCCGAGTGGCTGATGATATCATCTGTCGGTTATATAGCCAACCCGACACGTCCTGGTAGCTAACCATGGACAGAAACACCCCTCGCGGAGCAAGTAGGTTTGAGCTACAACCCCATTGCTACTACCCGCTCAACCCAGAGCTAGTGGAATAACCACTACTGCGGCTACTACCCAGGCGGGTGTTTAACAGCTCAACCTGGAGCGAGTGGAATCACCACTACTACCGCTACTACCCAGGCATCACAGTCTCTAACCTGGAGCAAGTGGGATGAACCACAACCCTTGCTACTACCCAGGCATCTCAAGTATATATTCATTCAGTTCCAACCATGGATCAACATCCATCTAAGCCATCCGGCTTAAATTCATAATTCATAGTCAGCCATACAGCCCACAACTCATTCGGCAATCAGCCATAAAACAATATCATACACAACCATTCCAGCTCACGGTTCAATCCAGAACCAGCCAATATTCATAATCATACACAGCCTTTTCGGCCCATAACAAAACAGCACTTCCATATTCAACATCATCAAATTCATAAAACCGGCATTTAAGCCATAAATCACTTTTCTCAAGCCATTTCACTTTGAAATCAAATTTCAATTCTTTTCAGCCTTGGCTTTAAAGGATCTCATTTCTCAAATCATCTCAGGCTCATAAGCCAAATTTTCTAAAAGTGAGTTCCTTTTTAAAACAAAGCCACTCTCGGCATTCTCTTTCCAAACTTCCAAACCATGGCAAGTTAAAGATTTATTTCAAAGCATTCAAAATCACCCATCCAACAATGTGATTTTATAACAAAAGTTTCTCGGCAGAGTCCCAAGTCTTTAGGGAAGGTCAACCTATATCAATTCCTAAAAATTCATTGAAACTCTTAAAATCATAGATTTCTCGGTTCAAGTAAATAAAACTGAATTTACTATAAAACCGGCCATACAAAATCACAAGTTCCAACCCGGTCCAAAAATCAATTCATTTAAAACAAAACTGGTTCATTTGAATCAAACCACTTTCAGGTTTCTTTTTTTTTTTTTGAACCCATTTTTCTAACTCTTCCAAAATGCCTCAAACTTGATTAATCAATCAAAAGTCTAGATTCCTTTGAAATCACTAAAAACTCCTTTTTATATTAAAATCAATATTAGAGCATCATTCTTTCCTTCAGTGATTCAAACGGTAAAAATAGTTCAGTTCTAAATAAGCCGAACTCAACGCATAAAGTTCATTAAATAAATTAAGCTTGAAAACATAAATATCCTCTTAATAAATCAAATAATACAATTCCTCAAATCCAACCCTTTTTCAATAACTTTACAAACAAGAGTAGGATTTTTGTAGAAATTTCGGCAGCACCTCCCCTAAAACGTGGACTTTTGCCACCCGGTTCGGGTCCCAACTAAACCATTTCTCATTCCTTTTCAACAGCTCAAAACCAGAAATCAATTTAAAGCAAGCTAAATCCAACAACTGCCTCAGTGGCGTATCTCAAGGAAACCATTTCAAAATCAACTCAATATTAAGCGTTTTAATTCATTTCCAAAACTTTAAAGAAGTGGCTCAATAATAAATCATTTGTCCAAAACCAAGTCAATTAAAGTAAACCAGGCTGAATTCAAAAGTACATTCGACTTTTCAAATCATCAAAACAATTAACTCAAACCAAATTAATCCTCAGCGGATTAAACTCAAATTTCAAATCTTTAAAGAATCAACCTCAAAACATTACATTTCACAAGCCGCACAACAATTCAGTCAAATCAACATCCATAATCATTCGAGTCAATCAAATAATACATAAGGCAGATACAATCACCAAATACACAATATCTCACATCAGTATCCATATGTAATAATTCCGATACATAAAACACAATTTTTTTTGGAAAGCGCCCCTACCTCAAAACGCAATCCCATAACCCAAACGCGTCATAGAATCCTTTCCACCTCAGCCCGAACCGACGGCAACCAAAACCTCAGCTCCCAGCCACTTTCGCAATATCCATCGCAACACTAATCGCAACGTACAATAACTGTGACTCAATCTTATAGCGATTAACGCCGCAAAACCTCAGCATATGATAACAGAATAGTAACTAGAGAGCTTTCAAATAAAAAAAATGCTTACCGAACGAAGAAGGAACGGCTGAACCGGAACAGCGGCGATCACCGAACCGGTTTGGCGGTAATCCGGCAGCCACCTCAAGCGGCAGCGGCGACCGGACTCCGGCGATGAAGACTGAAACCCACATACAGAAACAGTAAGGCTTCCAAAATCTTAAACGAACGAAAACCGAATCCAAAACCCTTACCGGCCAACTTTTCCGGCGACGGCAGCAGGGTCTCGATTGGCAAAAGCTGAGTCCAGAGCTCCGACGGTGCTTCCAGAGGTCACAGAACCTTTCCCGGCGGTCGGAATCACAGAGATACAGCTCTCTTCTCCGGTAGCAACACCTGCGGCGGCCTGAATCCCTCTGCCGGCGGCGGTTTAGGCTTACCATTATTAGCAGCAGCGAGCTCAGATGGTGGCAGCGACGTGAGGCGGCGGCGTCTTCTCCCCACCTGCGGCAACCCTTGGCGGCGACGCACAGAACTCCTTTAGCGGCAACGAGGGTGGAGCTTCTCCTCAGCCCGTGGCTCGCAGCTCACGTTTCCCCTCTCAACGGCGCTCTTCCATTCGCGCCTCCAATGGCACCGGCGAAGGCAGCTTCTGTGGCAATGGCAAGGAAGCTCGCGACGGTGACCGGCGACGTCAGACCCTAGCACTGGCGGCGGCACATCGCGAACCCTCCCCGCAAGGCCTTCCCGTCACTCTCTTCGCGATTAGCAATGGCAAATGACGAGCTTCGACGGCGACGCGTGGCACGATGGCGGCGGCGCCGTGGCATCGACAAAGCACGGCGAACTGGAGAGCGAACAGCGGCGGCTCTGCACAGCGCGGCAGCAGTGAGCTCTCTCTCTCTCCCCCTGACCGGCGCACTCTCCCCTCTTTCCGTTTTCTGCTTCTGTTTCCTTTTCTCTTAGGAAACTGTTGGGTTACAGGTTCGCTGAAGGGAAGAAGATAGGGGTGGCGGCTGCTATGCTTAGGAATTAGGGTTTCATTTTTGAAACTTAGGGTTAGGGGCAATATAGTAATTTCACATAAAAGTAGGGATAATATGGTAATTGAAACCCAAATTAAATCCAACACTAACCATATATAGGAAAATACTATTTGCTCATCAACTTTACAAGTTATTTTCAATAAAATGTCCAAATCCAAAAATTTAGAAATAATATAATTAATTTCTCTATTTTCCAAAATAGCAATATCAATATATTAAAATATTGATTATTTAGTCCATATCTTATAAAATCTTTATTATTTCATAACTATCAACTTTATAATTTAAATATAGAAAATAATCCAATTATTATAAAATTGGATAATAATCAAAACTCGTCTCAAATCCAATAAATCAAAAATTGCCTTAATTATTTTTAATTAAATAATTTCTGAAATTAAGGTTATAAATAACTATATGATTTGGGACATGATCATAAAAAGACTTTTCAAAGGTTCTGGGTCTTACATTCTACCCACCTTATAAAAATTTTCGCCCTCGAAAATTGATACAAAACAAAAGAAATTTCATAACAGTTCACCCTTGAACACATTTACGGAAGAAGCAAAAATATCTCAAAATATAAACATATATATATATATATATATATATATATATATATATATATATATATATATATATACGGTCTTCAAATACTTGGATGATCATATGCATAAAGATACAAAGGTAGGATTGTAATTGCAGAGTAAACGTTACAAGATAGACTCAATGCACAAGGTCACATGATCTCAAGGCTTTACAAACACTTGAGGTAACAAAATAAGGTGCAAATCACGATAGGCGTTCACAAAGTAAAGTGGCAATTAGTGTGGTAAAAGGCTGCAAGGCATGTTGGTATCTAAACAACGGCATAATTCGCTGACGAATCTCGTTCCCACTTCAGAACTTCGATTTCCCAACTCCACCAAATATTTTACAACCTCATAGCCAAACATACGCCTAACACCCGTAAACTCGTTTGCAAGGGACAAAACACCCACAACTCATAACATTGTACACCTACCCCTTCAACTTCCATATACACCTCACGATTTAAGAACTAACGCATCGCGCTACGTATACGTCTACAAGTCGCACGTGATATCAAAACAATTCTCGAGTCTACTCCGAAGGATACAAGATTTAGAAAGGAGAGTCAAATGTCAAGGATAGTACTCATAGGTTAGAAAGAATATATATCCAATTCCAGACAAACAAGGATGCTCAAGCAATGAAATTTGCTAGAAATAAATCAATTGACAACTTCAAAGATAACCCTTGGGTCAAAGAAGTTCAATAGGATCAACAAGAAAACCAGCGCATCAGTTTGAAACAAACTCAAACTGAGTCGATGAAGTATGAGGTCTACAGAAGAGAATATTTCAAACCCAAGACAAAGCTCACAGAACTCAAGAGCACGATTACAAATACTTTCGAATACATTGTTTTTAAAAGAATCGAAAACTTGCAAGAAAGTCACCTCGCAGTTTAAAAGAAGGTTAAGCAACAAACATCCTTCAAAAGAGTAACAAAAACATAAACGTGGCTTTGCTTTAATACAATTTCATGTTGAAACAGATCATGTAGAATTTTAAAACAAACTGTACACACTAAGAGCAAAAGTATTTCCTCAACTATTTTGGAAAGATAGTTAGGTGTACAATCTTAATCAAAAGCAATCATAAAACTCGGAAGAGAAATCGAATGCTCGTTCAAAAATTCTCAAAATCCATATTCAAACAAGCGTGGATAACATTTATAGCGAGGACAAAAGAGGAAGTTAAACTCTCTTTAGAAAAGAAATTCCGAGATAAAATTTTGCTTACAATTTGGTAAGGAAATAAGTGGTGCGATACAAACGAACAGGTTTCCATTAAACAATGAAGCTTCTCAAAACTTCATTTAAAATAGCACATGTCAACTTTAAATCATCTTTGTCAAAACTGAACAATGGCTTCAATTTCAATCAAGCAACAAAAAAATAAATTCAGTTTCGAACCTTTTCAAAGAGAATTCAAAAGTTCAAAAAAGTCTGAAACAAGAATCCAAAGTATACTTGAAATCACCATCTCAGAAGGATATTCAAGAAAATTAGGATGTACAAAAAAAAGAGTCAAGCCATGCAAGAAAGGGTTTTAAATCAAGGTAGTTCAAACAAGATTCACTAGTCGTGAAACATCCAACAAGCTTCCAATTGACCCAAAAGAAGAGTCGTAGGAAAAGACAACTCAATCATTAGTAATTTCTCAAGGATAAATCTTTGACTAAAAACTTTTGTAAAGATAATGAGAGGATACATAAATGATGCACTATTTTGAAACGAATCAAACTAACTCACATAAGAATGAGATTCACAAGATTGGAAAAACCAAGTTCAATGGTAATGTTCACAAATTGCAAAAGATTAGTTAAAAATAAGGTCAAGTGTGATATTCATATAGATGGAAGGTTTAGTAGAGAATTTAGTCCGTTCATAGGAAGAAAGCTATGAGTCCAACACTCTCAAAAGAACAACAATGGCATAAATCATATAGCATGCTAAATCAAACTCAATTCAAAATAAATTAAGTAAAGCTTATCAAATGAGACTCAACTGGGACAAAAGTGAAAAAGCTTTCCTTTCCAAAATTTTGAAAAATATCCAAATGCCTAATCAAATGAAGATGTGCGTTGGAACCGTAGTAAAATTACTAGAAAGTCAAATTGTATTTTAAAGTAAATGTAGTTCCATAAACCAGTAAAAGTACATGCAATATATTAGAGATAAATAGTCATTAGACTGTATAAGAAATCTTCAAAGTTCATATATAGTATATATCTATTCAATAGAAATTTTCATAAAAATCTCAAAAATTGGCTATAATCACTGTTAAATAAGAGAAAAATTGAATCAACAATCTCTCCAATAATGAACTCGAAATCCGGAGTAAAAAGGCACAGCGCATCAAGACAAGTTCAAAGCTATATCAAAGAATACATGAATCAAGAAGAACCCAAATAGAGGAAGATAGACGCAACAAGGATTTTAAATAAGCATATGCACTTAAGATCAACAAGAATGCATATGAATAGAGAAACAGAGTGGAAACATCAAATTACTTTTCAAGAGGAGTAGCAACAAGAACTTCAAGTTAGGATATGAAAGAACAGGTCGACTCGAACAAAATCCAAGACACATAACTGAGCAGCCTCGAGAAAAGTTTTCAACGTTCCCAGAACCCGCGATTCGCTTAACTCAAAACTCGGATTTTATCTATGATAACTCATTAGTGCTTTCATATACAAAATTCACTAGTATTAAGCCGGCCAAACTTAATACCAAGAATCATGCCATGCAAGACTAACAGCGTTAATCAATAGATCGTCATGTACATAAAGCTCTAATTCTCGTCATTCGACAAGACCTAATACATGACAAATGCTCAGAGTATGCAATTGAAGCATAGTTGGTCCATTCCTCAGGCTCTACAGGAAGGACCGCTCTGATACCATAATGTAACGCCCTAACTACCAAAGCTCACGCTTCCGGCTGCGCAACTCTGATAGCTTGGACATTACGACGACTTTTATACTATTTAATACTAAAATATGAGCCTGTTTAAAACTTTAAACCGCAACACCACTCCCAAAAACACTTTTCTATATAACGTACATCAATACATATCATACAACTTACATAAACTCATAAGGAATACATCCATATATATACGTACAAATATATAAGTAATAGTACATGCATTAGCCAAATCAATTCCTATCCCTCTTACAGAATATATCAAGATAAAGGCGAGGGTACAACAAATAAAAACTAAGGCAATACAGAGCATTTCAACAACTAAATAAATTCTTCGAGACTTCTGCGCCCATATCCTGAAAGGGGAAAAATATAGGGGGTGAGAACATCATCCTCGAAAGGGTTCTCAGTAGAGGGTTTTTGGGAATTACTGTAATAGGATACATGAAGATAAACCGTACCAGTGATTAGCAACCGTCTTATGCCTCTTTTCAAAAACAACGGTTTATAATAAAAGATAAATATGAAATCCTTTTCTGAAAGAGGAAACTGTTCATTTAAAACAATATTCAAAAGCCTTTCAAAAGGTTTATCTATACTGAACCAAAATAGCCTTTCATAGTTTTCCAAACCAGAAACATAAAACCAGAATCAACCATCGGTCCATCTCATTTCAACCACGGCCCTAGGCCCAAACAATCCGACCACGGCCCTAGGCCCAAACAATCCAATCACCAACCAAATCACCACAATCCAACAGAGTCCCAGATGCAAACACAGATAGGAAGTTCAAGCACAAACAAACAGTTACAGCAAGTAGAACAATTAGCAGTTAATCGCATAGGCAAACCAAGTACAATATGCACACCCAAACAATGTCACATAGATGCATATGATGCATGCCTGTCCCTAGTGGCTGATGATATCATCTGTCGGTTATATAGCCAACCCGACACGTCCTGGTAGCTAACCATGGACAGAAACACCCCTCGCGGAGCAAGTAGGTTTGAGCTACAACCCCATTGCTACTACCCGCTCAACCCAGAGCTAGTGGAATAACCACTACTGCGGCTACTACCCAGGCGGGTGTTTAACAGCTCAACCTGGAGCGAGTGGAATCACCACTACTACCGCTACTACCCAGGCATCACAGTCTCTAACCTGGAGCAAGTGTGACGAACCACAACCCTTGCTACTACCCAGGCATCTCAAGTATATATTCATTCAGTTCCAACCATGGATCAACATCCATCTAAGCCATCCGGCTTAAATTCATAATTCATAGTCAGCCATACGGCCCACAACTCATTCGGCAATCAGCCATAAAACAATATCATACACAACCATTCCAGCTCACGGTTCAATCCAGAACCAGCCAATATTCATAATCATACACAGCCTTTTCGGCCCATAACAAAACAGCACTTCCATATTCAACATCATCAAATTCATAAAACCGGCATTTAAGCCATAAATCACTTTTCTCAAGCCATTTCACTTTGAAATCAAATTTCAATTCTTTTCAGCCTTGGCTTTAAAGGATCTCATTTCTCAAATCATCTCAGGCTCATAAGCCAAATTTTCTAAAAGTGAGTTCCTTTTTAAAACAAAGCCACTCTCGGCATTCTCTTTCCAAACTTCCAAACCATGGCAAGTTAAAGATTTATTTCAAAGCATTCAAAATCACCCATCCAACAATGTGATTTTATAACAAAAGTTTCTCGGCAGAGTCCCAAGTCTTTAGGGAAGGTCAACCTATATCAATTCCTAAAAATTCATTGAAACTCTTAAAATCATAGATTTCTCGATTCAAGTAAATAAAACTGAATTTACTATAAAACCGGCCATACAAAATCACAAGTTCCAACCCGGTCCAAAAATCAATTCATTTAAAACAAAACTGGTTCATTTGAATCAAACCACTTTCAGGTTTCTTTTTTTTTTTTTGAACCCATTTTTCTAACTCTTCCAAAATGCCTCAAACTTGATTAATCAATCAAAAGTCTAGATTCCTTTGAAATCACTAAAAACTCCTTTTTATATTAAAATCAATATTAGAGCATCATTCTTTCCTTCAGTGATTCAAACGGTAAAAATAGTTCAGTTCTAAATAAGCCGAACTCAACGCATAAAGTTCATTAAATAAATTAAGCTTGAAAACATAAATATCCTCTTAATAAATCAAATAATACAATTCCTCAAATCCAACCCTTTTTAAATAACTTTACAAACAAGAGTAGGATTTTTGTAGAAATTTCGGCAGCACCTCCCCTAAAACTTGGACTTTTGCCACCCGGTTCGGGTCCCAACTAAACCATTTCTCATTCCTTTTCAACAGCTCAAAACCAGAAATCAATTTAAAGCAAGCTAAATCCAACAACTGCCTCAGTGGCGTATCTCAAGGAAACCATTTCAAAATCAACTCAATATTAAGCGTTTTAATTCATTTCCAAAACTTTAAAGAAGTGGCTCAATAATAAATCATTTGTCCAAAACCAAGTCAATTAAAGTAAACCAGGCTGAATTCAAAAGTACATTCGACTTTTCAAATCATCAAAACAATTAACTCAAACCAAATTAATCCTCAGCGGATTAAACTCAAATTTCAAATCTTTAAAGAATCAACCTCAAAACATTACATTTCACAAGCCGCACAACAATTCAGTCAAATCAACATCCATAATCATTCGAGTCAATCAAATAATACATAAGGCAGATACAATCACCAAATACACAATATCTCACATCAGTATCCATATGTAATAATTCCGATACATAAAACACAATTTTTTTTGGAAAGCGCCCCTACCTCAAAACGCAATCCCATAACCCAAACGCGTCATAGAATCCTTTCCACCTCAGCCCGAACCGACGGCAACCAAAACCTCAGCTCCCAGCCACTTTCGCAATATCCATCGCAACACTAATCGCAACGTACAATAACTGTGACTCAATCTTATAGCGATTAACGCCGCAAAACCTCAGCATATGATAACAGAATAGTAACTAGAGAGCTTTCAAATAAAAAAAATGCTTACCGAACGAAGAAGGAACGGCTGAACCGGAACAGCGGCGATCACCGAACCGGTTTGGCGGTAATCCGGCAGCCACCTCAAGCGGCAGCGGCGACCGGACTCCGGCGATGAAGACTGAAACCCACATACAGAAACAGTAAGGCTTCCAAAATCTTAAACGAACGAAAACCGAATCCAAAACCCTTACCGGCCAACTTTTCCGGCGACGGCAGCAGGGTCTCGATTGGCAAAAGCTGAGTCCAGAGCTCCGACGGTGCTTCCAGAGGTCACAGAACCTTTCCCGGCGGTCGGAATCACAGAGATACAGCTCTCTTCTCCGGTAGCAACACCTGCGGCGGCCTGAATCCCTCTGCCGGCGGCGGTTTAGGCTTACCATTATTAGCAGCAGCGAGCTCAGATGGTGGCAGCGACGTGAGGCGGCGGCGTCTTCTCCCCACCTGCGGCAACCCTTGGCGGCGACGCACAGAACTCCTTTAGCGGCAACGAGGGTGGAGCTTCTCCTCAGCCCGTGGCTCGCAGCTCACGTTTCCCCTCTCAACGGCGCTCTTCCATTCGCGCCTCCAATGGCACCGGCGAAGGCAGCTTCTGTGGCAATGGCAAGGAAGCTCGCGACGGTGACCGGCGACGTCAGACCCTAGCACTGGCGGCGGCACATCGCGAACCCTCCCCGCAAGGCCTTCCCGTCACTCTCTTCGCGATTAGCAATGGCAAATGACGAGCTTCGACGGCGACGCGTGGCACGATGGCGGCGGCGCCGTGGCATCGACAAAGCACGGCGAACTGGAGAGCGAACAGCGGCGGCTATGCACAGCGCGGCAGCAGTGAGCTCTCTCTCTCTCCCCCTGACCGGCGCACTCTCCCCTCTCTCCGTTTTCTGCTTCTGTTTCCTTTTCTCTTAGGAAACTGTTGGGTTGCAGGTTCGCTGAAGGGAAGAAGAAAGGGGTGGCGGCTGCTATGCTTAGGAATTAGGGTTTCATTTTTGAAACTTAGGGTTAGGGGCAATATAGTAATTTCACATAAAAGTAGGGATAATATGGTAATTGAAACCCAAATTAAATCCAACACTAACCATATATAGGAAAATACTATTTGCTCATCAACTTTACAAGTTATTTTCAATAAAATGTCCAAATCCAAAAATTTAGAAATAATATAATTAATTTCTCTATTTTCCAAAATAGCAATATCAATATATTAAAATATTGATTATTTAGTCCATATCATATAAAATCTTTATTATTTCATAACTATCAACTTTATAATTTAAATATAGAAAATAATCCAATTATTATAAAATTGGATAATAATCAAAACTCGTCTCAAATCCAATAAATCAAAAATTGCCTTAATTATTTTTAATTAAATAATTTCTGAAATTAAGGTTATAAATAACTATATGATTTGGGACATGATCATAAAAAGACTTTTCAAAGGTTCTGGGTCTTACATCTTGCCTTGGCTTCACAGCACGGCTTCTATTGTCATCAGGTCAGTCGCACTTTCACCTCATGGGTTCTCTTAAGAACTGCGAGAAGTCAGCCAAGTTGCCTTCCCGAATTGCTTATTCCAGAGCATCCTTCAAGTCGAAGCAATCTTGGGTTTTTACGGCCGAAACCCTTGTGGTAGTCATAGTATAGGTTCTTGTTTCCGCTGGTTCTATCTTTGAGCTGGCGAGGCTTCGACAAGATGCCTTTGTCGGCTATCTGTTGGTACACCTCAACGATCATGGCCGTCAAAGGGGTATAGTTAGTAAACTTTCTTACCCGGGGGGAACGACTTGAGGGGTTTAGTTGGTCCTCCGTCCTTGGAATGCTCCTTGGGCTTTTCCCCGTTCCCGGGCTGACGAACATGATGATAGGCGGGCTGTCGCTTGTTGGCTGCCGCCACTTGGCTGACCTCCTCGTCATTGATGTACTCTCTCACAACATTCTGGATTTCCTACATTGTCCACACAGGTTTGGTGGTGAGGTGTTTCCTGAAATCTTAGTTCAACAGCCCGTTTGTCAGACACAGGCTGGCCACTGAGTTGGTCAGGCCGTCAATCTCTAGGCATTCGTCGTTGAACCTATCCAGATACTTCCTGGTCGGTTCCACGCTTCTTTGGATCACCCCTAGAAGGTTCATCGGGTGCTTGACCTTGTCAATACGCGTGGTGAACTGTGCTAGAAAGCCACGAGTTATGTCCGCGAAAGTCGTCATGAACCCCTGAGGGAGCGCATTGAACCACCAGATTGCCGGCCCCGTTAGGGTCACGGGAAAAGCGCGACATCTCACCTCGTCGCCCACACCCTCCAGGTTCATCCTGGCCTCGAAGGCCGTTAGGTGTTCCTGGGGGTCCTGAGTTCCGTCATATCTCATGTCCGTGGGCTTGTCGAAGTGTTTCGGCAGCCGGACCTCGAGAATGGAGTAGTGGAAAGGGGTTGCTCCCATGATTACGGGATTTCGTCGTCTTCTCAGTCTCTCCCTGCTCTCTTCTCGGACTTCCTCCTCAGCGTGTCTCGCTAAGGGTCGAGTGTAGATTATGGGGTCTTGTCGTCTCCTCGGTATTTCTCTACTTTTCCCCTGGTCCTCCGACTTCGCACGGGTCATGGGGGATCGGGAACTCGTTGCACGCCTGGCATGGTGCCTCCGGGGGATTCTACCTCGGGCTTCCCCTCTCCTCTGAGGAGACCGGGAGCGAGGTTGGCTCGAGTCGGGCTGGTAGCGCTCCCTGGTCGTCAACTCTCTCTCTCTCTCTCTCTCTCTCTCTCTCTCTCTCTCTCTCTCTCTCTCTCTCTCTCTCTCTCTCTCTCTCTCTCTCTCTCTCTCCAGATTTTGCACCCTATGGTGCAACTCTTGCATTATTCTTGCGCTGTCGCTTCCCGTTCCTTTGAAAGGATGCCTTTCCTTAGAACGGGTGGAGAGCTCGTCCCCACGGGAGGGGGATCTCGTGCGTTCGCGGGAAGAAACCAAAGAGGCCGCCCTACTGATTCGGTGAGCGTTCTCCTCTACGCGCGCGGCTCGCCTCCATCTTGCCCTTCCACCGGGCCTAGCAGGAAGTCCATTCAGGCCAAGGATCCCCACAGACGGTGCCAATGTTTGGTAGGTCGGTTCCTGAATGGGTCGGAGATGCTATGAGTGTGCGTGTGGTTGGAAGGGACCTGGCTCTGGGCGGCTGGTGCGTGAGTAGATCTCCCTGGCTAGCGCTGGTAAGCAAGGAATGGGGCTTCACGACCTCCCGAGTTGTTGTAGTGAAGGGGGGGAGCCACCTGCAAAAAGGACTCCAACGCTCAAGTCAGAATCCGTACAAGGTGGTAGAAAAAGTTATGGTTAAGTGACGTACCTTTGGAGAGGGGTAGGGCCCTCCCCTTATATAGTTTGTATTAGGGAGGATCCCTCCTTCCAGAAAGTTTCATTCCCAGCTGTCAAGTGCCTCGTGAGAGGAGAGGTGACAGACAAATCTCTTCCCAGTTTGAACTGTACGAGTTCGTCGAATCGGCCGGTCGAACCAAAATACTAAGCCAACTGGACTAGACCATAACACTAATGATACTCAAGCTACAGATTTTACTTGTGAAAATTGTAAAATAGAATATTTAATACATTCAATCTACTAAAAATAAAAACTTTACAATTTAGATATACAACGGAAAAAACAAAAATCACCCTAACATTTTCGTACTTGCTTTGCCGCTCTGATCCCTCCTTATTCCTTAAGCAGCTTAAGGACTAAGAATTTGAATTATCACAAAATTTCATGGAATTCCACGCCAGCTTTCCTCTCAAGTTTTTTAATTGACTCCCACAATCCCGTGTTCCTTCCGTGTCCCCAGAGTCAGACAGCACACGCGTCAACCTCTTATTCCTTTTCTTCATTTCGCCGTAACTTCCCAATCTTCTTCCTTAACTATACACACACACACTAAACTGAAGTCTCTCCTTGAAGGAAGATGGATCTGCAAGCGTTGCCGGAAGGATGCATAGCCAACATACTGTCTCTAACCACTCCTCTTGATGCCGGCAGGCTCTCCTTGATTTCCAGAACCTTCTGTTCTGCCGCCCAATCTGATTCTGTCTGGGAACGTTTCTTACCCTCTGATCTGGAATCCATCATTTCTGATTCTCATCAATTTTCTTCTTTGATTGCCGCCTATCCTTCTAAGAAGGCCCTCTACCTTCATCTCTCCGACCATCCTCTTCTCATTGACCACGGTCGCAAGGTACTTAATCATCTTCTATTCTTTCCAATCAATGGAATTGTAGTGTTAGAATAATAATAGTCTGTACTAATCGATTTGAAAAGGTGAAAGTGACAGTTATTTTAAAATGGATGAGAGTATTAACACTCGTGATATCTTTCTTGAGTTTCCTAAAACTGTAAACCCTAAACAACATTCATTATTTTCCCAATTTATAAGATTAATTCGTTACTAAAATGCAGAGCTTTCAATTGGACAAACGGACTGGGAAGAAGTGTTACATGATTGCTGCAAGAGACCTCACCATTATTTGGGGTTCCACTCCTGAGTACTGGGAGTGGATAACCCTGCCTGAATCCAGGTTAGCTGAGTCTTTTCTTTTGACAAGAATAAGGATTAGTTTGGTTAAGTTTTCGCTTTTTATAAAAGCTAATCTTTTAAAAGTGGTAGTATCTGTGTTTTTGGTGAATTAAATTAAAAATAACGTTTTATAAAATAATTTTTAAAATTTAAAAATATTATAATAAATATTAACGTAAGAATTAAATTTAAATATTAATTAATGCATGACATTATATTAAACTTTCTAATTTTGATAAATACAAGTTAACTCTAAAAAGTTTTTTTTAGGTACTTTCATAAATACGATTGTCTTTTAAAAACGGCAAACACAATAACACAGATTCTTGTGCAAGCATTTTTTCAAAAAATTTTACCAAACCAAGCCTTACATGTATCTATTGCAAGAATTATGTTCCATATATTAGCTTAACAATTTCTAAGATGTTAACTCTGTTGGTTATTGAAGATGCATTCATTATGAATCATATACACCCAAAACCCTATTCTGTTGGAAAGACATCATTATGTTACTAAGAGATGGCGGATATAATAATCTCTTCCTTGTTATATAATATATCAAGGATGTGTTCTCTCTACCTATATGAGAAGTACTTCCCATCCATCATTTGTGATATTATGCTTAGGACTGCAAAAGAAGAAAAGAAAAAAAAAATCATTCTTCATAGTCTGTTTGAATTGCTCTCCGTTCAAAATGAAGAACAATACTTCATTCTCTATTGTAAAACTATGTGAAAAGTATTAGGTTGTAGATCCGGGTGCTTGTGACAGTATTTTCATGCATAATTAGTTATTACTTAAATCTAAAGCAAGTAAGATAAATATAATATTGTGCATGTCCCTTTCATAATCCCTCATAGCTAAATGATTTGGAAAATAATTTTTATTCTACTACTAATTGCGGATGTTTCGTCATTCTTATGTTCCTTGCTTGTTAAACTATTGAACAGGTTTAAAGAAGTTGCTAAACTTCTTGCTGTGTGTTGGTTCGAGATTCGTAGGAACATCAGCACCATTATATTGTCCCCAGGCACACAATATGCAGCTTTTCTTGTGTACAAGATGATCGATGCTCATGGATTTCACTTAGAGCCCGCCGAGTTAACAGTAGGCATAGTCGGAGGGATAAGTTCTACCAAAAGTGTTTGTTTGGACCCAAACGTAGAAGAGAGGCATTTGGGCCCCAATTTCCAAGGATTGGAACGACCGAAGGAGAGAAGCGATGGGTGGTTGGAGATTGAGATGGGAGACTTCTTCAATTTAGGATTAGAAGATGAAGTTGAGATGAGAGTTATAGAGATAGACAGCAAATGGTGGAAGCATGGTTTCTTTCTTCAAGGGATAGAAGTTAGGCCTAAAATCGTATGATGTTGTGGGCGCGTCTGTGGTTTATATTTTGCTTGAGAGAGAAGTTAGCAGGCATCTTGTTAAATGTTAAGTAATTGCAAAATTAGGGGAGGAAATTGGAAATGGGAAAACGTTTCACCGAAAGAAAATCTCTGTTGTAGACTAATATAAAAAGAGAAAAAAGAGGAACCACAGAGGAATAATGTTTTTTTCTGAAACCTAAGTTTAAAAATGAAAGTTAATTTTAATTTTAAAAATTAAATTTTGAATTAATTAGATTTAATCATAATTTTGAATTTTTTAACTTTTGAATCTTTATTTTCAAATGACGTCATCTTTTTTCTCTCACAATTCTATGCTATGGTTGTTGTTGTTGTATACTTGTATTACAATTTTGGTGTCTTTTGTAATTGTTGTCTTGTTACTTGTTTTTTATTAATTAAGTGGAATGTTTATTTTACTATATATGCGGATGGTTCTTTTCATTCTAAAGTGAATGTTAATTTGGGTATACTATTAGTTTTTTACTTGATTTGTTTGATTCTGTACGTACATATTTCGCAGAATATTCATTTTATTATGTATGTGAATAGTTTTTTCACTAAAATGTAGATGTTTATTTGGGTCATATTATTTGGGTAAACGAAGCAAAATGACAAGCAATGGAAGTGACAAAGACATGACGCAGCGATGGAATTAGGCTGCTGGCTCCGCGACGGTGTGTCGCTTGCAAGAAGAACAGGGACAGTGGTAGCGTCGAGAACGGGGACGCGCCGCAGGGGAAGAAGAAGGTGCAGTGACGGTGTCGGTTGCAAGAAGCACAGAGGTGGCGCGACGCACAGAAGAAGAAGCTGCAACGGTTGTTTCTTCAAACAGTGGCGACAGCGGTGAAGTGCGTCGGTAACGGCGCGATAGGAAAGGGGGAGTGAAGCAGCCGTGCTAAAATGAGAGAAAAGTGGAAGGTAATATGTTAGGATTGTGGTGGATAAATGTAGTGGATTGTTTTTTGTTTTAGTGGGTCTGGACTCTGGAGTACAATCTATTATTCACATTGTTCTCACCTCATATTGTCTACCCAGCAGAACTTATATAAAAATTAAGAGTTTGTTTGAAATACTATAAATTAGAATTCGTTCAAAAGTTGAATTCTATTTCTTATTTTAGAATAATTAAAAAGAATTATTTGAATTTCCTTAAGAATTTTAATTTTAATTTTTCTTTCATTTGTATATCAAACAAAAAAGGGTCAGATTGTTAAAATAATTCTCTTATTCTTTAAATTTATTATGTTAAATGTAAAAACAAATTCTTTTTTATAATTAATAAAAATATTTTTAACATTTAAAAAAGATTTGGCTTCAAATTATATCTTTATCAATTTTGGACCTTTGATTCTATTTCTCAGTAAAAAAAATAATTAATAAAATAATTTGTCAATGATAAAATTGTAAAAATTATTCAAAATTAAAGAACTGAATTTCATTCTATTAATATAGGAAGACATTTTAAATTATGGAATTAAATTTTAAATAAAAATAATTTTTTCCTAAAAAAATTAGAATTCTTTTATCGTATTAAATAGTTTTTAGAATTTTTTATCTTACTCAGCACACACTCACTCAAGATACTACTATGGATTCTATACTTCTATATTCCTTAATCCAGAATTTTAATCCGGTGCAGCTTTCTTAGAGGTCAACAAATCCTCCATTATGTCATTGCCTCAGCTGCAAGGATATTTTTTCTTAGAGTTGTTTCTGCACGCCTTGAAGTACGAAAGATAGTGTTTCTAATTCTTGTGACTAAATCACAATTTCCCTTGCCAGGATTTCAGTTCAGATAAAAAAGAAAAATCAGAGACAAAGTTAGCAATGAATGGGAAGAATGAAGTATGTTAATAACATGGTGGCTACATATGATAGAAGGGAATTCTCTTGATACAAATCCAGCCGACCTAAAAATTACAAACTAAGTATAACGATGAAACAACGAAGCACAAAAGAAATAAATTGTTGGAGATACATCTATAACTGAAATTAATTAATTAAGAGCTGGCAACTTGCCTCATGGTTACGCCATGCCTCAACAAGGGATCTTAGAGATTGAATTGTTTGATGTATGGGGTATTGACTTCATGGGTCCCTTCGCACCATCATACTCAAACACTTATATTCTGGTGGCAGTAGACTATGTATCTAAATGGGTAGAAGCAATTGCCACACCCAATAATGATACCAAGACCGTGCTGAAATTCCTCCAGAAACACATCTTCAGCAGGTTTGGTGTTCCCAGAGTACTAATCAGTGATGGGGGCACTCATTTCTGCAATAAACAGCTGTACTCTGCTATGGTCTGATATGAAATTAGCCACAAGGTAGCAACTTCGTATCATCCACAGACAAATGGGCAAGCTGAAGTCTCTAATAGAGAGTTAAAAAGAATCCTGGAATGGACTGTTATTGCCCGTAGAAAGGATTGGGCAAAGAGCTTGGATGATGCTCTGTGGGCATACAGAACAGCATTCAAGACTCCTATAGGAACCTCTCCATACCAACTTGTGTATGGGAAGGCCTGTCATCTGCCCGTGGAACTAGAACATAAAGCCTACTGGGCAACCAAAGTCCTAAACATGGATGCTAAGTTAGCTGGTGAAAAAAGATTGCTCCAGCTAAATGAGCTAGAGGAGTTCAGACTCAGTGCCTTTGAAAATGCAAAAATCTATAAGGAAAAGGCAAAGAAGTGGCATGACAAAAAGTTTTCATCCAGAGTCTTTGAACCAGGACAAAAAGTTCTGCTCTTCAACTCTAGGCTCAGACTATTCCCAGGAAAACTTAAATCCCGCTGGAGGGGTCCGTATGTGATTACAGGAGTGTCACCATATGGATATGTTGAGCTTCAAGATATTGATTCTAATAAAAAGTTCATTGTTAATGGACAAAGGATCAAACATTACCTTGAAAGTAATTTTGAGCAGGAATGCTCAAAACTGAGGCTTGAATGAGTCTCAGTAAAGGTCCAGCTAAAGACAATAAAGAAGCGCTTGCTGGGAGGCAACCCAGTCATTAGCAGGTTATTTGTTCTATAGAAGTTTGATATACATTCTTCAAGGTTGATCATTGATATTGAAGGAATTCACAGAGTTACAGAAGGATTCAGTGCAAAAAGCCGAGAAAAGGAGTTTGCTGGCAAGAAAACGCCAGTAAAGGGTACTCTGGGCGTTAAACGCCAGAATGGATACCATTCTGGGTGTTTAACGCTAGTAAAGGTATCATTTTGGGCGTTAAACGCCAGAATGGGCACCATTCTGGGCGTTTAACGCCAGAATTGCAGCATCCTGGGTGTTCAGCAAAATGCCCAGTGATAAAGGGGTTTCTGGCGTTTAACGCCAGCCATGGCACCTGGCTGGGCGTTAAACGCCCATAATGGCCACCAAGTGGGCGTTAAACGCCAGAAGGGATGCCATTCTGGGCATTTAACGCCAGAAAGGTAGGGGACAGAGATTTTGTTTTCCACTTCAAATTTTTTCTAACTTTCTTATTTTGATCTATATCTTTTTGCATAAACTCATTACAAACCTTCATCATTCACCTTCAAATTTCAAAATTAAACAACTTTCTAAATCATTCCTCAAAATCTCTTTCAAATCCCTTCCAAATCTTCTTCAAAAACTCAATTATCTTCTCAAATTCTTTCCATATCTTCTCAAATCTCCTTCAAAATTTTCGAAATCTCTCCCCCTCGCTTATAAATAACGCTCGGCCACCCCCCTCTCCCCACCATTTGAATTTGCTCTCCTCCTCTCTCTCCTCTTTCCTTTCTTTTGCTTGAGGACAAGCAAACCTCTAAGTTTGGTGTGCTTTTCTGTGATCACTAAGCCAAGATTTATCAAGATCATGGCTCCTAAGGAAAAACAAACCAATTCAAGAGGCAAGAAAGAGAATACTCCAAAGAATCTTTGGAGTCAAGAGAAGTTCTTAACCAAGGAATATGCAGACCATTACCACAAAATAATGGGTCTAAGGTCAGTGATCCCGGAAGTTAGATTCGATCTGAAAGAAGATGAATATCCGGAGATCCAAGAGCAAATTCGAAACAGAGGATGGGAAGTTCTAACCAACCCTGAGACAAAGGTTGGAAGAAACATGGTTCAGGAATTCTACTCAAATTTGTGGCTGACAGATAAACAGAGAATGATTGGAACTGCTTTTCATACCTACAGAACCATGGTCAGAGGGAGAATTATTTACTTCCATCTGGACAAAATAAGAGAGGTCTTTAAATTGCCTCAACTGCAAGATGATCCTGAATCCTTTAATAGGAGAATGGTGAGAGCAGATAAGGGGTTGGATCAAGTTCTAGAGGACATATGCCTCCCTGAAACTAAGTGGACAACCAATTCAGAAGGTGTCCCAAACCAACTCAAGAGAGGAGATCTCAAACCAATTGCAAGAGGTTGGCTATACTTCATTGGGCGTTCTATATTGTCCACTAGCAACCGTTCTGAGGTCACCATCAAGAGAGCAGTGATGATTCATTGCATTATGCTGGGAAAAGAAGTGGAGGTTCATCATCTGATTGCTCGTGAGATTTACACAATTGCAAACAAGAATTCCACTGAAGCCAAATTGGCTTACCCAAGCTTAATCTCTTTGCTATGTAAAGATGCTGGGGTGAGGATGGGAGTAGATAAATTCATCCCAATTGAACATCCAATCACCAAGAGGTCAATGGAAGGACAAATGCAAGATAACTCTATCAAAAGGAGGGCACAGGAGTTCCTCCCTGAACTTCCTGAAATTGACTACTGGGCCAGCCTAGAAGCATCTGTTGCCAAGCTGCAAGAAGCTATGGAATAAATTAAGGAAGAACAGCAGAATCAAAACTGCATGCTCTGCAAATTGCTGAAGGAACAAGAGAAGCAGAGGCGTGAGCTACAGGAGCTGAAGCACCAGAAGCTCTCCCTTGGAGGGTCAAATACCCCACAAGTTGAGGGAGCATCCACTTCTCAAAATCAAGGTTGTTGAGTCCTAACTCTGTGATAACCTCTATCATTAGGAGTCTATTTTAGAGTCCTTTAATTTTTTGTTTTCTATTACTATTAGTCTTATCTTATATTTATTTCTGAGTCTTGTTCTTAATTCATGATTAATAAAATTTAAGGTTCATGTCTTAAAGCTATGAATGTCCTATGAATCCATCACCTCTCTTAAATGAAAAATGCTTTAATCACAAAAGAACAAGAAGTACAGGATTTCGAATTTATCTCTGAAACTAGTTGAATTAGTTTGATGTGGTGACAACACTTTTTATTTTCTGAATGAATGCTTGAACAGTGCATATGTCTTTTGAATTTGTTGATTAAAGAATGTTAAACTTGCTGGCTCTTGAAAGAATGATGAAAAAGGAGAAGTATTATTGAAGATCTGAAAAATTATCAAATTGATTCTTGAAGCAAGAAGAAGCAGTGAATTCAAAAAAAATAAAAATAAAGTCATGATCCAAGGCAAAAAGAGTGTGCTTAAGAACCTTGGACACCTCTAATTGGGGACTCTAGCAAAGCTGAGTCACAATCTGAAAAGGTTCACCCAGTTAGGTGTCCGTGGCATGTATGTATCCGGTAGTAATACTGGAAGACAGAGTGCTTTGGGCCACAGCCAAGACTCATAAAGTAGCTATGTTCAAGAATCATCATACTTAACTAGGAGAATCGATAACACTATCTGACTTCTGAGTTCCTATAGATGCCAATCATTCTAAACTTCAAAGGATAAAGTGAGATGCCAAAACTGTTCAGAAGCAAAAAGCTACTAGTCCCGCTCATCTAATTGGAGCTAAGTTTCATTGATATTTTGGAGTCTATAGTATGTTCTCTTCTTTTATCCTATTTGATTTTTAGTTGCTTGGGGACAAGCAACAATTTAAGTTTGGTGTTGTGATGAGCGAATAATTTATACGCTTTTTAGCACTGTTTTTAGTATGTTTTTAGTACATTTTAGTTAGCTTTTAGTATGTTTTTATTAGTTTATTTAAAATTCACTTTTTCTGGGATTTACTATGAGTTTGTGTGTTTTTCTGTGATTTCAGGTAATTTCTGGCTGAAATTGAGGGACCTGAGCAAAAATCTGATTCAGAGGCTGAAAAAGGACTGCAGATGCTGTTGGATTCTGACCTCCCTGCACTCGAAGTGGATTTTCTGTAGCTACAGAAGCCCAATTAGTGCGCTCTCAATTGCGTTGGAAAGTAGACATCTTGGGCTTTCCAGCAATGTATAATAATCCATACTTTGCTCGAGATTTTATAGCCCAAACTGGCGTTGCAAATCAGCTTCAGAATTCCCGGTGTTTAACGCCGGAACTGGCACAAAAATTGGAGTTAAACGCCCAAACTGGCACAAAAGCTGGCGTTTAACTCCAGGAAAAGTCTCTACACATGTAAGCTTCAATGCTCAGCCCAAGCACACACCAGTGGACCCCGGAAGTGGATTTTTATGTCATTTACTCATTTCTGTATATCCTAGGTTACTAGTTCACTATAAATAGGCTATTTTGACATTGTACCTTTATCTCATGACACATTACACGTTTCTTATTGTATCTTCTATGGCATGAGTCTCTAAACCCCATGGTTGGGGGTGAGGAGCTCTGCTGTGTCTTGATGGATTAATGCAATTACTACTGTTTTTCATTCAATTATGCTTGCTTCTATTCTAAGATATCACTTGTTCCTTAACTTGATGAATGTGGTGATCCGTGACACTCATCATCATTCTCACATATGAATGTGTGCCTGACAACCACCTTCATTCTACTTTAGATTGAGTGAATATCTCTTGGATTCCTTAATCAGAATCTTCGTGGTATAAGCTAGAAATGATGGCGGCATTCAAGAGAATCCGGAAGGTTTAAACCTTGTCTGTGGTATTCTGAGTAGGATTCAAGGATTGAATGACTGTGACAAGCTTCAAACTCCTGAAGGCTGGGCGTTAGTGAAGATGCAAAAGAATCACTGGATTCTATTCCAACCTGATTGAGAACCGACAGATGATTAGCCATGCTGTGACAGAGCGCGTTGAACATTTTCACTGAGAGGATGGGAGGTAGCCATTGACAATGGTGAAACCCTACATACAGCTTGCCATGGAAGGAGCCTTGCGTGCATGAAGAAGAAGACAGTGGGAAAGCAGAGGTTCAGAAGATAGAGCATCTCCAAAACCTCAACCTGTTCTCCATTACTGCAAAACAAGTATCTATTTCATGTTCTTTTACTTTTCACAATTAAACCTGAGAATTATTGATATCCTGACTAAGAGTTACAAGATAACCATAGATTGCTTCAAGCCGACAATCTCCGTGGGATCGACCCTTACTCACGTAAGGTATTACTTGGACGACCTAATGTACTTGCTGCTTAGTTGTGCGGGATTGCAAAAGTGTGATTGCAATTTCGTGCACCAATATACTTCATTTTTATCTATTATAGGTATACTCCAATTATGAAAACTTTTCTCTAACTTAGCTATTTCTAATTCATTTTTAGTTTCGGAGGGTGATGCTTCGCCCTTATCTATTTTTACTACTAAAGAATTATTTTTACCTGGATTTAAACTACTCATTGTTCTTAATAAACTAGCCATTTTTTGGTTAAAACTTTGAGAGTTATGGGACCACCCTCGTTATCCAACGGATTACTGCCTTAATAGGACTTACAATCGGAACCACGATCTGGGCTGACCAATGTATTAACAATTCTCACTACTACGTCAAAGTTTTAACTATAAAACTATTAGTTAACAAGAAGATTAGTAATACAAATCTGGCCTAAAATATTCTTTATAAATGTTATCAGATATCTTCCTTTTGTTGTATTAGCCCTTCTTGTATACAATTAACGTTAGCACCCGAGTCTACTATGTCTATAAAATCATAATTTTCTTCTCCTATTATTATGGTTATGGTAGTGTACCGTTTCTGGTTTACTAATAGAGTTAATACATTTATATAATTTTCTGGACTCAGATTAATATAATTTTCTAGATTTATTATATGACTATTTCCCTCTATATTATTAGTACCTTTATGTGAAATTTTCTCTTAGATTTTTGTTATATTTTCTCCTTCTATTTTTAGTAATTTGTAATCCATTTTAATATTTTTTATTTTAATTCTAAATTTTTTTTATTTCTTCTGGTGAGTTTTTAAAATATTATAAATCTCTTTTATTTCTATTGGTCTTATTTCTTTATTACTTGCTTCTTCTTTTTTAACTAGCTAATTCTACCAGTTGATTAATAAATTTATCTCTTAGAGGTGTATTTTTTAATTTATCAATTATTTTTATTAAAGTAGAAGTTTGATCCTTGGTTAAAACATCTACGGTCTTTTCAAAATTTTTACAATTACATAATCCTATTCCTAAACAATTATTTTGCACATACATATATATCTATTTTGCTTTTAGAGGTTGTAGCGACTCACCACCTTTGATTTACGACCTAGGTATAAAACTCTATGTGGTAGGGTGTTACAATTCATTTATATGTTGGGCAGGAGGTCACTTGATTATATTATAGGATATTATTAGAGCTTTGAAATTCTTATAATTAAATAAGAGAACTTTGAATCTTGGATAAGTAAATGTCGTGTTTTTAAAAAGATTCAAAAGACAAACTAAAATCACTATTTTTGAAATCATTTTTTACATATCCTCTTATGATAATTCTTAAATCCTCTATTGAGAACCTGCGAGGATGACATTCTTGCGCTCCTACAAACTTCTCTTTTCAGGACATACGAAAAATCCTATGGAGTTTTACTAAGTTCTTAACTATGTTGTTTCTGTTTGTATACATATGTTATAATTTTTTTCTGTGCTTTATTATTTTATTCTTGTAAGAGAGATAGGAGTCGTGATTATAATGATATGTATGTATATAATATTTGTAAGTTACTTGTGAAAAAAGCGTTTGTATATCTATATATACATGTTTGTATCCAAGGAAAAGAACTTTCAGTTTTTCAAAGAAAACAACGATTCACTTTCGAGTTAAAGGCTCCTACTTTGTTACTAAGTATATAAAAGTCGTCGTAATATCCTCACTATCAGATTGGCGCAGCCATAAGCATGACATTTTGATAGTAAGGATGTTACATTATGGTATCAGAGCAGTCTTTCCTGTAGAGCCTAAGAAATGGACTGACTGTGATTCAATTATAAACTCTGAGCATCTATCATGTTGTAGGTCTTGTCTGAATGACGAGAGTTAGAGCTTTATGCATGATAAACCCCGATTTTGTGGTTTATCTTGTGCTTATTTTGGAGATTTTTATCAATATTTTTCACACTTATTCACAAGAAATGCATGGTTTAGTGTTCACTTCCCAATGTTGCTCCATTGAAGAAAACATGCTTATTTTGCCTTAGAATTGCTATATTTTGATCCTCTTTATTGCCATTCGATGCCATGACGTATTTGTTTAGTGATTTCAGAATTAATGCACATGATGATCTATTGAATAATACCGTTAGTCTATTATTACATGCATACTTCATGGTATTAAGTTTGACCAGCTTAACACTAATGGTTTATGTATATGAGAACACTAATGGGTTATCATAGAATATATACGAATTATAGGTAACATAAATCGTGGGTTTTGGAGAACGTTAGAGGTTGCTTCTCGGGTACTTGGTTACGTATCTTGTTCTTTCATGGTTTACTGGTGCACGGAATTGTGATCACACTTTTCACAACTCCGGTACAACTAACCAGCAAGTGCACTAGGTCGTCCAAGTAATAAAACCTTACGTGAGTAAGGGTTGATCCCACGGAGATTGCTGGCTTGAAGCAAGCTATGGTGTAAATCTTAGTCAGGCGGATTCAATTGGTTATGAGTTTTGATAATTGAAAGATAAATAAAACGTAAATTAAAATAAAGATACTTATGTAATTCATTGGTGGAAATTTCAGATAAGCGTTTGGAGATGCTTTGTTGCTTCTGAACCTCTGCTTTCCTATTGTCTTCATTCAATCATGTGTGCTCCCTTCCATGGCAAGCTGTATGTTGGTAGATCATCGTTGTCAATGGCTACCATCTGTCCTCTCAGTGAAAATGGTCTAGGTACGGTTTCTGTACGGTTAATCAACTATCAGATATCTCGTCTCGGATAAAAAATACCAGGCACAGCTACCGCATGGCTAATCATCTGTCGGTTCTCACTTGTGTCGGAATAGGATCTCTCTATCCTTTTGCACACTGCCACTGCGCCCAACATTCGTTAGTTTGAAGCTCGTCACAGTCATCCTGTCCCAGATCCTACTCGGAATACCACAGACAAGGTTTAGACTTTTCAGATCTCGGGAATGCTGCCAATTAGTTCTAGCCTCTACCACAAAGGTTCTAATCTCATGGATTCGAATGCTCTGTTGTCAGGAGAGGAAAGTCAAATCCGTGGATTAGAGACCCAAGAGACTATACTCTGGCTGTCGTCTAATGACTACGTTGAACATCATGTAGACCGTTGGAAAATACGTAAGAGAAAAAGGTCTAGGCATAGCCAAATGGCTAGCCTCCCAAATGTGAAAAATGGCATCATCCTCCCAATACAATAGTAAAAAGTGCTATTTATACTAAACTAGTTACTAAGGATTATAGAAAATAAGTAACTAAGTGCAGATAGTGCAGAAATCCACTTCTGGGGCCCACTTGGTGTGTGCTTGGGTTGAGCATTGAGCTTTACATGTGCATAGGCCTTTTCTAGAGTTAAACGCCAGTTTGGATGCCTGTTTGGGCGTTTAACTCCAGTTCTGGTGCCAGTTTCGGCGTTTTACACCAGAAAAGGGTCTATGGCTGGCCTTGAACGCCAGTTTGGGCCATCAAATCTCAGACAAAGTATGAACTATTATACATTGCTGGAAAGCCCAAGATGTTAGCTTTCCAGCCCAATTAAGAACATGTCAATTGGACTTCTGTAGCTCCAGAAAAACGCGTTTGAGTGTAGGGAGGTCAGAATCCAACAGCATCTCTAGTCCTTTCTCAGCCTCTGAATCATATTTTTGCTCAGGTCCCTCAACTTCAGCCAGAAAATACCTGAAATTATGAAAAAATACACAAACTCATAGTAAAGTCCAGAAATGTGATTTTTGCATAAAAACTAATAAAAATATAGGACTTTCATATAGATATTCCGATCTAATGAGCCGTATAAATAGGCTGTTACCACATCCATTAAATGCATATGCAGTTTATGATATGCAGATAAACTGACCAAATAACGCAATTTTATCTCATCCATTATGGGGTAATACGTTTCTTCATAATCTATACCGGGTCTCTGTGAAAAACCTTGTGCTACACGTCGAGCTTTGTAGCGTAAACTTCATTTTTCTAATTTCGTTTTCTTACAAATATCCATCGGTATCCAACAGGTTTTACATCTTCTGGTGTATAGACTACAGGTCCAAAACTTCACGTTTTGCAAGTGAGTCTAACTCAGCCTTCATGGCTTCTTTCTATTTTGGCCAATCATTCCTTTGTCGACATTCGTCGACTGATCTTGGCTTAAGATCCTTACTTTCATGCATGATATCTAATGCCATATTATATGCAAATATTTCATTGACAGTTGTCTTATTTCGGTCCCATTTCTCTCCTGTAAAGACATCATTTATCAAGATCTCATCATTTTCACAATTTTCAGATACCTGAACGTCTTCTGGCGTCAAAATTATATCAGAATTTTGGACAACTGCAGGTGTCTCTATATCTTTTCCAATAGAAATAATATTTACCTCTTTTCTTTGTTGAGGATTTTTGTCTTTGGAACCGACAGGCTTGCCACGCTTCTGGCGTGAATTTGTTTTAGTGGCTATTTATCCGACTGGGACCTCAATTCGAATTGGGGCATTTTCCGCTGGTATATAAGATTTGGTTATCCTCTTTGAATCGGAAAATGCATCAGGCAATTCATTTGCTATTCTTTGCAAGTGTATAATCTTTTGAACATCTAGTTCACATTGCCCTAATCGAGGATCTAAATGCATCAAGGATAATGCATTCCAATTACGTTCCTTTTCAGGAAGCTTATTCTCTCCCCCTAATGTTGGAAATTTTAATTCATCAAAAGGACAATTCGCAAACCGGGCTTTAAATACATCTCTAATTTGTATCTCAAGATACCTCACTATAGAGGGAGAATCATATCCAACATATATCCCCAATTTTCTTTGGGGTCCCATTTTGGTGCGATTAGGTGGTGCAATGGGAACATATATGGCACACCCAAAAATTCTTAAATGGGAAACATTTGGCTGCTGGCCAAAAGCTAATTGCATAGGAGAGAACTGATGGTAACTCGTTGGCCTCAATCGAATAAGTGCTGCGACATATAAAATAGTATGCCCCCAAACCGAAGTTGGGAGATTTGTTCTCATAAGTAAGGGTCTAGCAATTAATTGGAGGTGTTTAATAAGTGATTCTGCTAACCCATTTTGTGTGTGAACATAAGCTACTAGATGTTCAACACTTATTCTATTAGCCATACAATAAGCATCAAAAGCTTGGGAAGTAAATTTACCAACATTATCAAGACGAATTGCTTTGGTTGGATTTTCTGGAAATTGTACTTTTAATCAAATAATTTGAGCCAGTAATCTCGCAAACGCTAAGTTGCGAGAAGACAATAAGCACACATGTGACCATCTCGAAGATGCATCTATCAGGACCATAAAATATCTAAAAGATCCATATGGTGGATGAATAGGTCCACATATATCACCTTGAATCCTTTCTAGGAATTCAGGGGACTCAAATCCAATCTTTACTAGTGATGGCCTTAAAATTAACTTTCCTTGAGAACATGCAGCACAACAAAATTCACTAGATTTAAGAATATTATGGTTCTTTAGTGAATGTCCATGGGAGTTTTCAATAATTCTTCGCATCATGGTTGTTCCCGGATGACCCAATCGGTCGTGCCAAGTTATGAATTCATTTGGGCTAGTAAACTTTTGGTTTACAATGGCATGTGATTCAGTTGAACTAATTTTGGTATAATATAACCCAGATGAAAGTGATGGTAACTTTTCTAATATAACCTTTTTATTTAAATCATGAATTGTGATATATAAGTACTCATGACTTTCCTCATTCATAGTCTCAATATGATATCCATTTCAGCGAATATCTTTAAAATTCAACAAGTTCCTCAGAGACTTGGTAGATAATAGTGCATTATTTATTATAAATTTTGTTCCTCCAGAAAACAAAATTATAGCTCTTCCGGAGCCTTCTATCACATTGCTTGAGCCAATAATGGTATTAACACATTCTTCTTTTGGCACAAGATGGGTAAAATATATATCACTTTTGAGAATGGTGTGCAAAATTGCACTATCCGCAAGGCATACATCTTCATTATATATCCTTGCCATTTTCTTCAAAGATAAATAATAATAAAATGAGTAGTAAATAGTAATACATGCACAGTCAAATTGAATTCTTGATTGAAAATTTCCTAAGAAACACTATACATAAAAATAATGTCATATACTAAAATTTTATTTTAAAACTTGACGCATTTAATGATTTCAAAATTCATGAACATTAATATTTCATTATTTATATACATCATATTTGAAACTTAAATACATAGAAAATAAAACTTAACAATAAGTTCTTTACATTATTTATTTACATGGATACTTAACAATCTCACATATTAAACTATTCCATCATTGATTAAATGACCAATATTTCCTTCAGGATCCTCAAAGAAATCAGATGCATCATAATGAGTGGTGGAATTTTCATCATCATTTGAAACAAAATTCGTTTCCTTTCCTTTGTCATCCTTTTTCAAGGATGCTAGATAAAGATCAACTAGGTGCCTTGGTGTACGACAGATACGCAACCAATGGCCCTTTCCACCACAATGGAAACACTTATCCTCTTTTGATTTATTTTGCCCAATATTTCTTTCTTTATCCCACTTTTGGTGAGATCCTCTCTTTTGAACATAATTCTTTTTTCTTCCATAATTTTTCTTGTTACCAAAACCTTGCCATTTACCTCTTCTGGGGTAATGATTTGCTGCATTTACTTCAGGAAATGGGGCGGCGCCAGCTGGGCGCGTGATAAACCACTATTTTATGGTTTATCTTGTGCTCAATTGAGTGGTTTTTATCAACTCTTTACCCACTTATTCATATGATTTGCATGTTTTACATTTTCCTTCCTGATTCTGTGCTATGATTGAAAACATGATTCTTTGGTCTTAATTTTGCTATGTTTAAATCCTCTCTTATTACCATTCGATGTCTTGATATGTGTGTTAAGTGATTTCAGAGATTATAGGGCAGGAATGACTTAGAGGATGGAAAGGAAGCATGTAAAGTTGGAAGGAATACAAGAAGTTGAAGAAATTGCTAAGCTGTCCAGCCTGACCTCTTCGCACTCAAACGGTCATAACTTGAGTTACAGAGGTCCAAATGTGATGGTTCTAGTTGCGTTGGAAAGCTAACATCTGGGGGCTTCGCAACAATATATAATTTGCCATAGCTGCCTGATGCGTGAGCTTCTTGTCTATCTTTTCCTAGTGAATTTGCATCTAAATTATTGAGTTTAATTTAGAATTAATTATATTTTAGCCACTATGGATGCTATTTTGAGTTTTGTGCAATTTTATTCATTTTAGGTAGCATTCGGATGGATTTGATGAAGTTTCTACAGAGAAGAAGAAGAAACCAAAGAGATGACCAGCGAAGACCGACACAGACGCGTAGCTCACACGACCGCGCGGAATGGAGAAATCGCAATGACGCGATCGCGTGCCTGACGCGAACGCGTGGACTGGAATATGCACAAATGACGCGAACACGTGGATGACACAGACGCGTCACATGCGCGATCTGCAAAAATACAAATGACGATGGGGGCGAATTCTGGGCTGTTTTAACCCAGTTTCCAGCCCAGAAAACACAGATTAAAAGCTGCAGAATGGACAAATCAAGTGGTCCCCACCCATCAACTGAAAATATGTTAATTTATTCAAATTTAAATTCAAATCTTATCTTTTAGGAAAAGATATTATTTTTAGTTTTAGATATTAGATTTTAAATTAATTAGGATTAGTTATAAAAAGGGGAGACTTCTCTTCTATAGAGGGACATTCAGATCAGAAATAGTTTACCAAAATCCTAGTTTTCTACTCTGAACCATGAGCAACTAATCCTCCATTGTTAAGGTTAGGAGCTCTTTCTATTTGCATCGATTGATTTTATTACTTTTTATATTTTAATTTATGTATGGATTTATAATTTAAGAATTGTTTTCGCTCTTTATTTTATGAATTTGGGTGGAATAGAAGTATGACCCACTTTCTATTTGAGTTCTTGTAAAACTTGGAAAAGCTCTTTACTAGAACAACAGCTAGAAAACATATTCTCCTAAATTTTAATTATCTGGATTTAACGGGATAAGTGACATATAATCCTTTTATTTTTGGGTAATTAAAGTTTTTGTGGCATGTAAACTGGAATTTGATCATCACCCTCTAATTGGAATTAATTGACCAAGAAATTGGCAATTGATGAAATTTAGAGGAGACTAGGAAGGTCTAAGGAATTAGGGTCTAGTCACAAATAGTTTGCCATAAATTAAATCCTACATAATTAAAATAGTTAGTAAGGAAAGTTAATCCAGAAAAATAGATAACTCTGAAGCCTTAACTACCTTCTTAATATTTTATTCCCAACTTATTTACTTGTCTGTGTTTAATGCTCTTTGAATACCGAAACACTCTTTTCTACTTGCCTAACTAATCCTATCAAACGCTATTGTTGCTTGATCCATCAACCCTCGTGGGATCGACCCTTACTCACGTAAGATATTACTTGGTATGACCCGGTGCACTTGCCGGTTAGTAGTGTGGGTTATAAAATACCGTACCACTGCCCTGAAGTTAGGCGACGCGAACGCGTGGATGACGCACCCGTGTCGCATCTGCGAATTTCAATCCATGCAAACGCGTTGACGATGCTTTCGCGTCACTTTCCCGCGACCTGTACGTACCAGAAAATGCTGGGGGCGATTTCTGGGCTATTTTTGACCCAATTTTCGGCCCAGAAAGCACAGATTAAAGGCTATAAAGTGGGAGAATCCATTCATTCATGAGAGACATCAGATCATTCAATCATAATTCATAATTTTAGGATTAGATTTAGTTTTAGAGAGAGAAGTTCTCTTCTCTCTCTTAGAATTTAGGATTTATGATATCTCTTATTTTAGGATTTCTTCTTCAGTCACAGGTTCAATATTCCTTTTACTGTATATTTCTCTTCTACTTTTAGATACTCTAATGCTTTTATTTGTTAATTACTCATGTTGCCAAATTGGCTTATGAACCATTCATGTTATGATTTTCTTTATTTAATATAATTTGAGGTATTTCAGACTTATGATTGCTTTCTTTTATTTATTATATAAATAATTTGGATTTTTCCCTTTTGCCTTTGGTTGAGTAATTGGTGAAACTTGAGTTATCAAACTCAGCAGTTGATTAATATTTGAAGCTTGCTGGTTGATTTGGATCCCTCTAAAGCTAGTCTTTCCTTAGGAGTTGACTAGGACTTGAGGAATCAAATTAATTAGTCCACTTGACTTTCCTTTATTTAGTAAGGGTTAACTAAGTGGGAGCAACAGATAATACTCATCACACCTGATAAAGATAACTAGGATGGGATTTCCAATTCTCATACCTTGCCAAGAGATTTTCTAATTACTAATTTATTTTTCTTATCAATTAAATTATTTGTTCAAACATTTTCAAACTCCAAATGTACCTTTGCATAACCAATAGTAAATCATACTTTCCTGCAATTCCTTGAGAAGACGACCCGAGGTTTAAATACTTCGGTTATCAATTTCAAAGGGGTTTGTTACTTGTGACAACCAAACATTTGTAAGAAAGGGATTCTTGTCGGTCTAGAAGCTATACTTACAATGGAAATTTATTTGTGAAAATTCTAGATCGCGCGAGAGTTTCGTTCTTCAGCGCGCTTCGTGATTCTTTAAGAGTAACTCATTGTTGCGTTCAGCAACAAGAAGGCAAGAAATTAACTCAGAATATTTTTAAATCCTTTTTCTCGATACTGTTGCTACAGGAGCACATTCGAGGCATGAAAGGTTGAAAATATTTTCTCCAACATATCATTCTCAGATATCTTTTCCCCACATAATTTCATTTGTGAGGTGATTCAAAACATTGCCGAATTATATTCATTTATGGATTTAAAATCCTGTAGACGCAAGTGCGTCCAGTCATATCGGGCTTGAGAAAGTATCACCGTCTTTTGATGATTATACCTCCCCACACTTAAACATTAGCATGTCCTCATGCTAAGCTCAAAAGAAGCTATAAAGATGAAGAGGAAAGGTGAAATGTTATGAAATGCAACCTATGTATATGAATGCAACTACATGCAAAATGTTTCTACCTACTTGGTTTAAAAGTAAATAAATTCTCCAAGAATAAATATAAACCAAATTCCACTAATTCAAATTACACAATAAAAGATAATTAAACTTGTAAGAAGATAGCTCATGAAAGCAGGGAACATAGAATCAAGCATTGAACCCTCACAGGAAATGTATATGCACTTCTAATCTCTCAAGTGTCTAGGGTCAATCACTCTACTCTTCCCTAGTCATGCTTTCTAACACTTTGTTCTTCATCTAACCAATCAACAATATTTAATGCATCAATGCAAACATCATGAGGTCTTTTCAAGGTTGTAATGGGGCTAAGGTAAGGGTAAGGGTATATATATGGCTAAGTGAGCTTTATAAAGTGAATCCTTGATTAGTCTAAGATCTCACCTAGCATACATACACTCTATATAACTTTAAAATCATACCTAGCTACCCATAATTTTTCCCACTTTTGTATTACATGCTCATGTTTCACTTTTTATGTTTATCCCATGTGCATTGTTTTCATTGGGGAATTTCTTTTTGTATCCCCTTTTATTCAGATGCTGAAATATTTTTTTTATGCACATGGTAATTGAATCACTTTGATTTTCTTATGAGCATGCTTTCCAAATTTATTTTTATTTCTTTTTTAATCTTTCTAACCCTTTGTTTCTATCACTCATGTTCCTACAAGGTTTCCCACATTTAACTCTATTCATGATTTTCTATCTTAAGCTAACCAAGGATTCAACTTGGGATTTTTATTTTGTTTTTCTGCTTAAGGCTAGTGTTGTGGTTTATAGAACAAGAGGGGATTAAAAGCTCAAGGGGGCTAACAAGGGTGATGTAAAAGGTAGGCTAATTTTGGGATAAGTGAGCTAGAATTAACAATGGCCTCAATCATATGCAAGCATTTAAATACACTAAATATTGGATATATAGAATGAAACAAAGCTAAGATTGCAATCATAGAGAAGTAAACACACAAGAATAAAATGTTTATGGTTAAATAATGTAACCATGTAAATAAGCTCAAATCTCACAAGTTGTGTGTTCTTTGGCTCAAAAACTATGTTCCAATTACAGCTTCAAACAAATTTTTAACATAAAAATTTTCAATTTAAATTAGTGAAATTTTTCAAAAATAGGATTTTAAAAGAAATTTATTATTTTAACCAAGTAGTAACTAAATGCACAAAATCATCAAATAAATATGCAATCAAATATGCAGATGCAACAATGAACAAATAAAGAAAATAAGATTATTGGTGTTGAAAAGAAAGTACTAACCCACGGAGATCGGTATCGACCTCCCCACACTTAAAGATTGCACCGTCCTCGGTGCATGCTGATATGTGCAGGTGGACGGGTTGTTCCAACTGAAGCTTTTCTTCAAGATTTTGCAGATGGACTTGTCTGTCTCCCCATGTAAACGTCTTCCGATTCCCTTTCGGGTGGCCATCCTGAAAGAAAAAGGGAAGAACCCAGTAATAAAGATAAGAAAATAAATAAACTATGGGTGGGTTAATGCCAAATGATAATGGTCTCATTTACATGGAAGCTTCAACATGTACATGAGAAAATGATAAAAGCCATGGCATACCAGTGGTATAAAATTTGTAACATAGGGAAGGAGAGTGTAAGACAATATAAATTCATGTCAATGCAAAATTAATACAAATAACATAAAAGATTAACATTGACTTAAATAGTATTGCCCAACAGTGTAAAACAAGTTACCAAAATAAATTCAAGAAAAGATGTAACAGTTGAATAAGAAGGGATATTTAACACCAATGGAAAAATAAAAAATTCAGAAAAGAAAATAAAAATATGCACAAATTTAAAATGCAATGAATGAAATATGCAAATAAATTAAAATAAAAAAAAAAAAGAAGAATGAGAAGGGAAAGAAGGGAAGAAGAAGTAAGGAAGAAAGGAAGGAGGGAAAAATTAGGATTGGGGAAGAAGAGATAAGATATTTGGCAAATTGGGATATGTTGTGCGGCGCAGGCGACGCGGACGCGTGGGGCACGCGTTCGCGTGATTGCGCTTTAAGTAAGGGGACGCGGTCGTGTCGGTCACGCGGTCGCGTGACCCATGTGATGCTTCTGGCGCGAGTGCAGCCTCGCGCCTGCACAACTCTCTGTTCAAATTAATTTATTTGCCAAAATTGGGGTGACGCGATCGCGTGGGTGACGCGATCGCGTGGATGGCCATTTTTGGAAAACGACGCGGCTGCGTGGGGCATGCGGTCGCGTGGGAGGGCTTGGGCTTCTAGCACGAGTTCAGCCCAATTCCAGCACAACTTTCGGCCATGCACCTTTTTGACGTCGAAAATTAGGGCACGCGGCCGCGTGGGAGGCCATTATGCCCATGTGACGTGGACGCGTCAGCGACGCGATCGCGTGGGTCGATTTGTGCCACTGGCACGCCTCCAGCCATGCTCCAGCGTGACTCTCTGTTTGTTTTTATTTTTCTTTTCTCCCCTTGCGACGCGGACGCATCGTTGATGCGGTCGCGTTGCGTAGCAAATTTTTTTTTCTGAAATAAAATGCAGAATGCAGTGTTAATATGAATGTGATGCAAAACTCCAGGTTCAATATAATAAAATAAAATAAAACTCAAAAGCAAATAAAACTAAATAAAAATGAAAAATGAACGATCATACCATGGTGGGTTGTCTCCCACCTAGCACTTTTAGTTAAAGTCCTTAAGTTGGACATTTGATGAGCTTCCTGTCATGGTGGCTTATGCTTGTACTGATCCAGGAATCCCCACCAATGTCTGTATCTCCAGTAACCTCCGGGGTCCCAAACTAGACATGTAAAACCCTTGAGCAGCTTCAAAAAGATTCTTAGGCTCCCGGGGTGTTGGATGTCAGAACTGATTCCAGGATCCTAAATCTTGCTTTTACACCCATCTTCGTGTTGATTATCATGATTCCATCCAGGTAGCAAGCAATCTGAATTCTCACTAAAGCGGCCAAACAACTTCCTAGACCCATTCAGTTGAGCTCTATACCAACCTTTACGTTTAAGCTTAAAGCTTCCAACCATGATGAACCTTGCAGGACAATTCTTACCACTGACCATCTTCCTTTTACTCTTAATGCCACAAAGAGCTCTAAGTTGACCATCCGTCTCCAGTAGCCCATATTCAAGTGGGATTAGAAAGCTAAGAGATATGAATTTTACCCACTTTAATGTTGTGAAGGATGATGGCAACTTAGGGGGAGGCGTTTTTAATGAAATTGCAAGCTCCACTCCCTTGTGCTCTTCTCTGATAATTACCACCTCTTTGTAAGCTTCTTCAATTTCAACCTCTTCCTCTTGGTAGCTTTCTTCCAATTCAATCATCTCTTCATTGCTTTCCAAGGGCATGGGAGGTTGTGCTTCTTCTTCTTGAATCTCCCTCTCTTGATCAACCTCTTCTAAGTCTTCAACTATGATATGCTTTGGAGGTTGTACACCCTCCTCAGCATCAATTTCAACCGTCTTGGAAGGAGGCTCTATGTCTTGACTTTCCCATGGAGGTTCTACATCTCCTAAGTCTTCAACCACTTCTTCTTCTTCAATAATTCCGGCTTCCTCTACTTGTTCCAGTACAAAGTCATGCTCCGTACTGTTCACTGGAGTTTCTAGTATCTCCTTCATACTACGTTCTTCATTAGATTGTCCACATGAAGCCATGTGAGTTCCTTGAGTGTCCGAACGTCGGGAGGCAAATTGACTCATTAGGAGTTACCCCAATTGATGAAGGGTTGCCTGACATCGATCCACTGTTTCCTTGAGACGATCCTTTGCCTCTTGATGCACTCGGTTTTCATAAATAGGATCATAATGTTCTTGGATTGATGGATATGGAGATGGTGAATATTGAAGTGGTGGTTCTTGTGAGTAATTAGGTTGGAATTGGGGTGGTTATATATATGGTTCATATGGCTCATAAGGTGGTTGGGGGTTAAGGTCATATGGAGGTGAGTGGCGGAAAGGGGCTTGTGAGTTTTGTGGGTTGATGTTGTGTTGAAAGGATGATCTCTGAGCATAGGGTTGGGCTTGTTGGTAGCTACAAGGTGGTCCACCATATCTATCAGCTTGGGATGCATTGTAACCTGGTCTTTGTCCATGATATCTAGGATGGTGTTGTTGCCTAAAGGGTTGATTAGATCCTCTTGACTCCATCCATCCTTGATTGGTCTGACCTTGATGCATATTCCTGCTGTGGTTTCTATTTCCTTCAACAAAGTTAGAACCAAACTCAAAGCGAGAAGGGTGAGAATTCATAGTAGTTATCAGAAATAAAGGGGAAGAAGGAGAAACAAATAAACAAGTAAAAGAAAAATATTTTTTTTAGAAAAATATTTACAATAACCAATAATAAGGCACACGTTACAATTCCCCGGCAACGGCGCCATTTTGATGAGAGAACTTTTGTGTGGTCTAGAAATTTGCGGATAAATTCTCGTTGCAAGTATAGTTTCTAAACCTTCAAAAGTCCTTTCATACAAACGTTTTGGGTGTCACAAGTAACAAACCCCTTTAGAAATTGTTAACCGAGTATTCAAACCTCGGGTTGTCTTCTCAAGGAACTGCGAGGAAGTATGTTCTTATTATTGGTTATAAAGGTTGTAATCGGGGTTTAGAAGGTGAGAAGCAAGTAATTTAAATGATGAGTGAATTAAATGGCAATTAAAAATAAATAATAATTGTAAAACAACTTTTGGCAAGATAAGGGAATTTAGAGGTCTAACTTAGTTATCTCTCTCAACTATAATAAAAGTTGAATCTAAACTCCACTTGGTCAAGGGACTAATTAAACTGACCTTTGAATCCTAATTATTTCCGAAGAAAAGGTTGGGATTATTCAGGTTCAGCTCAATTATCAAGATAACGGTTATTAATTATGTTGAGTCTAATAACTGTTGAGTTACTAAATTCTTAATCAGAACCAAAAGGGGAAAAAGTAAAATTGCTGGAATAATAAAAATATCCTTAGATGGGAAGCAATGGCAATTTAATTCAAAGAGAATAATTATAAACTGAAAATACCTCAATTATCATTAAATAAAAATATCATCAACAGCCAATTGGGCAACATCAATCAAACATAATAAAGGCTTCAGAGTAATCAAAATATAAAAGAGAAATTAAATAGTGAAAAGGAATATTAAACCTGGATCGAGAGTCACTCTAGAAAGAGAAGTCCTAAATCCTAAGAGAGAGAGAGAGGAGAGAACCTCCCTCTCCAAAACTACATCTAACACATGAAAAGTAAATTATGAGAGCCTTTTTATGAATGGATGCATTCTCCCACTTTATAGCCTCTAATCTGTGTTCTCTGGGCCGAAAACTGGGTCAGAAATAGCCCAGAAATCACTTCCAGCGCTTTCTGGTCCGTACAGATCGCGAAAAAGTGACGCGGCCGCGTCGTCCACGCGACCGCGCGGATTGGGTGTTGGCCAGGTCACGCGTCCGCGTGACCCACACCTTCGCGTCGCCTGGCGTCGGGGCAACTATGGCAAATTATATATCAAATCGAAGCCCCGGAAGTTAGCTTTCCAACGCAACTGGAACTGCATCGTTTGGACCTCTGTTAGCTAAAGTTATAGCCGTTTGAGTGCGAAGAGGTCAGGCTGGACAGCTTAGCAGTTTCTCCAACTTCTTGCATTCCTTTCACTTTTGCATGCTTCCTTTCCATCCTCTGAGCCATTCCTACCTTATAATATCTGAAAACACTTAACACACATATCAAGGCATCTAATGGTGATAAGAGAGGATTAATAATAAGCAAATATAAGTCCAAAGAAGCATGTTTTCAATCAAAGCACATAATCACGAAGGAAATATAAAACCATGCAAATAGTATGAATAAGTGGGTAAAGAGTAGATAAAAACCACTCAATTGAGCACAAGATAAACCATAAAATAGTGGTTTATCAATGACGACGAAGAAAAATCATGGCTTTGGCTTTATCCTTCTGGGATGCATTATTTTTAGCCT
The DNA here is from genome assembly GCF_003086295.3 of Arachis hypogaea. Lineage (NCBI taxonomy): Eukaryota > Viridiplantae > Streptophyta > Magnoliopsida > Fabales > Fabaceae > Arachis > Arachis hypogaea. The sequence goes on from NC_092044.1 coordinate 40,924,608, forward strand.
TAATGGTATCTCTAAGATCCATTGAATCAATATGGATTTCAGCATCTAATATCTATGATAAATAATTATTTTCAGATATATCAAGAGTATTGAATTCAAGATGAGAGAGGTTCGACATAATGAAAATTTGTTACGTGAGTCTTCCTAAAAATTTGATTAGAGTCTCGTGCTGATAACGTGTTATAAAATAAATATAAAATAAAAAATATAAGTAGAAGACTCTAGTACCATAATTACTATCTCAATATAATAAATATGATTAATATATTTACTAATATTATATATAAAGAGTGAGAGAGAAGAGTATTCAAAAATACTTATAAAATAAAAAAGAGTAAATTATATTAGTAATATAAAGAGAGGGAGAAAATTTTATTGTTGTATGTATATATTACTTCTAACTATGCCTCCTATTTATATTTGTACAATATTAACTTTTTCAAGCTTTGAAATGGCACGGTCTATATTAAAGATTTGTATTATCCAAACATCTTTCATTAAATAAAGAGTTAGTGGTCATCATTATACTATAACAATTACAACTTCCAATAAAAAAAGATAAAAACATAAATATTATTTAATTATCAAACATTTTCGTTTTTTTATCTTTTAATATGTTATTAACAAAATATATCTTATCTTAACAAAATAATTCTATTTAACAAATATATCTTATCTGGATCTTAATAATGTATAAGTTGACAAGGATGTCCTTAAATAAGTCAACATCAGTAATTAATGCTTATCTAATTATAACAATTAATGTAAGGGTATTATTAGTAATAAAAAAACTGATTAATTGTTTCTTGATCATAATATATTATGTAGTGTTGTAAAAATCGGATCGGATGAAAAAACTGGTGAACCAGATTTTAAATTGGTCCGTTAATTAGACCGTACAAGAATGAGAATTGGTGTGAACCGATCAAATCTATAGTGAATTGGTAAAAACCGGTCAAACTCAATAAATCAGTCCAACCGAACCACTGGTAATTAAAATTTTACAAAAATGAGTGAAGTGGGTTCGAACTCTTGTCCTCAACACCAAGCTATTACAATTCTAATTATTATGTTTACAAATTATTACATATATAGATATCTTTTATCGAATATATTTACTTCTATTTAATTTATTTTAATTTTAGTTATAAACTCATTTGTTTTTAAATTAATCATATTTTTATTTAATAATAATTATAAATTCACTAATTTTTTCTTTTCATAATTATATAATATCTATTAGTATTATTTTTTAATAAATACTTGTAGTATATAATAGTATAATAAATATAAATTTATTAATAAATTATTAAAATTTAAAAATAATTATTATTTTAATATAAAAACAAAATAAAATATTTATAATGGAGTAAAATTAATAAAATGCTTATTATTTATGTTTCATATTATTTTAGAATAGTTGAATATTCTTAAAATGTTAGTAAAAATATGTATTTTAAATTTTAATTTTAAATTTTTTAATATTTTTTATTTTTTATTTACGTAAGATCAGGTTAACCGGTTTAATCAGTGACCCACCAATTAAACCAATAACCCAATAATTTAATAATTTGACCGATTCGATCACCGATTCAATTCTGACAACTATAATATTATGTATTATATACTTAGAATGAAGAGTTATTATCTTAGCCTTCATATATCTAACTAATGAGTGACTGTGGTTAAAACTTAAAAGAAAATCAAAACTAATTAAAAATTAGTTTTTTTAATCAATAGGCAATATACGTTTCTTTTTAATAGAAAATTATTGTTGTTGAAAAAAAAATTCCCGACAAATTGTTTTTTTTAACCAATAAGTTAAAACAATTATGTATCAGCTCTAAAAAATAATTCAACAAAATAATAAATGAATAAGTATTAAGAAAGAAAAAATATAAAAAGACTATTAATGTTAAAAATGTAATGAACCTTAGAAAAGGTTTAATTTTTTCTTTCTATTAATGTTATTAAATATAATTTTTTATTATTTAACAATTTTTTTATATTTTCTGTTAGTTTTATACTTTTATTTAAGAAATATAAAATGAGAAATCGCATTTTTCGTTACCATTAAGAAAAAAAGAGATCGAGAAGATTCTTTTCCGGAAAAAATGAAGTAGCTAGGTGGGGAACGGGGGAAAGAATGAGGGAAAATTTGACGATGGTCACACTTCACAGTTCACACTTGTTATGTGTGTGTTTTGATTTTTGAAAAATGAAAATTGGAAGAGCAAGAGCAAAAATAATAGAGAAATGAAACGGCAGCCTAGCAGCTAGTAATTCCTAGTTCCTACCTAGCTTAATAAACCCACTAAACTCGTCACTCCTCATCACTTCGTAACAAACTAACAATCACGTTTCTTCTTCAAACGCCATCTTCAATTTGCACCCTCAATTCCTTCCATTGCTTCCCTAATCGCATGGCTCCGAGGCGATCCAACAAGGTACGCACGTGTACCTTCCATGCTCACTTCCATTTCCTCACTCGTTTCACTTCAATCTTGTTTATGTTTTTGAATTGATGATGCATTTTTTTCGTAGAAGCGAGAAACGCGAATGGACGCAGCCATTGACGCCATGGCAGTGATGGGATTCGAATCAAAGCTCGTCAGATCAACCGTCAACCACCTCATCAAGAATGTTTATGGCTCCGATGGATGGCCCTTCATTGAAGCCGACGGTTACAAAGAGCTCATTGAATGCCTGATTTCTGATCAGGAACAACAACAACCGCCAAACGCTTTATCAGAGGTACATTCATTTTGATTCGGCATTGTGGTTTTATTCTTTGATTTCTAACAAGTCTTTGTTTTGTTTGACCTTTGTTGTTTATACCCTATGGAGTTCGATTGGAGTTGATTTTGAAAAAAATGTAGCTGATTCCGCCATTAAATTTGCGGTTATAGGCCGCAATTTGAAACATTTTCTTGTTTTACCCTGCTGGAATGGAAGAAGTAATCTTCTTTAATCTTCTTTTAAAAAAAAAAAAATTACTAGTGCCATGCACAATATCTAGTTAATTTTATGGTAACATGTATCATAATTGGATTGGATTTTAACAACTATAATTCACAAAGAAATATAATTTAATTTTGTGTGGTGGCTAAAACCTTTTGCTGAGTTTGGTGTTTTAATTTGTTAGAAGACAAGGTAAGCATTTCTTCTATTCTTACACAAGAGAATGCTAGAACTTCCAAAATAACCTACTCATTTTACCATAGTTAACTCTGTGCTCTCTTTTATGTCATTTCCTCATTTCTTTTCTTCTTTTTTCTCAGTGTTGATTTTTTTAATGTATCCATCTAAATCGTATGTAATGATTCAATGGTTCTTTCCTTTTGTTGTTTGATTTAATTGTATTCATGTTCATTTGTGAATAATTGTGATTTATCCACGTGTTACTTATGTAGAGTGAGAGTCAGAGAGTACACTCTGAATTTTGCCACTTGCAATAAAAAGAACTGAGCTAGTGTTCTATCAAGTACTAGCATCCTTGTCGCAGAAAATATAAGAAAACTTGTTCTCTTGGGAGTTTCAATGGTCACAACAACTTCCGTTGTATCTTCAGTTCAGCCTTGAGATTTTCTATCTAGAAACAATATATATATATATATATAACAGTCGGTTTCATGCATTGGCTCCTGTCATTATTAACAAAACTCTGCCTGTGCAGGAAAGCTACATTTTTTTTTACCTTATGCATGAAAATGATATGTTTCTCCATTCTGTTACTGTTATATCATTTATATTTCTGCCCTGCTTCCTTTATCCGACCAAACCTACAAGGTGCGACTTTAGGACCAAAGTTTTACCTAATAGCCTAATGGAAAGAGAAGGGAAGCGGGTAGAGAATATGCCTTAAGGATATTTTTCTAAAGAAATTGCATCACAGATCTTAACAAATTCCGGCCTGCAAGGTATTCTAGTAATTTGACAGCAATGGTTGGTCTACACATTATTCATAAATTTGTGATCCTTCTTAATCATCAGATAAAGAGCTCTACCTAACTCCACTTTCTGCGTTTTCACTTGGCATGAACTGATGGTAACTTAAAAGTTCAAAAATTAATTATCTTCTTGTTTTTTATGGATATTTAACTACAGCTATTATATCTCTACCAAGGATCTTTGTCTTACACTTAATTATTCCATGTTTCTTGCTAAATTAATTTTTTGTTTGATGCTTTTTTTGACTGAGTATATTAAAAAGGAGTTATTTGTGCAATCAATTTTTTATAGTTCTTACAAGATTTCTTTTACGATATTTACCTACCTAATGGGAACAATTATAGTGTGGATGTCAACACTTTGGCAAAGTCCATTGCTTATACTGTGTAAACTTAATTCTTCTAGGATCCTTCTTTGTAGTCCTGATCTTAGTTGAACAATATTCTTTCCTTCATTAACTTTTTTCAGTCTAATAGCTCCTTAGTGGCAGTTCGTGTTAAGTTTTGTTAGATTCATATAGTAGATTAACCATGTTTGATGGGCTATATGTTTTCCTTTCCTTTTCTTTTTCTACTAATTCAATGAAATTTCTTTTAATTTTGGGAACTGGGGCTGCTGTTAGCTTGAAATTCAGTACTGGTTCATTGACCTTGTGGCTAGTTATTCTAATAACATTATTATTAACACTGTCTTCTGTGATCTTGTATTGTTTTATGTGAAGGACAAAGAGGAGAACCGAGAAGATGGCCACAGTGAGGCATCTCCTTCTGCTTGCTCAAACAGAACCCCCTTTCAACCTTGCTCTAACACTGAAAATACTGATGGTGCATTAACAGTTAATCAGACCGTTGACACCGTATCAGCATCCAGTCACACAAATAATCAACCTTCCTTCAAGGCTGTAGACTCTGCATCAGCAACCGGTGAAACTCATGATCAACTTCCCATTGTCGAGTCTGCTGAAACACCACCTGCTGTTAATCATCTTCTTATCGTAGATTCTGTTGAAACTCCAGCTAGCATCAATCAACTTCCCATTGTCAAGTCTGAAGATGCGGTGCCGGAAGAGAATAAATCTAGTAACCAACTCTCTTTTGTCTTCATTGTGTCATTTTACTTGGTTTTGAAGCAAAGGCTGAATGTGTGATTGTTGTTTTGATTATGTTGTTTGCTACTGTGTTGCAGATTTTAGGCTTGCATATTCTCCTCCTCTTAAGATTGAGGTACCACCACCTATGGAGAATTTTGGTTGTAAAAAGCGTAAACCGTGCTATGGCTGGATTTCTGATGATGATGATGATGAAGAAGAAGAAGAGGAGAAGAAGCTAATAGAACTGCCTCCAGCTTCAATGTCTAAAGTTAGAACTATGCTGGTAAATGAAAGGGTCAATTAGTGCAAACAAGGTTAGGGTAGTGGATTTTGTAAATGCTGTTCATAGTATGCACTTAAGTCTCTAACCTGGTGTATAATTAATACCTGAGTAATCAGGTTGTGCTCGTTAGAAGATCTTAATAATTGATTAATACTTATCGTCGATAGTTAAATATAGAATATCTTATGTCTAGTACCATGCCAAGTGTTTTTTCTTACATTATTTATTCCTACTTGTTATTATATGTTTCAGAGTATATCACTATTCCGGATCATCAAAGATTTAGGAGCTTATAAAACTAACCAAAAGTTAAACTAATGTAATACCCGAAAAATAAAAGCCATTATAAAATTTGAAAAAACATTAACTACATAGTTAATTCTGTTAAAAAATATCATGAATGTATTTTCCCTTTTTTCTTCTTTCTTTTGTAAATTAAAATCTCCAAATTTGTCCTCTCCTTCCATATTCCAAAATCCGATATTTTTTGTTCCCTTTCTCCATATGGGTGTGATGTTGGTGAAACACAGGTAAATGACCCAATGGTGGTGTATTACTAGTTTAGGGGACGAAATCGCTGAGTTTGTGATTTCGAGGAAAAAGAAGGGCAAGGCTGGAAAATATGAGAGAAAGACAGGGGCACTTTCATCCAATCAACTCGAGAAACTTTGGGGACACAATGAGGGTGATTTCCCTGGCACCTGAATGCATGTTGCGCAAGCGTGGGGTGGGGAAGGGGTGCCGTTTAATTGAGAACATGTCTCTCTTGAAAAGTTTTAGGAAGCGCCGGTTGCCTCTAGCACTATGACGCAAAAAAAAAAAATGATTTTAAGGATTTTTTTTTGTTTTTTGGTATTACCTCAGTTGGTAAGAATTATTTTTAAAGTTGTTGTAAAATAAATAAATAAAGAAGAAGAAATAAAATAAAAGTGTAAATAGAAGATTCTAGTATTAATGTTTATAAATATTATTATCTTACTATAATACTAGAAGTGATTCATATATTTATTAATATATGTAGTAACGTAAATAGAGAAAGATATTAATAGTGTAGAAAAAAGGAAGAGAATGTTTATTGTTATGTGTTTTTGTCTGAGGCTTAGCCTCCTATTTATATACATACAGGAAGGTAACTTTTTTAACCTTAATAAATTCATTCTTTTTTGAGAATAGACATCCACATATTCAATCTTATCACAACACTCACGCTTGGATGTCTATTTAGGATTATGTCTCGTTAAAACTTTACTAAAGAAAACTCAATGGGAAAAACTTTAGTGAAGGAAAAAGAGTACAATATTTTTTGTAATGGAACTCTCTCATTAAAAATCTTGTCAAGAAAAACCCAATGGAAAAAAACCTGACTAAGGAAAAAAGAGTACAGTCTCCCCCCCTTGTCAACATCATTTAATATCTTGAAATCGGCGCATCCCAATCTAATGTATCAATTTTTCAATGGAGGATTTTGAGAGTGACTTTGTAAATAAATCTGTAAGATTATCACTTGAGCGGATCTTTGATGTATTCACTTTTAAGTTGAGCAATGCATCCCATATTATCTTCAAACAGGACAGTTGGAGCTATCTTCTGATCATTCAGTGCAAATGATGACAGAATATATTGGATCAAACTCCTGAGCCAAAAATACGCACGACTTGCTTAATGAATTGCTAGTATTTCATCATGATTAGGGGAAGCTGCTGTAATTGTCTGTTTCGTGGACCTCCATCCTGTTTGAGATCTCCCTTTGTGTGGATCAGACAAGCATCCTGTATCTATATAGCCAACTAGTTGTGGCTTGAATCCATATGGATAAAACAATCCCATATCAACCGTCCCATGAAGATATCGAAAGATTTGTTTAATTCCATTCTAATGTCTTCTGGTTGGAGAGGAACTATATTTTGCTAGTAAATTCACATCAAATGATATATCGGGTTGTGTATTATTAGCAAGATACATTAGTGCTCCAATGGCACTAAGATATGGTACTTCAAGACCAAAGATATCTTCATTTTCTTCCTTAGGACAGAATTGATCCTTTTCAACATCCAGAGATCTTACGATCATTAGGGTACTTAATGGATGTGATTTTCCCATATAAAATCTCTTTAAGATCTTTTTTGTGTATGTTATTTGATGAATAAAGATCCCATTTTTGTATGCTCGATCTGCAGGTCAAGACAAAATTTAGTCTTTCCAAGATCTTTCATCACAAACTCTTCTTTTAAAGTTTTTATAATTGTTGGAATATCTTCAAAAGTTCCAATAATATTTAAATCATCAACGTATACAGCAATTATAATGAATTCAGATGCAGATTTCTTTATGAAAACACATGGGCAGATATTATCATTCTTAAATCCATTTTTGGCCAAATACTCAGTAAGAGGATTATACCACATTCGTCTAGATTGTTTTAGACCATGTAAAGATCTTTGCAATTTGACTAAGTATAACCCCTGTAAATATCCATTGGATGGTTTATATATCATTAGTCCTTTAAGGACTTTCATATAGATATCACGATCTAATGAGCCGTATAAGTAGGCTGTTACTACATCCATTAAATACATATATGATTTATGATATGCGGATAAATTGACCAAATAACGCAATGTTATCACATCCACAACAGGAGAATATGTTTCTTCATAATCTATACCGGACGTTTGTGAAAAACCATGTGCCACAAGTCAAGTTTTGTAGTGTACGACTTCATTTTTCTCATTTTATTTTCTCACAAATACGCATCGGTATCCAACAGGTTTTACATCTTCTGGTGTACGGACTATAGGTCCAAAAACTTCACGTTTTGCGAGTCTAACTCACCCTTCATGCCTTCTTCCCATTTTGACCAATCATTTCTTTGTTGATATTCTTCAACTGATCTTGGCTTAAGATCCTTACTTTCATGTATGATATTTAATGCCACATTATATGCAAATATTTCATTGACAATTGTCTTATTTCGGTCCCATTTCTCTCCTGTAAAGACATAATTTATCGAGATCTCGTCATTTCATAATTTTCAGGTACCTGAACGTCTTCTGGCATTAAAATTATATCAAAATTTTAGACAACTGCAGGTGCCTTTACTATGTCTTTTTCAGCAAGAATAGTATTTACCTCTTTTATTTTGCAAGGATTTTGTCTTTGGAACCGACAGGCCTGCCACGCTTCTGGCGTGAATTTGCTTTGGTGGCAATTTGTCCAATTGGGACATCAACTCGAATCGGATCATTTTCATCCGTTATATAGGATTTACTTATCCTCTTTGTATTAAAAAATGCATCAGGCAATTCATTTGCTATCCTTTACAAATGTATAATCTTTTGAACTTCTATTTCACATTGCCCTGATCGAGGATCCAAATGCATCAAAGATGACGCATTCCAATTAAGTTTCTTTTCAGGAAGTTTATTCTCTCCCCCTAATGTTGGAAATTTTGTTTCATCAAAATGACAATCCGCAAATCAGACTTTAAATACATCCCCAGTTTGTATCTCAAGATACCTTACTATAGATGGAGAATCATATCCAACATATATCCCTAATTTTCTTTGGGGTCCCAATTTGGTGCGAGAAGATGGTGCAATAGAAACATATATCGCACATCCGAATATTCTTAGATGGGAAATATTTGGCTGCTGGCCGAAAGCTAATTGCGTAGGAGAGAACTGATGGTAACTTATTGGCCTTAAACAAATAAGTGCTGTAGCATATAAAATAGCATGCCCCAAGTTGGGGTTGAGAGAATTGTTCTCATAAGTAAGGGTCTAGCAATTAATTGGAGGTATTTAATAAGTGATTCTTCTAACCATTTTGTGTATGAATATAAACCATTGGATGTTCAACACTTATTCCATTAGCCATACAATAAGCATCAAATGCTTGGGAAGTAAATTCACCAGCATTATCAAGACGAATTGCTTTGATTGGATTTTTTGGAAATTTTGCTTTTAATGGAATTATTTAAGCCAGTAATCTCGCAAACGCCAGGTTGCGAGAAGACAATAAGCACACATGTGACCATCTCGAAGATGCGTCTATTAGGACCATAAAATATCTAAAAGATCCACATGGTGGATAAATAGGTCAACATATATCGCCTTGAATCCTTTCTAGGAATTCATGGGACTCAAATCCAATCTTTACTGGTGATGGCCTTAAAATTAACTTCCCTTGAGAACATGCAGCATAACAAAATTCACTAGATTTAAGAGTCTTCTGGTTCTTTAGTGAATGTCCATGGGAGTTTTCAAAATTATAGCTCTTTCGGAGCCTTTTATCACATTGTCCCAGTCAATAATAGTATTAACATATTCTTCTTTTGGTACAATATGGGTAAAATATATATTACTTTTGAGAATGATGTGCGAAATTGTACTACCCGCAAGGCAAACATCTACACTATATGTCCTTGCCATTCTCTTCAAAGACAACTAATAAAATGAGTAGAAATACCTACGCAGTAAAATCATTTCCTTGATTGAAAATATATTTTTTTAAAAAGTATAGTATATACTAAAAATTTTGTTATCAGTATCTTGGCACATTCATTAATTTTAAAATTCATAAATATTTTATCAAACATTATTCATATATATGACACTTAAATTTCAAATGCATAAAACTTAATAAGAAGTTTCTTACATTATTTATTCACATGAATACTTAACAAACACACACATTAAACTATTCCATCACTGATGAAATGACCAATATTTTCTTCAGGATCCTAAAAAAAATCAGATATATCATAATGAGTGGTGAAATTTTCAACATCATTTCAAACAATTTTTTTTCCTTTTCTTTGTTGTCTTTTTTCAAAGATGCTTGATAAAGATCGACTAGGTTCCTTGGGGTACGACAGGTATGTGACCAATGACCATTTCCACCACAACGAAAATATTTATCCTCAATTGATTTATTTTGCCCATTATTCTTTTTTTATTCCACTTCTGATGAGATCCTTTCTTGTGAACATAATTCTTTTTCCTTCCATAATTTTTTTTGTTACCAAAACCTTGTCATTTACCTCATCTGGAGTTATGATTTGCCACATTTGCTTCAAGAAATGGGATAGCGCTAGCTGTGCACGCTTCATGATTTTTTAAGAGCAACTCATTGTTGCGTTTAGCAACAAGAAAGCAAGAAATTAGCTCATAATATTTTTTAAATCCTTTTTCTCGATACTGCTGCTGCAGGATCACATTCGAGGCATGGAAGGTTGAGAAAGTTTTCTCTAACATATCATTATCAGATATCTTTTCACCACATAATTTCATTCGTGAGGTAATTCGAAACATTGTTGAATTATATTCATTTATGGATTTAAAATCCTGTAGACGCAAGTGCGTCCATTCATATCGGGCTTGAGGAAGTATCACCGTCTTTTGATGATTGTACCTTTCTTCAAGGCTTTCCACAGATCTGCAGGATTTTTTATTGTGAGATATTCATTTTTCAATCCTTCGTCAAGATGACGTCGAAGGAAAATCATGGCTTTGGCTTTATCCTTTTGGGATGTATTATTTTCAACCTTAATGGTATCTCCAAGATCCATTGAATCAAGATGGATTTAGCATCTAGTATCCATGATAAATAGTTATTTTCAGATATATCAAGAGCATTAAATTCAAGATGAAAGAGCTTCGGCATAATGAAAATTTGTTACCTAGAGTCTTCTAAAATTTGATCAGAGTCTCGTGCTGATAATGTGGTGTAAAATAAATAAATAAAGAAGAAGAAATAAAATAAAAGTGTAAATAGAATACTCTAGTATTAATGTTTACAAATACTACTATCTTACTATAATACTAGAAGTCATATATGTAGTAATGTAAATAGAGAGAGAGAGATATTAATAGTGTAGAAATAAGGAGGAAAATGTTTATTGTTGTTATTTTTGCCTGAGACTTAGCCTCCTATTTATATGCATATAGGAAGGAAACTTTTCAATCTTATTAAATTCATTCTCTCTTGAGAATGGACATCCACCTATTCAATCTTATCACAACAAAAGTGACTATATACTTTGTATTTATTGCAAAAATAAGTCTTTCAAATTTCTAATTATTTATCATGGATTGGTGCCCTCATTCATATAGACCGGTTCAATGAAAAATCAAAATCGGTTAATTTTTCAAATTATTTATGATTTAGAACAAAAGATAACTTTAAAAATTAGCTAAAAAATAAGTTTCTAATTAAACTCATAATTAATATCTAACTTTTAAAAAATATAATTTTATATTTTAAAAAATTTTTAACTACTTTCTTTCAATAATATTTATCAAATTTTTTCAGGTAATTTTTTAAATTAAAATGTAAGTTTTACATTGCCAATATATTATTTCATAAATTTTTTTTACATAAATATAAATATTTTTAAATTAAATTTAACATATATGATAAATGTTAGCTAATATAAAATTAAAAATTCTCTTTCTCTCTCAATCTTCATCTTTATCTTTTCCTTTCTTTTCTTTCATTCTCTATTTTTTCTATCTTGTTGTTCTACAAAAAATAAAATTAATAAAATAATATAATTCAAATAAAAATTATTATTATTATTATTATTATTATTATTATTATTATTATTATTATTATTATTATTATTATTATTATTATTTACATATTTTTTTAGTTTTTTATTTAGTTTTAAATTTTCAATGTTAATCTTTTTTTATCTATATTTTTATTTCACTACTTTCAAATATTTATTAAATATAATTTGGAGAGAATACTAATGTTATGATTAAAAGTTAAAATCAAGATTCAATTGTTTAAAAAAAATTAATTTTGAGTTAATTTTATAACTATTAATATATTTTTTAATACTAATATCTAATTATATTTTTATATACATAGAGAGAAAAAATATTATTTTTAAATAGCAAGCATAAAAATTAATTATTTCTGTTTGTGCAACAGAGTTAACACCTAATCAAAAGTATACAAGTTAAATTATTTCAAATTTTAGATAACGAATATTAAAATTAATTATTAGTAATAAATTAAACTCTTTCACATGAAAATAATAACTAAAAATTTTATTATTTAATTTTTTATCAATAGAGACTCTGGTCTTCTTAGTCGATGAGGACTTTTTCCTCTACGATCTTTTTGTAAAAGTAATTTGATTCTATAAATCTTTTGTGTCATAATCTATAATGTCAGAATAAAATGGACGTAATTTTAAAATATTTATATTTCCATACTATAATTTCGAGTAAAAATACTAGTAATTGTATATTCTATATACCTTCTTTATATTTTAATATTTAATAAAAAGATTCCTATTTTAATATTTAACAGTTTTTTAATTTTAGTTATATTTATTTTGGTAAATTTTAAATGGTTGGTGCACAAAATTGTGATCATCAACAATGGTGCCAAAAAAACTTGGTAGCGCTCTCAAACGTGAATCACACTTAGTCACAACTCCGCACAACTAACCAGCAAGTGCACTGGGTCGTCCAAGTAATAAACCTTACGTGAGTAAGGGTCGATCCCATAGAGATTGTTGGTATGAAGCAAGCTATGGTCATCTTCTAAATCTCAGTTAGGTGGATAGTAAATGTTATGGAGTTTTCGAATAATAAATAAACCAGAAAATAAAGATAGAGTTTCTCATGTAATCCAATGGTGGGAATTTCAGATAAGTGTGTAGAGATGCTTGTCCCTGTTGGATCTCTGCTTTCCTACTGCCTTCCTTCAATCCTTCTTTTTCCCTTCCATGGCAAGCTGTATGTAAGGCATCCCCGTTGTCAATGGCTACATCCCATCCTCTCAGTGAAAAAGGTCCAAATGCTCTGTCACGGCACGGCTAATCATCTGTCGGTTCTCGATCATGTAGGAATAGAATCCCTTGATTCTTTTGCGTTTGTCATCATGCCCAACAATCGCGAGTTTGAAAGTCATCACAGTCATTCAATCCCAGAATCCTACTCGGAATACCACAGACAAGGTTTAGACTTTCCGGATTCTCATGAATGCCGCCATCAATCTAGCTTATACCACGAAGATTCTGATTAAGGAATCCAAGAGATATGCGCCCGATCTAAAGTAGAACGAAAGTGGTTATCAGTCACGCGTTCATAGGTGAGAATGATGATGAGTGTCATGGATCATCACATTCATCATGTTGAAGTGCAACGAATATCTTAGAACAGGAATAGCTTAATTGAATAGAAAATAATAGTAATTGCATTGAAACTTGAGGTACAGCAGAGCTCCACACCCTTAATCTATGTTGTATAGAAACTCCACCGTTAAAAATACATAAGTGATGAAGGTCCAGGCATGGCCGAATGGCCAGCCCCCAAACATGATCAATAGTCTCCTAAGATGAATAATGGAATAAAATCGAGATCAAAGATGTCTAAAACAATAGTAAAACGTCCTATTTATACTAGACTAGCTACTAGGGTTTACAGAAGTAAGTAATTGATGTAGAAATCCACTTCCGGGGCCCACTTGGTATGTGCTTGGGCTGAGCTTGAGCTTTACACATGTAGAGGCTTCTTTTGGAGTTGAACGCCAAGTTGTAACGTGTTTTTGGCGTTCAACTCTGGTTCGTGACGTGTTTCTGGCGTTTGACTCCAGAATGCAACATGAAACTGGCGTTGAGCGCCAGTTTACGTCGTCTAATCAAGAATAAAGTATGGACTATTATATATTTCTGGAAAGCTCTGGATGTCTACTTTCCAACGTCGTTAAGAGCGTGCCATTTAGAGTTTTGTAGCGCCAGAAAATTCATTTCGAGTGTAGGGAGGTCAGATTCCAACAGCATCAGCAGTCCTTTGTCAGCCTCCTTATCAGAGTTTTTCTCAGGTCCCTCAATTTCAGCCAGAAATTACCTGAAATCACAGAAAAACACACAAACTCATAGTAAAGTCCAAAAATGTGAATTTAGCATAAAAACTAATGAAAACATCCCTAAAAGTAGTTAGATTATACTAAAAACTATCTAAAAACAATGCCAAAAAGCGTATAAATTATCCGCTCATCACAACACCAAACTTAAATTGTTGCTTGTCCCCAAGCAACTGAAAATCAATTAGGATAAAAAGAAGAGAATATACTATAAATTCCAGAATATTAATGAATATTAGTCCTAATTAGATGAGCGGGACTTGTAGCTTTTTGCCTCTGAACAGTTTTGGCATCTCACTTTTTCCTTTGAAGTTTAGAATGATTGGCATCTATAGGAACTTAGAATTTCAGATAGTGTTATTGATTCTCCTAGTTAAGTTTGTTGATTCTTGAACACAGCTACTTTTATGAGTCTTGGCCGTGGCCCTAAGCATTTTGTTTTCAAGTATTACCACTGGATACATAAATGCCACAGACACATAGCTAGGTGAACCTTTTCAGATTGTGACTCAGCTTTGCTAAAGTCCCCTGTTAGAGGTGTCCAGAGTTCTTAAGCACACTCTTTTTGCTTTGGATCACGACTTTAACCACTCAATCTCAAGCTTTTCACTTGGACCTGCATGCCACAAGCACATGGTTAGGGACAACTTGATTTAGCCACTTAGGCCTGGATTTTATTTCCTTGGGCCCTCCTATCCATTGATGCTCAAAGCCTTGGATCCTTTTTACCCTTGCCTTTTGTTTTTAAGGGCTATTGGCTTTTTCTGCTTGCTTTTTTTTTTCTTTCTATTATTATTATTATAATTTTTTTTACAAGCTTTTGCTTTTTCACTGCTTTTTCTTGCTTCAAGAATCAATTTTCATGATTTTTCAGATTGTCAATAACATTCTCTTTGTTCATCATTCTTTCAAGAGCCAACAATTTTAACATTCATAAACAACAGGATCAAAATTATGCACTGTTCAAGCATTCATTCAGAAAACAAAAAGAGAGTATATGCGAAAAAAAAGAGAAAGAAAAAAAAGAGAGAGCAAGCAGAAAAAGCCAATAGCCCTTTAAACCAAAAGGCAAGGGTAATAAAAAGGATCCAATGCTTTGAGCATCAGTGGATAGGAGGGCCTACAGGAATAACATCCTGGTCTAAGCGGCTAAACCAAGCTGTCCCTAACCATGTGCTTGTGGCGTGAAGGTGTCAAGTGAAAACTTGAGACTGAGCGGTTAAAGTCGCGATCCAAGGCAAAAAGAGTATGCTTGAGAACCCTTGACACATCTAATTGGGGACTCTAGCAAAGCTGAGTCACAATCTGAAAAGGTTCACCCAGCTATGTGTCTGTGGCATGGATGTATACAGTGGTAATATTGGAAAACAGAATGCTTTGGGCCACGACCAAGACTCATGAAGTAGCTGTGTTCAAGAATCAACATACTTAACTAGGAAAATCAATAACACTATCTAGATTCTGAGTTCCTATAGAAGCCAATCATTCTGAACTTCAAAGGATAAAGTGAGATGCCAAAACTGTTCAGAGGCAAAAAGCTACTAGTCCCGCTCATCTAATTGGAGCTAAGTTTCATTGAAAATTTGGAGTCTATAGTATATTCTCTTCTTTTTATCCTATTTGATTTTCAGTTGCTTGGGGACAAGCAACAATTTAAGTTTGGTGTTGTGATGAGCGGATAATTTATACGCTTTTTGGCATTGTTTTTAGTATGTTTTTAGTATGTTTTAGTTAGTTTTAATTATATTTTTATTAGTTTTTAGTTAAAATTCACTTTTCTGGATTTTACTATGAATTTGTGTATTTTTATGTGATTTCAGATATTTTCTGGCTGAAATTGAGGGACCTGAGCAAAAATCTGATTCAGAGGCTGAAAAGGACTGCAGATGCTGTTGGATTCTGACCTCCTTGCACTCGAAGTGGATTTTCTGGAGCTACAGAAGCCCAATTGGCGCGCTCTCAACTGCGTTGGAAAGTAGACATTCTGGGCTTTCCAGAAATGTATAATAGTCCATACGTTTTCCGAGATTTGATGGCCCAAACAGGCGTTCCAAGTCAGCTCAAGAATTCTAGCGTAAAACGCCGGAACTGGCACAAGAATGGGAGTTAAACGCCTAAACTGGCACAAAAGCTGGCGTTTAACTCCAAGAAGAGTCTCTACATGAAAATGCTTCAATGCCCAGCCCAAGCACACACCAAGTGGGCCCGGAAGTGGATTTTTATGTCATTTACTCATCTTTGTAAACCCTAAGCTACTAGTTCTCTACAAATAGGACATTTTGCTATTGTATTTTCATCTTTTGATCACTTTAGATCTTAGGATCATCTTTGGACGCCTAGTCCTTAGATCATGGAGGCTGGCCTCTCGGCCATGCCTAGACCTTGTTCTTATGTATTTTCAACGGTGGAGTTTCTACACACCATAGATTAAGGTGTGGAGCTCTGCTGTACCTCGAGTATTAATGTAATTACTATTGTTCTTCTATTCAATTAAGCTTATTCTTGTTCTAAGATATTCATTCGTACCCAAGAAGATGATGAATGTGATGATTATGTGACGCTCATCATCATTCTCACTTATGAATGCGTGCCTGACAACCACTTCCGTTCTACAAGCAAACAATGCTTGAATGTTTATCTCTTAGATCCCTTAATCAGAATTTTCGTGGTATAAGCTAGAATTGATGGCGGTATTCAAGAGAATCCGGAAGGTCTAAACCTTGTCTGTGGTATTCTGATTATGATTCAAGGATTGAATGACTGTGACGAGCTTCAAACTCGCGATTGTGGGGCGTTAGTGACAGACGCAAAAGAATCACTGGATTCTATTCCGACATGATCGAGAACTGACAGCTGAATAGCCGTGCTGTGACAGAGCGCGTTGAACATTTTCACTGAGAGGATGGGAGATAGCCATTGACAACGGTGAAACCCTACATACAGCTTGCCATGGAAAGGAGTAAGAAGGGTTGGATGAAGACAGTAGGAAAGCAAAGAGACGGAAGGGACAAAGCATCTCCATACACTTATCTGAAATTCTCACCAATGAATTACATAAGTATCTCTATCTTTATTTTATGCTTTATTCATAAATCATTCATAACCATTTGAATCTGCCTGACTGAGATTTACAAGATGACCATAGCTTGCTTCATACCAACAATCTCCGTGGGATCGACCCTTACTCGCGTAAGGTTTATTACTTGGACGACCCAGTGCACTTGCTGGTTAGTTGTGCGAAGTTGTGATAAAGAGTTGAGATTGCAATTGAGCGTACCATGTTGATGGCGCCATTGATGATCACAATTTCGTGCACCAAGTTTTTGGCGCTGTTGCCAGGGATTGTTTGAGTTTGGACAACTAACGGCTCATCTTGTTGCTTAGATTAGGTATTTTTCTTCAGAGTTTTTAAGAATGAATCCTAGAGTTTCATGATGATCTATTGAAGTCTGGCTGGCTGTGAAGCCATGTCTAATCTTATTGGACCGAGGTTTCAACTTATCATCACAAGAGCTTGTTGATTTCTATCAATTTTGCTGTTGAGAGCAATGATCTGCTGAGGCTTGGCTGGCCATTGGCCATGTCTAGTGTTTTGGACTGGAGCTTTCCTTGAGAGCATGGCTGGTTGTGAAGCCATGTCTAATTCCTGGACCGGAGTCTTAGACTAGCATTGCAATGATTCCTGGAATTCTTATTAAAAATTTTGAATCTCTTTGTTTTCTTTTCCGTATAATTTTCGAAAAAATCCAAAAAAATTTACAAAATCATAAAAACCAAAAATATTTATTGTTTGAGTCTAGTGTCTTATTTTAAGTTTGGTGTCAATTGCATGTTTCTATTCTTCTTGCATTTTTCGAATTCATTCATGTGTCTTCATTGATCTTCAAGTTGTTCTTGATGATTTACTTGCTCTGATATTTAAATTCTCTTGTTTTGTGTGTTTTGTTGTTTCTCATATGCATTCTCAATTTGTTAGTGTCAGTAGTGTACAAACTTCTAAGTTTGGTGTCTTGCATGCATTGTTTATTTGATTTTAGTTGCATTTTGATCATTAACAAAAAATCCAAAAAAATTTTTAATTTGTGTCTTTTCAAGTCAATAATACAGAGAATTGAAGATTCAGAACATACAGCAGAGGAATTACATAGAAAAAGCTGGGCGTTCAAAACGCCCAGTAAGGAAGGAAAACTGGCGTTTAAACGCCAGCCAGGGTGCCTGGCTGGGCGTTTAACGCCCAAAAGGGTAGCTTTTTGGGCGTTAAACGCCAGAATGGATACCATTCTGGGCGTTTAACGCCAGGATGGCACAAAAGGGAAGATTCTGTTTTTAATTCAAATTTTTTTCAAGTTTTCAAGATTTTTCAAAATCAAATCTTTTTCAAATCATATCTTTTCAATCATATATTTGCAAAATCAATTTCTTTCCATTTTCAAAAATACTTGCTAACAATTAATGATTTGATTCAACATTTCAAGTATGTTGCCTTTTCTGTTGAGAAAGGTTTAATGTTTGAATCATATCTTTTCTTGTTAGCCAAGTCTTTGATTTTAAAAATCAAATCTTTTTAAATTGTTTTTCCAAATCATATCGTCTCAATCATATCTTTTTAAAACTATATCTTTTCAATCATATCTTATTAATCACATCTTTTTCAAAATAAGTTTTCAATCATATCTTTTTGATTTCTACTTTCAAAAGTCTTTTTCAAAAATCACTTTATTTCTTTCCCAATCATATTTTTCGAAAATCAATTACTTTTTTTCAAAATGTTTTTAAAAATCTTTTTAATTTATTTTCGAAAATTTCTTCCCCTCTTCTCACATCCTTCCATTTATGGACTAACACTCCTCCACTATAAACAATTCGAACTCCATCTTTCTTGATAAGTTCGAATTCTTCTACCTCTTCCTTCTATTTTTCTTTTCCTCTGACATCTCAAGGAATCTCTATACTGTGACATCGAGGATTCCATATTTTCTTGTTCTCTTCTCTTTCATATGAGCAGGAACAAAGACAAAAGTATTCTTGTTGAGGCTGACCCTGAACCTGAAAGGACCTTGAAGCGAAAGCTAAGAGAAGCTAAAGCACAACTCTCTGTAGAAGGCCTAACAGAGCTCTTCAAAGAAGAAGAAACCATGGCAGCCGAAAACAACAACAATGCCAACAATGCAAGGAAGGTGCTGGGTGACTTTACTGCACCTACTCCCGACTTCTATGGGAGAAGCATCTCTATCCCTGCCACTGGAGCAAACAACTTTGAGCTTAAGTCTCAATTAGTTTCTCTAATGCAACAGAATTGCAAGTTCCATGGACTTCCATTGGAAGATCCTCATCAGTTTTTAGCTGAGTTCTTGCAAATCTATGACACTGTCAAGACTAATGGGGTTAACCCTGAGGTCTACAGACTTATGCTATTCTCTTTTGCTTTAAGAGACAGAGGTAGGATATGGTTGGACCCACAACCTAAAGAAAGCCTGAACTCTTGGGAAAAGCTAGTCAATGCCTTCTTGGCAAAGTTTTTTCCACCTCAAAAATTGAGTAAGCTTAGAGTGGAAGTCCAAACCTTCAGACATAAGGAAGGTGAATCTCTCTATAAAGCTTGGGAAAGATACAAACAATTGATCAAAAAGTGTCCTTCTGACATGCTTTCTGAATGGAGCATCATAGGTATCGTCTATGATGGTCTATCTGAACTGTCCAAGATGTCATTGGACAGCTCTGCTGGAGGATCTCTTCATCTGAAGAAGATGCCTACAAAAGCTCAAGAACTCATTGAAATGGTTGCAAATAACCAATTCATATACACTTCTGAAAGGAATCCTGTGAACAATGGGATGAATCAGAAGAAAGGAGTTCTTGAGATTGATACTCTGAATGCCATATTGGCTCAGAACAAAATATTGACTCAACAAATCAATATAATTTCTCAAAGTCTGTCTGGAATGCAAGATGCACCAGGCAGTACTAAGGATGCTTCATCTGAAGAAGAAGCTTATGATCCTGAGAACCCTTCAATGGAAGAGGTGAATTACATGGGAGAACCCTATGGAAACACCTATAATCCTTCATGGAGAAATCATCCAAATCTTTCCTGGAAGGATCAACAGAGACCTCAACAAGGTTTCAACAACAATAATGGTGGAAGAAACAGGTTTAGCAATGGCAATCCTTTTCCATCATCTTCTCAGCAACAGACAGAGAATTCTAAGCAGAGCCATTCTGACTTAGAAACCATGGTCTCTGATCTAATCAAAACCACTCAAAGTTTCATGACTGAAACAAGGTCCTCCATTAGAAACTTGGAGGCACAAGTGGGCCAGCTGAGTAAAAAAAGTTACTGAACTCCCCTAGCACTCTTCCAAGCAATACAGAAGAGAATCCAAAAGGAGAGTGCAGGGCCATCAACATGGCCAAAATTATAGAGGAGAAAGAGGCAATGATCGCCACTGAGGAAGACCTCAACGGACGTCCACTGGCCTCTAATGAGTTCCCTAATGAGGAACCATGAGAATTCGAGGCTCACACCGAGACCATAGAGATTCCATTAGATTTACTTCTGCCATTCATGAGCTCTGATGAGTATTCTTCCTCTGAAGAGGATGGAAATGTCATTAAAGAGCAAGTTGCTAAGTACCTTGGAGCAATCATGAAGCTAAATGACAAGTTATTTGGTAATGAGACTTGGGAGGATGAACCTCCTTTGCTCACCAAAGAACTGGATGACTTGTCTAGGCAGAAATTACCTCAAAAGAGACAGGACCCTGGGAAATTCTCAATACCTTGTACAGAAGGCACCATGACCTTCAAGAAGGCTCTGTGTGACCTAGGGTCAAGCATAAACCTCATGCCTCTCTCTGTAATGGAGAAGCTATGGATCTTTGAGGTGCAAGCTGCAAGAATCTCACTAGAGATGGCAGAAAATTCAAGAAAACAAGCTTATGGACTTGTAGAGGATGTTCTGGTAAAAGTTGAAGACCATTACATCCCTGCTGATTTCATAGTCCTAGAGACTGGGAAGTGCATGGATGAATCCATCATCCTTGGCAGACCCTTCCTAGCCACAGCAAAGGCTGTGGTTGATGTTGACAGAGGAGAATTGATCATTCAAGTGAATGAAGAATCCCTTGTGTTTAAGGCTCAAGGATATCCCTCTGTAACTATGGAGAGGAAGCATGAAGAGCTTCTCTCAAAACAGAGTCAAACAGAGCCCCCACAGTCAAACTCTAAGTTTGGTGTTGGGAGGCCACAACCAAACTCTAAGTTTGGTGTTGAACCCCCATATTCAAACTCTAAGTTTGGTGTTGGGAGGTTCCAACATTGCTCTGAGTATCTGTGAAGCTCCATGAGAGCCCACTGTCAAGCTACTGACATTAAAGAAGCGCTTGTTGGGAGGTAACCCAATGTTATATTTATCTATTTTCCTTTGTTATTTTATGTTTTCTACAGGTTGATGATCATGGTAAGTCACAAAATCAATTGAAAAAGCAAGAACAGAATGAAAAATAGAAAGAAAAATAGCACACCCTGGAGGAAAACTTGCTGGCGTTTAAACGCCAGTAAGGGCAGCAAATGGGTGTTTAACGCCCTGCCTGGCACCACTCTGGGCGTTTAACGCCAGAAAGGGGCACCAGACTGGCGTTAAACGCCAGGAAGGGGCAAGAAGCTGGCGTTAAATGCCAGAAATGGGCACCAGCCCGGCGTTTAACGCTAGAATTGGCATAAAGAGCATTTTTGCTCGCCACTTGGTGCAGGAATGAATTTTCCTTGGCACCTCAGGATCTGTGGACCCCACAGGATTCCCACCTACCCCACCACTCTCTCTCTTCTTCACCCATTCACCAATCACCTCAACACCTCTTCCCTAAAACCCCTCACCTATCAAATCCCACTATTCTCTTCACCACTCACATCCATCTCCTCTATTTCTTCTTCTTCTACTCTCTTCTTTCTTCTTTTGCTCGAGGACGAGCAAACCTTCTAAGTTTGGTGTGGTAAAAGCATTGCTTTTTGTTTTTCCATAACCATTTATGGCATCTAAGGCCGGAGAAACCTCTAGAAAGAGGAAAGGGAAGGCAAAAGCTTCCAACTCCGAGTCATGGGAGATGGAGAGATTCATCTCAAGGGTGCATCAAGACCACTTCTATCAAGTTGTAGCCAAGAAGAAGGTGACCCCCGAGGTCCCTTTCAAACTCAAAAAGGGTCAACTTTGATCAAAGGTTGGACCAAGTCCTCATAGACATCTGTGAAGAGGGCGTTCAATGGAAGAGAGAGGAAAGCCGATTCAACTAAGAAAGCATGACCTCAAGCCCATCACTAAGAAGAGGATGAAGCAAACAAGAGATCCCACTCATGGACATGAGGAGATTCCTCATCATGAAATCCCTGAGATGCCTTAAGGGATGCACTTTCCTCCACAGAACTATTGGGAGCAAATCAACACCTTCCTAGGAGAATTGAGTTCCAACATGGGACAACTAAGGGTGGAGCACCAAGAACATTCCATCCTCCTCCATGAAATTAAAGAAGATCAAAGAATCATGAGATAGGAGCAA
This sequence comes from Arachis hypogaea, assembly GCF_003086295.3. Lineage (NCBI taxonomy): Eukaryota > Viridiplantae > Streptophyta > Magnoliopsida > Fabales > Fabaceae > Arachis > Arachis hypogaea. Next base: position 40,947,367 of record NC_092044.1, read on the forward strand.
CAAAGACAAGGAAGAGACATTGAGGAGCTCAAGCACTCCATAAGATCTTCAAGAGGAAGAACAAGCCGCCATCACTAAGGTGGACCCGTTCTTTAATCTCCTTGTTCTTTATTTTTCTATTTTTCGAATTTTTATGCTTATGTTTATCTATGTTTGTGTCTTATTACATGATCATTAGTGTCTTAGTATCTATGCCTTAAAGTTATGAATGTCCTATGAATCCATTACCTTTCTAAAATGAAAACTGTTTTTATTACAAAAGAACAAGAAGTACATGATTTCGAATTCATCCTTAAAACTAGCTTAATTATTTTGATGTGGTGACAATACTTTTTGTTTTCTGAATGTATGCTTGAACAATGCATATGTCTTTTGAATTTGTTGTTCATGAATGTTAAAATTGTTGGCTCTTGAAAGAATGATGGAAAAGGAGAAATGTTACTGAGGATCTAAAAAAAATCATCAAATTGATTCTTGAAGCAAGAAAAAGCAGTGAAAAGCTTGTAGAAAAAAAAAGAGAGTATATGCGAAAAAAAGAGAAAGAAAAAAAAGAGAGAGCAAGCAGAAAAAGCCAATAGCCCTTTAAACCAAAAGGCAAGGGTAATAAAAAGGATCCAATGCTTTGAGCATCAGTGGATAGGAGGGCCTACAGGAATAACATCCTGGTCTAAGCGGCTAAACCAAGCTGTCCCTGACCATGTGCTTGTGGCGTGAAGGGGTCAAGTGAAAACTTGAGACTGAGCGGTTAAAGTCGCGATCCAAGGCAAAAAGAGTGTGCTTGAGAACCCTGGACACCTCTAATTGGGGACTCTAGCAAAGGTGAGTCACAACCTGAAAAGGTTCACCCAGTTATGTGTGTGTGGCATGGATGTATCCAGTGGTAATATTGGAAAATAGAATGCTTTGGGCCACGGCCAAGACTCATGAAGTAGCTGTGTTCAAGAATCAACATACTTAACTAGGAAAATCAATAACACTATCTGGATTCTGAGTTCTTATAGAAGCCAATCATTCTGAACTTCAAAGGATAAAGTGAGATGCCAAAACTGTTTAGAGGCAAAAAGTTACTAGTCCCGCTCATCTAATTGGAGCTAAGTTTCATTGATAATTTGGAGTCTATAGTATATTCTCTTCTTTTTATCCTATTTGATTTTCAGTTGCTTGGGGACAAGCAACAATTTAAGTTTGGTGTTGTGATGAGCGGATAATTTATACGCTTTTTGGCATTGTTTTTAGTATGTTTTTAGTATGTTTTAGTTAGTTTTTATTATATTTTTATTAGTTTTTAGTTAAAATTCACTTTTCTGGACTTTACTATGAATTTGTGTATTTTTCTGTGATTTCAGGTATTTTCTGGCTGAAATTGAGGGACCTGAGCAAAAATCTGATTCAGAGGCTGAAAAGGACTGCAGATGCTGTTGGATTCTGACCTCCTTGCACTCGAAGTGGATTTTTTGGAGCTTCAGAAGCCCAATTGGCGTGCTCTCAACTGCGTTGGAAAGTAAACATCCTGGGCTTTCCAGCAATGTATAATAGTTCATACTTTGCCCGAGATTTGATGGCCCAAACAGGCGTTCCAAGTCAGCTCAAGAATTCTGGCGTAAAACGCCGGAACTGGCACAAGAATGGGAGTTAAACGCCCAAACTGGCACAAAAGCTGGCGTTTAACTCCAAGAAGAGTCTCTACACGAAAATGCTTCAATGCCCAGCCCAAGCACACACCAAGTGGGCCCGGAAGTGGATTTTTATGTCATTTACTCATCTTTGTAAACCCTAAGCTACTAGTTCTCTACAAATAGGACCTTTTGCTATTGTATTTTCATCTTTTGATCACTTTAGATCTTAGGATCATCTTTGGAAGCCTAGTCCTTAGATCATGGAGGCTGGCCTCTCAGCCATGCCTAGACCTTGTTCTTATGTATTTTCAACGGTGGAGTTTCTACACACCATAGATTAAGGTGTGGAGCTCTGCTGTACCTCGAGTATTAATGCAATTACTATTGTTCTTCTATTCAATTAAGCTTATTCTTGTTCTAAGATATTCATTCGTACCCAAGAACATGATGAATGTGATGATTATGTGACGCTCATCATCATTCTCACTTATGAACGCATGCCTGACAACCACTTCTGTTCTACAAGCAAACAAGGCTTGAATGTTTATCTCTTAGATCCCTTAATCGGAATCTTCGTGGTATAAGCTAGAATTGATGGCGGCATTCAAGAGAATCCGGAAGGTCTAAACCTTGTCTGTGGTATTCTGAGTAAGATTCAAGGATTGAATGACTGTGACGAGCTTCAAACTCGCGATTGTGGGGCGTTAGTGATAGACGCAAAAGAATCACTGGATTCTATTCCGACATGATCGAGAACCGACAGCTGAATAGCCGTGCTGTGACAGAGCGCGTTGAACATTTTCACTGAGAGGATGGGAGGTAGCCACTGACAACGGTGAAACCCTACATACAGCTTGCCATGGAAAGGAGTAAGAAGGGTTGGATGAAGACAGTAGGAAAGCAGAGAGACGGAAGGGACAAAGCATCTCCATACGCTTATCTGAAATTCTCACCAATGAATTACATAAGTATCTCTATCTTTATTTTATGCTTTATTTATAAATCATTCATAACCATTTGAATCTGCCTGACTGAGATTTACAAGATGACCATAGCTTGCTTCATACCAACAATCTCTGTGGGATCGACCCTTACTCGCGTAAGGTTTATTACTTGGATGACCCAGTGCACTTGCTGGTTAGTTGTGCAAAGTTGTGATAAAGAGTTGAGATTGCAATTGAGGGTACCATGTTGATGGCGCCATTGATGATCACAATTTCGTGCACTAAGTTTTTGGCGCCATTGCCGGGGATTGTTTGAGTTTGGACAACTGACGGCTCATCTTGTTGCTTAGATTAGGTATTTTTCTTCAGAGTTTTTAAGAATGAATTCTAGAGTTTCATGATGATCTGTTGAAGTCTGGCTGGCTGTGAAGCCATGTCTAATCTTATTGGACCGACGTTTCAACTTATCATCACAAAAGCTTGTTGATTTCTATCAATTTTGCTGTTGAGAGCAATGATCTGCTGAGGCTTGGCTGGCCATTGGCCATGTCTAGTGTTTTGGACCGGAACTTTCCTTGAAAGCTTGGCTGGCTGTGAAGCCATGTCTAATTCCTGGACCGGAGTCTTAGACTAGCATTGCAATGATTCCTGGAATTCTTATTAAAAATTTTGAATCTCTTTGTTTTCTTTTCCGTATAATTTTCGAAAAAATCCAAAAAAATTTACAAAATCATAAAAGCCAAAAATATTTCTTGTTTGAGTCTAGTGTCTTATTTTAAGTTTGGTGTCAATTGCATGTTTCTATTCTTCTTGCATTTTTCGAATTCATTCATGTGTCTTCATTGATCTTCAAGTTGTTCTTGATGATTTACTTGCTCTGATCTTTAAATTCTCTTGTTTTGTGTGTTTTGTTGTTTCTCATATGCATTCTCAATTTGTTAGTGTCAGTAGTGTACAAACTTCTAAGTTTGGTGTCTTGCATGCATTGTTTATTTGATTTTAGTTGCATTTTGATCATTAAAAAAAATCCAAAAAAATTTTTAATTTGTGTCTTTTCAAGTCAATAATACAGAGAATTGAAGATTCAGAACATACAGCAGAGGAATTACACAGAAAAAGCTGGGCGTTCAAAACGCCCAGTAAGGAAGGAAAACTGGCGTTTAAACGCCAGCCAGGGTGTCTGGCTGGGCGTTTAACGCCCAAAAGGGTAGCTTTTTGGGCGTTAAACGCCAGAATGGATACCATTCTGGGCGTTTAACGCCAGGATGGCACAAAAGGGAAGATTCTGTTTTTAATTCAAATTTTTTTCAAGTTTTCAAGATTTTTCAAAATCAAATCTTTTTCAAATCATATCTTTTCAATCATATATTTTCAAAATCAATTTCTTTCCATTTTCAAAAATACTTGCTAACAATTAATGATTTGATTCAACATTTCAAGTATGTTGCCTTTTCTGTTGAGAAAGGTTTAATGTTTGAATCATATCTTTTCTTGTTAGCCAAGTCATTGATTTTAAAAATCAAATCTTTTTAAATTGTTTTTCCAAATCATATCGTCTCAATCATATCTTTTTAAAACTATATCTTTTCAATCATATCTTATTAATCACATCTTTTTCAAAATAAGTTTTCAATCATATCTTTTTGATTTCTACTTTCAAAAGTCTTTTTCAAAAATCACTTTATTTCTTTCCCAATCATATTTTTCGAAAATCAATTACTTTTTTTCAAAATGTTTTTAAAAATCTTTTTAATTTATTTTCGAAAATTTCTTCCCCTCTTCTCACATCCTTCCATTTATGGACTAACACTCCTCCACTATCAACAATTCGAACTCCATCTTTCTTGATAAGTTCGAATTCTTCTACCTCTTCCTTCTATTTTTCTTTTCCTCTGACATCTCAAGGAATCTCTATACTGTGACATAGAGGATTCCATATTTTCTTGTTCTCTTCTCTTTCATATGAGCAGGAACAAAGACAAAAGCATTCTTGTTGAGGCTGACCCTGAACCTGAAAGGACCTTGAAGCGAAAGCTAAGAGAAGCTAAAGCACAACTCTCTGTAGAGGGCCTAACAGAGCTCTTCAAAGAAGAAGAAACCATGGCAGCCGAAAACAACAACAATGCCAACAATGCAAGGAAGGTGCTGGGTGACTTTACTGCACCTACTCCCGACTTCTATGGGAGAAGCATCTCTATCCCTGCCACTGGAGCAAACAACTTTGAGCTTAAGTCTCAATTAGTTTCTCTAATGCAACAGAATTGCAAGTTCCATGGACTTCCATTGGAAGATCCTCATCAGTTTTCAGCTGAGTTCTTGCAAATCTGTGACACTGTCAAGACTAATGGGGTTAACCCTGAGGTCTACAGACTTATGCTATTCCCTTTTGCTGTAAGAGACAGAGCTAGGATATATTTGGACTCACAACCTAAAGAAAGCATGAACTCTTGGGAAAAGCTAGTCAATGCCTTCTTGGCAAAGTTCTTTCCACCTCAAAAATTGAGTAAGCTTAGAGTGGAAGTCCAAACCTTCAGACATAAGGAATGTGAATCCCTCTATGAAGCTTGGAAAAGATACAAACAATTGATCAGAAATTGTTCTTCTGACATGCTTTCTGAATGGAGCATCATAGGTATCGTCTATGATGGTCTATCTGAACTGTCCAAGATGTCATTGGACAGCTCTGCTGGAGGATCTCTTCATCTGAAGAAGATGCCTACAGAAGCTCAAGAACTCATTGAAATGGTTGCAAATAACCAATTCATGTACACTTCTGAAAGGAATCCTGTGAACAATGGGATGAATCAGAAGAAAGGAGTTCTTGAGATTGATACTCTGAATGCCATATTGGCTCAGAACAAAATATTGACTCAACAAATCAATATAATTTCTCAAAGTCTGTCTGGAATGCAAGCTGCACCAGGCAGTACTAAGGATGCTTCATCTGAAGAAGAAGCTTATGATCCTGAGAACCCTTCAATGGAAGAGGTGAATTACATGGGAGAACCCTATGGAAACACCTATAATCCTTCATGGAGAAATCATCCAAATCTTTCCTGGAAGGATCAACAGAGACCTCAACAAGGTTTCAACAACAATAATGGTGGAAGAAACAGGTTTAGCAATGGCAATCCTTTTCCATCATCTTCTCAGCAACAGACAGAGAATTCTAAGTAGAGCCATTCTGACTTAGAAACCATGGTCTCTGATCTAATCAAAACCACTCAAAGTTTCATGACTGAAACAAGGTCCTCCATTAGAAACTTGGAGGCACAAGTGGGCCAGCTGAGTAAAAAAAGTTACTGAACTCCCCTAGCACTCTTCCAAGCAATACAGAAGAGAATCCAAAAGGAGAGTGCAGGGCCATCAACATGGCCAAAATTATAGAGGAGAAAGAGGCAATGATCGCCACTGAGGAAGACCTCAACGGACGTCCACTAGCCTCCAATGAGTTCCCTAATGAGGAACCATGGGAATCCGAGGCTCACACCGAGACCATAGAGATTCCATTGGATTTACTTCTGCCATTCATGAGCTCTGATGAGTATTCTTCCTCTGAAGAGGATGAAAATGTCACTAAAGAGAAAGTTGCTAAGTACCTTGGAGCAATCATGAAGCTAAATGACAAGTTATTTGGTAATGAGACTTGGGAGGATGAACCCCCTTTGCTCACCAAAGAACTGGATGACTTGTCTAGGCAGAAATTACCTCAAAAGAGATAGGACCCTGGGAAGTTCTCAATACCTTGTACAGAAGGCACCATGACCTTCAAGAAGGCTCTGTGTTACCTAGGGTCAAGCATAAACCTCATGCCTCTCTCTATAATGGAGAAGCTATGGATCTTTGAGGTACAAGCTGCAAGAATCTCACTAGAGATGGCAGACAATTCAAGAAAATAAGCTTATGGACTTGTAGAGGATGTTCTGGTAAAAGTTGAAGACCATTACATCCCTGCTGATTTCATAGTCCTAGAGACTGGGAAGTGCATGGATGAATCCATCATCCTTGGCAGACCCTTCCTAGCCACAGCAAAGGCTGTGATTGATGTTGATAGAGGAGAATTGATCATTCAAGTGAATGAAGAATCCCTTATGTTTAAGGTTCAAGGATATCCCTCTGTAACCATGGAGAGGAAGCATGAAGAGCTTCTCTCAAAACAGAGTCAAACAGAGCCCCCACAGTCAAACTCTAAGTTTGGTGTTGGGAGGCCACAACCAAACTCTAAGTTTGGTGTTGAACCCCCACATTCAAACTCTAAGTTTGGTGTTGGGAGGTTCCAACATTGCTCTGAGTATCTGTGAAGCTCCATGAGAGCCCACTGTCAAGCTACTGACATTAAAGAAGCGCTTGTTGGGAGGCAACCCAATGTTATATTTATCTATTTTCCTTTGTTATTTTATGTTTTCTACAGGTTGATGATCATGGGAAGTCACAAAATCAATTGAAAAAGCAAGAACAGAATGAAAAACAGAAAGAAAAATAGCACACCCTGGAGGAAAACCTGCTGGCGTTTAAACGCCAGTAAGGGCAGCAAATGGGTGTTTAACGCCAGAAAGGGGTACCAGACTGGCGTTAAACGCCAGGAAGGGACAAGAAGCGGCGTTAAATGCCAGAAATGGGCACCAGCCCGGCGTTTAACGCCAGAATTGGCATAAAGAGCATTTTTGCTCGCCACTTGGTGCAGGGATGAATTTTTCTTGACACCTCAGGATCTGTGGACCCCACAGGATCCCTACCTACCCCACCACTCTCTCTCTTCTTCACCCATTCACCAATCACCTCAACACCTCTTCCCCAAAAACCCCTCACCTATCAAATCCCACTATTCTCTTCACCACTCACATCCATCTCCTCTATTTCTTCTTCTTCTACTCTATTCTTTCTTCTTTTGCTCGAGGACGAGCAAACCTTCTAAGTTTGGTGTGGTAAAAGCATTGTTTTTTGTTTTTCCATGACCATTTATGGCATCTAAGGCCAGAGAAACCTCTAGAAAGAGGAAAGGGAAGGCAAAAGCTTCCAACTCCGAGTCATGGGAGATGGAGAGATTTATCTCAAGGGTGCATCAAGACCACTTCTATGAAGTTGTGGCCAAGAATAAGGTGACCCCCGAGGTCCCTTTCAAACTCAAAAAGGGTTAACTTTGATCAAAGGTTGGACGAAGTCCTCATAGACATCTGTGAAGAGGGCGTTCAATGGAAGAGAGAGGGAAGCCGATTCAACTAAGAAAGCATGACCTCAAGCCCATCACTAAGAAGAGGATGAAGCAAACAAGATATCCCATGACTCGGAGGTGGAAAAATTTTTTGTCTTCTCTTTTCTCTCTTTTTTTTTTTGAGGTTTCTTTGGCCTTAGGTGCCATCAATGGTTATGGAAAAACAAAAAAGTTATGCTTTTACCATACCAAACTTAGAATGTTGCTCACCCTCGAGCAAAAAAGAAAGAATGGAAGGAGAAAAAAATATGGAGGAGAGGGAGAGATGTGTATGTTTCTGCCATATGGGTGGTAATGGGTGGGAAAGAGATGGATGGATGTGACTAGTGAAGAGGTGATGGGGAAGAGAGATTGAGTTAATTGGTGAAGGATTTTGGGGAAGAGTGTTTATTGGAAAGAGAGGATGAATGTTGAGAAGAGGGGAGAACATGGTAGGTGGGGATCCTGTGGGGTCCACAGATCCTGAGGTGTCATGGATTTACATCCCTGCACCAATTAGGCATGTAATGCCATTGCATGCAATTCTGGCATTTAAACACCGAGGTGATGCATGTTCTGGACGTTCAACGCCCAACTGCAGCATGTTTCTGGCGTTGAATGCCAGTTCCATGCTTGTTTCTGGCGTTCAGCGCCAGCTCTCCTCAGGGTATATTCCTGGCATTCAAACGCCAGGATGCTGCTTATATCTGGCGTTCAACGCCAGATCCATGCTCTGTTCTGGCATTGAACGCCAGCCAGATGCTCCTTACTAGCGTTTAAACGCCAATAAATCCTTCCTCCAGGGTGTGATTTTTCTTCTGCTCTTTTTGATTCTGTTTTTAATTTTAATATTTTTTTCGTGACTCCACATGATCATGAACCTAATAAAACATAAAAGAACAATGAAAATAAAATAAAATTAGATAAATAAAAATTGGGTTGCCTCCTAATAAGCGCTTCTTTAATGTCAATAGCTTGACAGTGGGCTCTCATGGAGCTTCACAGGTGATCAGGTCAATGTTGTATACTCCCAACACCAACCTTAGAGTTTGGATGTGGGGATTCAACACCAAACTTAGAGTTTGGCTGTGGCCTCTCAACACTAAAGTTAGAGTTTGATTGTGGGGGCTTTGTTTGACTCTGTACTGAGAGAAGCTTTTCATGCTTCCTCTCCATTGTTAAAGAAGAAGATCCTTGAGCCTTAAACACAAGGTAGTCCCCATTCAATTGAAGGACTAATTCTCCTCTGTTAACATCTATCACAGCTCCTGCTGTGGCTAGGAAAGGTCTTCCAAGGATGATGCATTCATCCTCCTCCTTCCTAGTGTCTAAGATTATGAAATCAGCAGGGATGTAAAGACCTTTGACCTTTACTAACACGTCCTCTACCAATCTATAAGCTTGTCTTACTGACTTGTCTGCCATTTGTAATGAGAATAAGACAGGCTGTATCTCAATGATCCCCAGCTTCTCCATTATAGAGAGTGGCATAAGATTTATGCCTGACCCTAGGTCACACAGAGCTTTCTCAAAGGTCATGGTGCCTATGGTACAGGGTATCATGAATTTGCCAGGATCTTGTCTCTTTTGAGGTAAAGTTTGCTGAACCCAGGTATCTAGTTCACTAATGAGCAAGGGAGGTTCACCTTCCCAAGTCTCATTACCAAATAACTTGGCATTCAGTTTCATGATAGCTCCTAGATATTGAGCAACTTGCTCTCCAGTTACATCTTCATCCTCTTGAGAGGAAGAATAGTCTTCAGAGCTCATGAATGGCAGAAGGAGGTTTAATGGAATCTCTATGGTCTCTATATGGGCGTCAGATTCCCGTGGGTCCTCAATAGGGAACTCCTTCTTGCTTGAGAGACGTCCCATGAGGTCTTCCTCATTGGGATTCACGTCCTCTCCTACCTCCCTAGGTTCGGCCATATTGATTATATCAATGGCCTTGCACTCTCTTTTTGGATTTTCTACAGTATTGCTTGGGAGAGTACTAGGAGGAGTTTCAGTGATTTTCTTACTCAGCTGGCCCACTTGTGCCTCCAGATTTCTGATGTAGGACCTTGTTTCACTCATAAAACTTAAAGTGGCCTTAGATAGATCAGAGACTAAGTTTGCTAAGTTAGAGGTACTCTGTTCATAATTCTCTGTCTGTTGCTGAGAAGATGATGGATAAGGCTTGATATTGCTGAGCCTATTTCTTCCACCATTATTAATGCCTTGTTCAGGCTTTTGTTTATCCTTTCATGAAAAATTTGGATGATTTCTCCATGATGAATTATAGGTGTTTCCACAAGGTTCACTCATATAATTTACCTATGCTATTGCAGGGTTCTCAGGATCATAAGCTTCTTCTTCAGAAGATGCCTCTTTAGTACTGTTGGATGCGTTTTGCCATCCATTCAGACTTTGAGAAATCATGTTGACTTGCTGAGTCAACATTTTGTTCTAAGCCAATATGGCATTCAGAGCATCAATTTCAAGAACTCCCTTCCTTTGAGGCGTCCCATTATTCACGGAATTCCTCTCAAAAGTGTACATGAACTGGTTATTTGCAACCATGTCAATAAGTTCTTGAGCCTCTGCAGGCGTTTTCTTTAGGTGAATGGATCCACCTGCAGAATGGTCCAGTGACATCTTAGAGAACTCAGATAGACCATAATAGAATATATCTATCATGGTCCATTCTGAAAACATGTCAGAAGAACATCTTTTGGTCATCTGTTTGTATCTTTCCCAAGCTTTATAGAGGGATTCACCATCTTTTTGTTTGAAGGTCTGAACATCCACTCTAAGCTTGCTCAGCTTTTGAGGAGGAAAGAACTTAGCCAAGAAGGCCGTGACCAGCTTATCCCAAGAGTTCAGGCTATCTTTAGGTTGAGAGTCCAACCATGCTCTAGCTCTGTCTCTTACAGCAAAAGGGAAAAGCATGAGCCTGTAGACTTCAGGATCTACTCCATTAGTCTTAACAGTCTCACAGATCTGCAAGAACTCAGTTAAGAACTAGTAGGGATCTTCTGATGGAAGTCCATGAAACTTGCAGTTTTGTTGCATTAGAGCAACTAATTGAGGTTTCAGCTCAAAATTGTTTGCTCCAATGGCAGGAATTGAGATGCTTCTTCCATCAAACTTGGACGTAGGTGTAGTATAATCACCAAGCATCCTCCTTGCGTTATTGTTGTTTGGTTCGGCTGCCATCTCCTTTTCTTGTTCGAAAATTTCAGCAAGGTTGTCTCTGGATTGTTGTAATTTAGCTTCTCTTAGTTTCCTCTTCAGAGTCGTGTCAGGTTCAGGATCAGCTTCAACAAGAATGCCTTTTTTCTTGTTCCTGCTCATATGAAAGAGAAGAGAACAGAAAAAGAAGAGGAATCCTCTATGTCACAGTAAAGAGGTTCCTTATTGTTAGTAGAAGAAGAAAGGGAATAAAGAAAGGAAAGTCCAAACACAAAGATGAGGATAGGGGCAGAGATTTGAGATGAAGAGAAGTGTTAGTGAATGAATAAATAAATAGAATAAGATGAGAGACAGAAGTTTTCCAAAATAAGTTTGAAAAGGAGTTAATGATTTTCGAAAATTAAGATAAGAAATAAAATTAAAATTAAAATTTAAAACAATTAATTAATTAAAAAGAATTTTTGAAAAAAGAGGGAGGTATTTTCGAAAATTAGAGAGAGAAAAGTTGTTAGGTAATTTTGAAAAAGATAAGAAACAAACAAAAAGTCAAATAGTTAGTTGAAAAAGATTTGAAAGTCAATTTTGAAAAGATAAGAAGATAAGAAGATAAGAAGTTAGAAAAGATATTTTAAAATCAAATTTTTGAAAAAAGATAAAATTTTGAAAAAGATATGATATAAAAGATAAGATAAAAAGATATGATTAAAAAGATATGGTTAGAAAAGATTTAATTTTTAAAATTAAAATTAATTACTTGACTAACAAGAAACTAAAAGATATGATTCTAGAATTTAAAGATTGAACCTTTCTTAACAAGAAAGTAACAAACTTCAAATTTTTGAATCAATTATATTAATTGTTAGCATAATTTTCGAAAATTTGAAATAAAATTAAGAAAAAGATTTTGAAAAAGAAAATTTTAAATTTTCGAAAATTAATAAGAAAAATGAAAAAGATTTAATTTTTGAAAAAGTTTTAAAAAGATAAGATTTTTAAAATTTGAAAATTTGACTTGACTTATAAGAAACAACTAATTTTAAAAAATTTTTGACTAAGTCAACTCAAATTTTTCGAAATTTTGAGAGAAAAAAGGAAAAGATATTTTTTTGATTTTTGAATTTTTAATTATGAGAGAGAAAAACATAAAAAATGACTTACAACATGAAAATTATGAATCAAAACACAATGCATGTAAGAACATTATGAATGTCAATATGAACACCAAGAACACTTTGAAGATCATAATGAACATCAAGAACATATTTTTGAAAATTTTTGATGCAAAGAAAACATGCAAGACACCAAACTTAGAAATCTTTAATGCTTAGACAATATGAATGCAAAGATGCACATGAAAAACAATAAAAGACACAAAGCAAGAAAACATCAAGATCAAACAAGAAGACTTACCAAGAACAATTTGAAGATCATGAAGAACACCATGAATGCATGAATTTTTCGAAAAAGTGCAAGAACAATATGAATATGCAATTGACACCAAACTTAAAAATTGACTCAAGACTCAAACAAGAAATACAAAATATTTTTTATTTTTTTCGATTATATATATATATATATATATATATATATATATATATATATATATATATATTAGATTTTACTTTGTATTTTTCGAAAAACATATAGGAAAAAGAAAATAAGAAATTCAAAATTTTAAGAAAAATTTCAGGAATCTTTCAATGTTTAGCCTAAAGCTCCGATCCAGGAATTGGATATGGCTTTACAACCAGCTTGGATTCAACATGCTTCATGAAACTCTAAAATCCATTCTTAAAAGTTTTGAAGCCATAGAATAATTTATTTTTAATTAAAATTTTTTTTCGAAAATAGGGATAAATTTTTTTTTTGAAAATTTTTTGAAAAATTTTTGAAAATAAAACAAAAAAGAAAATTACCTAATCTGAGCAACAAGATGAACTGTCAGTTGTCCATACTCGAATAATACCCAGCAACGGCGCCAAAAACTTGGTGCACGAAATTGTGATCATCAACAATGGCGCCAAAAAAACTTGGTAGCACTCTCAAACGTGAATCACACTTAGTCACAACTCCGCACAACTAACCAGCAAGTGCACTGGGTCGTCCAAGTAATAAACCTTACGTGAGTAAGGGTCGATCCCACAGAGATTGTTGGTATGAAGCAAGCTATGGTCATTTTGTAAATCTCAGTTAGGTGGATAGTAAATGTTATGGAGTTTTTGAATAATAAATAAAGCAGAAAATAAAGATAGAGTTACTCATGTAATCCAATGGTGAGAATTTCAGATAAGTGTATGGAGATGCTTGTCCCTATTGGATCTCTGCTTTCCTACTGCCTTCCTTCAATCCTTTTTATTCCCTTCCATGGCAAGCTGTATATAGGGCATCACCGTTGTCAATGGATACATCCCATCCTCTCAGTGAAAAAGGTCCAAATGCTCTGTCATGGCACGGCTAATCATCTGTCGGTTCTCGATCATGTTGAAATAGAATCCCTTGATTCTTTTGCATTTGTCATCACGCCCAACAATCATGAGTTTGAAGCTCGTCACAGTCATTCAATCCTGGAATCCTACTCGGAATACCACAGACAAGGTTTAGACTTTCCGGATTCTCATGAATGCCGCCATCAATCTAGGTTATACCACGAAGATTCTGATCAAGGAATCCAAGAGATATGCGCCCGATCTAAAGTAGAACGAAAGTGGTTGTCAGTCACGCGTTCATAGGTGAGAATGATGATGAGTGTCACGGATCATCACATTCATCATGTTGAAGTGCAACGAATATCTTAGAACAGAAATAGCTGAATTGAATAGAATATAGCAGTAATTGCATTGAAACTTGAGGTACAGCAGAGCTCCACACCCTTAATCTATGGTGTGTAGAAACTCCACCGTTAAAAATACATAAGTGATAAAGGTCCAGGTATGGCTGAATGGCCAGCCCCCAAATGTGATCAATAGTCTCCTAAGATGAATAATGAAATAAAACTGAGACCAAAGATGTCTAATACAATAGTAAAACGTCCTATTTATACTAGACTAGCTACTAGAGTTTACAAAAGTAAGTAATTGATGCAGAAATTCACTTTCGGGGCCCACTTGGTGTGTGCTTGGGTTGAGCTTGAGCTTTACACGTGCAGAGGCTTCTTTTGGAGTTGAACGCCAAGTTGTAACGTGTTTTTGGCGTTCAACTCTGGTTCGTGACGTGTTTCTGGCGTTTGACTCCAGAATGTAGCATGGAACTGGCGTTGAGCGCCATTTTACATCGTCTAATCACAAATAAAGTATGGACTATTATATATTGCTGGAAAGCTCTGGATGTCTACTTTCCAACGCCATTGAGAGCACACCATTTAGAGTTCTGTAGCTCCAGAAAATTTATTTCGAGTGCAGGGAGGTTAGATTCCAACAACATCAACAGTCCTTTGTCAGCCTCCTTATCAGAGTTTTTCTCAGGTCCCTCAATTTCAGCCAGAAATTACCTGAAATCACAGAAAAATACACAAACTCATAGTTAAGTCCAGAAATGTGAATTTAGCATAAAAACTAATGAAAACATCCCTAAAAGTAGCTAGATTATACTAAAAACTATCTAAAAATAATGCCAAAAAGCGTATAAATTATCCGCTCATCAATGGTGATGAATTTATTTATCTACATAATAAATATTTATTTTTTTAATAACATTAAATTACATTTAGAAAATCATATACAATATCAACTTTTAAAAAAATCACCATAAAATTTATGTATCGTTTTTTTTTTGTATAAATCCAACATCGCTGGCAACACCAAAAAATTTTTTAGCATTCAACTTTTGAACAAAAACAAAAATTCTTGCAAGAACAACACCAAAGATCTGATTGACGGTCCATTTTAAACGAAACGAGTATTTAAAAATTTGTCCAACACCCCATGCATATTTATGTTTGATCCCCAAAATCAGTGGCAAATTAAATTTACAAAATTACTTGTTCCAACAAATTAAAGGTCACAGTTAACATGTGAATCTGACACACTGATACACATGTTATATATTCTGTCTGTCAATATCACATAAAGTACGAGGCGTGCTACACGCCACATTTAGATATACGCATGTTAAAATTCATCATCTCTCTTTCCCTCGTTAGATATATAGTGGCTTTCATCTCTATTTTCACAGTAATTTTTAGGAAGCGCCGATTTAAAAGAGGCTTTTCAGACGCCTCTGACACTCTGACGTAAAAAGAAACGATTTTAAGGGTTTCTTTTACTTTTCGTATCACCTCAATTGGTAAGGTTTATTTCAAAAGTAATTACATACTTTTTATTTATTGTAAGAACAGGTTTCTTAAATTTCTAATTATTTATCATGGATTGGTGCCCTCATTCATATAAGCTGGTCCAGTAAAAAGTCAAAGTCTATTAATTTTTTAATTATTTATGATTTAGAACAAAAGATAACTTTAAAAATTAGCTGATATTAGCTAAAAAATAGATTTCTAATTAAACTCTTAACTAAAATCTAACTTTTAAAAAATATAATTTATATCTTAAAATTTCAAACTACTTTATTTTTCAATAATATTTATAAATTTTTTTAGATAATTTTTTAAATTAAAATGTAGGTTTCACATTGCCAATATATTTCATAATTTTTTTTACATAAATATAAATATTTTTTAATTAAATATATATTTTTTAATTAAATATAGTCTTCATTTAAATAAATTTAAATATTTTTAAATTAAATTTAACATATAGGATAAATGTTAGCTAATATAAAATTAAAAAATTCTCTCTCTCTTAGTTTTCAACTTTATCTTTCGCTCTCTTCTTTCATTCTCTATTTTTTCTATTTTTTTGTTCTACAAAAAATAAAACTAACAAAATAATATAATTTAAATAAAAAATATTATTATATATATTTTTTAATTTTTGTATTTAGTTTTAAATTTTCACTATTTATGTTTTTAATCTATATTTTTATTTCTTTTCTTTCAAATATTTATTAAAAATAATTTGGAGAGAATACTGATGTTATGATTAAAAGTTAAAATCAAGATTCAATTGTTTTAAAAAAATTGATTTTGAGTTAATTTTTTAACTATCAATATAATCTTTTATATTAATATCTAATTATATTTTTATCTATATAGAGAAAAAAATTATTTTTAAATAACAAGCATAAAAATTAATTATTTCTATTTGTGCAACAGAATTAACACCTAATCAAAAGTATATAAGTTAAATTGTTTCAAATTTTAGATAACGAATATCAAAATTAATTATTAGTAATAAATTAAACTCTTTTATATGAAAATAATAACTAAAAATCTTATTATTTAATTTTTTATCTATGGAGACCCTAATCTTCTTAGTTAATGAGGACTTTTATCCTCTACGATCATTTTGTAAAAATAGTTTGATTCTATAAATTTTTTGTGTCATAATTTATAATGTCAGAATAAAATCAACGTAATTTTTAAATATTTATATTTCCATAATATAATTAACGATAAAAATACTAATAATTATATATTCTATATACCTTCTTTATATTTTAACATTTAATAAAAAGATTCCTGATATGAAAAAGAAAAATCGTATATGACTTTTAAAAGTTATTTAATTTTAGTTATATTTATTTTGGTAAATTTTAAACAGTGATGCATTTATTTGTCAACGTAATAAATATCTGTTTTTTTAATAATATTAAATTACATTTAGAAAATCATATACAATATCAATTGTTTAGAAAATCACCATAAAATTTGTGTATCATTCATTTTTTGATGCAAATCTAATACCATTAGCAAACAGAAAACTTTTTTAGCATTCAAATTTTGAACAAAAGCAAACATTCTTGCAAGAGCAATGCCAAAGGCCCAATTGATGGCCCATTTTAAACGAAACAAGCATTTAAAAATTTGCCCAACATTCAATTAATATTTATATTTTTTTTTCCAAAATCAGTGACAAATTTAAAATTAAATATTTACTTGTTCGAACAAAAGGTCACAGTTAGCACGTGAATCTGACACACTGATATACGTGTTACGCATTCCACCTGTCAATATCACGAAAAGTACGAGGCATGGTATACGTCTCATTTGGATGCATGTATGTTAAAACACACTGACATGCATGTATGTATGTTAAAACTTTGATATATGTATAGTGGCTTTCATCTTCATTTTCACGGTAAGTTTTAGGAAGCGCCGGTTTACAAGAGGCTTTCTGTAACACTCTACCACATAGAGTCTTATACTTAAGTCATAAAGTTAAGGTAGCAAGGTATTATGACTTCTAAAAGCAAAAATATATATAATACAGTTTAAAAAAAAGATTTATAACTAGGAACCTTGGAAAAAGAGGTAAAACAAAAGTCGTAAAACCGAAAAGCACAACACTTATATAAACGATAAGATAAATTAAACAGGATAGAGCACGCTAACATGGATATATACTAAAGAGTTCCAAGATACAAATAACAGAGTTTAAGACTCGATTTGCGAAGATACACCGGCCAGAGTATATATATATATATATATATATATATATATATATATATATATATATATATATAACCAAAAGTAAAACCCCATAAAGACAAAGATCTTCGCTATCCGAAACTTCCAGCATGTCTCAGTGAGGTGCTGCCTGACCTGCATCTAAAAACTACAAATATTGTATCGGATGAGAACCAGGGGTTCTTAATATAGTTAAGGTGCCCACATATATAATAAATAAGGTCCTGAAAAAGCCGAAGGCGATTCTAGAATCTCGACACTCAGATATGATATAATCTTAAAGGAAATAACTAAACTATAAATTCGGTTATAACACTCTAAGGTATCCAAGTCACAATATAACTCTAATCCTTGTTTCCACTTTCACCTAACATAACATTCTAAGGCATTTTACCGCTTACTAATAAATCATTGTTAACCAACTTTTACCATTGGTCCAACCAGTCACGGCCAAGGCCCAAATCAAACTAGCTCGGCCTCTGACCTAAATAAACTCAACCTGGCCTCTGGCCCAAATAAACTCAACCCTGCCTCTGACCCATTTCAAAACAATTCATCATTATTATCAGTCCACTACCAAAGTACCCAAAACAGAAAGACAATCACAAACACAATGAAATACAAGGCAAATATTTAAAGAACATTTACAGCAAGTATCACAATTACCACTTATGTAGAATTTATCAGATAGGCAAACAAAAATAATTATGCACACCCAAACAAAACAAACAAATGCAACATGATGCATGCCTGTCCTACTGGCCGTGAGCTCACGTGTTAGTTATATCGCTAGAACCCGACACATCTGGTAGCCAACCCAAACATTGGTCTCTAGGTTGCGCATCTCCAAGAGGATCATAAAACGAAGGAGAGTGTCTTTCCATCTCGAAGAAGCGTGACTTTCCACCTTCTCCTGAAGGATATACGAAGGAGAGTGCCTTTTCACATCGAAAGAGTGTGCCTTTCCACCTCGCAACCAGAGAAGAATATGGGGGAAACAATATGAAGGAGAGTGTCTTTCCTCTTTTCCCACATCCTCATCACGACAAGAGAGGGAACCTCCGTCCTCAACTTCCCATCTGAATATATTTTCAAGTTAACGAGCAGGCAGGATTGATGCACCACTATTTCGTGGTATATTTTGTGCTCAATTTAGGTGGATTTTATCCACTTTTCCCATATTTATTCAATAAAATAGCATGGTTTCATAATTATCTCCTAATTTGTACTTAAGTGTGAAAATATGCTTTTTAGGTCTTTAATTGGTTAATTTTAATTCACATTTGATTCTACTAGATGCCTTGATGTATTTGTTAAGTGAATTCAGGTTGAAAAGGCTAGGAATGGATCAAAGGAATGAAGAGAAAAGCATGCAAAGTAGAAAAATCATGGGAAATCAAGGATTTCGGCTACATTCACCGACGCGCACGCGTAGCAGACGCGCACGCATAGCAGACGCGCACGCGTGGAATTGGAGTCGCATGGCGACGCGTACGCATACTGATGAATCCATATTTGATGATGATTTTTGGTTGGAATTGGATGGATTCTATCATATAAACTTGCTCTTATTCCCTTGAATAGCATGCTTTTGAACTTTCCTACCAATTTGTGCTTGATTTGGAAAATATTCTCTTTTGTGTCTAATTTAGTCTATTTTATTCCATTTGCCTTCCATTCGATGCTTTGATGTTGTTTGTGAGTGATTTCAGGTGTATAAGATAGAAATGGCTTGGAGAAAATGGAAGAAGAGCATGCAAAATGGAGGAAACATGAAGAATTAAAGGAGATGAGCACAGAGACGTGTGCGCACGCACAGACTTGCGTGCGTACGCACAGCTGCCCAATAAGAGCGCGTGGATTGGGTCGAGCACGTCGCGCGGTCATTCAGAGTATCGCCTAGTGTGCGTACGCACAGCTACTCATGTGTACGCACATGAAGGGATTTTCGCAAAGTGTGCAGACGCACAAGTCTGTGCATACGCACAGGTGTCCGCACATGCCTTCATTAAAATAGCACGTGACTCGCGACTTTGAAGGTTTGGGGGCCCATTTCTGAAGCCATTTAGCTCATATTGAGGGGAAAATAAAGGCCGTAACATATCATATCATTAGTATAGTTTAGGAGTAGAGTAGGAAGCTTTTAGTTTAGTTTTTTTCTCTAAGTTTTTCATCTTCTCTATTAGGGTTTATATTAGGGTTTTACATTCAAGTGCCATTTTCATTTTTGATCTTGGATTTTGCTAGCTTCCATTGTAAGTATCTCTTTGTTATTACTCTTTATAGTTACATTGTTCTTACTCTTTCTTATAATTCAAGTTATAGTTCAACTTTACCTCTCTTTTGCAATTTCAATTTTTTGTTGATGAATTTGATGTTTGATGTTTGTTTCATGCTTTCTTGTGTTATTCTTGTTGATTGAGATCAATTGTTACTTTTAGTTTCAAGCCTTTTTTCATTTTTCCCATGTTTAAGGTTTTTGCCCACTAAGTGTTTGACAAAATATCAACCATGATTTTAGGCTAAATTTTTGGCTCTTGGCTTAGGGAAAGTGAGCAATTGGGTTTCTAGAGTTGGAATATCCAACATGTAGTGTCAATTCTTGGGTTGTTAATTGTTCTTGTTCCCACGAACGCTAATTTGTTGCTAAGGCAATTAGCAAGCAATTTAGGATTTGTGGGTTAAGAACACTTATGCTCATTTAACTTACTTTCCGATGTGAGGGTTGATCAAGTGAGACTAATTCATTATAATTGTCATAGTTGTGGTTCTAACAAGGAAAGGACCCTTAGCTCACTCCAAGCCAAGACCCCTTTTTATGCTTTCAATCTTTTATACACACTTATGTTAATCTCTTTCATACTTTACTTGTTTATAGTGCATAGTCGGTTCTTTAATTTCTTTATTAGTTTAATCATTACAATTTTACACGTTCTTTTATTGCTTTATATGTTCATTTCTTTATTAAAAATACCTTGATCACTACAACTGGAATTGTACATTCATTGATCTCAAGTGTCCTTGGGAGACGACCCGGGAACCAAACACTCCCAGTTTTTGAATTGGTTTTGATTGTGACATCCTTTGAATTTAAACAATTTGATTGCAAGAGTTGTGGTTGGTTTGAACTATGCTACCAACAAATTGATACTTGTTTTGATCGATTCCAAACCGGCAATAGTTCTTATCCACATCAAATTTTGGCGCCGTTGTCGGGGATTCACTTTAAGTGCAATGAGTGCTATAATTTTGGTTTTTGTATATATGTGAATAGTGTAAATATTAGATTTTGGTTTGCTACTTCGCGCTAATTGTAGATACTACTTCTCTCTTTAGTAGTCTTGGTAGTTGTTGATTATTAAGTTGGTTCTTGTTTACTTGCCTATTTTTGTTTTGTTTTTCATAATTGTATGCTTTCATTGCCTCCTCATTTGAATGACACGGTTGCTTCCAGACCCGAGCTTGGCCACTTTTGATCCGGAAATTGAAAGAACTTTAACTCGTATAAGGCAAGCTCGGTGCTGGCTAGCTTTTGTGAATAGTAAATCAGGCTCTCTTGAAGAGCACACCAATTCACTATCACCATCAACCCGTGACCATCATTCTTCAATCAATGGGGAGACCTTATATTTATCTGTGGGGAGTACTAAAATCTCTTTGAGTGACTCAGGTGACACCATCATGGCAGACCCACCTCGTAGAATCACCTTGAAGGAAGCCAGGGCTCCTGATCTTAACTTGCAACCGCTTCAAATCCTGTATCCGGCTTTGGATCCGAGTTTTGAGCTCAAGTCCAGCACGATAAACTTGCTCCCTAAATACAATAGACTACTCGGAGAAGATCCTCTGAAACATCTAAAGGATTTTCAACTCAACACTCAAGGGTAAGAAGTCCACAACCAAGAGCTGTGAGTGAAGTTTCTCCTTCCAGAGATGTTATTTTGACCAAGACCCTCGGTGAGATGACAATTTTGTTGAGACAAATCACCCAAGGGTAACAAATCCTTCAAGCTTTGATAACTACTCCACGTCAATCTCCAAGGATCAAAGGACCACCAAGAATATGTGGTGTTTGTGCTTGTAATACTCATTACACCGAAGAGTGCCCTCAACTCCAAGAGGGCACTACATTGGTGGTAGCCAACCTCTACCCACAAAGGCTACATTACAACCAAGGATCTCACCAACATGGAGGAAATCAAAACCAAGGGTGGAGGGATAACTCAAACCAAAGGTGGAACCAAGTTCCTCAAGCTGAACCCATCCAAAACGCGCAAGCTTACTATCCTCAACATCTCCAAGGTCAACTATAATACCAACAACCCTACCAACAATCATACCATCAACCACCATAATCTCAACATCAAGTGAGGTATCAACACCCAAATAGTAGGTCTAACCCTCCTCAAGTCAACTAAGCCCTTCCATCCAATCAACCTCACATGAATGACACAATTCACACCTTCATGCAAGATCAACGGGAATTCCACAAGGAACAAGAAATATATATGGCTGCTATAGCCGAAGCTCTCTCCCGTTTGACTCTCTCTCCTCAAACTACACAAAACATCCAACAAGCCTTAACTTCTAGTAGTTTACCCTCTTAACCTCAACCCAACCCTAAGGGAAGCATCAATGCTATTACCCTTAGGAGTGGCACCAAGTTGGATGAGATTGGTGTTGTGCCTACAAAGTTGAGTGAGGGGACAAACAATGAAGAGGTAGGAGATGAAGTGGAAGTGATGAGGGATGAAGATAAAAATATTGACAAAGGCGAAGAAGAACCACTCAATGTGAAGGAGCCAAAGAGGAAGAATCCGCTTGAAGAGTCTATGCCTATTCCATTTCCAACTTTGGCTAAGAAGGCTAAAAAGCAAGAAAAACCTGATCCCAACATGGTGGATGTTTTTAAGAAGGTTGAAGTCACCGTCCCTCTTTTTCAAGCCATTCAACAAGTGCCCAAATATGCCAAGTTCCTCAAAGACGTTTGCACTCACAAAGATAAACTTGACGAGCTCAACAAAAAGCCAGTAGATGATTCTATCTCTTCCTTACTTCCTGAAAAATGCAATGATCCCGTCCCATGTTTGGTTACTTATTTGATTGGTGGGATGAAGTTCATGGATTGTATGTGTGATTTGGGGGCATTCGTGAGTATTATGCCACTCCCCATTTATGAAAGATTGAACTTGTCACCCCTAAAGAGGTTCGGGGCGAGATTTGTGTTAGCCGATAAAAGCATTGTATCAGTTGTGGAGATTGTGGAAAATGTCCTTGTCAACATCCAAGGATTACTCTTCCTAGTTAATTTTCACATTTTGGAGACCCCTCCCATTGACTCAAACAAGCGATCTTCCATACTCCTTAGAAGGCCATTCTTGAAGACAGCCCGTTTCAAGCTCGATGCACATTCGGGAGTCCATTCTTTTGAGTCCGATGGCAAGTTAGTCAAGATTACCTTGAAGGAGTCCAACAATCCCGTTCTCGAAGCCTATTCTATCTTTGGGTACGGCATAGTTGAAAATCAAGTGATTGACGATGACAAGGAGAAAGAAAAAGAGGATGTTGCCAAGAAGTCTAATTCAAAGGATCACACTCAACCTAAAAATGCTAAGGAGCTGGAGATTTTCCTCTTTGGAGAAGTTTCTAAGTGACCAATGAAGCCATGCGAGTCCAACTTAGGACTCTAAAGTAAAGTACTTGGTGGGAGACACCCCACCATGGTAACATTGTTCCAACTTTATTTTTTGTTTATAGCTTTTTGAATTATTTACTTTCTTGTGATATAATGATTAGCTTAGGTTTGGTTTGATGATTTTGAGTTGAATAAGTTGAATTGCTTATGGATTATGAATTTGTGCTTGTTTGAATGAATTGGGGTTGGTATGTTGATATGCTAAGGTTGGGAACCTTAGTTTTGAAAAGAAATTTTTTTCTGAAACAGGGCATCTGTGCATGTGCACCATGCTGTGCGTGCGCACAAATCTATGTTTTTCGCCACCTGTATGACCGCACAAGTCTGTGCGTCCGCACACTCCTTGACATGCCCTCTGGTCGCTACGCAAGCACAACCTGTGCGTGTGCGCTGCTCTATTTTCTGTGACTTGTGCATTCGCACAGCTATGTGCGTACGCATACGTTTCCCTTGTTATGTTATCTGTGTGGTCACACAAACGTGTGCGTCCGCACACCAATTGTCACTCCGTCTGGTGGGAGCGAGGGAATAGCATGTGCGCGTGAACAACCTCCCCCATTCTTGTCTCTGTGCGTGTGCACGGAACTATGTGCGCACGCACACATCACTCTGTCCTTAAGCAACATCTCTTTACAAAAAAAGAAGAGAGACCCTTTTTGTGCGCGCGCACGATTTTGTGCGTCCGCACGCCTTAATAGAACCCTTTTGGTGGGAGCGAGGGAACGCTCTGTGTGCTCGCATCCCTCCCTGATGCGCCGCTATTTGATGGTACATTTTGTGCTTAATTTAGGTGGATTTTATCCACTTTTCCCATATTTATCCAATAAAAAGCATGGTTTCATGATTGTCTCCTAATTTGTGATTAGGTATAAAAACATGCTTTTTAGTTCCTTAATTGGTTAATTTTGATTCTCCTTTGATTCCCCTAGGTACCTTGATGTGTTTGTTAATGATTTCAGGATGAAAAGGCTAGGAATGGATCAAAGGGATGAAGAGAAAAAGCATGAAAGTTGAGGAATCATGAAAAATCAAGGATTTGGGATGAACTCATCGATGCACACACGCAGAAAATGCGCATGCGTGGATGGAAGGTCGCATGGCAATGCGTACGCGTACATGACGCGTACGCATGGATAGCAAATTGTCAAGGGACGCGTACACGTGACCCACGCATACGCGTTGATGTTCGCACATGACCTCATTAAAGTGAATCCGCCGGGGGTGAATTCTAGGCTTTCTAGGCCCAAATCCAACTCAAATCTGATACTATTAAACCCAAGGATTGAAGGGGAAAGGGGAATCTCTCATCATCTAATCACTTAGTTAGGAGTTAGTTACCAATTAGTTTGAGTTAGAGTTAGTTTCAAGAGAGAGAAGCTCTCCATTCTCTCTAGAATTAGAATTAGGATTAGGTTAATCTCCTCTCTAGATCTAGGCTTTAAGTCTTCTTCTCATCTGCTTCTTCTCTTGTAGATCATTAGAAACACCTCTCCCAAGGCCATTTCCGTCCAACACAACATTCAAGTGGGTAAAATTCTTATCCTTGACCTTTACTTTCCCACTTGAATATGGGCTACTAGAGACGGATGGTCAACTTAGAGCTCTCTGTGGCATCAAGAGTAAGAGGAAGATGGTTAGTGGTAAGAATTGTCCTGCAAGGTTCATTATGGTTAGAAGTTTTAAGTTTAAACGCAAGGGTTAGTATAAAGCTCAACTGAATGGGTCTAGGAAGTTGTTTGGCCGCTTTAGTGAGAATTCAGATTGCTTGCCACCTGGATGGAACAATATTGCTCAACAAGAAGACGGCTGCAAAAGCAAGGTTTGGGACCCCAGAATTCACTCTGGCAATCAACACTCTTGGGGCCTTGTCACTTGCTTTAACTTACTTGAAGGCTTTCTGCACCTAGTTTGGGATCCCGGAGGCTACTGGAATTCCAAGCATTGGTGGAGATTTTTGGATCAGTACAAGCATAAGGAATTTAACTAAAAGTGCTAGGTGGGAGACAACCCAACATGGTATGATCATTCCTTTTTCAGTTTAAATTTTAGTCTGTTTTTGAGTTTTGATTGAACCTGAAATTTTGCATAACATTCATTGCATTCTGCATATTGCATCAAAAATTTTTTTTTTTTCGCACGCGACGCGACGTCGCCAACGCGTTCGCGTCATAGGTGCGTTGGTAAGAAAATAAATTGAACAGAGAGTCACACGAGAGTGTGGCTAGAGGCGTGCCTTTGGCACAAATTGATCCATGCGACCGCGTCACTGACGCGTCCGCGTCATGTGCGCAATAGCCTCCCCACGCCTTCGCGTCACCCACGCGAACGCGTGTCCCTGCAATTCGACGTAAAAAGGGTGTATGGCCGAAAGTTGAGCTGGAACGTGGCTGGACTCGTGGTAGAAGCACGAGCCCTACCACGCGAACGCATGCCCCATGCGTCCGCGCCGTTTTCCAAAATATGGCCATTCACGCGATCTCGTCACCCACGCGACTGCGTCACCCTAAATTTTGGCAATATGCATATCAAACAGAGAGTTGTGCGTGCTTGAGACTGCACTCGTGCCAATAACACATATCAGGTCACGTGACCGCGTGACCCACGTCCGCGGCACCTGAACTTACCGCACACCACGCGAGTGCATCACTCATGCATTCGCGTCGCTTGCGCCGCACATCTTATCCAGATCAGCCAAATATCTTATCTTTTCTTCCCCAATTCTAAATCTTTTCTTTCCCTCCTTATTTCTTACTTTCTTCTTCATCATCTCTTTAACTTCTCACCCCTCTTCACTTCCATTCTATTTCATTTAATTTATTTGCATACTTTCATTCATTGCATTATTTTCATTGGTGTTGAAAATTTACTTGGGTCATTATTTTGCTTATGGGTTATTAAGGAATCGTTTGACAATTATATATTACTTTTTATAGGGTTGCTTGCATGTTCAATTTAATACTTTCAATAACTTATTTACCCTGCATGCTAAGTGTTTGTGAAAAAGCCCGTATGGCATTATGCATTCTTCATTATTCTATCCTTATACTTTAATGCCTGTTTTTCACAAAACCCTTTTCCACATTTTATTATTTAATTATAATTGTCAATACAAATGTGATTGTCAGTTTGTTACGAGTAATAATACATTTTTTATTTTTGATGCTTGATCTGTGCTACTCATGCCTGTGTCGGCATGCTAATAAACATCTTGCATCCAATACTCACCATGCCTTGCTATATTTCCTTTGATAAACTGATCACATGGAATCGCGACCATGTCTTTCATTCACTATTTTTCCTACTTGGCATGATTATCACTCGTACTGCCCTCTTCCTTGCTCTATCCCTTTGACTTCATGTCCCTTTCTCTTCTCCCTTTTCAGGATGGCCACCAGGAAGGGTAAAGAGAGAGACTCTCCGACGCGCACCGACTGAGGAACCACAACCCCCGCCCACCTGCACATCTTAGCATGCACCAAGGACGGTGTAATGTTTGAGTGTGGGGAGGTCGATACCGATCTCCATGGGTTAGTTACTCTTCTATCTCAACACCAATGGTTTATTTTCCTTGTTAGTTGTTGGATTTGCATGATTGATTGCATATTCTACCACTTGGTTGAAGTAATATTTTCTTTTTCAAGAAAATTTTTATAGTATTTCACTAATTCAAATTAAAAACTTTTTGAAAAACTTGTTTGAAGAAATATTATTTTGGAACATGATTTAGAGCTCGAACACACAAAACCTGTGAGATTTTTGAGCCTATTTGATTGGTTGCATCTTATCAACCAATATTTTATTCTTGGTGTGTGTTTTCTCTCTAAAATTGTGACCTTTGTCTTGCTTAATTCTATATTTTCATTATTTGATGTATGCATATACTTATATGATTGAGGCCTTGTTTCACTGAGCTCACATACCCATATGGCCTTACCTTTTATTATCCTTTGCAAATCAATGTTGAGCCTATTTTACCCCTTTATTCTTTATTTTAGCTCATCACTAACTCTAAGCGAAAAAAATAATGTCCTTAAATTGAATCCTTGATTAGCTTAGACTAGTGAGTGTGCTCATGAATTAAGTGTGGAAAAAGTGGGTTTGGAAATATTTGGTTTGGGAATTGAGTATGTTAGACTTTGTGTGAAAATGTGAAAAATATTTAGAACATGTTTATGCATTCAATACCTTAATCATATGCATTAAAAAAATAGAAAAAGAAATAAAAAGAAGAGCAGAAAAATAAAAGGGGACAAAAATGCCCCAAAGTAAATGGTGATAGCAATGCATATGTACTGTACTCAAAACTTGGAATACATAAATATGTAGTAAATGCAGTTAATGGGTAGTTATTGATTTTATATTATGATTACATGGATTGTCCTAAGTTAGGTGGAAAGTTTAAGTTAATTAAGGATTCAGATTTTAGTCCACTTGACCAAATACAATCCTACCTTGACCCTAACCCCATTCCAACCCTTAAAAGGCCTCTTGATATGTGTATCTGTGCATTAATTTTTGTTGATTGTTAGATGAAGAGCAAGCTATGGAAAGCAAGATTAGTAGAGAATTGAGAGAATTGACCCTAGACACTTGAGAGTTAGAATGATATACACTACTAGTAAGGGTTCAGTGCTTAATTCTATGTTCCCTGCTTTCATGAGCTATCTTCTTCTTGCAAGTTATTTGTACTTTATTTTGTGATTTGAATTAGTGAAATCCATCTCATATCTGTTCTTGAAAGATTTATTTACTTTTTCACCAAGTAGGTAGAATTAATTTAGCATGTAGTTGCATTCACATTCATAGGCTGCATTGCATGAGTCCTGCTTTTCCCTACTCATTTATTTTGTCTCCTTGAGCTTAGCATGAAGACATGCTAATATTTAAGTGTGGGGAGGTTGATAAACCACTATTTTATGGTTTATCTAGTATCTAACTGAGTGGTTTTTATCAAGTTTCTACCCACTTATTTATATGATTAGCATGTATTTACAATTCCCTCCCAAATTGTTCTATGATTGAAAACTTGCTTCCTAAAGATCTTTTAATTGTATATTTTTATTCTTCTTTATACGATTTGATGCCATGATCTGTGTGTTAAGTGTTTCAGGCTTCATAGGGCAGGAATGACGTAAGTAATGAAGAGAAAGCGGGCAAAATTGGAAGGAACACAAGGAGTTAAGGATATGACCAGCGAGAAGTCACGCGGTTGCATGGCTCATGCGACCACGCGAAACGCAAGAAATCACAGTGATGCGCTCGTGTGTCTGACGCGATCGCACGGATTGGAAGTTGCACGAACGACGCAAACGCGTGGACGATGCGGCCGCGTGACGTTCGCGATCTGCAGAATTACAGAAGTCGCTGGCACAGATTATGGGCCGCATTTCAATCCAGTTTTCGGCCCAGAAACATAGATTAAAGTCAGGGAACATGCAGAGACTCAGGACATCAATTCGTATCAGATCATAATCCACTTTCATAGTTTTAGATGTAGTTTTTAGAGAGAGAGGTTCTCTCATCTCTCTTAGGATTTAGGATTAGGATTCCTCTTAAAGGATTTAGGATTTATTATTATTTCAACTTACAATTCTTCTGAGCTTCAGGTTCAATATTCCTTTATTTTGACTTCTCTTATACTTTGAGATAATTTAATGCTTGTATTACTTATGTTGCCTATTTGGGTTATAAACCATTCATGTTAGGATTTTCTCTGTTTAATATAATTTGAGGTATTTCAGATCCATGATTTTTATTTAGCTATTTACATTCTTAGCTTTGGTTGATTAATTGGAGACTCTTGAGTTATCAAACTCAGCTGTTGATTGATAATTGTTATTTTTGCTAATTGATGAGCAGATAATTTATACGCTTTTTGGCATTGTTTGTAGATAGTTTTTAGTATAATCTAGCTACTTTTAGGGATATTTTCATTAGTTTTTATGCTAAATTCACATTTCTAGACTTTACTATGAGTTTGTGTATTTTTCTGTGATTTCAGATAATTTTTGGCTGAAATTAAGGGACCTGAGCAAAACTCTGATAAAAGGCTGACAAAGGACTGCTGATGCTGTTGGATTCTGACCTCCCTGCACTTGAAATGGATTTTCTGGAGCTACAAAACTCCAAATGGTGCGCTCTCAATGTCATTGGAAAGTAAACATCCAAAGCTTTCCAGAAATATATAATAGTCCATACTTTATTTGTGATTAGACGATGTAAACTGGCACTCAACGCCAGTTCCATGCTGTATTCTGAAGTCAAACGCCAGAAACACGTCACGAACTAGAGTTGAACGCCAGAAACACGTTACAACTTGGCGTTCAACTCCAAAAAACGCCTCTGCACGTGTAAAACTCAAGCTCAGCCCAAGCACACACCAAGTGGGCCCCGGAAGTGGATTTCTGCATCAATTACTTACTTTTGTAAACCCTAGTAGCTAGTCTAGTATAAATAGAACATTTTACTATTGTATTCTGTATCTTTGACCATTCGGTCTTTTGACCATAGGACCTTCTCCCTATTTTCGAATTCATATCACATTTTGGGGGCTGCCCATTCGGCTATG
The DNA here is from genome assembly GCF_003086295.3 of Arachis hypogaea. NCBI lineage: Eukaryota > Viridiplantae > Streptophyta > Magnoliopsida > Fabales > Fabaceae > Arachis > Arachis hypogaea. Next base: position 40,977,075 of record NC_092044.1, read on the forward strand.
CCTGGACCTTCACTTATGTATTTTCAACGGTGGAGTTTCTACACACCATAGATTAAGGGTGTGGAGCTCTGCTGTACCTCAAGTTTTAATGCAATTACTACTATTTTCTATTCAATTCAGTTTATTCCTGTTCTAAGATATTCGTTTCACTTAAACATGATAAATGTTATGATCCGTGACACTCATTATCATTCTCACCTATGAACGCGTGACTGACAACCACTTCCGTTCTACCTTAGACCGGGTGCATATCTCTTGGATTCCTTAATCAGAATCTTCGTGGTATAAGCTAGAATTGATGACAGCATTCGTGAGAATCCGGAAAGTCTAAACCTTTTCTGTGGTATTCCAAGTAGGATTCAGGGATTGAATGACTGTGACGAGCTTCAAACTCGTGATTGTTGGGCGTGATGACAAACGCAAAAGAATCAAGGGATTCTATTCCGACATGATCGAGAACCAACAGATGATTAGCCGTGCTCTGACAGAGCATTTGGACCATTTTCACTGAGAGGATGGGATGTAGCCATTGACAACGGTGATGCCCTACATACAGCTTGCCATGGAAAGGAGTAAGAAGGATTGAATGAAAGCAATAGGAAAGCAGAAATCCAACGGGGACAAAGCACCTCCATACACTTGTTTGAAATTCTCACCAATGATCTTCATAAGTATTTCTATCTTTATTTTCTATTTATTTATTATTATTCGAAAACTCTATTACCATTTATTATCTGCCTGACTGAGATTTACAAGATGACCATAGCTTGCTTTATACCAACAATCTCTGTGGGATCGACCCTTACTCACGTAAGGTTTATTACTTGGACAATCCAATACACTTGCTGGTTGAGCGAAGTTGTGAAATTATGTTTAGACCATGGTATTGAGCACCAAGTCTTTGGGGCCATTACCTGGGAATCAATTTCGAACAACAATTTAAGTATGAATCACAATTTCATCCACCAAGTTTTTGGCGCCGTTGCCGGAGATTGTTCGAGTATGGACAACTGACGGTTCATCTTGTTGCTCAGATTAGGTAATTTTCTTTTTTTATTTTCTTTTCAAAAAGCTTTCAAAAAAATATTTTTCAAAATTTTCCCTTTGTTTTCGAAAAATCCTTCAGAGTTTTTAAGAATGAATTCTAGAGTTTCAAAATGGTATGCTGAAGCTTGGCTGGCCATCAAGCTTTAGACTAACCTGGTATGATTCCTGGGATTTTGATTAAGGACTTTGAATTCATTACTTCTTTTTTTTCCTATATGTTTTTCGAAAAATATAAAATAAAATCCAAAAAAAATAATAAAATTATAGAAATCAAAAATATTTTTGTGTTTCTTGATTGAGTCTTGTGTCATGTTTTAAGTTTGGTGTCAATTGCATACTCATATTGTTCTTGAATTTTTCGAAAATTCATGCATTCATAGTGTTCTTCATGATCTTCAAGTTGTTCTTGGTAAGCCTTCTTGTTTGATCTTTAAATTTTCTTGTTTTGTGTTGTATGATGTTTTTCATGTGCATTTTTGCATTCATAGTGTCAAAGCATTAAAGATTTCTAAGTTTGGTGTCTTGCATGTTTTCTTTGCATAAAAAATTTTTCAAAAATATGTTCTTGATGTTCATCATGATCTTCAAAGTGTTCTTGGTATTCATCTTGACATTCATAGTGTTCTTACATGCATCATTGGTTTTGATCCAAAATTTTCATGTTTTGGGTCATATTTGTGTTTTTCTCTCTCATAATTAAAAATTCAAAAATAAAAAAATCTTTTCCTTTTTTTTCTCTCAAAATTTCGAAAATTTGGGTTGACTTAGTCAAAAAAAATTTTTAAAATTAGTTGTTTCTTGTAAGTCAAGTCAAATTTTCAAATTTTAAAAATCTTATCTTTTCAAAACTTTTTCAAAAATTAAATCTTTTTCATTTTTCTTATTAATTTACGAAAATCTTTTAAATATTTTTCAAAAATATTTTTCTTAGTTTTATCTTTATTTTTGAAAATTATGCTAACAATTAATGTGATTGATTCAAAAATTTGAAGTTTGTTACTTTCTTGTTAAGAAAGGTTCAATCTTTAAATTCTAAAATCTTATCTTTTAGTTTCTTTTTAGTCAAGTAATTAATTTTAATTTTAAAAATTAAATCTTTTCTAACCATATCCTCTTAATCATATCTTTTTATCTTATCTTTTATATCATATCTTTTTCAAAATTTTATCTTTTTCAAAAATATTTTTGATTTTAAAATATCTTTTCTAACTTCTTATCTTTTCAAAATTAATTTTCAAATCTTTTTCAACTAACTATTTGACTTTTTGTTTGTTTCTTATCTTTTTCAAAACTACCTAACAACTTTTCTCTCTCTAATTTTCGAAAATACCTCCCTCTTTTTTCAAAAATTCTTTTTAATTAATTAATTGTTTTAAGTTTTAATTTTAATTTTATTTCTTATCTTAATTTTCGAAAGTGATTAACTCCTTTTCAAAATTATTTTCGAAAATTTCTCTCTCTCATTTTATTCTATTTATTTATTTATCTACTAACACTTCTTTTCATCTTAAGAATCTGACACTATCCTCACCCTTGTGTTTGGATTCTGCTTTCTTTATTCCCTTTCTTCTTCTACTAACAATAAGGAACCTCTTTACTGTGACATGGAGGATTTCTCTTTCTTTTCTATTCTTTTCTTTCTCATATGAGCAGGAACAAGGAAAAAGGCATTCTTGTTGAAGCTGATCTAGAACCTGAAAGGACTCTGAAGAGGAAATCAAGAGAAGCTAAATTACAACAATCCATAGACAACCTTACTGAAATTTTCGAACAAGAAAAGGAGATGGCAGCCGAACCCAACAACAATAATGCAAGAAGGATGCTTGGTGACTATACTGCACCTACGTCCAAGTTTGATGGAAGAAGCATCTCAATCCCTGCCATTGGAGCAAACAATTTTGAGCTGAAACCTCAATTAGTTGCTCTGATGCAACAAAACTACAAGTTTTATGGACTTCCATCAGAAGATCCCTACCAGTTTTTAACTGAGTTCTTGCAGATCTGTGAGTATGTTAAGACTAATGGAGTAGATCCTGAAGTCTACAGGCTCATGCTTTTTCCTTTTGCTGTAAGAGACAGAGCTAGAGCATGGTTGGACTCTCAACCTAAAGATAGCCTGGACTCCTGGGATAAACTGGTGACGGCCTTCTTGGCTAAGTTCTTTCCTCCTCAAAAGCTGAGCAAGCTTAGAGTGGATGTTCAGACCTTCAAACAAAAAGATGGTGAATCCCTCTATGAAGCTTGGGAAAGATACAAGCAGATGACCAAAAGATGTCCTTCTGACATGTTTTCAGAATGTACCATGATAGATATATTCTATTATGGTTTGTTCGAGTTCTCTAAGATGTTACTGGACCATTCTGGAGGTGGATCCATTCACCTAAAGAAAATGCCTATAGAGGCTCAAGAACTTATTGACATGGTTGCAAATAACCAGTTCATGTACACTTCTGAGAGGAATTCCGTGAATAATGGGACGCCTCAAAGGAAGGGAGTTCTTGAAATTGATGCCCTGAATGCCATATTGGCTCAGAACAAAATGTTGACTCAGCAAATCAACATGATTTCTCAAAGTTTGAATGGATGGCAAAATGCATCCAACAGTACTAAAGAGGCATCTTCTGAAGAAGAAGCTTATAATCCTGAAAACCCTGCAATGGCAGAGGTAAATTACATGGGTGAACCTTATGGAAGCACCTATAATTCATCATGGAGAAATCATCAAAATTTCTCATGGAGGGATCAACAAAAGCCTCAATAAGGCTTTAATAATGGTGGAAGAAACAGGCTCAGCAATAGCAAGCCTTTTCCATCATCTTCTCAGCAACAGACAGAGAATTCTGAGCAAAATACCTCTAACTTAGCAAATATAGTCTCTGATCTGTCCAAGGCCACTTTAAGTTTCATGAGTGAGACAAGGTCCTCCATCAGAAATTTGGAGGCACAAGTCAGCCAGCTGAGTAAGAAAATCACTGAAACTCCTCCTAGTACTCTCCCAAGCAATACTGAAGAGAATCCAAAAAGAGAGTGCAAGGCCATTGATATAATCAACATGGCCGAACCTAGAGAGGAAGGAGAGGACGTGAATCCCAATGAGGAATACCTCATGGGACATCTCTCAAGCAAGAAGGAGTTCCCTATTGAAGACCCAAAAGAATCTGAGGCTCATATAGAGACCATAGAGATTCCATTAAACCTCCTTCTGCCATTCATGAGCTCTGAAGACTATTCTTACTCTGAAGAGGATGAAGATGTAACTGGAGAGCAAGTTGCTCAATATCTAGGAGCTATCATAAAGCTGAATGCCAAGTTATTCGGTAATGAGACTTGGGAAGGTGAACCTCCCTTGCTCATCAGTGAACTAGATACATGGGTTCAACAAACCTTACCTCAAAAGAGACAAGATCCTGGCAAATTCTTAATACCCTGTACCATAGGCACCATGACCTTTGAAAAGGCTCTATGTGACCTGGGGTCAAGCATAAATCTTATGCCACTCTCTGTAATGAAGAAGCTGGAGATCATTGAGGTACAACCTGCCATATTTTCATTGCAATTGGCAGACAAGTCAGTAAGACAAGCTTATGGATTGGTAGAAGACGTGTTGGTAAAGGTTGAAGGCCTTTACATCCCTGCTGATTTCATAATCTTAGACACTAGGAAGGAGGAGGATGAATGCATCATCCTTGGAAGACCTTTCCTAGCCACAGTAGGAGCTGTGATAGATGTTAACAGAGGAGAATTAGTCCTTGAATTGAATGGGGACTACCTTGTGTTTAAGGCTCAAGGGTCTTCTTCTTTAACAATGGAGAGGAAGCATGAAAAGCTTCTCTCAATACAGAGTCAAACAAAGCCCCCACAATCAAACTCTAAGTTTGGTGTTGAGAGGCCACAACCAAACTCTAAGTTTGGTGTTGAATCCCCACATCCAAACTCTAAGTTTGGTATTGGGAGTCTACAACATTGACCTGATCACCTGTGTGGCTCTATGAGAGCCCACTGTCAAGCTATTGACATTAAAGAAGCGCTTATTGGGAGGCAACCCAATTTTTATTTATCTAATTTTATTTTATTTTTATTGTTCTTTTATGTTTTATTAGGTTCATGATCATGTGGAGTCACGCAAAAAATACTAAAATTAAAAATAGAATAAAAATAGCAGAAGAAAAATCACACCCTGGAGGAAGGACTTACTGGCGTTCAAACGCCAGTAAGGAGCATCTGGCTGGCATTCAACGCCAGAACAGAGCATGGATCTGGCGTTGAACGCCGGAAACAAGCATCATCCTGGCGTTTGAATGCCAGGAATATGCCCTGAGGAGAGCTGGCGCTAAATGCCAGAAACAAGCATGGAACTGGCGTTCAATGCCAGAAACATGCTGCAATTGGGCATTGAACACCCAAAATAAGCATCACTTCAGCGTTTAAACGCCAGAATTGTATGCAAAGGCATTTTACAGGCCTAATTGGTGTAGGGATGTAAATCCTTGACACCTCAGGATCTGTGGACCCCACAGGATCATCCCAGGATCTGTGGACCCCACAGGATCCCCACCTACCTCAACTCACCCTCTCTCCTCTTCTTCACATTCATCCTCTCTTCCCCATAAACACTCTTCCCCAAAAACCCTTCACCAACCACCTAAATCTCTCTTTCCAATTACCACTCTTCACCACTCGCATCCTTCCACTCTTCCCCATAAACCCCACCTACCTTCAAAATTCAAAATTACTTTCCCACCCAACCCACCCAATATTGCCGAACCTTAACCCATCTCCCTCCACTATAAATACCCCTCCATTCTTCTTCATTTTCACATAGCACAACCCTTTCTTCTCCTCCTTGGCCGAAACACAACCTTCTCTCCCTCTCCTCCATATCTTCTTCTTCTTCATCTATTCTTTCTTCTCTTGCTCGAGGGCGAGCAATATTTTAAGTTTGGTGTGGTAAAAGCATAGCTTTTTATTTTTCCATAACTATTAATGGCACCTAAGGCCGGAGAAACCTCTAGAAAAGGGAAAGGGAAGACAAAAGCTTCCACCTCCGAGCCATGGGGGATGGAGAGATTCATCTCCAAAGCCCATTACTAAGAAAAGGATGGAGCAAACAAAAGAGCCCATTCATGGAACCCAAGAGACGCATGAGGAAGCTCATCACCAAGAAATCCTGGAGATGCCTCAAGGGATGCACTTTCCTCCCAACAACTATTGGGAACAACTCAATACTTCTCTAGAAGATTTGAGTTACAATATGGATCAATTAAGGGTGGAACATCAAGAGCACTCCATCATTCTCCATGAAATTAGAGAATATCAAAGAGCAATGAGGGAGGAGCAACAAAAGCAAGGAAGAGACATAAAAAAACTCAAGGACATCATTGGTTCTTCAAGAAGAAAGCGCCACCATCACTAAGGTGGACTCATTCCTTGTTCTTATTTTTTTTCTGTTTTTCGGTTTCTATGCTATATGTGTGTTTATGTTTTGTGCCTCTACTTCATGATCATTAGTGTGTAGTAACTATGTCTTAAGGCTATGAATAATTCCATAAATCCTTCACCTCTCTTAAATGAAAAATGTTTCTAATTCAAAAGAACCAGAAGTACATGAATTTTGAAATTATCCTTGAATTTAGTTTAATTATATTGATGTGGTGACAATACTTTTTGTTTTCTGAATGAATGCTTGAACACTGCATATTTTTTATCTTGTTGTTTATGAATGTTAAAATTATTGGCTCTTGAAAGAATGATGAACAAAGAGAATGTTATTGACAATCTGAAAAATCATGAAATTGATTCTTGAAGCAAGAAAAAGCAGTGAAAAAGCAAAATCTTGCGAAAAAAATGGCGAAAAAAATTAGAAAGAAAAAGAAAAAGCAAGCAGGAAAAGCCAATAGCCCTTAAAACCAAAAGGCAAGGGTGAAAAGGATCCAAGACTTTGAGCATCAATGGATAGGAGGGCCCAAGGAAATAAAATCCAGGCCTAAGCGGCTAAATCAAGCTGTCCCTAACCATGTGCTTTTGACATATTGGTCCAAGTGAAAAGCTTGAAACTGAGTGGTTAAAGTCTTGATCCAAAGCAAAAAGAATGTGCTTAAGAACTCTGGACACCTCTAACTGGGGACTTTAGCAAAGCTGAGTCACAATTTGAAAAGGTTCACCCAGTTACGTGTCTGTGACATTTATGTATCTGGTGGTAATACTGGAAAATAAAGTGCTTAGGGTCACGGCCAAGACTCATAAAAGTAGCTGTGTTCAAGAATCAACATACTTAACTAGGAGAATCAATAACACTATCTGAAATTCTAAGTTCCTATAGATGCCAATCATTCTAAACTTCAAAGGGAAAAGTAAGATGCCAAAACTTTTCAGAAGCAAAAAGCTACAAGTCCCGCTCATCTAATTAGAACTAATATTCATTGATATTTTGTAATTTATAGTATATTCTCTTCTTTTTATCCTAATTGATTTTCAGTTGCTTGGGGACAAGCAATAATTTAAGTTTGGTGTTGTGATGAGCATATAATTTATACGCTTTTTGGCATTGTTTTTAGATAGTTTTTAGTATAATCTAGCTACTTTTAGGGATGTTTTCATTAGTTTTTATGCTAAATTCACATTTCTGGACTTTACTACGAGTTTGTGTGATTTTCTATGATTTCAGGTAATTTCTGGCTGAAATTAAGAAACCTGAGCAAAACTCTGATAAAAGGCTGACAAAGGACTGCTAATGCTGTTGGATTCTGACCTCCCTGCACTCGAAATAGATTTTCTGGAGCTACAGAACTCCAAATGGCACGCTCTCAATGACGTAAATATATAATAGTCCATACTTTATTCGTGATTAGATGATGTAAACTGGTGCTCAATGCCAGTCCCATGCTGCATTCTGAAGTCAAATGCCAGAAACACGTCATGAACCAGAGTTGAACGCCAGAAACACGTTACCACTTGGCGTTCAACTCCAAAAGAAGTCTCTGCACGTGTAAAACTCAAGCTCAGCCTAAGCACACACCAAGTGGGCCCCGGAAGTGGATTTCTGCATCAATTACTTACTACTGTAAACCCTAGTAGCTAGTCTAGTATAAATAGAACATTTTACTATTGTATTCCGTGTCTTTGACCATTCGGTCTTTTGACCATAGGTCCTTCTCCCTATTTTCGAATTCATATCACATTTTGGGGGCTGGCCATTCGGCCATGCTTGGACCTTCAGTTATGTATTTTCAACGGTGGAGTTTCTACACACCATAGATTAAGGGTGTGGAGCTCTGATGTACCTCAAGTTTTAATGCAATTACTACTATTTTCTATTCAATTCAGTTTATTCCTGTTCTAAGATATTCGTTGCACTTAAACATGATGAATGTGATGATCCATGACACTCATCATCATTCTCACCTATGAACGCGTGACTGACAACCACTTCCGTTCTACCTTAGACTGGGCGCATATCTCTTGGATTCCTTAATCAGAATCTTCGTGGTATAAGCTAGAATTGATGGCGGCATTCGTGAGAATCCAGAAAGTCTAAACCTTGTCTTTGGTATTTCGAGTAGGATTCAGGGATTGAATGACTGTGACGAGGTTTCAACTCGCGATTGTTGGGTGTGATGACAAACGCAAAAGAATCAAGGGATTCTATTCCGATATGATCGAGAACCGACAGATGATTAGCCGTGCTGTGATAGAGCATTTGGACCATTTTCACTGAGAGGATGGGATGTAGCCATTGACAACGTTGATGCCCTACATACAACTTACCATGAAAAGGAGTAAGAAGGATTGAATGAAAGCAATAGGAAAGCAGAGATCCAACTGGGACAAAGCACCTCCATACACTTGTCTGAAATTCTCACTAATGATCTACATAAGTGTTTCTATCTTTATTTTCTGTTTATTTATTATTATTCGAAAACTCTATCACCATTTATTATCCGCCTGAATGAGATTTACAAGATGGCCATAGCTTGCTTCATACCAATAATCTCTGTGGGATCGACCCTTACTCAAGTAAGGTTTATTACTTGGACGACCCAGTACACTTGCTGGTTAGTTGAGCGAAGTTGTGAAATTATGTTTAGACCATGGTATTGAGCACCAAGTCTTTGGGGCCATTACCTGGGAATCAATTTCGAACAACAATTTAAGTGTGAATCACAATTTAGTCCACCACTAATTGAATTAAATTCCAATAACTCTAGTCTTTTCTTAGGAATTGACTAGGACTTGAGGGATCAAACTAATTAGTCCATTTGACCTTCCTTTGTTTAATAAAGGATAACTAAGTGGGATTAAAATCCAATTCTCATCACACCTGATAAGGATAACTAGGATAGGAATTCCAATTCTCATACCTTGCCAAGAGTTTTATTAATTATTAATTTATTTTTCTTGTCAATTAAATTACTTGTTCAACCCTTTTAAAAAACCCCAAAATATACCTTTGCATAACCAATAATAAGAACACCTCCCTGCAATTCCTTGAGAAGACGACCCGAGGTTCGAATACTTCGGTTATCAATTTATTTAGGGGTTTGTTACTTGTGACAACCAAAACATTTGTAAGAAAGGACTTTTGTTGGTTTAGAAGCTATACTTTCAACGGGAATTCATTCTGAATTCTAGACCATGCAAAAGTTCTCTCTTCAGTGGTGGTACCTGCAAGGGACTCCGATGCTTAAGTTAGTAAGGATATTAAGCAGGTTTTTAGTAGAATCAGAGTTTGAGTTATACCTGGGTGCTCTAGTGTATTTATAATAGTGTGGAATGATCTTTCTGGAGATTAGATAGTTATCTTATCTTATCTTTGAGTGAAGTCATCTTTATCTTTAAGGGAACCACCTTTATCTTTTCTAGGCTTTGGGCTGCTTTTTAGATTTGGGTCGTGTTCATCTGTTTGGGCCTCCTTGGGCCTCTGTAGCGGTTTGGCCGAGCTCTTTGATAAGAGGTCGGGTAGTCCTGATCTGAAGAGGTCGGCGACTTGTTGTTTAAACATCTCGGGTCGGTCAGTTTGACCCAGGGTATGAACAGTGCCCCTGCTCGAGCATGGTCTTCCTTTTGAGGTTGAGTCATTAGTTTTAGGACTTCGATCCTTCTCTGGTGAAGCCGAACTCGAGCATTTGTCGACTTTTTCTTTGTAGAGTTTCCCTTTGAATGCGGAATGTTTTCTTTCTTTTTAATTTTTTGAAACAGGCATTCCTTTCTTTTGAAACGCGTGTCTCTCTGCTTTGGGAACGTGTGAGGGTTTAATAACCCATTAATTCTTCCTTTTGCCGTTTTCCCCTTTCTTCATTTCATTTTGAATTGCACCCAAAGGATCAGTTTTCTGTTTCTCTTTGCTTGTTGTAACTTCCCCTTTTCTCTTTCGTTCTTTCTATTTTTGCCTGAACCTTCTTCACACGCTTCCCTTCATGGCATAATTGCTGATTGTTGGAGCTTCCTTTTGCTCGAAAGGCATTTCGGATTTTTGTCTTTTCATTTTCAATTTTTTTGGCGCTTCCTCTTGTTTCAGGTTGGTTCTCCTTTCTTTTACTTCTTTCGTGCTTGCATTGTTCCATTCTTGGTAAAGTTTTGATCCTACCTTGGAAAGTTTGAACCTTTTTTGTATGGTCATGCTTTGATTGTTGCTGTGATGAAGGCCTTTTTAGGGTTCCTTTTGACTTATGTATGCTTTTTTGGTGCTTTCCCTGATAGTTGATGCTCTTTAGGGTTTTACATGCTTGTTTATTGCTTCTGATTGTACCTTTTCATTTAGAGTTTTGGGCTGATAAACTGCTTGACTCTTTGGAAAGAATTGTGCCTTTGATGAATTTGCCATGTTGGTAGCTTTCTTAATTGGTAGACTTTGTAGAAGATAATGTTTTTATGATGGTTTGCTTTGATTTTCTTCTCGTGTTGTTGTTTGCTTGGAAGGGGAATTTTCTTCGCTGAGAGTTTTGGGGTGTAGCCTTATAGACTTTTTCTGGGTCCTTACTCTGTCCCTGCCTCCAAAGGATGCCCCTGGACCTTGGTGTGCGTCTTGGGATTTTCCTTTTACTGTTTGTATTGCTCTTGAGTCATGTTTGTCCGAGCTATTTTGGTTAGTAATCCATTCTCTTTTTCTTTTTTAGTACTAGTTGGCCACGTCTTCTCGCAAAAATATTGTTGAGACGTCTTCTAAGGTTTCTGAGGGGATGTTTGATTGGTTGGACTCCTTTGTGTTGATGTGTGTTTCCTGGTAAATATTGAGTTTTGTACGGAGCTTAGAAAGCATCACCGACTCTGTAAGAATAGGGATCAGGAAAAAAACTATGAATTGGTAGCGCCTGATTCTAATAAGAGGGTTTGCTTTCCTGCTCTGAGCCGGGGGGAACGTCCCTTCTTTTATGCTTATGACTATTTTTTCAGTCAGCTGGATATTACTTTTCCTTTTACTTCCTTTGAGACTGACCTGTTGCGGTCGTGTAATGTGGCTCTATCCCAGCTTCATCCGAATTCCTGGGGTTTTATTAAGATTTTTCAGTTGCTCTGCCAAGTGTTGGGCGTCACGCCTTCTCAGACTCTCTTTCTTTATCTTTTTGTTTTGACTAAGCCCGGGATTTCTTCAAAACAGAAAGCCTATTGGATTTCTTTTTGTTCTGCCCAGGGACATAAAGTGTTTGCTATGTATGATGAGTCCTTTAGGGACTTTAAGAATTACTTTTTTAAGGTCCGAGCTGTTGAGGGAGCTCGACCATTTTTCTTAGAAGCGAATAATGAACCTGCCTTCCCCTTGTGTTGGCAAAAGAATGTTGTGGTGTCTCGATACACGTGGGAGATGCTTGACGAGGTCGAGTAGGCTTTTGTAAATGTTTTAGAAGACATATGGGAGGAACCTCCCCATCTTGACACCAAGAGGTTTTTGGGAGACCCCTCTTTGGTCCGAACTATGTTAGGTATTGGCCGACTTATTTTGCTTCTATTTTTACTTTGCTTCCTTTTCTTTCCAGTTTGTAACCTGCTTTTTTATGGTTGATTTTTGTTTTTCAGAGATGGCCAAGAATATGACTATGAAAGTCTTTAAAAATGCGAGGAAGGCTACCGCGGCCCAAAACATCTCGGCCAGAGTGACTGGGGAAGGGTCTTCTCAGGTTTCTCAAAAACTACCTGTGCTGAACTCTCCTGGACCGAGGAGGATGATCCCTATCCCTCGGGTTCATGTGCTTGATCCTCCCCAAGCTTTTGCTGCTACTTCTTCACCTACAGTCGTTCCTCCTTCAAAAAGACCTCGGACTGTTGAGCCCTTCAATCTAGATGCTCCTGATTTTGACGCTGTTGGGTTTGTCGACCAGCAGATTGCCCCTTATGGTATTATGCCTACTGACATGTCTCTCTTCTTCATCATTTGGATTTTATTACTCGGAGTAGTGTCAAGATGGCTCATATGGGAGCAGCATTATATCGGACCGCCCAAGATCTTCCTATCCATGCGACAAAGGCTTTTATGGAGGAGGCCAAGTCGGAGTTTGACCGGATCAAGGGTTTGAAAGAGGAGCTCGAGGTGAAAGTGGCCAAGCTGGAAAAGGAACTGGAGGGTCAAAAAACTAGAGCTATTGCTTTGGCGGCCTCTGCAAAGTTGGCTGAGGATACGGCGTTGAAGCATAAGGAGAGCTATGTCACAACTTATAGAGAGATGATGGGTCTCAGGGAGAGTTTGGAGTCTGTCTGAGCTGATTATACTATACTTCAAGGTCATCTTATAGGCAGTGTCAACGCTGCTTATGAGAATTTGAAGGAGCAGGTTCGGGTTCTTGCGCCCGAGCTTGACCTTACTCTTTTAAGCTTGGACAACATTGTAAAAGATGGTAAAATTGTCCCTGATGACCCTGATGATGATGAAGATGTCAAGCCTCCTTCCGTTCTTGCCGCCAAAGTCTCTGTTACCCCTGCTTCCTCAGCTCCGACAGCTGAAGTTGGTCAGCCTGAGTCTGATCCTGACGTCCAGATCCTAAACCGGGATGATAGGATGGTGGATACTGTACCTCTTCAGACTCGTCCTCCTTCACCCTATGATGCAGCTACTAGGGGATAGATTGTCAAACCATTTGATCGCTGTTTTAGTCAAAGTGGTTGGGAAGGCTTTGCACCGAGTTGCATTTGAGGCATCGGTGAGATACATTCTACTTCGGAAGTTGCTGAGATGATGGCTAGGATCTGTTGTGCCATCGTACAGGGTCATGTCGGGAGGTTTGAAGTCTTTTGGGATTTTGGCCTTCATGATCTCGTTGGTGAATAGGTCTTGATCTTTGCGGGAGCTATCCTCGTGGCTGGATCGGGTAGTTTTAGCTTTGGGATCGGCTTCGATCTTCAGGAGCTTGTCCTCTAATTCGCGGCGTCGCCTAGCTTCTCTTCGTAAGTCTCTCTCGGATTTCCGCTGGTACTCGACCTCTTTTTCAACTTGTTTTAGACGATCCTGAAGTGCCTTCATGGCTCCCGTGCTTGGGGAGTTCTTGTCTTTGTTAGGTTGAGAAGTGTCATCTAGTGTAACCTCTGCGTTCTTGTGTGGCGTTCGGTTCTCTAAATCAGAGTTGTGGTCATTGTCAAGGTTGTACGCCATGATAATGGGATGACTTCCAGGTTCCCCGGCAACGAAACCAATGTTCCGAGGGTTACCTGAAACTGTAGGTCGATCTCGGACAAGATCTTCTGTACTGGTTGGCGCTGTTGTGTCCGACTTGATGATAGTGGCCGGAGCCATCGTATCTGACTTGCTGGACTTGGTGGTGATGCTGATCCTTCGTCACCAGAGGGTGGTGGTACCTACAAGGGACTCCGATGCTTAAGTTAGAAAGGGTATTAAGTAGGTTTTTAGTAGAATCAGAGTATGAGTTATACCTGGATGCTCCAGTGTATTTATAATAGTGTGGAATGATCTTTTTGGAGATAAGATAGTTATCTTATCTTATCTTTGAGTGAAGTCATCTTTATCTTTAAGGGAACCGCCCTTATCTTTTCTAGGCTTTGGGCTGCCTTTTAGATTTGGGTCGTGTTCCTCTGTTTGGGCCTCCTTAGGCCTCTGTAGCGGTTTGACTGAGCTCTTTGAGAAGAGGTCAAGTAGTCCTGATCTGAAGAGGTCGGTCGACTTGTTGTTTAAACATCCCGGGTCGGTCGGTTCGACCCAGGGTATGAACAGATGCTATAGTAAATTTGTTCTCCTCTTGGTTTAGGTTGAGTAATTGGTAACTCTTGAGTTATCAAATTCTTTTGTTGATTGATAATTAGAAGTTGCTAATTGATTTGAATTCCGCTAAAGCTAGTCTTTCCTTAGAAGTTGACTAGGACTTGAGGAATCAAATTGATTTATCCACTTGACTTTCCTTCATAGTTAGAGATTGACTAAGTGGGAGCAATGGACATTTGATATTACAATTAAGGAGGATAATGAGGATAGGACTCCTAGTTCTCATATACCTTGCCAAGAGATTTCTTAGCTATTAGTTTAATTCTTGCAATTTACATTTCTTGTCCCTTATCCAAAACCCCAAATATACAACTCATAACCAATAATAAGAATATTTCCCTACAATTCCTTTGAGAGACGACCCAAGATTTGAATACTTCGGTTATTATTTTTAGGGGTTTGTTACTTGTGACAACCAAAGTTTTGTATAAGAGGATTCTTTGTTGGTTTAGAAACTATACTTGCAAAGAGGATTTATTTGTGAAATTCTAAACCGTCAAAAATTCATTCATCAAAATGGCGCCCTTGCCGAGGAGTTGCAAATGTGTGCCATGTTATTGGTTATTGTATATATGTTAATATTGTGAATAGTTTGCTCTTTTATTGATTTTCTTCTTTGAGTTGGTAGTTATATTTTATCTTCTTATTTTGTGCTTTTTGTTTTTGTTTCTCTACTATGAATTCTCTTCCTTTTGGGTATTGTTTCGAGGGTTACCTAAAACTGTAGGTCGATCTCGGATGAGATCTTCTATATAGGTCGAAGCTGTTGTGTCCAACTTGATGACGGTGCCCGGAGCTGCCGTGTCCGACTTGTTGGACTTGGTGGTGGTGCTGATCCTTCATCACCGGAGGGTGGTGGTACCTGCAAGGGACTCCGATGCTTAAGTTAGCAAGGGTATTAAGCAGGTTTTTAGTAGAATCAGAGTATGAGTTATACTTGGGTGCTTCAGTGTATTTATAATAGTGTGGAATGATCTTTCTGGAGATAAGATAGTTATCTTATGTTATCTTTGAGTAAAGTCATCTTATCTTCAAGGGAACCGCCCTTATCTCTATAGGCTTTGGGCTGCCTTTGGATTTGGGTCGTGTTCCTCTATTTGGGCCCTTTTTGGGCTCTCCTGGTGATTTGGCTGAGCTCTTGGAGAAGAGGTCGGATAGTTCGGACCTGAAGAGGTCGGTTGGCTTATCGTCGATCGTCTCGAGTGGGACATCTTCAACCCAGGGTATGAACAGGCTGCCTTTAGATTTGGGTTGTGTTCCTCTATTTGGGCCATCTTGGGCCTCTGTAGCAGTTTGGCCGACCTCTTTCATAAAGAGGTCGGGTAGTCCTGGTCTGAATAGGTCGGTTGACTTATCGTCAATCAGCCCGGGTCGTACAGCTCGACCCAAGGCATGAACAGTGCCCCTGCTTGAGCGTGGTCTTCCTTTTGAGGTCGTGTCCTTTCAGGCTCTTCTTGGGGAAGCTGAGCTCGAGCACTTTTTGTTGGGTTTGTTTGTAGAACTTCGCTTTAGTAGCTTTAAAGGCGAAACGTTTCTCCTTGTAGCGCGCGCATTTTTTCGCACTTCCTTTGGAACGTGCGAGGGTTTAAAATGCCCTTTAATTCCCCCTCACCGTTTCCTTTGCTTCCCACTCCTTACTTCTTTTCAAATCTATCAAAGGTTTTCTCTTTTCCATTTCTCCTCTTTCTTGCTTCACTACAACTCTCTTCCCTTTTGTGTTTTCTGGCTCGTCTACGACTTCTCAATTTTCACTTGCTCCTAAGTTTTTTAACTATCTTCATGTTTTTCTCAGAGGCGATTGCTAGCGTGAGCTTGCTGTTTGTTTCCGTCTTCATCACCTTCTTACTTTTCAGGTTGGTCCTTTTTTTTCTTCTTTCTTTCCGCCTTATTTCATGCTTGAAAAGTTTTGATCTTGCTTGGTTTCGTGTTAGAAAGCTTGAATATTTTCTTCATTTGTCGTGCATCTGATCAAATGTGTGCTCTATGTGTTTCTTTGGTGCATATGTGTTTTCTGCTAGTTAGGATTTTGAATGTTGGTACTATCTTTGATTGTATCTTTCTTGATTTGCGCCTTTGATGTTTTACCCTTTGCATGCTTTGATGTTTGATAATTCACTTTGCTGATAGGACTGTTACTGCCTCCAAAGGATGCCCCTGGACGTTGATGTGAGTCCTGGGGTTTCCTTTTGCTGTTTGTACGCTTTAGCCCGAGTTGTATCCATATTTGTTCGACCTGATTTCTTGATTTGGCCATGCTATTTTTGGTTAGTAACCCATTTTCTTTTTCTTACTGTAGGACTAGTTGACCCATGTCTTCTCGCAAAAATATTGTCGAGACCTCTTCCAGAGTTTCTGAGGGTATGTCGGACTGGCTGGACTCCTTCGTGTTGATGTGTGTCTCTGTGGTAAATTCTAAGTATTGTGTGGAGCTGAGAAAACATCATAGGATTTGTAGTAGTCAGGAGCAGGAGAAAGATTATGAGCTAGTAGCACCTGATCCCGATGAGAGGGTTTGTTTCCCGACCTCGGTCCAGGGGGAGCGTCCCTTCTTTTATGCCTATGACTATTTTTTCAGCCAAATGAACATTACTTTTCCTTTTACTCTTTTTTAGACCAATTTGTAGTGGTCGTGCAATGTATATCCATCCCAGCTTCACCCGAATTCGTGGGGCTTCATTAAGATATTTCAATTGTTGTGTCAATAGTTATATGTTAAACCATCTCAAACCCCTTTTTCTTTACCTCTTTGTTTTGACCAAACCTGGGGTGGCTAAGAAGAAGGCCTCTTAGGTATCTGTTCCAAAGTTCCCAAGAAAAAGGTTTTTTCCATGTATGATGAATCCTTCCATGATTTTAAGAACTATTTTTTCAAGGTCCGAACTGTTAAAGGAGCTCGTCCCTTTTTTTCTGGATGAGAATGATGAACCTGCTTTTCCTTTGGAGTGGCAACAAAATGTAGTGGTATCTAGATATTCCTGGGAGATGTTGGATGAGGTCGAGCAAGCCCTTGTAACTGTGTTGGAAGAGAACTGGGGGTAGCCTCCCCATCTCGATACCAAGAAATTTCTAGGAGATCCTTCACTTCTCCGAACTGAGCTGGGTAGTGATCAACTTCTTTTGTATCTATTGTGTTACTTTATTTTGTTGAGTTTATCCCTTTTCTTTTTGATTTATAACATGGTTTCTTTGATGCATATTTTCAGAGATGGTTAAAAATAATGATGCTATGAAGGCCTTTAAAAAGGCGAAGAGGCAACTGCGGCCCTAAATCTCTCGGCCAAGGTTCCCAGGGAGGGGTCATCTTAGGCTTCCTTGAAGAGGTTAACCTCGGACGTTTCTGGACCCAAAAAAGTCATCTCGACTCCTAACGTCCGGCTGGCCTCATCCGTTCCTCCTCTGCTGACCTTCAGTGCTGCCTCCCCGTTTGTTGCTGGCCCTTCTCCCAAGAAGCAGAGAACTACTGAGCCCTTTAATTTGGATGCCCCTGATTTCGATGACGTGGGGTTTGTCGATCAACAAATTGCTCCTTATAGTATTGTGCCTACAGATGATGTATCCATCCTTTACCATCTGGAATTCATTACCCGAAATAGTGTTAAAATGGCGCACATGGGAGCGGCCTTGTTCCGGACTGCTCAGGATATTCCTATTCATGCCACTAAGGCTTTCATGGAGGAGGCCAAGTCAGAGTATGATAGGATCAAAGGGTTGAAAGAGGAGCTCCAAAAAAAGGTGGCGAAACTGGAGAAAGAGTTGGAGGGTGAAAAGGTTCGGGCTACAGTGGCTAAGGCTCTGGTGGATCTGTCTGAGGAGATGGCCCAGAAGCACAAGGATAGCTATGTACAGACTTATAGAGAGATGGTAGAGTTCTGGAAGAGTTTGGAATCTGCTCGATCTGACTATGCCGAGCTTCAGGGTCATCTTGTGAGTGGTGTGACTGCTGCTTATGAGAATTTGAAGAATCAGGTTCGAGTTCTTGCGCCCGAGCTCGACCTTACCCTTTTTAGTTTAGATGACATTGTAAAAGATGGTAAGATTGTCCCTGATGACCCTGATGATAATGATGATGTCGTTCCTCCTCCCGTTTCTTCTGCCAAAGCCTCTGTTATCCCGCCTTCCTCAACTTTGGCAGTTGAAGTCGATCAGCCAGAGTCTGATCTTGACGTCCAGATTCTGAACTGGGATGATGGGACGGTAGATGCAATACCCCTTAAGACTTGCCCTCCTTCTCCTCAAGATGCTATTACTAAAAAGTCTTTGGATCCTCTCTAATTTTTCTGATGTATTTGTGTATAGCCTGGTCTTGTGGGCTTTTGAACTCTTTGTTTTGTAAGTTGCAATCTTGACTTTGGATATTCTAGTTGCTTTTTTAGCAACCTTATTTGAAAAACAAAAATAGTTTCTCTTGCTCTTGGGGTCGGCTTCAAGCGGCCTCTTGAGTCTGTTTTATGGTAACAGCTTTGTTTCTTTGTGATATACTTGCCTGCATCTTTCTTTAGCACTTTCCGGGAATCTTCAGAGTGTTTATTGTCCAACCTCTTTTGATTGTCTTTATGCTTTGTTTATTTTCTGCCTTAGTTGAAGTGTCCTTTTTAAGGCTAGTTGTTTGTTTGAGTATTCTTTGATAGAATACTTTGTAAATTGATTTTGGTGAGGTCGTGGTCTTTCGGGTCGAGTTGTCTCCCTTTTGACGTGTGCCTTCTGTTGGTTGATTCTCTTAGTTGATCCTTTCTTGATTTATCTCTTGTAATCTCTTGGGTTTACTTTCTATAACTCTGTCGCTTTTGGTCGCCTCGGGCTGACTTCTTCATGTCGGTCTGCACCAAGTTATTTTGAGTAATCCATTTTATTTGGACCTTGTCCGGTCTCTTTTTTATGGATTACTTTGTATAACTTTTATAGCTTTCTGGGCTGACTTCGTCGTATCAGTCCCTTCGAAGTTATTTCTAGTAATCCATTTTATTTGGACCTTGACAGGTCTCTTTTTACAGATTACTTTTTTTTATAACTTTTTGTAGCTTTAGTCCGACTTCTTCATGTCGGTCCCTTTGGAAGTTATTTCTAGTAATCCATTTTATTTGGACCTTGTCATGTCTCTTTTTACGGATTACTTTGTATAACTTTTGTAGCTTTAGTCCGACTTCTTCATGTCGGTCTCTTTGGAAGTTATTTCTAGTAATCCGCTTTTTAGGGCTGGCCAGGCCTCTTTTAGGGATTATTTTTTATAAATTTTTGTCGCTTTGATCTGATCTGACTTCTTTTACGTCGGTCCATTCCAAGTTATTTCTTAGCAATCCATTTTTGTTTTAGACCTCGTCAGGCCTCTATTCATGGATTGCTTTTTATAACTTCTTGCATTATTCTATTTTTATCGCTTTTCATCTTTGCCGATTTTGTAGAGTTTGATCCTCGCTTGGTTGATCTTTGATGAATTCGGTTTTCATTCTTTGTCGATCACGTCGGGCAGTGAATTTGGTTTTCACTTTTGCCGATCTGTAGCTTTATAATTGGGCGATGAATTTTGCGTTTTCAGAATAATGTGTCTTGATAAAGAGATTTTGTAGGAAATCTGAAAAACTTTATTCAAAATAGAAAATATGTGAAATATATATATATATATATATATATATATATATGTGGGTGCTTACCTAGGTAATTTTGTAGATCTTGGCTTGGTGCCTCATTAAAAAAACCTTTTTTAGGAAAAAGAGTGCACCTTTGTCCTAAGATCTTTTATTACCTTATAACTATAATACCTTCTTAGGTTGCAGGCGTGCCATGATCTCGGTAGCTCTCGGCCCTCGAGTTCGGATACTTTGTAGTAACCTTTTCCCAGTACCTCTGTGTTTCGGTAGGGTCCTTTCAAATTAGCTGCTAGCTTTTCCTCTACGGGTTGACTTGTTCCAATATTATTTCGGATTAGGATGAGGTCATTGTTGGTGAAGCTTCGCTGCACTACCTTTTGATTGTATCTTAACGCCATACGGCGTTTTAGAGCTTCTTCTCTGATCCGAGCTCTTTCTCGGACTTCTGAGAGTAGGTCGAGCTCTTCCCTTTGGAGTCGGGAGTTAGCTTCTTCACTGTGGAGGATCGTTCTGGGAGATCCTTCTTCAACTTCTACCGGTATCATTGCCTCCATTCAATAAGCCAATCGGAAGGGTGATTCCTTTGTAGTGGAGTATGGAGTTGTCCGATATGCCCATAGGACTTGTGGGAGCTCTTCGGCCCAGGCTCCCTTTGCGTCATGCAACCTTCATTTTAACCCAGCTAGTATGACTTTATTGGCAGCTTCTGCTTGTCCATTAGCCTGCAGGTGCTCCACGGATGTGAATTGGTGCTTTATCTTCAAGTTAGCTACCAATTTTCTAAAGCCTAGGTCTGTGAACTGAGTGCCATTGTCTGTGGTGATGGAGTAAGAAAACTCAAACCTCGTGATAATATTCCTATATAGGAATTTCCGACTTCTTTAGGCCGTGGCATTGGCTAAGGGCTCTGCCTCTATCCATTTTGTGAAATAATCTACCTCTACAATGAGAAACTTAACCTGTCCTGACCCATAGGGGAAGGGCCCAAGAAGGTCGAGTCCCCACTTTGCAAATGGCCAAGGTGATGTCACGCTAATGAGCTCCTCTGCTGGGGCGACATGGAAGTTAGCATGTTTCTGACATGGTGGACACTTCTTAACGTACTCGGTGGCCTCTTTTTGCAAAGTCGGCCAAAAGAATCCGGGTCACAGTACTTTTTTAGCAAGGGCTCGTGCTCCGAGATGGTTCCCACAGGCGCCACTGTGTATCTCTTCCAATACCTCTTTTGTGTTAGAGGTCGGTACACATTTTAGTAGAGGTGTCGAAATTCCTCTCTTGTATAGAATGTTGTTTATGATGGTGTAATATTGTGCCTCCCGTTTTAACCTCTTTGCCTTCTGCTTATCTATAGGGAGTATATCTGATTTGAGGTAGTTAATTATGGGAGTCATCCATCCTTGATCTTGGCTGGATATGGCTAAGATTTTTTCTTCTTCTGAGATTGATGGGTTCTGCAGTACTTCCTAGATGAGGCTCCTATTATTGCCCCCTAGTTTGGTGCTGGCTAATTTTGAGAGTGCGTCAGCTCGAGCATTCTTTTCCCAAGGTATATATTGGATCTCATATTCCTGAAATTGCCCAAGTTATTCCCTGGTTTTGTCCATGTACTTTTTCATAGCCGGATCTTTGGCTTGGTATGTCCCTGCTATTTGCGAGGTGACAACCTGTGAGTCGCTAAAGATGACAAGTTTTTGGGCTCCGACTTCTTTAGCCAGCTTCAAACCAGCCAATAGTGCCTCATACTCAGCCTGGTTATTGGAAGTAGGGAACTCGAACTTTAGTGAGAGTTCGATTTGGGTTCCCTGATTACTTTCTATTATCACGCTTGCTCCGCTCCCGGTTTTATTGGAAAAGCCGTCCATGTAAAGATTCCACTTTGTAGGGATTTCTGGGGAGTCAGTGTACTCTGCAATAAAGTTGGCCAGATACTGTAATTTGATCACTGGCTGAGCTTCATATTAGAGGTCGAATTCGAACAACTCGACTGCCCACTGTAGGATTCTCCCCGCTAAATCTGTTTTCTGCAGAATGCCTTTTATGGGCTGGTTGGTCCGAACCTTGATGGTGAGAGCCTGGAAGTATGGACAAAGTTATCGAGAGGTTAATATGAGAGCGTAGGCAAACTTCTCTATCTTTTGATAGTTCAGTTCAGACCCTTGTAGTGCTTTGCTGATGAGGTATATAGGTTGCTGTCCATTTCCATCCTCTCAGACTAGGCCTGAGGCTACTGCCTGGCTTCCTACTGCTAGATATGCTCTGAGCTCTTTTTCTTCCAGGTTGAGTTTATCGAAGGCGGTTTTGAACAAGATGTCAGCTGAACTTCCTTGGTCCACCAGTGTCCGGTGGAGGTTAGCGTTGGCCAATATAATAGTGATCACCATGGGATCGTCATGTCCCGAGATGACGCCAGCTGCGTCCTTTTTAGTGAAAGTAATAGTAGGGAGGTCGGGTGCTCCTTCTCCTCCCTCGACGTGATATACTTCTTTGAGGTGTCTTTTGTGAGATGATTTAGAGATTCCTCCTCCTGCAAATCCTCCATGTATCATGTGAACATGTCTCTCTGGGGTACGAGGTGGTCGTTCTGTTTGTCCGACCTCTTCGTCTCTTCTACTTTTTCTGGGCACAACTGTCTTACTGGCTAGGTACCGATCTAGTCTCCCTTCTCTTACCAATTTCTCTATGACATTCTTCAAGTCGAAGCATTCGTTGGTCGGATTTTTTCAGTATGGCATATTTCTCGGTATACTTCCACAAAAGACACCCGGAGAGGGGGTGTAATTATGGTATTTCTTGATCTTCTATCCATGCTGATCTTCTTTTTTCTTGGACTCTTTATCCTTATCTCGGGAGGAGTAAAAGGATCTGGATTTTGAGGTCTCTCATAGTCGAAAGTTTTCCTCCATGTTGATCTTCTTTTCTACTCGTTCTTTTACTTCATTAGGAGATGTAGGATGTTTCTTTGATATGGAATGACTAAAAGGCCCCTCTTGTAGGCCATTGATGAGACCAATAATGGCTGCTTCAGTTGGCAAACTTTGTATGTCCAGACATGCTTTGTTGAATCTTTCCATGTAGTTGCAAAGACTTTTCCGATCTCCTTGCTTGATCCCCAACAAGCTTGGGGCGTGCTTGGCTTTGTCCTTCTAGATGGAGTATCTAGCAAGGAACTTTCCCACTAAGTCGTGAAAGCCTGAGATGGACCTCGGGGGTAGGCTATCGAACCACTTAATTGCCATTTTGGTTGAGGTAGTTGGGAAGGCTTTGCACCGGATTGCATCCAAGGTATCGGTGAGATACATTCTACTTCTGAAATTACTGAGATGATGGCTTGGATCTGATGTGCCGTCGTACGAGGTCATGTCGGGAGCTTTGAAGTCTTTTGGGACTTTGGCTTTCATAATCCCTTTGGTGAACGGGTCTTGATCTTTGTAGGGATTATCCTCGTGATTGGATCGAGTAGTCTTTTTTAGATATGCTTCAAGCTGTAATAGTTTGTCTTCCAGCTTTTTGCGTCGCCTAGTTTCCCTTCTGAGGTCCTTCTCGGCTTCTCGTTGATACTTGGCTTCTTTTTTGAGTTGTTTAAGACGTTCTTGTTGAGTCTGAAGTGCCTCTAGGATTTCTGCATTTGGCGGACTCTTATCTTTGTTTAGTTGAGGAATATCCTTTGATGTGGCATCCGTGTTCTTGTGCGGCATCTTATCCTCTAGATCAGAGTCGTAGTCGTTGTCAAGGTTGTCTGCCATGATGATGGGATGACTTCCAGGTTCCCCGGCAATGGCGCTAATGTTCCGAGGTTACCTGAAACTGTAGGTTGATCTCGGATGAGATCTTTTGTATAGGTCGGAGATGTTGTGTCCGACTTGATGACGGTGGCTAGAGCCGCCGTGTCCGACTTGTTAGACTTGGTGGTGGTGCTGATCCTTCGTCACCGGAGGGTGGTGGTACCTGCAAGGGACTCCGATGCTTAAGTTAGCAAGGGTATTAAGCAGGTTTTTAGTAGAATCAGAGTATGAGTTATACCTGGGTGCTCCAGTGTATTTATAATAGTGTGGAATGATCTTTCTGGAGATAAGATAGTTATCTTATCTTATCTTTGAGTGAACTCATCTTATCTTCAAGGGAACCGCCCTTATCTCTATAGGCTTTGGGCTGCCTTTGGATTTGGGTCGTGTTCCTCTGTTTGGGCCCTTTTTTGGGTCTCCTGGTAATTTGGCCGAGCTCTTGGAGAAGAGGTTGGATAGTTCGGACCTGAAGAGGTCGGTTGGCTTATTGTCGATCGTCTCGGGTGGGACATCTTTGACCCAGGGTATGAACAGGCTGCCTTTAGATTTGGGTCGTGTTCCTCTATTTGGGCCTTCTTGGGCCTCTGTAGCAGTTTGGCCGACCTCTTTCATAAAGAGGTCAGGTAGTCCTAGTCTGAATAGGTCTGTCGACTTATCTTCAATTAGCCTGGGTCATACAGCTTGACCTAGGGCATGAACAGGTATGAGTGTGGTTACAATTATGTTGTAGGAAATGGTAATCTCAATGACAACATGCATCAAGGATGGAACAATCAAAGATGGGAGGAGCCTCAAGGACTTGATCACTCTTCGTGGCAACAACCTCCGGTTTCCTATAGGTATAATTCCCATCCTAATGCATGTCAATTCAATGGCTATGGTGAATTTCCTTGTGACTATCAACAACCACCATCATATGCCTATGAACCACAACATAACCCTCAACCATACTCACAAGCCCCTTCTTACCAAACCCCTTCATATGACTCTAACCCCTACCCACCATACCAACAATCATATGAGCCATATGAACCACATATAGAACAACCACCATTCCAACCTCAACACTTCCAAGAACCACCTCCTTCATACTATTACCAAGATGAACCGCCTCCAATGTATACAAATTTTCACTCACAAGATGAATTTTACTTTCAACCACAACCTCCCATGGAAGAATATTCATGTCCATTGATCCAAGAGCAATATGATCTTACTTATGCTTGCAATGTGGAACAAGAATCAAGAGATCACCTCAAGGAAACAATGGACCGGCTTCAAGCAACCATGGCGTGTGTTGTGCAATAAGTGGAAAAATTGGAGAGTGTTGAACCGCCACAACCCTACCAAGAAGAACCACCTTCCTATTATGACCCCTTCATCTAAAATAATGAACCATCCTATTCACCCCAAGCCCTAATTGATGATTCTCTCACTTTATTACTTCAAGAACAAAGAGAAATGCAAAGGGAGCCACTAGAATCCTTGGCCGCCTTGGACGAGGTGGTAAACCGGTTAGCTTCCCAATGTTTGGACACTCAAGGAACTCCCATGGATACATGTGGAGAGTCTAATGAAGAACATAGCAAGAAGGAGAGATTGGAAAATCCAATGGAAAATGAGGAATGTTACTTTGTATTAGAACAATTGGAGGAACCTATGATTGTTGAAGAAGAGGAAGAAGTGATTGAGGATTTAGAAGATGCGGAACGTCCATGCGAACCTAAAGTTATAAAAATCTTCTCCAAGAAGATTAAAGTTGATGTTGAGGAGGAATGTACACAACCTCCTAGGCACATCCCATATGAAGACTTGGAAGGAATGGAGCAAGAATTGAGTTTTCTTGGTGATGAAGATCAAGCATCAAACCTTCTTGGTGGTGAATCCTTTGAACTTGAAGAACCTTCTCCCGGCAAGATAGAAAGCAATGTGGAGGTAGATTTCTCTCATCCTCCCATTTATGATTTGAGTGATGGAGAAGAGTTAGATGACATTAATGAACAAAGGATTGAAATTGAGAAATCTTGTGAAGAGGTGGAGGTCCTTAGAAAAAGGAGGATGGGAATTGAATGCGCTTTGCCAAGATCCTTGGGAGCTTCTTTGCCTAGGTTACCATCTAATCCTACATTTGAGTGGGTGAAATTCACCTCTATTAGCTTTATTATCCCACTCGAATATGGCTTGCTTGAAACGGATGGTCAATCTATGAAACTTTATGGGGTGAAGCGTAAGAGAAGGATGTTCGTGGTTGGCTTTGCAAGTCAAGGCTTATTTTGGTTGATGCTTTAAGGGTTACATACAAGGGTTCGTCTAGTCCTCAATTAGATGGGTCTAAAAAGATGTTTGGTCACTTCATTGAGAATTTATCTTGCTTGCCACCCAAATGGAATAATAATGATCGGCTTGAAGACGGTGTGAAAATAAAGTGTGGGATCCCTGATTACAAGATGTGAATCAATTTTGGGAGCTCGTGGTTTGTGAAGAACTCCATCAAAGCTTGGAGTTGTTGATTGTGAAGAATAGAGCTTATTGGAGACTCAAGCATTGGTGGATGTTCAAGGATGGATTCAAGCACAAGCCACCTTGATGAGGAGCTCCCCATAAGTCCAACTTAAGGACAATAAATAAAAGTGCTAGGTGGGAGACACCCCACCATGGTAAAATCTTTTCATTTTTCTCTTTTGTAAATATTGGTAAAATTAGTTTATTTTCATGTTTTGTATTATTAGTTGAGTTTAATTGGTTGTTTTAAATAAGGTTCTAGGGTGTTTTGGTAGTTGTTTGGAAGTTTGAAATGGTTGGTTTGGTGAAAGAACTTGAAAAAAAATTTGAAAAATAGAGCACCAACCCACGCGTACGCGTGCCTCAAGCATTTTCGACCATCCATGCACACGCGTCACCCACGCATACATGTGGATGCAAAATTTTCACCTTCCATACTTGAACCCGAGAGTTGTGCCTACTTCATGCTAACTTTGTGCCCGCGACACAACTCTACCCACACGTACGCGTGACCCATGTGTACGCGTCGATTCTATTTCACCACCCCATTTCTTTCCTTCTTCTCTCTTCTTCTCTTTTCTTTCTACCTCTTACCCATCATCCAACACTACCAAACACCATCCGTAACCATTTCCTTTAGTTAGTTAGTTAGATAGTTTAATTTTCATTTTATTTTCTCTTTTTCATTATAAGTGTTGGATTACTAATTTTGTTTACTATACATTGATGCTTATTGTTAACTGAATGTTATTTCAGCGTAACTATTTTTTATATTTGTTCATACCCTGGGTCGAGCTATGCGACTCGGGATGATTAAAGACACAAGTGACCGACTTCTTCAGGACGGTCACCATCGACCTCTTCTCAAAGAGTTCGGCCAAATCTCCATAGGAGCCCAAAACAGGCCCAATAAAGGAACACAGCCCAATCTAAAGGCAGCAAAAGCCTAGAAAGATAGGGCGGTTCCCCTGAAAGATAAGATGACTTCACTCAAAAGGTAAGATAAAATAACTATCTTATCTCAAAGAAATGTCACTCTACACTATTATAAATACACTGGAGCACCCAGGTATAACTCATACTCTGATTCTACACAAAATCCTGCCTAAAGCACGTGCTAATTTAAGCATCGGAGTCTCTTGCAGGTACCAACACCCTCCGGTGACGAAGGATCAACAGCACCGCTAAATCCAGCAAGTTGGATACGACAGCTCCGACCACAACAGCAGATCTCATCCGAAATCGACCTTCAATTTCAGGTAACCCTCAGAATATTGATGCCGTTACCGGGGACCTGGCAGTCATCCCACCATCATGGCAGACAACCTTGACAATGACCATGATTCTGATCTAGAAAATAGGACGCCACATAAGAACACGAACGTCACAACAAAATATACATCTCAACCAAATGGAGATAAGCATTCTCCAAATAGAGAAATTTTAGATACCCTGCGAGCTCAATAGGATCGTCTTAAATAGTTTGAAAAAGAGGCCGAGCATCAACGCGAAGTCGAGAGAGACCTTTGGAGAGAAGCTAGGCAACACCGAAAGCTAGAGGACAAGCTTCTAAGGCTCAAGGCTGATCTCAAAGCTAAAACCATTCAGTCCAGTCACAATGACAGCTTCTATAAAGACCAAGATCTCTTCACCGAAGAGATCATGAAAGCTAAAGTTACAAAGGATTTTAAAGCTCCCGACATGACCCCATACGATGGTACCTATGATCCAAGCCATCATCTCAGCAATTTCAGAAGCAGAATGTATCTCACTGACGCCTCGGATGCCATTCGATGCAAAGCTTTCCTAACTACTCTAACTAAGATGGCAATAAAGTGGTTTGGCAGTTTGCCGCCAAGATCAATAGCAAGCTTCGATGACCTCGCCAAGAAATTCCTAGCAAGATTCTCCATCCAAAAAGACAAAGCCAAGCATGCTCCAAGTCTGCTAGGGATTAAGCAAGGAGATTAGTAAAGCTTTCGCAATTACATGGAATGATTCAACAAAGCGTGTTTGGACATACAAAGTCTTCCAACAGAAGCAGAGATCATGGGTCTCATCAATGGATTACGAGAAGGACCCTTTAGTCACTCCATATCTAAAAAGCACCCAACGTCTTTAAACGAAGTCCAACAAAGGGCTGAAAAATACATCAACATGGAGGAAAACTCCCGATTAAGAGATAGCTCAAAGGCCAGATCTACTTATTCATATCGAGACAAAGATAAAGAGTCCAGGAAAAAAAAAGATCAACCAACTAAGAAGCCTAGAAATTACCATAACTACACCCACTCTTCAGGTGTCTCTTGTGGATGTTTACTGAGAAATAT
Source organism: Arachis hypogaea (assembly GCF_003086295.3). Lineage (NCBI taxonomy): Eukaryota > Viridiplantae > Streptophyta > Magnoliopsida > Fabales > Fabaceae > Arachis > Arachis hypogaea. The sequence goes on from NC_092044.1 coordinate 41,005,522, forward strand.
GCAACACTGAGAAGATCCCACCACCTCGCCCAATCAAAAACAAAAGAAGACGGGGAAATTGGACAGAGTACTGTGAATACCACTGAATCTACGGACATCCTACCAACAAATGCTTCGATCTAAAGAATGTCATAGAGAAATTGGCAAGAGAGGGGCGACTAGACTGGTACTTAGCCGATAAAGCAGATGAACCAAGAAAAAGAAGAAGAGACGAAGAGGTCGGACGAACCGAACGTCTACCACACACCCTTGAGAGACATGTCCATATGATAAATGGAGGATTCGTAGGGGAAGGGATCTCTAAATCATCCTACAAAAGACACCTCAAAAAGGTATATCATGTTGGAGAAGGGGACAAGTTGCCTGACCTCCCCCCATTACCTTTACTCGCGAAGACACAACAGGCATCATCCCAGGACACGATGATCCCATAGTCATTACCATCATACTCGCCAATGCTAATCTTCACCGAACGTTGGTAGATCAAGGAAGCTCCGCATATATCTTGTTCAAATCGGCCTTCGATAAGATCGGATTGTAAGATAAAGAGCTCAGAGCATATCCGAATAGTTTATTCGGACTCGGAGATACTCCGATTCAACCATTAGGATACATCTCTCTGCATATAACTTTTGGAAAGGTAACCCAGTCAAGGACACTAAGCATAGACTACATTGTAGTCGATGTGAGCTCAGATTATGATGCCCTTATAGGTCGGACAACATTGAACCAGCTCTCCGCGGTAGTCTCCACTCCACATCTATGCCTGAAGTTCCCATCTCCAGAAGGGATCGCCACAGTAAAAGGAGATCAAAAGCTCGTGCGACGCTGTTACAACAAAATTCTAAACCTTAAAGGAAACCCCAGCAGACATGCCCGTCATAGATCCCGAGCTAATGTGCCATAAGCTGGCAGTATACCCCGAATCTCGGTCCGTGTAACAAAAATACCGAAAGCTCGGACCAGAAATATCCCAAGCTGTGGAAGAGCAAGTGCAAGCTTTACTGCAGGCAGGGTTCATAAGGGAGGTCAAATATCCATTATGGCTAGCCAATGTTGTCTTGGTGAAGAAGGCAAATGACAAGTGGAGAATGTGTACTGACTACACCGACCTCAATAAGGCCTGCCCAAAAGATCCCTACCCGCTCCCAAACATAGATACTCTAGTGGATGCCTCTTCTGGATACAAGTACCTCTCTTTCATGGATGCATATTCAGGATACAACCAAATCCCAATGTATCCACCAGATCAAGAAAAGACCTCATTCCTAACTCCAAAGGCGAATTACTGCTATATTGTCATGCCATTTGGGCTCAAAAATGCAGGAGCAACCTACCAAAGACTGATGAACAAGGTCTTTGCAGACCATATTGGGAACCTAATGGAGGTTTATGTAGACAACATGCTGGTAAAAACACAAAGTGAGGAATTATTGTTGTCCGACCTCACCAAAGTGTTCGAGACCATAAGAAAGCATGGTATGCGATTTAATCCCGCAAAGTGCACATTCGCGGTAGAGGCTGGCAAATTCTTGGGCTTCATGCTAACACAAAGAGGAATCGAGGTGAATCTGGATAAATGTCGGGCTATACTCAACATGCAAAGCCCGAGTTACATCCAAGAGGTACAACAACTCAATAGAAGACTTGCATCCCTGTCCAGGTTTCTAGCCGCATCAGCCATAAGATCTCTCCCCTTTTATGCAATACTAAGGAAGGGAAAGAGGTTTGAATGGACTCCAGAGTGCGAAAAAGCCTTCCAAGATTTCAAGAAATTCTTGGGACAACCACCCATTCTTACTCGACCTTGGGAAAATGAAGAACTCATCTTATACCTCGCAGTGAGAAGTCGGGCAATAGCCTCCCCACTAGTTAGAGAAGACAAAAGTGGGTAACAACCCATCTACTTCATTAGTAAGGCCCTACAAGGGGCCGAACTAAACTATCAAAAGATAAAAAAAGTTCGCCTACGCCCTCATACTCACTTCTCGACGAGTTCGCCCGTACTTTCAAGCTCACACTATCAGGGTTCAGACCAATTAGCCCGTAAAAAGCATCCTACAGAAAACAGACTTAGCAGGAAGAATCCTAAAGTGGGCAGTCGAGTTATCCAAATTCAACCTTCGATATGAAGCTTGGACAGCTATCAAATCACAGTACCTGGCAGACTTCATCGTGGAATACACTGACATACCGGGAACACCCACAAAATGGAATCTCTACGTTGACGACTCTTCAAACAAAATCGGGAGTGGCGCAGGTATAATTATAGAAAATGATTAGGGAACCCAAATCAAGCTATCACTAAAGTTTGAATTCCCTGCCTCAAATAATCAGGCTGAATTTGAGGCACTACTGGCTGGTTTGAGGCTGGCTGAGGAGGTAGGAGTTCAGAAGCTTACCATCTTCAGCAATTCGCAAGTAGTTACCTCACAAATAGAAGGGAACTACCAAGATAAGGATCCTACCATGAAGAAATATCTGGAAAAGAACAAAGAACAGCTTGGACAGTTTGGGGAATACGAGGTCTGATGAGCGGATAATTTATACGCTTTTTGGCACTATTTTATATAGTTTTTAGTATATATTTATTAGTTTTTAAGCAAAATTCACATTTCTAGACTTTACTATGAGTTTGTGTGTTTTTCTGTGATTTCAGGTATTTTCTAGCTGAAATTGAGGGACCTGAGAAAAAATCTGATTTAGAGGCTGACAAAGGACTGCAGATGCTGTTGGATTCTAACCTCCCTGAACTCGAAGTAGATTTTCTGGAGCTACAGAATTCCAAATGGCGCGCTCTTAATTTCGTTGGAAAGTAGACATCCAGGGCTTTCCACAATATATAATCGTCCATACTTTGCACGAGTTTTGACGATGTAAAATGGCGTCAAAACGCCAGCTCTCTGCCCTTTTCTGGCGTCAAAACGCCAGAACTGGCATAAAAATTGGAGTTAAACGCCCAGACTGGCACCGAAGCTGGTGTTTAACTCCAAGGAAGACCTCTACACATGTAAAGCTCAATGATTAGCCCAAGCACACACCAAGTGAGCCCGGAAGTGGATTTCTATATCATTTACCTATTTCTGTAAACCCTAGTAGCTAGTTTAATTATAAATAGGATCTTTTACTATTGTATTTTCATCTTCAGATCATAGAGACAATTCTGGATATCATATTTTCATATTTGGGGAGGCTGGCCATTCGGCTATGCTTGGACCTCCAGACCACTTATGTATTTTCAACGGTGGAGTTTCTACACACCATAGATTAAGGGTGTGGAGCTCTGCTGTTCCTCGAGTATTAATGTAATTACTACTGTTTTCTATTTAATTCAAGCTTATTCTTGTTCTAAGATATTCGCTCGCACTTCAACCTGATGAATGTGATGATCCATGACACTCATCATCATTCTCACCTATGAACGCGTGACTGACAACCACTTCTGTTCTACTTAAGATTGAACGTCTATCTCTTAGCCTCCATTTCGAAGGATCGGAGTCTTCATGGTATAAGCTAGAATTATTGGCAGCCATTCCCGTTGTTCGGAAAGTCTAAACCTTGTCTGTGGTATTCCAAGTAGGATCTGGGAAGGGATGACTGTGACGAGCTTCAAACTCACGAGTGTTGGGCATAGTGACAGACGCAAAAGGATCACTGGATTCTATTCCAACATGATCGAGAACCGACAGATGATTAGCCGTGCGGTGACAGTGCATTTGGACCATTTTCACTGAGAGGACGGGAGGTAGCCATTGATGCCAGTGAAACCCAACATACAGCTTGCCATAAAAAGGAGTATGAAGGATTGGATGAAGGCAGTAGAAAAGCAGAGATTCAACAGGGATAAAGCATCTGTATGCACTTATCTGAAATTCTCACCAATGAATTACATAAGTATCTCTATCTTTATTTTATGTTTATTTATCTTTTAATTATGAAAACTCTATCACCCATTTGAATCCGCCCGACTGAGATTTACAAGGTGACCATACCTTGCTTCTAGCCGACAATTTCCATGGGATTGACCCTTACTCACGTAAGGTTTATTACTTGGACGACCCAGTACACTTGCTGGTTAGTTGTGCGAAGTTGTGAAAAAGAGTTGAGATTGCAATTGTGCATACCAAGTTGTTGGCGCCATTGTGTATCACAATTTCGTGCACCAAGGTCCAACACATCCCTCGCAAACAGAATGCCCGAGCTAATGCGCTCTCAAAACTAGCCAGCACCAAACCAGGGGGCAATAATAGAAGCCTCATCCAAGAGAAGTTACAAAATCCATCGATCTTGGAGGAAGAAAAGGTCCTAACCATATCAGCACAGGATCAAGGATGGATGACTCCTATAATCAACTACCTCAAGTCAAAGATACTTCCCACAGATAAGAAGGAGGCGAAAAGGCTAATACGAGAGGCACAGTACTACACCATAGTGGGCGACATCTTATATAGGAGAGGGATCTCAACACCCCTCCTAAAATGTGTGCCGACCTCCAATACAAGGGAAGTCTTGGAAGAAGTCCACAGTGGTATGTGTGGCAACCACCTAGGGGCACGAGCTCTTTCTAAAAAAGTACTACGAGCCGGTTTCTTCTGGCCGACCTTGGGAAAAGAAGTAACAGAGTTCATCAAAACATGCCCACCATGTCAGATGCATGCTAACTTTTACATCGCTCCACCAGAAGAGATCATCAGTATAACATCGCCCTGGCCATTCGCAAAGTGGGGGTTCGATCTCCTCAGACCCTTCCCCCAGGGGTCAGGACAAGTCAAGTTCCTCATTGTAGGGGTAGACTATTTCACAAAGTGGATTGAGGCAAAGCCCCTAGCTACTGCCACCACCCAAAGAAGTCAGAAGTTTCTATATAGAAACATTATCACAAGGTTTGGGGTTCCTTACTCCATCACCACAGATAATGGCACTCAGTTCACTAATACAGGTTTCAGGAATTTGGTAGCTAACTTGAAAATAAAGCACCAATTCACATCCGTAGAACACCCGCAAGCCAACGAACAGGCAGAAGCTGCCAATAAAGTTATACTGGTTGGGTTAAAAAGAAGAATACAGGACACAAATGGAGCTTGGGCTGAAGAGCTGCCACAAGTCCTATGGGCATATCGGACAACTCCACACTCCACAACAGGAGAATTACCCTTCTGACTTACTTATGGAGTGGAGGCAATGATCCCGGTAGAGATAAAAGAAGGATCCCTTAGAATGATCCTCTACAATGAAGAGGCCAACTCCCAAATGGAAAAGGAAGAGCTCGACTTACTTCTAGAAGTCTGAGAAAGAGCTCGGATTAAAGAGGAAGCATTAAAACGTCGAATGGCTTCAAGGTATAATCGGAAGGTAGTCTAGCAAAGTTTCACCAACAACGATCTTATCCTAATCCAAAATTATATCGGAGCAGGTCGATCAGGAGAAGGGAAGCTAGCAGCCAACTGGAAAGGACCTTATCGAGTTGTTGAGGTACTAGGAAAAGGCTACTACAAGGTGGCCGACCTCGAGGGTCGAGAGCTACCAAGGTCATGGCATGCCTGTAACCTAAGAAGGTACTATAGTTAGAAAGTAATAAAGATCTTAGATCAAGGTGCACTCTTTTTCCTGAAAGGAATTTTTAATTAGGCGTGGTGCACAAAATTGTGATCACACTTTTCATAACTCTGCACAACTAACCAGCAAGTGCACTGGGACATCCAAGTAATACCTTACGTGAGTAAGGGTCGATCCCACAGAGATTTCCGGCTTGAAGAAAGCTATGGTTATCTTGTAACTCTTAGTCAGGAGATTAATGATAAAAAGGATTTTGCTGCAAAAAGTAAAAGAGCATGAAATGAATGATACTTGTTATTCAGTAATGGAGAACAGTTTGAGGTTTCAGAGATGCTCTGTCTTCTGAATCTCTACTTTCCTACTGTCTTCCTCTCTCAAATGCGTAAGGCCCCTTCTATGGCAGGCTGTATGTTGGTGGATCACCGTTGTCAATGGCTACCATCCATCCTCTCAGTGAAAATGGTCCAGGTACACTTTTTGTACGGCTAATCATCTGTCCATTCTCACTTGTGTCAGAATAGGATCTCTTTATCCTTTTGTACACTGTCATTGAGCCCAATATTCGTGAGTTTGAAGCTCGTCACAATCATCCCTTCCCAAAGCCTACTCGGAATACCACAAACAAGTTTAAGACTTTTTGAATCTCAGGAATGCTGCCAATTGGTTCTAGCCTTTACCACAAAGGTTCTAATCTCACGAATTCGAATACTCTATTGTCAGGAGATGCAAGTCAAATTCGTGGATCAGAAACTCAAGAGATATGCACTCAAGCTGTCGCCCAATGACTACATTGAGCTCAGATAGAATGAAAGTGGTTGTCAAGCATGCGTTCATAAGGTTGAGAATGATTATGATTGTCACGGATCATCACCTTCATCATATTGAAGTATGAGTGAGTATCTTAGAGCAGAAGCAAGCGTGATTGAATAGAAAACAGTAGTAATTGTGTTAATTCATTGAAACACAGCATATCTCCTCACCCCCACCTATGGAGTTTAGAGACTCATGCCGTAGAAGATACAATATGAAATGTAAAAAATGTCATAAGTCCCCAAATGAATCTCTAAAAGTAGTTTTTATACTAAACTAGTAACCTAGGTTTACAGAAAATGAGTAACTAAGTACATATAGTGCAGAAATCCACTTCCGGGGTCCACTTGGTGAGTGTTTGGGCTGAGCTTTGAAGCTTTCACGTGCATAGGCCATTCTTGGAGTTAAACACCAGCTTTGGTACCAGTTTGGGCGTTTAACTCCAATTTTGGTGCCAGTTCTGGCGTTTTATGCCAGAAAAGGGTTTTTGGCTGGCGTTTAACGCCATTTTGGGCCATCAAATCTCGGACAAAGTATAAACTATTATACATTGCTGGAAAGCCCAAGATGTCTACTTTCCAACACAATTAGTATCGCGCCAATTGGGTCTATGTAGCTCCAGAAAATCCATTTCTAGTGCAGGAGGGTCAAAATCCAACAGCATCTGCAGTCCTTTCTCAGCCTCTGAATCAGATTTTTGCTCAGGTCCCTCAATTTTAGCTAGAAAATACCTGAAATTATAGAAAAATACACAAACCCGTAGTGAAGTCCAGAAATGTGATTTTTGAATAAAAATTAATAAAAACATAACAAAAAGTGAATAAAACATGCTAAAAACTATATGAAAACACTACCAAAAAGCGTATAAAATATCCGCTCATCACAACACCAAACTTAAACTGTTGCCTGTCCCCAAGCAACGAGACAAATAAAATAGGATAAAAAGAAGATTATGGTGCAATAACATCTCAGAGTCTTTAATGAAGCTCAAATTCAAATTAGATGAGTGGGGCTTAGAGCTTTTTGATTCTGAATAGTTTTGGCATCTCATTTTATCCTTTGAAGTTCAGAATGATTGGCATCTATAGGAACTCAGAATTCAGATAGTGTTATTGATTTTTCTAGTTAAGTATGTTGATTCTTGAACACAGCTACTTATGAGTCTTGGCTGTAACCCTAAGCATCTTATTTTCCAGTATTACCACCGGATACACAAATGCCACAGACACATAACTGAGTGAACATTTTCAGATTGTGACTTAACTTTGCTAGAGTCACCAGTTAGAGGTGTCCAGAGTTCTTAAGCACACTCTTTTGCTTTGGATCACGACTTTAACCACTCAGTCCCAAGTTTTTCACTTGGACCTTCAAGACACAAGCACATGGTTAGGGACAGCTTGATTTAGTAGTTTAGGCCAGGATTTTATTCCTTTGGACCCTCCTATCCACTAATGCTCAAAGCCTTGGATCCTCTTTATTCTTGCATTTTAGTTTAAAGGGTTACTGGCTTTTTCTGCTTACTTTTTCTTTTTCCTTCTTTTTTGCCTATTTTTTTTAGTTTTTTTTTCAAGCGTTGTATTTTTCACTGCTTTTTCTTGCTTCAAGAATCAATTTTATGATTTTTCAGATTATAAATAACATTTCTCTTTTTTCATTATTCTTTCAAGAGCCAACAATTTTAACATTCATAAACTTCACTATAAAAAATATGCACTATTCAAGCATTCATTCAGAGAGCTAAAGTAATGCCACCACATATAAATAATTTGAATTTTTCTTATTTTGTACTCAAAATATTTGCACCCTTGCTCTTCTAAAAAAAATCTACTATTTTATTCATGTTCGATGATTATAAGAGAAGTTAATTATACCTAAATTGATAAAAATAATACTAATGCTCATGCAACTCTAATACTAATACTCATGCAATCCTAAAATAGGTCTCTAATAACAGAAGTTATCATAGAGTTAGGACTCAACAACCTTTATTTTGAGACAGAGGTGCTCCCTCAATCTGTGGGATGGCTAGCTCATCAAAGGACAGCTTCTGGCGCTTTAGCTTCAGTATCTCACTCTCTTGCTTCTCCTATTCTTTGAGCAGTTTGCAAAGCATGCAGTTCTGATTCTGCTGCTCTTCTTTGAGTTGATCCATAGTTTCTTGCAGCCTGGTGACAGATGCTTCTAAGCGGGCCCAATAGTCAAATTGAGGAATTTCTGGGAGGAGCTCATGCGCCCTCCTCTTGATGAGGTTGTCTTGAACTTGAGGTCCATCCATTACCTTTTTGGTGATTGGGCATTGTTCCAAGGGTTACCTGAAACTATAGGTCGATCTTAGTCGAGATCTTCTGTGTTGGTTGGAGCCGACGTGTTCGGCAAGTGTATAGCGGCCGGAGCTGGTGTGTCTGACTTGTAGAACTGAAAGTGCTGCTGATCCTTTGTCCCCGGAGGGTGGGGGGTACCTGCAAGGGACTCCGATACTTAAGTTAGCAAGGGTATTAAGCAGGTATTGAGTAGGATCAGAATATGAGTTATACCTGGGTGCTCCAGTGTATTTATAATGGTGAGATGTGGCTTCATGTGGATAAGATAAGTTAGTTATCTTACCTTATCTTTATCTTATCTTCAAGTGAGGTCATCTTATCTTCAAGGGAACCGCCCTTCTCTTATAGGCTTAGGCTGCCTTAGGTTCTGGGGCGTGTTCCTCTATTTGGGCCCTTTGTTTGGGCTTTCTCGTGACTTGGCCGAGCTCTTTGAGAAGAGGTCGGATTGTTCTGACCTGAAGAGGTCAGTTGCTTTGTCTGTAGGACATCTCGATTCGGACAACTCGACCCAGGATATGAACAGTGCCCCTGCTTGAGCTCGGTCTTCTTTTTGAGGTCGAGTCCTTGACTTCGGTCTTTCTTTGGTGAAGCCGAACTTAGACATTTTGTTGATTTCTTTTGTAGCAGCTTTGAATGTAGAACGTTTCTTCTAAAAGATGCGCACTTTTATATCGGCGCTTTTTTGGGAACGTGCGAGGGTTTAATGCCTTCTTTAATTTGAGCATTTATTGCCCCGTTTCCTTTTGGCTTTTTACTTTGATTTTGAAAACCCAGAAATGGTTTCTCTCCTTTAGCCTTTTCGTAACTTCTTTTCTCTACTCTCTTTGCTTTCTGTTCTTTTGTTTGCGCTTTTGCTTTCTTTTGGAGTTTTTGTAGTTTTCGTGTTTTCTCTTCTGCGACATTGCTATTGTTCGCGTTTTCACTTGTGAGAGGACGTCCCGGATTTCGTCTTCCATCTTCAATTTCTTTGAAGCTTGCTGTTCTTTCCAGGTTAGTACTGGCTTTCTTGTAGCTTTGTTTTCAATTTTTTGGTGAAGCTTTGATTTTGCATGTTTGAAAGTTTGAATCTTTTCGTGGTCTTGTATTTGCTTGACATGTTTTTCCCCTCTTTCCTTTATGCATTCTCTTGACTTTTCCGTTGAGGCTTTCTAGGGTTTATTGTCGCTTATGGTTTTTTCCTGCCTGATACTTGATAAAAATCTACGTCTGTTCCTCGCTTTGTTTGGAGAGTTGCTTTTTGTCTAATCTTGAAAAAGGTTGCATCTTTAATGGTCTCTGCTTGGCGCGTTTGGTAGAATGTAACAATTTTTGTGTTTCTCTTTGAAGAAAGGTGTTTGCTGTTTTTTGAATTTCTTTTTGAGACATGCTGGGATGTAAGCTTGTAGATTGATTTCTAGAAACTTTGCTTTGTTATTGCCTCCAAAGGATGCCCCAAGACTTTGGTTTGAGTCTTGGGGTTTTCTTTTTTTTTGTTTTCATCGCCTGAGAAGTATTGACCGAGTTGTTTTCTCCCTTTGTTCGAGATGTTTGTAGTAACCCTATCTTCTTTTCTTACTTGTAGAATTAGTTGGCCTCATGTCTTCTCGTAATAACATTGTAGAGATGTCTTCCAGAGTTCCTGAGGGGATGTCCAATTGGCTGGACTCCCTTGTTTTGTTGTGTGTTTCTATTGTGGATGCTGAGTTTTGCACATAGCTGAGAAAGCGCCATAGGATTTTTGGTAACAATGCCCGTGAGGAGGATTATGAGCTTGTTGCTCCTGATTCTGACGAGAGAGTTTGTTTTCCGACTTCCGTTGAGGGAGAGCGTCCCATCCTTTATGCTTATGAATACTTCTTCAGTCAGTTGAACGTTACTTTTCCTTTTACTGCTTTCGAGACCGACCTGTTGTGGTCGTGTAACATTGCCCCATCCCAGCTTCACCCCAATTCCTGGGGTTTTATTAAAATTTTCCAGCTTCTCTGCCGAGAATTAGATGTAACACCCTCTCAAACTCTTTTCCTTTACTTGTTTGTTTCCGTCAAGCCTGGCGGTTCTTCAAAAAAGAAAGCTTCTTGAGTTTCCTTCAGGTCCGCCCAGGGCCATAAAGTTTTTGCTATGTATGATGAGTCCTTTAAGGACTTCAAGAATTACTTCCTTAAGGTTCGTGCTGTCGAGGGGGCCGCCCCTTTTTTCTTGATGAAAATGATGAGCTTGCTTTTCCTCTAGAGTGGCAGAAGGATGTAAGAGTATCTCGTTATACCTGGGAGATACTTGATGATGTTGAGCGCGCCTTTGTTGTTGTTCTTGAGGATCTCTGGGGGAAACCACCCCATCTTGATACAAAACGGTTTCTGAATGACCCGTCCTTGGTTCGGACTATTTTGGGCACTTGTCTAACTTGTTTCTATACTTGTTTCTCCCTTTTTTTTTGATTTGTAACTCTTTGTTGTGGCTGATTTTGTATTTGCAGAAATGTCAAAGAACAATGACTCCATGAAGGCCTTTAAAAGGGCAAAGAAGGCAACTGCTGCTCTGAACATCTCGGCTAAAGTGGCCGGAGAGGGATCTTCTCAGGTTCTAGTGAAGCCTCCTGTGCCGAGTTCTCCCGGGCCGAGGAAAGCAATTCCTACTCCTCGGTTTCGTCAGGTCGATCCTCCACAGACTTCTGCTGTTGCTTCTGGTGCTCCTCCTTTAAAAAAGCAAAAAACATCCGAGCCCTTTAATCTGGATGCCCCGGATTTTGATGCTATCAATTTTGTTGACCAGCAAATTGCCCCCTATGGTGGGCTTTCTATGGACGACGTGTCTCTTCTTCAGCATCTGGATTTTATCACCAAAAGTAGTGTGAAAATGGCTCATATGGGTGCGGCTATTTTCCGAACAGTTCAGGGGGATCCCGATTCATGCCACAAAATCCTTCATGGAGGAGGCCAAATCAGAATTTGATCAGATCAAGGGTCTGAAGGATGAGTTGGAGGTGAAGTTAGCGAAGGTAGAGAAGGAGCTGGAGGGTAAGAAGGCCAGCTCTATTGCCCTGGCTGCTTCTTTGAAGTTGGCTGAGGACATGGCCCTGAAGCATAAGGATAGCTATGTCTCAGCTTATAGGGAATTAATGCATCTCTGAGATGATTTGGAAACTGCTCCGGTTAATTATGCCGAGCTTCAGGGTCACTTTGTGGGCAGCGTAACTGCTGCCTCCGAGAACCTGATGGAGCAGTTCCGGATTGTTGCTCCTGATGCCGACTTGACTCTCGTCAGCCTGGACAATGTTGTGAGGGATGGTAAGATTGTCCCTGATGACCAGGATGATGATGATGCTGACCCTCCCCCAATGCCTTCTCTTAAAGTGTCGACCTCCTCGGTTCCTCCCGTTACGTTCGATCCGGATTGTCAGATTTTAAACCGGGATGATGGAACTGTAGATGTTGTGCCTATTCAGACTTGCCCTCCTTCTCCCCATACTGATGTTGCCGGGAAGGCTCCAGATCTTGGTTGACCTCCTTTTTTAAGTATTTGTGTAAATAGCCCGGTTTGTGGGCTTTGAACTCTTTTTTTGTAAATGATGCTTTGTTGAATGTTGATACTCTAGTTGCTATTTTTAGCAACTTTATTTTGAAAAATGGTTTCTTTGGCTCTTGAGGTTGGCTTCAAGCGACCTGGGATTTTCAGAGTTGTATTTTATCCATCCTCTTTTGATCGCTTTTGTGGTGAGGTCAAGGTCTATCGGGTCGAATTATCTCCCCTCTGTTGGTTGATCTTCTCAATTGATCTTTTCGAGCAACCCATTGGGATTACTTTTTTATAACTTTTTGTTACTTTAGTCCGATTTCTTCATGTCGGTCCCCGTTTCGTTACTAGGTGATCCTTTTTTCTTAGATCTTGTTCAGATCTTTTTTGAGGTTTTTCCTTTTGTAACTTTATCTTTTTCGGGCCGACTTCGTCATACTGGACTCTGTCGAGTTTTTTGATAATCCTCTTTTTTGGACCGTGTTCAAGTTTCTTTCAGGGATTATCTTGTTTTGTAGGAGACCGACTTCGTTGGGTCGATCTCTTCTAAGTTGTTTTTGTGATCCTCTTTCTTGGACCTTGGTTAGGTCTCTTTCAGGGATTACCTTTACAATTTGTCTTGTAGGGGATCGATTTCGTTAGGTTGATCTCTTCTAAGTTGTTTTTGCAATCCTCCTTCTTGGACCTTGGTTAGGTCTCTTTCAAGGATTACTTTTTACAACTTGTCTTGTAGGGGATCGATTTCGTTAGGTCGATCTCTTCTAAGTTGTTTTTGCAATCCTCTTTCCTGGACCTTGGTTAGGTCTCTTTCAGGGATTACTTTTTACAACTTCTTGCATTATTTTGTGTTCATCTTTGCTGATTTGTAGATGGTGGTTTCTGTCCTAGTTTAATCGACCTTTAGGTGAATCGCGTTTTCACCTTTGTCGGTCGATCATTCCTATCGAGATCGTATAGTGAATCTATTCTTCACTTTCTTGTTCGATCTGTTGCTTTATAATCGGACGATGAATGCTTCAGATTAATGTGTCTTGGGAATTTGTAGAATATCTGAAATGTATTTTATTCAAAGAAAGTGCAAATATATACATGCGGGAGTTTTCTGTACCCTTAAGTCGGATTAAATCTCAATCTTGACGCCTCATTAAAAAACCTTTTCAGGAAAAAGAGTGCATCTTGTGATAAGATCTTTTACCTGTCCTAGCTATAGTACCTTCTTAGGTTGCAGGCATGCCATGATCTGGGGAGTTCTTGTCCTTCGAGTTCGGACAGTCTGTAGTAGCCTTTCCCAAGTACTTCTATGACTCGGTAGGGTCCTTTCCAGTTGGTTGCCAGCTTTCCTTCTCTGGGTCGAGTTGTTCCAATATCATTTCAGATTAAGATGAGATCATTCTCAGCGAAACCTCTTGGCACTACCTTTTGATTATATCTGGAAGCCATTTGCCGCTTTAGTGCTTCTTCTCTGATCCGAGCTCTTTCTTGGATTTCCGGAAATAGGTCGAGCTCTTCTCTTTGAAGTTGAGAGTTGGTTTGTTCATTGTAGTGGACTACTCAGGGAGACCCTTCCTCAACTTCTATTGGAATCATTGCCTCCACTCCGTATGTTAATCGAAATGGTGATTCGTTCGTAGTGGAATGTGGAGTTGTTCGATACGCCCACAGGACATGTGGAAGTTCCTCGGCCCAAGCTCCCTTTGCTTCTTGTACTCTCCGTTTCAGCCCGGCCAATATGACTTTGTTGGCTGCTTCGGCTTGTGCATTGGCTTGGGGATATTCAACGGAGGTGAACTGGTGTTTTATGTTCAAGTCGGCTACTAGTTTTCTGAAGCCTGCATCTGTGAATTGGGTGCCATTATCCGTGGTGATGGAATATGGAACCCCGAACCTTGTAATGATGTTCCTATATAGGAATTTTCGACTTCTTTGAGCAGTGGTGTTGGCTAGGGGTTCTGCCTCGATCCATTTTGTGAAGTAGTCTACCCCTACTATGAGGAACTTGACTTGTCCCGATCCCTGAGGAAAGGGTCCGAGAAGATCGAGTCCCCACTTTGCAAATGGCCAGGGTGAAGTTACGCTGATGAGCTTTTCCGGCGGGGCGATATGAAAGTTGACATACTTCTGACATGGTGGACATGTCTTTACAAATTCGGTAGCTTTCTTTTGTAGAGTTGGCCAATAGAATCCTGCCCGGAGTACCTTTTTGGTGAGAGCTTGCGCTCCGAAATGATTGCCACAAATGCCGCTTTGTACTTCCTCCAAGACTTCCTTTGCATTGGAGGTCGATACGCATTTTAACAATGGTGTTGAGATCCCTCTTTTGTATAGGGTGTTGTTTATGATAGTGTAGTATTGTGCCTCCCTTTTTAACCTCTTTGCCTCCTTTTCATCTGTAGGGAGCGCTTCTGTTTTGAGGTAGTTAATTATAGGGGTCATCCATCCTTGATCCCTACCTGTTATGGCTAGGATTTTTTCTTCTTCCGATATTGATGGGTTCTGCAGTATTTCCTGGATGAGGCTTCTATTGTTGCCCCCTGGTTTGATGCTGGCTAGTTTTGAGAGTGCGTCAGCTCGGGCATTTTGCTCGCGGGGTATGTGGCAGATCCTATATTCCCCGAGTTGTCCGAGCTGTTCTTTGGTTTTATCCAAGTATTTTTTTCATGGTAGGATCTTTGGCTTGGTAGCTTCCCGTTATTTGTAAGGTAACGACTTGTGAGTCACTATAAATGTTGAGTTTCTGAGCTCCAACTTTCGTAGCCAGCTTCAAACCAGCTAATAACGCTTCATATTCCGCTTGGTTATTTAAGGCCGGGAATCCAAATTTCAGGGAAAGCTTAAGTTGGGTTCCTTGGTTGCTTTCGATTATCACACCTGCACCGCTTCCATTTTTATTCGAGGAACCGTCCACGTATATGTTCCACTTATGGGGATTTCTGTGGTGTCTATGAATTCTGCGATGAAGTCGGCTAGGTATTGTGATTTGATGGCTGTCCGCGCCTTGTATTGGAGGTCAAACTCGGACAACTCGATTGTCCACTGTAGGGTTCTTCCTGCTAGATCTGTTTTCTGCAATATCCCTTTTATGGGCTGGTTGGTCCAAACTTTAATGGTGTGCGCTTGGAAGTATGGGCGAAGTCGTCGGGATGCAAGTATCAGAGCGTAGGCAAATTTCTCTATTTTCTGGTAGTTCAGCTCTGACCCCTGTAGTGCTTTACTAATGAAGTAGACGGGTTGTTATCCCCCTTCATCTTCTCTAATTAGTGCTGAGGCTTTTGCCCAACTTCCTATTGCGAGGTACAGTATGAGTGGTTCTCCCTCTTGTGGTCGAGATAGGATAGGCTAGTTTCACTAGTCTTTTTCTTTGTTTTTATTAAGTTTTATGCACTTTCTTGCTTTGTAAGTAAGTAATTTGGAATGGAATTGTATGGTTTCTTTGAATCAAACAACCACCACTTAATTGATGTTAAATCATGAGGTTTAAGCTAAATTTAATTAATTTTTAATGATTTATAAACCTTGTGAATTTGGTGATACTTTGATTGGTTGTTTTGATTAATTGTAAGTGAAGAAAAGAAGAAAACAAGAAAGCGTGGCTTAAGAAGTGTGGCTCAAGGAAAAGAAAAGTGTGGCAAAGAAAATGAGGAAGCATGGCACAATGAAGGAGGGAAGCCACAATGCTCTCCCCAAGAGCTCAATGCTCTCGAAAGGAGCACAACAATGAACCAAGGAAGCAATGTCTCAATGCTCTGCTCCCCTTGAGAGCTGAGCACAATTTGAAGCCAAGAAACAAGGAAAGGAAAAACAATGCTCAGCTCACCAAGGGAGCATTATCGGGCATTCATCAAAAGAAATTCAAGGAAATTATTTGTCAAATGCCTTCTCCAAGAGTCGAACCAAGAACCAAGGGGGAGTGGGGAAGCGCTACTCACAAGGAAAATAAGCCAAGAATTGGCCAAGAGCAGCCTCCAAGATTCGAACCAAGCACCTCAAGGAAGAAAGGAGAGAGAAGCGCTACTTCCTTCACAAAGAAAAGAAAGCAGCGTGCATTCAGCAAGTCTCGAACCAAGGACCTCTCTTTGAAGGAGCCAATGCTCAGTTCACTTGGAGAGCAGAGCGCTACTCCTTGGTGCAGTGAGCGAGCGTGACACGGGCCAAAGGAAATGAGCGCGCAACATTTGACACGGCCAGGGAGCAAGACGCGCACAAGGCATGCATGCAAGGCCCCAATGCTCAGCTCACCTTGTGAGCAGAGCATTCCCCTGGTACTTTTCCCAGCCAAGGCACGCTACAAAGGATCCCCACACAAAGCTTCAATGCTCAGCTCCCCACTTGAGCTGAGCATCCTCCTGGAAGCAAATTTTCACATGGGCTGAAATTCAAATAAAAATCCAAGTTAATTCATTTCTTCACCAAATTAAAAGCCCATCAAAATTCTAAAATCCAAGAATAGAAAGTGTATAAATAGAAGCTAGTTTGATTTAGTTAGGACCTCTAGAATCACTTTTGAATTTTCTTTTAACTTTCATTTTCATTTTTTTGAGCTTTTACTTTTGGAATTTAGATCTTAGAGAATTGGGAAGGAGAATTGATCTTTCTTCTTCCTTATTCTTGCTTGAGCACTCTTTACTTTTTATTTTGGATCTTGGGTCAAGAATTGAAGAAATTCTGTTTCAATCTCACCTTAAGATCCCTTGCTTTAATTTTCTGCATAATTGAATTTCAATTTCCATTTACTACTTCATCTTCTACTCTTTCTGCAATTTACTTTCCTTTATTTCTTTTGCAATTGTTCTTGTTGGATCAAGGAAGGATTTGAGATCTAGACTTATTTTCTAGTCTCTTCCACTCCTGAGATCTTCAACCCTTTTTTAAATTGCTACAAATTAAGCATCGCTCACTTTCTGTTCTTAAATTTTCAAAGCATTTTTACTCTTCTGTTTGAGATCTACTTTAATTCAATTCATCTTCTACTTGTTTGTTTATTGCAATTCACTTGTTCTTGTTTAATTTCTGCAATCCCAATTTCCAATCCCTTTTATAATTCAAGCAATTTACATTTCTTGCACTTTAAGTTTCAGCCATTTATATTTCTTACAATCTAAGTTTCTGCACTTTATATTACTTGCACTTTAAGATTCAGCGTCTTTACTTTCTTTGCTCTTTAATTTACTGCAATTCTTCCCTGCCCCTTTACATTTCAAGCAATTTAGCTTCCGTTAATCACAAACACTCAACCAATACTTGATTCGCTTGACTAAATCAACCACTAAACTAAAATTGCTCAATCCTTCAATCCCTGTGGGATCGACCTCACTCATGTGAGTTATTATTACTTGATGCGACCCGGTACACTTGCCGGTGAGTTTTGTGTTGGATCATTTTCCACACATCAGCTGTCCCATGAATTCTTTGAAATCTTGGAAGGCTTGTTCACATTCCGTTGTCTACTCGAAGTTCTTTCCCTTCCTTAAGATAGCGTAGAAGGGGAGGGATCTTATTGCTGACCCTGCTAGGAATCTGGACAAGGTCGCCAATCTCCCATTGAGTTGTTGTACCTCTTTGACGCAGGTTGGGATTTTCATGTTGAGTATAGCCTGGCATTTATCTGGATTTGCCTCGATTCCTCTTTGTGTGAGCATAAAGCCCAAGAATTTACCTGCTTCCACTGCGAAGGTGCATTTAGCCGGGTTGAGTCGCATGTCGTGCTTCCGTATGGTGTTGAACACTTGAACCAAGTTGGTTAGTAATGTTTCATCACTTTATGTCTTTATCAACATGTCATCCACATAGACATCCATGATTTTTTCAATGTGGTCTGAGAAGAATTTCTTCATTAGCCTTTGATAAGTGGCTCCCACGTTCTTAAGGTCGAAAGGCATTACGATGTAGCAATAATTTGCTTTTGGTGTGAGAAACGAGGTTTTTTCTTGATCCGGTGGATACATTGGGATCTGGTTGTAGCCTGAGTATGCGTCCATGAACGAGAGATACTTATATCCCGAAGAGGCATCTACTAGAGCATCGATGCTTGGGAGTGGATAAGGGTCTTTTGGGCAGGCTTTGTTGAGGTCGGTGTAGTCGGTGCACATTCGCGACTTCCCATTTGACTTTCTCACCAAGACGACGTTTGCTAGCCATAGTGGGTATTTAACTTCTCTTATGAACCCTGCCTCTAGTAGTGCTTGTACTTGTTCTTCTACAGCCTGAGACCGTTCTGGTCCGAGTTTTCTTCGTCTTTGTTGTACCGGCCGGGATCCCGGGTAGACTGCCAACTTGTGGCTCATTAGTTCGGGATCTATGCCTGGCATGTCGGCAGCTTTCCATGCGAAGAGATCAACATTATCTCGTAGGAACTGTATTAGTGATTCCTTTGCGTCTCCTTTCAGGATCGTGCCAATATTAGTTGTTTTATCCGAGGTATCTCCGATCTGGACTCTTTCTATTTCTCCTTCGGGTCGTGGGCGGAGTTCTTCTCATCTCTGATCTCCGCCGAGTTTGATTCTGTGGAACTCTCCTCCTTCGCCTCGGAGGTTTAGACTTTCGTTATAACAGCGACGCACCATTTTTTTATCTGCTTTTATTGTAGCTATCCCTTCTGCAGTTGGGAATTTCATACATAGATGTAGAGTTGAAACTATTGCGCCGAGTTGATTTAACGATGTCCGACCTATTAAGGCATTGTAAGTTGAGCTTACATCGACCACGATATAGTCTATCTTGAGTGTTCTGGATTGGTTCCCCTTTCCGAAGGTTGAATGTAACGATACGTATCCCAGTGGCTGTACTGGGGTATCCCCAAGTCCGAACAGGTTGTTCGGGTATGCTCTTAGCTCTTTTTCTTCTAAGCCAAGCTTGTCGAAGGCAGTTTTGAATAAGATGTCGGCGGAGCTTCCTTGGTCAATTAATGTACGGTGGAGGTTGGCGTTTGCCAACTTGATTGTGATGACTATGGGGTCGTCGTGTCCTGAGATAATTTTGGATGCATCTTCTTTGGTAAACGTGATTGCTGGGATGTCTGGCGCCTCATTCTTGCCTTTGACATGGTATACTTCTTTGAGGTGTCACTTGCGGGATGATTTGGAGATTTCTCCTCCAGCAAATCCGCCGTGTATCATGTGGACATGTCTTTCCGGTGTGTGGGGTGATCATTCAGATCGTCCGACATCTTCATCCCTTCTTCTTTTTCTTGGTTCTTCGTCCCGATTGGCCAGGAACCGATCTAGTTTTCCTTCCCTTACTAATTTTTCTATGACGTTTTTCAAGTCGAAGCATTCGTTGGTGGAATGTCCTCGGACTCAATGATACTCACAATATTCGTTCCGATTTCCTCCTCCCCTTTTGCCTTTGAGTGGCCGAGCTGGGGGTATTTTTTCCGTACGGCATACTTCTTTGTAAACATCTACCATGGATACCCTAAGAGGGGTGTAGTTATGATATTTTTTGATTTTCTCTCCGGAGCGATCTTCTTTTTTCTTGGATTCTTTATCTTTATCTCAGTAGGCAGAACCGAACCTCGAGGCTTCCCCAAGTCAAGAGCGCCCATTCTTGTACTTCGTCTAGGGATTCCGGGTACTTCTTTGATATAGATTGGCTAAATGGTCTTTCTCGTAGGCCATTTATGAGGCCCATGATGGCAGCTTCTGTTGGTAGACTTTGTATGTCCATGCATGTTTTGTTGAATCTTTCCATGTAGTTACGACGACTCTCCCGATCTCCTTGCTTGATTCCTAGTAGGCTGGGTACATGTTTGGCTTTGTCCTTTTGTATGGAAAATCGGCCCAGGAACTTTTTGGCCAGGTCGTCGAAACTCGAGATGGATTTTGGAGGTAGGTTGTCGAACCATCTAATGGCTGTCTTGGTAAGAGTTGTTGGAAAGGCTTTGCAGCGAACTACATCTGAGGCGTCAGTGAGGTACATTCTACTTTTGAAGTTGCTGAGATGATGGTTGGGGTCCGAGGTGCCGTCATACAGAGTCATATCCGAAAGTTTGAAATTTTTGGGATTTTGGTCTTCATAATTTCCCTGGTGAATGGATCTTGATCTTTGTGAGAGCGATCCTCTGGGGTGGATCGAGTAGCTTTAGTTTTGAGATCAGCTTCGAGTTTCATAAGCTTATCTTCTAATTCTCGGCGCCGCCTTATCTTCCGATGTAGATCCTCTTCTTTTTCGCGTTGATGTTGGGCTTTGATGTATGGAAAACAATCCAACACAAAACTCACCGGCAAGTGTACCGGGTCACATCAAGTAATAAAACTCACGGGAGTGAGGTCGATCCCACAGGGATTGAAGGATTGAGCAATTTTAGTTTAGTGGTTGATTTAGTCAAGCGAATCAAGTATTGGTTGAGTAGTTTATCATTAACAGAAACTAAATTGCTTGGAATGTAAAGGGAGAGGAGAGAATTGCAGTAAATTAAAGAGCATGAAAGTAAAAGATGCTGAATCTTAAAGAACAAGAAATTAAATGACGAAAACTTAAAGTGCAAGAAATGTAAATTGCAGTAACTTAAAGTGCAAGAAATATAAATTACTTGAATGAAAAAGGGATTTGAGGACTGGGATTTCAGAACTCAAACGAGGAAAATTAAGGTGCAACAATTAACTAAACAAGAGATGAATTGAAATAGACTAAATCTCAAACAAAAATGGAAATTAAATTGCAGCAGGGGTTCACAGAAGAACCAAAAGGAAAATGAGATATCAGGGCTCTAGAGACTAGATAGCAGAGTCTAGATCTCAATTGCCTTCCCAGATCCAAGTTCACAAAGCAATTAGGGTGATTGCTTGCTGTTGCATCTTCATCATTGGCTGCCTCTTTTTCAAATTGTTTCTTGTCACTTTCCTTGGGTTTCTTGGTGGCTTCTTCATCTTTCAGCATGATTTTTCCACTCCTTAACTGTATTGCCTTGCACTCCTCTTTTGGATTAGGAATGGTATCACTTGGTAGTGAGCTTGATGGTTTTTCAACAGAAATCTGCTTGGAGATTTGTCCAATCTGCCTTTCTAGATTCTTCATGGAGGCTTCTTGGTTCTTTGTTGTCAATTCTTGGTTTTTCATCATCTTCTCCATGAGCATCTCTAGATTAGTAATCCTCTGAGAGTCTTGTGAGATTGGTTGGTTTTGGGGTGTTGATGGATGATGATAGGTGTTTTGGTTAGTTGGGTGGTTACTGGGTGGATAATGGTTAGAGTTGGGATAAGTGTTTTGTGGTTTTCTGTATATGTTTTGGTTAATATTTGGCTGGTTGTTGTGGTTTGTGTTTTTCCAATTGTTTTGAGTTGAGTTCCTTTGCCATGGCTACTGAGCTTGATTGTGGTTGTCTCCCCATCTGAGGTTGGGATGGTTTTTCCAAGAGGGGTTGTAAGTATCACCATAGACTTCATTTGTTCCAGGATTTTGGTTGTGCATGTATTGGACTTGCTCTTGCTGTTGCTCCTCTTGAATTTCTTCATTTTGCCCCAAGTAGTTGATGGTTGGCTTGTGGCACTCACTGATGCAACTTGTAGGCCATCAATTCTTTTGGCCATTTGCTCAAATTGTTGCTGAATCTGCTACTGCATCATTTTGTTTTGAGCTAAGATTGAATCCATTCCTTCCAACTCCATTACTCCTCTCCTTTGTGATGGTTGGCGTTGCTTTGGTGAGCAAAGAAATATTGGTTGTTAGCCACCATATCAATGAGATTTTGAGCTTCCTCTGTGGTTTTCATGAGTTGTAATGAGCCTCCGGCTGAATGATCAAGTGCTTCTTGAGCCTTCAGAGTAAGTCCCTCATAGAAGTTCTGCAGCTTGTCCCACTCAGTGAACATCTCTGGTGGACATTTCCTCAACAGTGCCTTATATCTTTCCCATGCTTCATATAAATTTTCCGCCTCCATTTGAGTGAATGTTTGCACTTCAGTCTTCAATCTTATGATCCTTTGAGGGGGATAAAATTTTGCAAGAAACTTGCTCACCAAGTCATCCCAAGTGTTGATGCTCTCCTTTGGAAATGTTTCTAGCCATTGAGTGGCTTTGTCCCTGAGAGAGAATGGAAAGAGCAGTAACTTGTAGCTGTCAGGAGGCACACCATTGGTCTTGACAGTGTCACAAATCCTCAAGAAGGTAGATAAGTGTTGATTTGGGTCCTCCAATGGCCCTCCTCCAAAAGAGCAGTTGTTTTGGACTAAAGTGATGTGTTGAGGCTTTAGTTCAAAGTTGTTTACATTAACATTAGGAGTAAGAATGCTACTCCCACAGTGTCTAGCATTTGCAAATGTGTAGGAGGCCAGTACTCTTCTTTGTTGTGGGTTATTGTTAGCTCCTCCTTCTGGTTGATTGGGATTTGATGGATCTCCTTCCATCTCTTGAAATTCCTCCTCAGATTCTTCCTCTCCAACGATGTTCTTCCCTCTTTCAGCTCTTCTTATTCTTCGAAGAGTTCTTTGGTCAATTTCAGAGAGGATAGGGGAAGATCTTCCTGTACCTGACATACAAACATACAACAATAAACACACAGATCCAGAGAACCAGTGAAACTTCAATCTATTGCTAGAATGAAGTTTTAGTTAGTTTAAGCAAAAATTCAAACAGTTAGTGTGTTAAAGAAAAGAAAAAGAAAAAGTGCCTGATCTAGACCTCCACTTCACTTAATCATTGTCAATCTAATTCAATCCCCGGCAACGGCGCCAAAAACTTGATGTGTGGAAAACAATCCAACACAAAACTCACCGGCAAGTGTACCGGGTCGCATCAAGTAATAAAACTCACGGGAGTGAGGTCGATCCCACAGGGATTGAAGGATTGAGCAATTTTAGTTTAGTGGTTGATTTAGTCAAGCGAATCAAGTATTGGTTGAGTGGTTTATCATTAACAGAAACTAAATTGCTTGGAATGTAAAGGGAGAGGGGAGAATTGCAGTAAATTAAAGAGCAGGAAAGTAAAAGATGCTGAATCTTAAAGAACAAGAAATTAAATGACTGAAACTTAACGTGCAAGAAATGTAAATTGCAGTAACTTAAAGTGCAAGAAATATAAATTGCTTGAATGAAAAAGGGATTTAAGGACTGGGATTTCAGAATTCAAACGAGGAAAATTAAAGTGCAACAATTAACTAAACAAGAGATGAATTGAAATAGACTAGATCTCAAACAGAAATGGAAATTAAATTGCAGCAGGGGTTCACAGAAGAACCAAAAGGAAAATGAGATCTCAGGACTCTAGAGACTAGATAGCAGAGTCTAGATCTCAATTGCCTTCCCAGATCCAAGTTCACAAAGCAATTAACAAGAAATTAAAGATTGAAGCAGTAAAAGAAATTGGATTCAACTCAATTATGCAGAAGAGAAATTAAAGAGATCTTGAATGGAGATTGAGACAGAAATTCCTCAATTCTTCACACCCAAGACTCAAACAAGAAAAGTAAAAAAATGCCCAAGCAAGAACGAGGAAGAAGAGAGATCAATTCTCCTCTCCAATTCTCTGAAATCTCAGTTCCAAGCTGATGAGCGGATAATTTATACGCTTTTTGGCATTGTTTTCATATAGTTTTTAGTAAGTTTAAGCTACTTTTAGGGATGTTTTCATTAGTTTTTATGTTAAATTCACATTTCTGGACTTTACTATGAGTTTGTGTGTTTTTCTGTGATTTCAGGTAAATTCTGACTAAAATTGAGGGATTTGAGCAAAACTCTGAAGAAGGCTAACAAAAGGACTGCTGATGCTGTTGGATTCTGACCTCCCTGCACTCGAAATGGATTTTCTGGAGCTACAGAACTCCAATTGGCGCGCTCTCAACGGCGTTGGAAAGTAGACATCCAGGGATTTCCAGCAATATATAATAGTCCATACTTTATTCGAAGAATGACGACGTAACTTGGCGTTGAACGCCAAGTTCATGCTGCTGTCTGGAGTTAAACGCCAGAAAAACGTCATGATCCGGAGTTGAACGCCCAAAACACGTCATAACTCAGAGTTCAACGCCAAGATATGCCTTAGCACGTGAATTCATCAAGCTCAGCCCAAGCACACACCAAGTGGGCCCCGGAAGTGGATTTATGCATCAATTACTTACTCATGTAAACCCTAGTAGCTAGTCTAGTATATATAGGACATTTATCTATTGTATTAGACATCCTGGATTGTATTTTGAATCCTGTGATCACGTTTTGGGGGCTGGCCATTCGGCCATGCCTGAACTCTTTGCTTATGTATTTTCAACGGTGGAGTTTCTGCACACCATAGATTAAGGGTGTGGAGCTCTGCTGTACCTCAAGTATTAATGAAATTCTATCTTCTTCTATTCAATTCTCTTTTATTCTTATTCCAAGATATTCATTCGTACCCAAGAACATGATGAATGTGATGAGTCAGATTACCCTCATTATCATTCTCAATTATGAATGTGCGTGATTGACAACCACTTACGTTCTACATGCAACAGAGCTTGAATGCGTATCTCTTAGATTCCCCAACAGAATCTTCGTGGTATAAGTTAGATAGTTGGCGGCATTCATCTGGATCCGGAAAGTCCAACCTTGTCTGTGGTGTTCCGAGTAGGATCCTGGGAGTCCGGAAAGTCCAACCTTGTCTGTGGTGTTCCGAGTAGGATTCCGATCATGAATGACCGTGACGTGCTTCAAACTTTAACCTGCTGGGCGTTGGTGACAGACGCAAAAGAGGGATTCTATTCCAGTAGGAGCGGGAACCAACCGGTGATTAGCCGTACTGTGACAGAGTGCGTTAGCATAGTTTTCACTGCGAGGATGGGATGTAGCTATCAGCCATGGGTGATGCCTCCAGACTGGTTAGCTGTGCGAGTGACAGCCGCACAGGTTATTTCCCCGTGAGGAATGAAAGTAGCCACAGTTGATGGTGAACCCCTATACAAAGCTTGCCATGGAAAGGAGTAAGAAGGATTGAGTAGAAGCAGTAGGAGAGCAGGCGTGCTTGAGCCATGCAGCAGCTGTATATACTTAAAAGATACCTCTACCAATGAATCTGCATAAGTGTTCTATCCCTTTTATTATTCCTTTTTATTTATTTTGAATCTAATCAAGTATCATGTTTAATCTGCCTGACTGAGATTTGCAAGGTGACCATAGCTTGCTTCATACCAACAATCTCTGTGGATTCGACCCTTACTCACGTAAGGTTATTACTTGGACGACCCAGTACACTTGCTGGTTAGTTGAACGAGATTGTGAAGAAAATAAACAATGCCCTCAGAGTATACATCTTTTATAAATACATACAAGTGATCACAATTTCGTCCACCACTAGCTCTCAATGAAGTCTCAGAATTCAAAACTCAAAAGAAGGTTCAAAAGTTCAAAGTAAAGTAAAAGTTCAAAGCTCCAAAGAAAGGTCCTAATTACATCAAACTATCTCCTATTTATACACTTTCTATTCTTCAATCTTGGGATTTGGATGGGCTTTTGATTTGGTGAAGAAATGAATTAAATTGGATTTTTAATCCAATTTTCAGCCCATGAAAAATTGGCTTCCAGGAGTCTGCCCTGCCCTTGTGGAGGGCAGGGCAGAGTTTTGTGGTGCGCCAGATTTTGCTGCCCGTGCGTGCTGCTGCTGCCGAGACTCCCTTGGTGCGCCAACTCTTGTGCGCTGGCTGTGCATCACCAAATGCTGCCCTGCCCTCGCGGAGGGCAGGGCAATGTTTCCAAAAGTGAAGCCCCGCGTTCGAAACTCGGTGGAGGCATACGCTACTTCTTTTCCTTGGTTTTCTTGGCACCAAAGTAAGGCCTAGTTCCTTGCTTCCTCATGGTGCCGAGTTCGATCCTTGTGGCAAGCATTGGTAAGCTTTTTCCTTGAATTTATTTCTCTGATGAGCCCGATATTGCTCTTGAGGAGGGCAGGGCAGAGTTTTTGTTCCTTTGGTCCTTGGCATCAATTTGTGCTCCGCCCTTGAGGAGGGCAGGGCAATGTTGCTTTTCAAGGCTTGGTTTAATATGTTGCTCTCCTGGAGGGCAGTGTTCCCTTGTGGAGGGCAATGTTTGCCTCCTCCCTTCCATGCGCCACACTCTTTTCTCCTTGGGCTACGCTTTCTTAAGCCGCGTTTTTCCTTTTTTTTCTTTCTTTCTTCACCTACAAGAAACCAAAACAACCACTCAAAGTATCTCTAAATTCACAAGGTTTATAATTCATTAAAAATCAATTAATTCTTGCTCAAACCTCATGATTTAGCATCAATTTAATAGTAGTTGCTTGATTTAAAGAAGTTATGCATTTTCATTCCAAATCACTTACTTAGGATCCAAGAAAGTGTGAAATTAGCTTGAAAAATGGGTATATGATGACTTGTCATTAGGCTTCTTTCTCAAGTTGCTTTAATCGATTTTGAAGTGCTTCTATCACCCCTGGATTTGATGAATTTTTGTCTCTATTGGATTCCAAAGTATCTTTAAGTATAGCATCCATGTTCTTGTGCGGTGTTCTATCTTCCAAACCTGAGTCGTGGTCGTTGTCATGGTTGTCCGCCATGGTGTTGGGATGACTTTCAGGTCCCCGGCAACGGCGCCAATGTTCCGAGGGTTACCTGAAACTGTAGGTTGATCTTGGTCGAGATCTTCTGTGTTGGTTGGAGCCGACGTGTCCGGCAAGTGTATAGCAGCCGGAGTTATTGTGTCCGACTTGTCGAACTGAAAGTGCTGCTGATCCTTCATCCCCGGAGGGTGTGGGGTACCTGCAAGGGACTCCGATGCTTAAGTTAGCAAGGGTATTAAGCAGGTATTGAGTAGGATCAGAATATGAGTTATACCTGGGTGCTCCAGTGTATTTATAATGGTGAGATGTGGCCTCCTGTGGATAAGTTAAGTTAGTTATCTTATCTTCAAGTGAGGTCATCTTATCTTCAAGGGAACCGCCCTTCTCTTGTAGGCTTGTGCTACCTTAGGTTCTGGGGCGTGTTCCTCTATTTGGGTCCTTTGTTTGGGCTTTCTCGTGACTTGGCCGAGCTCTTTGAGAAGAGGTCGGATTGTCCTGACCTGAAGAGGTCGGTCGCTTTGTCTGTAGGACATTCCGGGTCGGACAACTCGACCCAGGATATGAACAGGCATCAACTGGGATGTACTCATCCACTCCTATCTTCACCCCCGCATCTTTACATAACAGACTGATCAAGCTTGGGTAAGCCAATTTGGCCTCAGTGGATTCTTTGTTTGCAAATATGTAAATCTCACAAGGAATCAGCTGATGAACCTCCACTTTTTTTCCCAGCATAATAGAGTGATTCATCACTGCCCTTTTGACAGTGACTTCAGACCGGTTACTGGTGGGAAGTATAGAACGCCCAATAAAATCCAGCCAGCCCCTAGCGAGTGGTTTGTGATCTCCTCTCTTCAGCTGGTTTAGGACACCTTTTGAGTTGGTTATCCACTTGGTTCCAGGGAGGCATATGTCCTCTAGAACTTGATCCAGCTTTTTATCTTTAGCCATTCTCCTATTAAAGGATTCTGGATCATCTTGTAGCTGAGGAAGTTTGAGGACTTCTCTCACTTTATCAAGATGAAAGTAAATAACCTTTCCTCTGACCACAGTTCGAAAGGTGTGAAAGGCAGTTTCCTCCATTTTTTGCTTATCTGTCATCCATAGATTTGTATAGAATTCATAGATCATGTTTCTTCCAACATGTATCTCAGGATTAGCCAGGATTTCCCAGCCCCTATTTCGAATCTGCTCTTGGATCTCTGGATATTCATCTTCTTTCAGATCGAATTTAACTTCTGGGATCACTGATCTTTGGCACACAATTTTGAAGTAATGGTCTACATGTTCTTTGGTGCAGAACCTCTCATGTATCCAAGGTTTTAGATTGTTTTCTTCCTTGCCTCTTAGAGTGGTTTGTTTTCCTTTAGGGGTCATGATCTTGGTCTGTTTTGACTCAGTGATCACGGAAAAACACACCAAACTTAGAGGTTTACTTGTCCTCAAGCAAAAGAAAGAAAGAAGAGGACGAGAGGGAGAGATAGATTCGAATGATGGGTCTAGGAAGGTGGCTGAATGTGTTTTAAAAAGGGAGGGGGAATGGGTTTCAAATTTTTTGAAAAAGAAAAGATAGAAAGATATGATTTGATAAAAGATAAACATGATGTGAAAAAGATAGGATTTGAAAATTTAAAAGATTTGAAAGAGATATGAGGAGGTAAAATCTGAATTTTTGTTAATGCATAAAAAATAAAAGATAATATGGATGAATGAAAAAGATTTGGAAAGGAGTTGGAGAGATAAATGAGTTTTAAAAGATGTTTTGAAAAAGAATTGAAAAGGAATTGCACAAATTTTATAAGATTATTAATTTTTTTGAAATGGGGATTGAAAGATGAAGATTTGTAGTATTTTTATGCAAAAAATTATGAATTAAAACAAGAAATTTGAAAAAAATTTGAATTGGAAACAAAATTCCCTCCCCCTTGCTGTTCTGGCGTTAAACGCCCAGAAATGGGGATTGTGAATTTTGAATGATTTCATGAGAATTATGCATAAATTGAATGATAAATTGGATGATGCATGATCCCATCATTAAGAGCAAGACTTTGATGCACTTTGTTTGATTGATTTCAGGCCAAAAGAAGAAGAGAAGAGCCACGTTAGTGGCTACGTTAGTTACACTAACGTGGGCACTAACATGGAAGGAAGGAAAGCCCCAACGTTAGTGAGAAAAGTTAG
The DNA here is from genome assembly GCF_003086295.3 of Arachis hypogaea. NCBI lineage: Eukaryota > Viridiplantae > Streptophyta > Magnoliopsida > Fabales > Fabaceae > Arachis > Arachis hypogaea. The sequence goes on from NC_092044.1 coordinate 41,034,353, forward strand.
TGGAATTAACTTTGAAGAAGGAGAGTATGGAACGTTAGCAAGGAAGACCCACGTTAAGAGTCACGTTAGCTACACTAACGTGAACTCTAACGTAGAGACAAAAGGCACCAAACAACGTTAATGGGAAAAGTGAGTCCCAATAACGTTTGTGGAAGGGGTATATGCCAATGTTAGTGGAAAAAGTGAGTGCCACTAACGTTGGCGAGGCAAAAAAGACCCACGTTAACTTCTACGTTAACTAAGTTAACGTGGGCAAAAGTCCCACCTGGCAGCCTGACCATGCCTTCTTCAGACACGCATAACTTGAGCCACAAAGCTCCAAATGAGATGCTTCTAGTGGCATTGGAAAGTAGGATTCCAGAGCTTTCCAAGCATATATGGCACTACATGTTTGACACTAAATTTGAGGTAGAAAATGTGCCCCGAAAGTGCAAAGATGAACATGGTATCAACCTGTAGCAAGGCCAACTGACCTCTTCACCTTCCAATAAGTGTAACTCGAGTTGTAGAGCTCCAAATGATGCGCTTCCAAAGGCGTTGGAAACAAGACATCCAGAGTTTTCCAACCATATATAATAGTATGGGGTAGACATTGATTTTGAGCTCCAAAACTTGGAAATATTAAGCCCCTGGTCGCTAGCGTAATCGGGACTCACGTTTTCCATTAACGCTCGCGACAATGCCAGCGACCATGTCCACTTCAAAGGAGTATAACTTGAGTTACAGAGATCCAATTGAGGTGATTCTAGTTGCGTTAGAAAGCTAACATTCAGAGCTTTCCAAAGATATATAATAGTTTATAGTGGGCATGAAATGAAAGCACAAACAAGAGGCATCTTTTAAGCCCCAAAAACACCAACTGGGCAGCTGTTCATACCCTGGGTCAAGCTGTCCGACCCGGGATGTTTAGCGACAAGCCGACTGACCTCTTCAGGTCAAACTATCCGACCTCTTCTCAAAGAGCTCGGCCAATGCCCGACCTCTTCTCAAAGAGCTTGGCCAACTCGCCAAAGGAGCCCAAAGCAGGCCCAAAACGAAGGAACACAGCCCAATCTAAAGGCAGCCAAAGCCCAGAAAGATAAAGGCGGTTCCCTTGAAGATAAGATGACCTCACTTAAAGATAAAATAAAGATAAGATAAGATAACTAACTTATCTTATCCACAGGAGGCCACATCTCACCATTATAAATACACTGGAGCACCCAGGTATAACTCATACTCTGATTCTACTCAATACCTGCTCAATACCCTTGCTAACTTAAGCATCGGAGTCCCTTGCAGGTACCCCCCACCCTCCGGGGACGAAGGATCAGCACCACCACCAAGTCCAACAAGTCGGACACACCAGCTCCGGCCGCCGTACACCTGCTGGACACGTCGGCTCCGACCAACACAGAAGATCTCATCCGAGATCGACCTATAGTTTTAGGTAACCCTAGGAACATTGGTGCCGTTGCCGGGGAGCCTGGAAGTCATCCTACCACCATGGCGGACAACCATGACAACGACCACGATTCAGATCTAGAGGATAGAATGCCGCATAAAAACGCGGACGCCACCCCCAAAACGGGGGAGATAAGTAACCTGCAAACACAGAAATCATGGAAGCACTACAAGCTCGACAAAACCGCCTCCAACAACTCGAAAAAGAAGACGAGCATCAACGGGAAGCCAAGAAGGACCTCCGAAGGGAAACTAGGCGATGCCGAGAGTTAAAAGATAAGCTCTTAAAACTCGAAGCTGATCTCAAAACCGAGACGGCTCGATCCAGTCACGAAGATAGCCCCCACAAAAATCAAGACCCATTCACCAAAGAGATCATGAAAGCTAAAGGTCCCAAAGGACTTCAAAGCTCCAGACATGACCCCGTACGACGGCACATCAGATCCAAGCTATCATCTTAGCAATTTCAGAAGCAGAATGTATCTCACGAAGGCCTCAGATGCAATCCGTTATTCTCCATCCAGAAGGACAAAGCCAAACACGCATCAAGCCTATTAGGGATCAAGCAAGGAGATCGAGAGAGCCTTCACAACTACATGGAAAGATTCAACAAAACATGTTTGGACATACAAAGTCTGCCAACAGAAGCAGCTATCAGGGGTCTCATCAATGGTCTACGAGAAGGACCTTTTAGCCACTCAATATCCAAGAAGCACCCAAACATCTCGGAACGAGGTACAGGAACGGGCAGAGAAGTACATCAACATGGAGGAAAACTCTCGACTAGGAGAGATCTCAAAAAACCGAACATTCCTACTCCTCTCGGGATAAGGATAAAGAGTCCAAGAAAAAAGAAGATCAACATGGAGAGAAGCCTAGAAAATACCACAATTACACCCCCTTCGGGTGTCTGTTGTAGATATCTACCGAGAAAGATGCAACATTGAGAAGATCCCATCAACTCGCCCAATCAAAAACAAAAGAGGTTGGACGCGTTGAAGGTCCATCTCACACCAAAGAGGTCGGACAAGTTGAAGGTCCACCTCACATCGAAGAGGTCGGACGAGTTAAGGTACACCTCACACCAAAGAGGTCGGACACGAGTTCAAGGTCCACCTCACACCAAAGATATCGGGCGAGTTTAGGGTCCACCTCACACCAAAGAGGTCGGATAAGTTGAAGGTCCACCTCAAACCGAAGATATCGGGCGAATTGAAGGTCCACCTCACACCAAAGAGGTCGGACGAGTTGAAAAGGACAACGGAGTACGAATAAGCCTTCCAAGATTTCAAAATTCTTGGGGCAATCACCCATTCTTTCCAGACCATGGGAAAGTGAAGAACTCGTTACACCTCGCAGTGGAAAGTCAGGCAATAGCCTCAGCACTAGTCAGAGAAGATGAAAGTGGGCAACAACACGTCTACTTCATCAGCAAAGCTCTACAACGGACCGAACTAAACCATCAACAGATAGAAAAAGTTTGCCTACACCCTCATACTCACCTCTCGATGACTCCACCCATACTTTCAAGCTTACACTATCAGAGTTCGGACCAACCAGCCCATAAAAGACATCCTACAGAAAACAAACTTAGCTGGAAGAATCCTACAGAGGACAGCTCGGATAATTCGGGGGACCCTGGACAAAACCAGAAAACATCTTGGACAATTCGGGGGACCTTGGACAAAAACAGAAAACAGCTCGGACAAATCGGGGAAAATAAAGTCCGACACATAGAAACATAGAATGCCTGAGCTGATGCATTTTCAAAACCAGCCAGCACCAACAACTCGGACAACTCGGGAACATGAAGTCTGACACATACCTCAGGAGCAGAATGCCCGAGCTAATGCACTTTCAAAACCAGCCAGCACCAACAGCTCGGACAATTCGGGGATATGAGGTCCGACACATACCTCGGGAGCAGAATGCCCGAGCTGATGCATTTTCAAAACTAGCCAACACCAAACTAGGGGGCAATAACAGAAGCCTCATCCAGGCTACATCACAAGACCACAACAAGTCAATCTCAGGGATGTACTCAGGGTCAGCCACAGTAACACGCATTAAAAAAATATGGAATCCAGCCAATTAGACATGCCGTCCGGGATCTTAGTATACATCTCAAAGACATAGGTCAACTATGGGGTTACTACCAAACAACTCGGGCAACAACTCGAACAATAACAGCAAAATATCAGGTGTCAGATACAACAGTAAAAGGGAAACCCCAGGACTCACACGAAGGTCCAGGGGCACCCTTTGGAGGCAACAACGGAGCAAAAACCCAAATACAAAGTCAAAGCTTTACATCAAAAAGCATGACAACTTCCACATTGCCCCACCAGAGGAGCTCATCAGTGTAACATCACCTTGGCCATTCGCAAAGAGGGGACTCGACCTCCTCGGACTATTTCCCCAAGGATTGGGACAAGTCAAGTTCCTCATTGTAGGGGTGGTCATAAAATGGATTGAGGCAGAGCCCTTAGCTAGTGCCACTGCTCAAAGAAGTCAGAAATTCTTGTACAGAAACATTATTACAAGCACCAATTCACATCCGTAGAACACCTACAAGCCAATGGACAAGCAGAAGCTGCCAACAAAGTCATACTAGCTAGGTTAAAACGGAGACTACAGGACGTAAAGGGAGCTTGGGCTAAAGAGCTCCCATAAGTCCTATGGGCATATCGGACAACTCCACACTTCACCATGGGGGAATCACCCTTCCGATTGATTTACGAAATTGAGGCAATGATCCCAGTAGAGATCAAAGAAGGATCCCTCAGAATGATCTTCTACAATGAAGAGGTCAACTCCCGAATCCAAAGGAAAGAACTCGACCTACTTCCAAGAGTCCGAGAGAGAGCTCCGATCAAGGAAGAGGCATTAAAATGTTGAATGGCCTCAAGATACAATCATAAGGTAGTACAACAAAGGTTTGCCAACAACAACCTCATCCTAATCCGAAATGATATCGAAACAACTCGACCTGGAGAAGGAAAGCTAGCAGCCAACTGGAAAGGACCATACCAAGTTGTTTAGAAGAACTGGGGAAAGGTTGCTACAGACTGTCCGAACTCGAAGGGCAAGAGCTACCAAGGTCATGGCATGCCTGCAATCTAAAAAGGGGACCAGGCCGAGATCCAAAAAGATTGCCCGACCTAGAAAGGTAAGTACTAACATGTACACACTCTTATCTTCATATTATTGTTTAAAAGATTGCAGATTCCCTAAAAAGTTTCCTACCAAGACGCCCGACTACGGCAGGTCGGCAAGGTGAAACACCAAAATCACCGCCCGATCACGACAAAGTCGGCAAGATGAAAACCAAACTCATCGTCCGATTACAAAGCGACAAGTCGGCAAGGTGAAAACCAACTTCACCGCCCGACCATGATAAAAACCGAATTCATCATTTGATTTCGACAAAGTGAAAACAAAATTCACTGCTATACCAAGACGCATTAATCTGAAACGCAAATTTCACTGCCGGATCACGACAAGGTCGGCGGGGTGAAAACCAAATTCACCGCCCGATCATGATAAAAGTCGACAAAGATGAAACCAGAATTCATCGCCCGATTATAAAGCAACAGATCGGCAGAAAGTGAAAAACAATTTCACTCCACGATCACGATAAAGACAACCGTCCCATAAAGGTGAAAATGCGATTCACCCAAAGGACGATCTAGAGATGACAACCACTTTCTATAAATCGGCAAAGATGAACACAGAATAATGTAAGATGTTATCGAAAGTGATCTAAAAAAACCTGACGAGGTCTTACGGATCGCTAAAATAATAACTTAAGGACTGGTCGAACGTTAAGAAGTCGAACCAAGTCAACCCAAGTTATAAGTAAACCCTGGAAAGAGGTCTGGCCAACCCTATTAAAGAGGATTACTTTAACTTAGAAGGGCCTGACATAACAAAGTCAGCCCAAAACAAAAAGTTATACAAGTAGCCCCTGAAAGAGATCTGACAAAGATCCAAGAAAGAGGACTACAAAAAATAACTTAAAGGAGACCGACATAACCAAGTCGGACTCCTACCACTAAAAAGTTATACAAGTAGTCCCTGAAAGAGATCTGACAAAGATCCAAGAAAGAGGACTACAAAAAATAACTTAAAGGAGACCGACATAACCAAATCGGACTCCTACCACTAAAAAGTTATCAAAGTAATCCCTGAAAGAGACTAACAAAGGTCCAAGAAAGAGGATTACAAAAATAACTTAGAAGAGATCGACCTAACGAAAGTCGGTTTCCTACAAAACAAGTTATAAAAGTAATCCCTGAAAGAGACCTGAACAAGGTCCAAGAAAAGAGGATTACAGAAATAACTTGGAAAGCTATAGCTGGACCGACAAGAAGAAGTCGGACCAATGAAAGCAACAGCTTGGACCGACAAGAAGAAGTCGGACCAACGAAAGCAACAGCTTGGACCGACAAGAAGAAGTCGGACCAACAAAAGCAACAGCTTGGACCGACAAGAAGAAGTCAGACCAATGAAAAACGTGCGCTAAAACGGACATAGCTCCACCCAAAAAGCCACGGCTCCACGACAAGGCTATCAAAATTGTTCAGAATGACTAAAAAGTGTTCTACAAAAACACTAAAAGGTCATCGGACAAATTAGCCCCAAGGACCACCTCGAACAAGCAGAAAGTGGACAAAATTAGAAGTGATCAAAAGAGATCAGACAAACAAAGTACCGACACTCTACAAAGATCCACAAAAATGGACAAAGACATCTCGCAAACGGCCAGAGGAAGGCCAGGAATGTTTTGCTAAAAGGTACGAAGTCTTGAAAAAAGACACTAATTAAAAAGCGAAAAGCACAGCCTCAAAGACAGAGCTAAAAAGTCATCCAAACAAACTATAAAAAGGTTCCCCATTGGAACACTACCTAAAAAGTTGTTGGATTATGACTAAAAAGCCCGAACAGCGAAGACAAATTAGTCGGAAGAAGGCTGAAAAGTCCCCTCAACAAAGTAAAAGGGGCAATATCAGACTCGCACAAGGAGAAACTACTCAAAGATCGACCAAAGTCAGGATGCTTGAGCATGACTTCCCCGAAGAGATCGAAACTCTGAAAGCACGGTCTCACGGAAAAGTCTGAACTCAAGCAGGGGCAAAGTCATACAGGTCGACATCAGCTAAAGAAGAGGTGCAAGTATGATCTCAAAAAAGAACAAGCCATAAAAGGTTCGAAAACAACCTAAGGCTCAAATGTGCTCAGCCAAAAGGGATACAACTCCACTCAAAGAAGACACAATCTCAAACAGGGCTACGAACGTCATCCGAGACTAAAAAAGGTTCTACATAAAGAACACTAAAAAGTCATTAGACAAAACACTAAAAGTCTGGATATCAAGCCGCAAGGACAACTTTGCCAAAGCAGAGGGTTGTCAACACAAACTTAAAGCAAGGCGTGATCCAGAAGGCAAGGGTAGAAATCCCACGCTACCACTCAAAAGAGGTTGGACTGTGAAGTACCAAACCTCTAGAAAATCTACAAAGATTGCAAAGCAATGAAGAAACAAGCCAGACAGATGCTTGAGCACGACTTCCAAAGAGATCGAAGCTCTGAAAAGCATGATCTCATGGAAAGATCGAACTCAAGCAGGGGCACTGTTCATACCCTGGGTCAAGCTGTCCGACCCGGGATGTTTAGCGACAAGCCGACCGACCTCTTCAGGTCAGACTATCCGACCTCTTCTCAAAGAGCTTGGCCAATGCCCGACCTCTTCTCAAAGAGCTTGGCCAACTCACCAAAGGAGCCCAAAGCAGGCCCAAAATGAAGCAACATAGCCCAATCTAAAGGCAGCCAAAGCCCAGAAAGATAAAGGCAGTTCCCTTGAAGATAAGATGACCTCACTTAAAGATAAGATAAAGATAAGATAAGATAACTAACTTATCTTATCCACAGGAGGCCACATCTCACCATTATAAATACACTGGAGCACCCAGGTATAACTCATACTCTGATTCTACTCAATACCTGCTCAATACCCTTACTAACTTAAGCATCGGAGTCCCTTGCAGGTACCCTCACCCTCCGGGGACGAAGGATCAGCACCACCACCAAGTCCAACAAGTCGGACACACCAGCTCCGGCCGCCGCACACCTGCCGGACACGTCGGCTCCGACCAACACAGAAGATCTCATCCGAGATCGACCTATAGTTTCAGGTAACCCTCGGAACAGCAACATTTCACCATGGGCCTCAATTTGATCACTTCTCTTTCAAGGACCACCCAACCTCAAGGAAGCAAGCCCACAATTGTCAACCAATCAAGGCCACAAGAAGCATCTAGAATAGGAATTTTCATTTAATTGTAATTTACTTTTAATTTCATTTTGTAATTTAGGAGAGCCTATATAAAGGCCTTAGTCTTTACATTCAAGGGGACAGAAACATAGAATTGAAGGAAGGGGGAGAGAGTGAAGACCAATTTGAATTTCTGTGAATTGGCACACTCCAAGGGGAGTGGGTCTTCGGACCCCTCCCCTCAACCACTCTTCTTCCTTTTCTCTTCTTTTCTTCCTTAGGAGTAGTTTCTTTTCTTTGTACCTTCCATTTATGAATTTTGAAGTTTCAATTTCAGTTTAATCTTTATCTTTATTTTTCCGCACTTTCTTTCTTTTCTATTTTGGTAGAGCAATGATCAACTAACTCTTTTCATTGGGTTAGAGGGCTCTATTGTGATTCAATGGATCAATTGTAGTTCTTATTCTTCTTCTTCTTTCTTTTCTCTTGATTTTACTAGTGATCTTTCGATCTTCATCCAATTGGGTAATTGTCTTGGAAGAGAAATTCCTCATACTTGGATTTCCTCTGAACCTTAGAAGAGGAATGAGGAAATCATGCTAGAAATGCTCTCTCACATTAGATTAGGTTGGGGGTTGGATGGATATTGTGACATGTAATCCTACCAATACTTTGACCTATGAATGTGTGTGGTATAATCAGTGACCAAACTTCATCTCTTCTCATGAGCAATTAAATCAAGGAATTGGGAAATTGTTCAAGCTTAGAGAGATTGGATTGCCAAGGAATTGGGATCCAATCACTTAAGATTGCCAAGGAGATCAATGAATGCATTGATTAAGGAAGAGATGAGAATGAACTTGATCTGGAGGATTGCAATATCTCTTGATCTCAATGTTCATTTTATTTTTAGTTCTTACATTTACTTTTCTTGCCATTTTACTCTTCTGCACTTTATAGCTTTTCTTTACTTTTATGCCATTTACATTTCCTTGTTACTTATCACTCCAATATGATTCGTCTAACTAGGATAATCAATTAATCATTGTTTGCTTAATCCGTTAATCTCTGTGCGATTCGACCTCACTCTATTGTGAGTTATTACTTGACGACAATCCGGTATACTTGCCGAAGGGAAATTTGTTGAGAGACAAGTTTTCACGCATCAAGAAGCAACACCCATCTTATAAGTCTGGGTTTTGAATCCTGCTTTGTGAGGAGATATTTTAGAGCAGCATGGTCAGTGTACACAATCACTTTTGATCCTACTAAATAAGATATGAACTTTTCAATGGCATAAACCACTGCAAGCAACTCCTTCTCTGTGATTGTGTAATTCTTCTGTGCGTCATTTAAAACATGACTAGCATAATAAATGACATGTAGAAGCTTGTCATGCCTCTGTCCTAATACTGCACCAATGGCATGGTCAATGGCATCACACATTAGTTCGAATGGTAAAGTCTAGTCTGGTGCAGAAATGATTGGTGCTGTGACCAGTTTGGCTTTCAGAGTTTCAAAGGCCTGCAGACACTCTGCGTCAAAGACAAATGGTGTGTCAGCAGCTAGCAAATTGCTCAGAGGTTTTGTAATTTTCAAAAAATCTTTTATAAACCTCCTATAGAATCCTGCATGCCCCAGAAAGCTTCTGATTGCCTTAACATTGGCAGGTGGTAGTAATTTTTCAATTACCTCTACCTTAGCTTGATCCACCTCTATTCCCTTGTTCAAAATTTTGTGCCCAAGGACAATTCCTTTAGTCACCATAAAGTGACATTTCTCCCAGTTTAAAACCATGTTAGTCTCTTGGCACCTTTTCAGAACAAGTGCTAGATGGTCAAGACATGAACTGAATGAGTCTCCAAATACTGAGAAGTCATCCATGAAGACTTCCAGAAAATTTTCTGCCATATCAGAGAAGATAGAGAGCATGCATCTCTGGAAGGTTGCAGGTGCATTGCACAGCCCAAATGGCATCCTTCTATAGGTGAATACTCTAGATGGACATGTGAATGTTGTTTTCTCTTGGTCCTAGGGATCTACTATAATTTGGTTGTAGCCTGAATAGCCATCCAAAAAGCAGTAGTAATCATGACCTGCTAGTCTCTCTAGCATCTGGTCTATGAATGGTAAAGGGAAATGATCTTTTCTGGTGGCTGTATTGAGCCTTCTGTAGTCAATTCACATATGCCACCCTGTAACTGTTCTTGTAGGAACCAGTTCATTCTTTTCATTATGAACCACTGTCTTACCTCCCTTCTTGGGGACAACTTGGACAGGGCTCACCCAGGGGCTATCAGAAATAGGATAAATAATTCCAGGCTCTAGTAACTTAGTGACCTCTTTCTGCACCACCTCCTTCATGGCTGGATTCAGCCGCCTCTGTGGTTGAACCACTGGCTTAGCATCATCCTCCAATAGGATCTTGTGCATGCATCTGGCTGGGCTAATGCCCTTAAGATCACTTATGGACCACCCAAGAGCAGTCTTGTGTGTCATTAGCACATGAATTAGTGCTTGCTCTTCCTGTGGCTCTAAAGCAAAGCTTATGATTACCGAAAAAGTATCATCTTCCTGAGGTTCTTCTTTTCAGAGGTTCTTCTGTTTTCTCTGGTTCCTCCAGATCAGTCTGAACATATTTAAAAATGTCCTCTAGCTCTGATTCGAGACTCTCAGTCATATTGATGTGTCTTTTGATGTGTCTGGATGTTGCATAGCTTTGACAGCATTCAACTTAAACTCATCCTCATTGACTCTCAAGGTTACCTCCCCTTTTTGAACGTCAATAAGAGTTCATCCAGTTGCTAGGAAAGGTCTTCCTAGAATGAAAGTTGCACTCTTGTGCTCCTCCATTTTTAGCACTACAAAGTCAGTGGGAAAGGCAAATGGCCCAACCTTGACAATCATGTCCTCAATTACGCCTGATGACATTTTAATACTACCATCAGCAAGTTGGAGACATATTCGGGTTGGTTTGACTTCTTCAGTCAAACCCAGCTTTCTGATAGTGGATGCAGGTATCAGGTTGATACTTGTACCAAGATCACACAGAGCCGTCTTGGTACAAGCACCCTCTATTGTACATGGTATCATAAAGCTCTCAGGATCCTTAAGCTTCTCTGGTAAGCTTTTCAGAATGACTGTACTGCATTCTTCAGTAAGGAAAACTTTTTCAGTTTCTCTCCAATCCTTCTTATGACTTAAGATCTCTTTCATGAATTTAGCATAAGAGGGTATTTGCTCAAGTGCCACTGCAAACAGAATTTTTATTTCAAGAGTCCTAAGATAGTCTGCAAAGCGGGCAAATTGTTTATCCTGTTTCGCTTGGCGGAGTTTCTGAGGATAAGGCATCTTGGCTTTATATTCTTCAACCTTCGTTGCTGCAGGTTTATTACCTACAGAAGTGGTTGGAGAAGCCTGCTTAAGGGGGTTATTATCAGCACTTGCAGGTGTCTGATCCCTCATTGGCATTTGAATGCCAGAACTGGGTGCTTTTTGGGCGTTTAACGCCAGGTTGCTGCCCTTTTCTGGCATTTGAACACCAGAATCATTCCTCTCTGGGCTCTTACTATCCTTAGAGGGATTTTGGACAGTCAATTTGTTATCCTCCGTCAGATGTTCCTTTCTTAGCTTCCTGCTGCTTTGAGTTGAGGCATTTAATGTCTTTCCACTCCTTAAATGAACAGCTTGGCATTCTTCTGTTATCTATTTAGATAACTGCTGTTTTGTCTGATTCAATTGTTTTTCTACATTGTGGTTAGCATCTTTGGTCTCTTGTAGCATCTCCTTAAATTCTGCTAACTGTTTTGTTATAGAAAATACTTGCTAACTGAATTCAGCAACTTGTTCTAGGGGACTAAGTTCAGTGGATACTGTTTTAGCCTCTACTTTCATGGAAGACTCACTACTTAAGTACAGATGCTGATTTCTAGCAACCGTATCTATGAGCTTTTGAGCCTCTTCAATTGTCTTTCTCATGTGTATAGCTCCACCAGCTAAGTGGTCTAGAGATATCTGGGCGTTTTCTGTAAGCCCGTAGAAGAAGATGTCTAATTGCACCCACTCTGAAAGTATTTCAGAAGGGCATTTCCTTAGCATCTCTCTGTACCTCTCCCATGCATCATAAAGGGATTCACTATCCTTTTGTTTAAAGCCTTGGATGTCTAACCTTAGCTGTGTCATCCTTTTTGGGGGGTGTTCATACCTCGGGTCGAGCTGCACGACCCGAGTTGATTGATGATAAGTCGACCGACCTGTTCAGATCAGGACTACCCAACCTCTTTACGAAAGAGGTCGACCAAACTACTACAGAGGCCCAAAAAGGCCCAAACAGAGGAACACGATCCAAATCTAAAGGGCAGCCCAAAGCCTAGAAGGATGAGGGCAGTTCCCTTAAAGATAAGATGACTTCACTCAAAGATAAAGATAAGATAACTATCTTATCTCAAGGGAAGGTCACTCCACACCATTATAAATATGCTAGAGCACCTAGGTATAACTCATACTCTGATCCTACAAAAAACCTGCTTAATACCCTTGCTAACTTTAAGCATCAGAGTCCATTGCAAGTACCACCATCCTCCGGTGACGAAGGATCAACACCACTATCAAGTCCAGCAAGTCAGACACGGCGGCTCTGGCCACCATCATCAAGTCGGACACATCAACTCCGACCAGTCCAGAAGATCTTGTCCGAGATCCACCTACAGCTTTAGGTAACCCTCAGAACATTGGCGCTGTTGCCGGGGAACCTGGAAGTCATCCCATCATCATGGCGGACAACCTTGACAATGACCACAACTTAGATCTAGAAAATAGAATGCCACAGAAGGACGCGAACTCTACACCAAAGAAAACGTCTCAACCAAACGGAGACAAGAACTCACCAAACACGCAAATCTTGGAGGTGCTTCAAGCTCAACAAGATCGTCTCAAATAACTCGAAAAGGAGGCTAAGCACCAACGAGAAGCCGAGAAGGACCTTCGAAGGAAAACTAGGCGACGTAAAGAGTTAGAAGACAAACTCCTAAAGCTCGAAGCAGATCTAAAGGCCAAGACAACTCGATCCAATCATGAGGATAATCCCCGCAAGGATCAAGACCCATTCACCAAAGAAATCATGAAAGCCAAAGTCCCAAAGGACTTCAAGTCTCCCGAAATGACCCCATACGATGGCACATCAGATCCAAGTCATCATCTCAGTAATTTCAAAAGCAGAATGTATCTCACCAATGCCTCATATGTAATTCGGTGCAAAGCCTTCCCAACTACCTTAACCAAGATGGCAATTAAGTGGTTCGACAGCCTGCCCCCAAGGTCCATCTCAAGCTTTGACGACTTAGCTGGGAAGTTTCTTGCCAGGTTCTCCATTTAGAAGGACAAAACCAAGCACGCCCCAAGTTTGTTAGGGATCAAGCAAGGAGATTGGGAAAGTCTTCGCAACTACATGGAAAGATTTAACAAAGCATGTCTGGACATACAAAGTCTGCCAACTGAAGCAGCCATTATGGGCCTCATCCATGGCCTATGAGAGGGACCTTTTAGTCACTCCATATTAAAGAAACATCCCACATCTCTGAATAAAGTGCAGGAACGAGTGGAAAAGTACATCAACATGGAGGAAAACTCTCGACTAAAAGAGACCTCAAAACCCGGATCATTTTACTCCTCCTGAGATAAGAATAAAGAGTCCAAGAAAAAAAGATCAGTATGGAGAGAAGATTAAAAAATACCACAATTACACCCCTCTTTGGGTGTCTCTTGTGGAAGTATACCGAGAAGTATGCCATACTGAAAAGATCCCACCACCTCGCCCACTTAAAAGCAAAAAAGGAGGCGGAAATCAGACGGAGTACTGCGAATACCACCGAATTTATGGACATCCCATTAACGAGTGCTTCGACTTGAAGAATGTCATAGAAAAGTTGGTAAGAGAAGGGAGACTAGATCGGTACCTAGCCAGTAAAACAAATGAGCCCAGAAAGAGAAGAAGAGACGAAGAGGTCGAACGAACTGAACGACCACCTCGTACCCCGGAGAGACATGTTCACATAATACATGGAGGATTTGCGGGAGGAGGAATCTCCAAATCATCTCACAAAAGACACCACAAAGAAGTATATCACGTCGAGGGAGGAGAAGGAGTATCCGACCTGCCTACTATTACTTTCACTAAAGAGGACACCGCTGGCATCATCTCAGGACATGACGATCCCATGGTCATTGTTCATACCTTGGATCAAGCTATCCAACCCGGGATGTTCTACAGACAAAGCAACCGACCTCTGCAGGTCAGGACAACCTGACCACTTTCCAAAGAGCTCGGCCAAGTCACCGGAAAAGCCCAAAGAAGGGCCCAAATAGAGGGACACGCCCTAAATCCTAAGGCAGCCCAAGCCTACAGAGAGAAGGGTGATTCCCATGAAGATAAGCTGACCTCACTTAGAAGGTAGGATAAGATAAGATAACTAACTTATCTTATCTAAAAAGGTCATGCCTCATCACTATAAATACACTGGAGCACCCAGGTATAACTCATACTCTGATACTACTCAATAACTGCTTAATGCCCTTGCTAACTTAAGCATCGGAGTCCCTTGCAGGTACCCCCCACCCTCCGGGGACGAAGGATCAGCACCATCACCAAGTCCAACAAATCGGATACAACAGCTCTGACCCACATAGGAGATCTCATCCGAGATCGACCTACAGTTTCAGGTAACCCTCGGAACATTAGCGCTGTTGCCGGGGAACCCGGAAGTCATCCCAGCACCATGGTGGACGACCATGACAACAACCACGACTCAGATCTGGAAGATAGAACGCCGCATAAAAATGCGGACACTACACCAAAAGATACTCCCCAAATCAACAAAAAGAACTCCCCAAACAAGGGAGCCCTGGATGCGTTTCAAGATCGGTTAAAACAACTTGAGGAAGAAGCTCTACGTCAACAAGAAGCTGAGAAAGACCTGCAAAAAGAAATAAGACGACACCGGGAATTGGAGAACAAACTCCTAAAACTTGAAGCCGATGTCAAGTCTAAAGCCAATCGATCCACTTTCGAAGATAGCACCCGCAAGGAGCAAGATCCATTCACCAAGGAGATCATGAAGAAAAGAATCCCAAAAGACTTTAAACTTCCAGACATTACCTTGTACGATGGCACTACAGATCCCAGCCATCATCTCAGCAACTTCAGGAGGAGAATGTATCTCACCGATGCCTCGGATGCAGTTCGTTGCAAAGCCTTTCCAACTACTTTAACAAAAACAGCAATTAGATGGTTCGACAACCTCCCTCCTAGATCCATCTCGAGTTTCGACGACATGGCCAAGAAATTCCTAGCCAGATTCTCCATCCAAAAGGACAAAGCTAAACATGCGCTGAGCTTACTGGGAATTAGACAAGGAGAAAGGGAAACCCTGCGCAACTACATGGAGAGATTCAACAAGACATGTCTGGATATACAAAACCTGCCAACAGAGGCCGCTATCATGGGCCTCATTAATGGCCTGCGAGAAAGGCCTTTTAGTTTATCTATATCAAAGAAGTACCCTACATCTCTGAACGAGGTGCAAGAACGAGCGAAAAAGTACATCAACATGGAAGAAAACTCCCGATTAGGAGAGACCTTAAAGGCAGGGTTTACCTCTCGGGATAAAGACAAAGATTCCAGAAAAAAGGAAGATTGCCATGGAGAGAAAATAAAAAATACCACAACTACACCCCTCTTCGGGTGTCTCTTGTGGATGTCTACAGAGAGGTTTGCAACACAGAAAAAATACCACCAGCTTGACCACTTAAAGGCAAAAAAGGAGGAGGAAATCGGGCTGAATATTGTGAATACCATCGGATCTACGGTACTCCACCAATGAGTGTTTTGACTTAAAAATATCATAGAAAAGATCGTATGCGAAGGAAAGCTAGATCGATACCTGGCCACCCATGATGAAGAACAAAGGAAAAGAAGAAGAGCAGAAGATGTCGGACCAACCGCGCGATCATCCCGGACGCCAGAAAGACATATCCACATGATACACGGTGGATTCGCTGCGGGAGGAATCTCCAAATCATCCCGCAAAAGACATCTCAAAGACGTATACCACGTCGCAGAAAAGGAGGAAGCACCCAACATTCTGGCGATCACTTTTACCAAAGAAGACTCATCCGGCGTCGCGTCAGGGCATGACGATCCCATGGTCATCACTATTATACTGGCAAACGCAAATCTTCACCGCATGTTGATAGACCAGGGGAGCTCCGCCGATATCTTATTCAAAACCGCTTTCGACAAACTCGGCATGGAAGAAAAATAACTCAGAGCATATCCAGACAGCCTGTTCGGATTAGGAGATACCCCGGTTCAACCAATGGGATACATCTCCTCCATACAACTTTTGGAAAGGAAAGTCAGTCAAGAACACTCAAAATAGATTACATCATCGTCGACGTAAGCTCAGCCTACAATGCCCTAATAGGTCGGACAACGTTAAATCAACTCGGCGCAATAGTCTCGACCCCGCATCTATGCATGAAGTTCCCAACTGCAGAAGGAATAGCCACAGTAAAGGCAGATCAGAAGATGGCGCGCCGCTGTTACAACGAAAGTTTAAACCTCAGAGGCAGAGGAGAAGAATTCCACACAATCGAGCTTGGTGGAGTTCGGAGGCGGGAGGAGCTCCACCCACAACCTGAAGGAGAAATAGAGAAAATACAGATCGGGAACACTCCGGACCAAACAACCAACATCGGCACACTCCTAAAAGGGGACATAAAAGAATTACTCATACAGTTCCTACGCGACAATGCCGACCTCTTTGTGTGGAAGGCCGCAGACATGGCAGGCATAGATCCCAAACTAATGTGCCACAAGCTAGCAGTCTACCCAGGATCTCGGCTGGTACAACAAAGGCGCAGAAAGCTAGGACCAGAACGCTCTCAAGCAGTGAAAGAACAGGTACGAGCTCTACTGGAGGCAGGCTTCATAAGAGAAGTCAAATACCCGCTATGGCTTGCTAATGTCGTTTTGGTAAAAAAAGTCAAATGGAAAGTGGAGAATGTGCACCGACTATACCAATCTCAACAAGGCTTGCCCGAAGGATCCTTATCCGCTCCCGAACATCGATGCACTGGTAGATGCCTCCTTAGGATACAAATACCTCTCCTTTATGGACGCATACTCGGGATATAACCAAATCCCAATGTACCCACCCGACCAAGAAAAAACTTCTTTCTTAACCCCAAAGGCAAATTACTGCTACATTGTTATGCCCTTCGGTCTCAAAAATGCGGGAGCCACTTACCAAAGACTAATGAATAAAGTTTTTTTGGATCACATCGGAAAGATCATGGAGGTCTACGTAGACGACATGCTAGTGAAGACGCAAAATGAAGAGATGTTATTATCCGACCTGACACAAGTATTCAACACCATAAGACGACACGGCATGCGACTAAATCCCACAAAATGTACCTTTGCAGTAGAAGCTGGTAAATTTTTGGGTTTTATGACTACACAGAAAGGAATCGAGGCAAACACGGACAAGTGTAAGGCTGTACTCGATATGAAAAGCCCGACTTTTATAAAGAGGTACAACAACTCAACGGGCGGTTGGCAGCCTTGTCCAGATTCCTGGCTGGATCAGCAATAAGATCTCTCCCTTTCTATGCCACCCTAAGGAAGGGAAAGGAGTTTGAATGGACAGCTGAATGCAAACAAGCCTTCCAAGACTTCAAAAATTTTCTGGGATGGCCACCTATATTAAGTCGGCCACGGGAAGGAGAACCACTCATCTTGTACCTCGCAGTAGGAAATCGGGCAATAGCCTCAGCACTGGTCCGAGAAGACAACAGTCGGCAACAACCCATATACTTTATCAGCAAAGCGTTACAAGGGTCTGAGCAGAACTACCAGAAAATAGAAAAGTTCGCTTACGCTCTCATAATAACATCTCGACGACTTCGCCCATATTTTTAGTCTCACACCATTAAAATTCGGACCAACCAGCCCATAAAAGGAATCTTACAGAAAACAGACTTGGCAGGCAGAATCTTGCAATGGGCAGTCGAGTTGTCCGAATTCGACCTTCAATACGAAGCTCGGACGGCCATTAAATCTCAATATCTGGCCGACTTTATTGTAGAATTTACGAACACACCAGAAATCCCCGCAGAATGGAATCTATACGTGGACGGCTCCTCGAACTCTCCCTCAAATTCGGGTTCCCTACCTCAAACAATCAAGCGAAATATGAGGCACTACTAGCTGGTTTGAAGCTGGCTAGGGAGGCCGGAGCTCAAAAACTTATCATCTTCAGCGACTCACATGTAGTCACTTCACAAATAACAGGAAGCTACCAAGCCAAAGATCCCACTATGAAAAAGTACTTGGACAAAACCAGGGAACAGCTCGAACAACTCAGAGAGTATGAGATTTGACACATATCCCGAGAACAAAATGCCCGGGCCGATGCCCTCTCAAAACTAGCCAGCACCAAACCAGGAGGCCACAATAGAAGCCTTGTCCAAGAAATTCTATAGAATCCATCAATCTCAAAAAAAGAAAAGGTCCTAGCCATAACAGGTCGCGATCAGGGATGGATGACCCCCATAATTAATTACCTCACAACAGAAGCCCTCCCTATAAATGAGAAAGAGGCAAAGAGGTTAAAACAGGAAGCACAATACTACACCATCATAAATAATACTTTATACAAAAGAGGGATTTCAACACCATTGCTAAAATGCGTGCCGACTTCCAACACTAAGGATATCCTAGAAGAAGTACACAGTGGCATTTGTGGCAATCACCTCGGAGCGCAAGCACTCGCCAAAAAAGTACTTCAGGCAGGATTCTATTAGTCAACTCTACAAAAAGAAGCCACAGAATTTGTAAGGACATGTTTGCCATGTCAAAAGCATGCCAACTTCCACACGCTCCACCAAAGGAACTCATTAGCATAACCTCACCTTGGCCATTCGCAATGGGGACTCGATCTCCTCGGACCTTTTCCTCAAGGATCAGGACAAGTCAAATTTCTCATAGTAGGAATAGACTACTTCACAAAATGGATCGATGCAGAACCCCTAGCCAATGCCACAGCTCAAAGAAGTCGGAGATTCCTATATAGAAACATCGTCACAAGGTTCGAAGTTCCATACTCCATCGCTACAGACAATGGTACCCAATTCAAAGATGCAGGCTTCAGAAACTAGCGGCCGACCTGAATATAAAACAACAATTTACCTTTATTGAGCACCCCCAAGCCAATGGGCAAGCTGAAGCTGCTAACAAAGTTATATTAGCAGGGTTAAAACAGAGATTACAGGATGCAAAGGGAGCCTGGGCTGAAGAACTCCCGCAAGTCCTATGGGCATATCGAACGACTCCACATTCCACGATAAAAGAGTCACCTTTACGATTAGCCTACGGAATGGAAGCAATGATCCCAGTGGAGGTCGAAGAAGGATCACCCAGAGTAATCCATTTTAGCGAAAAAGCCAATTCCCAACTTCAAAGGGAAGAGCTCGACTTACTTCCAGAAATCCGAGAAAAAGCTCGGATAAGGGAAGAGGCACTGAAATGACGAATGGCCTCCAGATACAACCAAAAAGTAATACAGCAGGCCTTTGCTGAAAACGACCTCATCCTAATCCGAGACAATATAGGAACAACTCAACCTGGAGAAGGAAAGCTGGAAGAAAACTGGAAAGGACCCTTCCGAGTCATAGAAGTACTGGGAAAGGGTTACTATAGGCTTTCCGAACTTGACGGGCGAGAGCTTCCTAGATCATGGCATGCCTGCAACCTAAGAAGGTACTATAGCTAGGGATGATAAAAGATCTTAGACAAGGCACACTCTTTTTCCTAAAAAAAGGTTTTTTAACGAGGTGCCCCGCCAAGACCTACAAATCACACAACTTAGGAAATTAACTCCTCATGTATATTTGCATTTTCTTTTAATAAAATTTTTTCAGATTCTCTACAAATGCTCAAGTCATATTATTCTGAAAATATTCATCGCTCGATTATAAAGCTATAGATCGACAAAAAGTGAAAATTGTTCATATCCTGGGTCGAGTTGTCCGACCCGGGATGTTCTACAGACAAAGCGACCGACCTCTTCAGGTCAGGACAATCTGACCTCTTCTCAAAGAGCTCGGTCAAGTCACGAAAAAGCCCAAACAAAGGACCCAAATAGAGGAACACGCCCTAGATCCTAAGACAGCCCAAGCCTACAAGAGAAGGGCGGTTCCCTTAAAGATAAGATGACCTCTCTCAAAAGATAAAGATAAGATAAGATAACTAACTTATCTTATCCAAAAAGGTCAATCCACACCATTATAAATACATTGGAGCACCCAGGTATAACTCATACTCTGATTCTACTTAATACCTGTTTAATACCCTTGCTAACTTAAGCATCGAAGTCCCTTGCAGGTACCCCCCACCCTCCAAGGACGAAGGATCAGCAGCACTTTCAGTCCCACAAGTCGGACATACCAGCTCCGGCCGCTATACACCTGCCGGACACGTCGGCTCCGACCAACACAGAAGATCTCTACCGAGATCGACCTATAGTTTCAGGTAACCCCCGGAACATTGGCGCCGTTGCTGGGGACCTGGAAGTCATCCCAACACCATGGCGGACAACCATGACAACGACCACGACTCAGGTTTGGAAGATAGAACGCCACACAAGAACACGGATGCTATACTTAAAGATACTCCGGAACCTAATGGAGACAAAAATTCATCAAATCCAGGGGTAATAGAAGCGCTTCAAAATCGATTAAAGCAACTTGAGAAAGAAGCCCAACATCAACGCGAAAAAGAAGAGGATCTACGTCGGGAGATAAGGCGGCGCCGAGAATTAGAAGATAAGCTTGTTAAACTCAAAGCTAATCTCAAAACTAAAGCTACTCGATCCACCCCAGAGGATAGCTCTCACAAAGATCAAGATCCATTCACCAGGGAAATTATGAAAACCAAAATCCCAAAAGATTTCAAACTTCCGGATATGACTCTGTATGACGGCACCTCGGACCCCAACCACCATCTCAGCAACTTCAGAGGTAGAATGTATCTCACTGACGCCTCAGATGCAATCCGCTGCAAAGCCTTTCCAACAACTTTTACCAAGACAGCCATTAGATGGTTCGACAATCTACCTCCAAAATCCATTTCGAGTTTCGACGACCTGACCAAAAAGTTTCTGGCTCGATTTTCCATACAAAAGGACAAAGCTAAACACGTACCCAGCCTACTAAGGATCAAGCAAGGAGATCGGGAGAGTCTCCGTAACTACATGGAAAGATTCAACAAAACATGCATGGACATACAAAGTCTACCAACAGAAGCTGCCATCATGGGCCTCATAAATGGCCTACGAGAAGGACCATTTAGCCAATCTATATCAAAGAAGTGCCCAGCATCCCTAGACGAAGTACAAGAACGGGCACAGAAGTACATCAACATGGAGGAGAATTCTCGACTTGGGGAAGCCTCGAGGTTCGGTTCTGCCTACCGAGATAAAGATAAAGAATCCAAGAAAAAAGAAGATCGCTCCGGAGAGAAAATAAAAAAATATCATAACTACACCCCTCTTAGGGTATCCTTGGTAGATATTTACAAAGAAGTCTGCCATACGGAAAAAATACCCACAGCTCGCCCACTTAAAAGTAAAAGGGGAGGAGGAAATCGGAGCGAATACTATGAGTATCATCGAGTCCGAGGACATTCCACCAACAAATGCTTTGACTTGAAAAATGTCATTGAAAAATTAGTAAGGGACGGAAAACTAGATCGGTTCCTAGCCAATCGGGACGAAGAACCAAGAAAAAGAAGAAAGGATGAAGATGTCGGACGATCTGAACGATCACCTCGCACACCGGAAAGACATGTCCACGTGATACACGACGGATTTGCTGGAGGAGGAATCTCCAAATCATCCCGCAAGCGACACCTCAAAGAAGTATACCATGTCGAAGACAAGAAGGAGGCACCAGACATCCCAGCAATCACGTTTACCAAAGAAGATGCATCCGGAATCATCTTAGGACACGACGACCCCATGGTCATCACAATCATATTAGCAAACGCCAACCTCCACCGTACATTAATTGACCAAGGAAGCTCCGCCGACATCTTATTCAAAACTGCCTTCGACAAGCTCGACTTAGAAGAAAAAGAACTAAGAGCATACCCGAACAACCTGTTCGGACTTGGGGGTACCCCAGTACAACCACTGGGATACATATTGTTACATACAACCTTCGGAAAGGGGAACCAATCCAGAACACTCAAGATAGATTATATCGTGGTCGACGTAAGCTCAGCCTACAATGCCTTAATAGGTCGGACAACGTTAAATCAACTCGGTGCAATAGTTTCAACTCCACATCTATGTATGAAATTCCCAACTGCAGAAGGGATAGCTACAACAAAAGCAGATCAAAAGATGGCGCATCGCTGTTATAACGAAAGTCTAAACCTCTGAGGCGAAGGAGGAGATTTCCACACAATCAAACTCGGCAGAGATCAGAGACGAGAAGAACGCCGCCCACGACCCGAAGGAGAAATAGAAAGAGTCCAGATCGGAGATACCCGGATAAAACAACTAATATTGGCACGATCCTGAAAGGAGACGCAAAGGAATCACTAATACGGTTCCTACAAGATAATGTTGATCTCTTCGCATGGAAAGCTGCCGACATGCCAGGCATAGATCCCGAACTAATGAGCCACAAGTTGGCAGTCTACCTGGGATCCCGGCCAGTACAACAAAGACGAAGAAAACTCGGGCCAGAACGGTCTCAGGCTGTAGAAGAACAAGTATAAGCACTACTAGAGGCAGGATTCATAAGAGAAGTTAAATACCCGCTATGGCTAGCAAACGTCGTCTTAGTGAGAAAGTCAAATGGAAAATGGCGAATGTGCACCGACTACACCGACCTCAACAAAGCCTGCCCAAAAGTACTTATCCACTCCCAAGCATCGATGCTCTAGTAGATGTCTCATCGGGATATAAGTATCTCTCGTTCATGGACGCATACTCAGGCTACAACCAGATCCCAATGTATCCACCGGATCAAGAAAAAACATCGTTTCTCACTCCAAAAGCAAATTATTGCTACATCGTAATGCCTTTCGGCCTTAAGAACGCGGGAGCCACTTATCAAAGGCTAATGAACAAAGTCTTCTCAGACCACATCGAAAAAATCATGGAGGTCTATGTGGATGACATGTTGATAAAGAAACAAAGTGAAGAAACATTACTAACCAACTTGGTTCAAGTGTTCAACAATATATGGAAGCATGGCATGCGACTCAACCCGGCTAAATGCACCTTCGCAGTGGAAGCAGGTAAATTCTTGGGCTTTATGCTCACACAAAGAGGAATCGAGGCAAATCCAGATAAGTGCCAGGCCATACTCAACATGAAAAGCCCAACCTGCGTCAAAGAGGTATAACAACTCAATGGAAGATTGGCGGCCTTGTCCAGATTCCTAGTAGGGTCAGCAATAAGATCCCTCCCCTTCTACGCTACCTTAAGGAAGGGAAAGAACTTCGAGTGGATAACGGCATGTGAACAAGCCTTTTGAGACTTTAAAGAATTCTTGGGATAGCCCCCCATTCAATCTCGACCACAAGAGGGAGAACCACTCATACTGTACCTCGTAGTAGGAAGTCGGGCAATAGCCTCAGCACTAATTAGAGAAGATGAAAGGGGACAACAACCCGTCTACTTCATTAGTAAAGCACTACAGGGGTCAGAGCTGAACTGCCAGAAAACAGAGAAGTTTGCCTACGCTCTGATACTTGCATCCCGACGACTTCGTCCATACTTCCAAGCACACACCATTAAAGTTCGGACCAACCAGCCCATAAAAGGGATATTGCAGAAAACAGATCTAGCAGGAAGAATCCTACATTGGGCAATCGAGTTGTCCGAGTTCGACCTCCAATACGAGATGCGGACAGCCATCAAATCACAATACCTAGCCGACTTCATTGCAAAATTCACAGACACCACGGAAATCCCCATAGAGTGGAACATATACGTGGACGGTTCCTCGAATAAAACTGGAAGCGGCGCAGGTGTGATAATCGAAAGCAACCAAGGAACCCAACTTGAGCTTTTCCTGAAATTCAAATTCCTGGCCTCAAAACAACCAGGCGGAATATGAAGCGTTATTAGCTGGTTTGAAGCTGGCTAGGGAAGTTGGAGCTCAGAAACTCAACATCTACAGTGACTCACAAGTCGTTACCTCACAAATAACGGGAAGCTACCAAGCCAAAGATCCTACCATGAAAAAATATTTGGATAAAACCAAAGAACAGCTAGGACAACTTGGGGAATATAGGATCTGCCGCATACCCCGCGAGCAAAATGCCCGAGCTGACGCACTCTTAAAAATAGCCAGAACCAAACCAGAGGGCAATAATAGAAGCCTCATCCAGGAAATACTGCAGAACCCATCAATATCGGAAGAAGAAAAAATCCTAGCCATAACAGGTCGGAATCAAGGATGGATGACCCCCATAATTAACTACCTCAAAACAGAAGCGCTCCCCACAGATGAAAAAGAGGCAAAGAGGTTAAAAAGGGAGGCATAGTACTACACTATCATAAACAACATCCTATACAAAAGAGGGATCTCAACACCATTGTTAAAATGCGTACCGACCTCCAATACAAAGGAAGTCTTGGAGGAAGTACACAGCGGCATTTGTGGCAATCATCTCGGAGCGCAAGCTCTTACCAAAAAGGTACTACGGGCGGGATTCTATTGGCCAACTCTACAAAAGGAAGCTACCGAATTTGTAAAGACATGTCCACCATGTCAGAAGCATGCCAACTTTCACATCGCCCCGCGGAAAAAGCTCATCAGCGTAACCTCACCCTGACCATTTGCAAAGTGGGGACTCGATCTTCTTGGACCCTTTCCCCAGGGATCGGGACAAGTCAAGTTCCTTATAGTAGGGGTAGACTACTTCACAAAATGGATCGAGGCAGAACCCCTAGCCAACGCCACTGCTCAAAGAAGTCGGAAATTCCTATATAGGAACATTATTACAAGGTTCGGGGTTCCATACTCCATCACCATGGATAATGGCACCCAACTCACAGATGCAGGCTTCAGAAAACTAGTAGCTGACTTGAACATAAAACACCAGTTCACCTCCGTCGAACATCCCCAAGCCAATAGACAAACCGAAGCAGCCAACAAAGTTATATTGGCCAGGCTGAAACGGAGACTACAAGAAGCAAAGGGAGCTTGGGCCGAGGAACTTCCATAGGTCCTATGGGCATATCGAATAACTCTACATTCCACTACGAACGAATCACCATTTCGATTAACATACGGAGTGGAGGCAATGATTCCAATAGAAGTTAAGGAAGTGTCTCCCCGAGTAGTCCACCACAATGAACAAACCAACTCTCAACTTCAAAGAGAAGAGCTCGACCTACTTCCGGAAATCCAAGAGAGTGCTCGGATCAGAGAAGAAGCACTAAAGCGGCGAATGGCTTCCAGATATAATCAAAAGGTAGTGCCAAGAGGTTTTGCTGAGAATGATCTCATCTTAATCCGAAATGATATTGGAACAACTCGACCCGGAGAAGGAAAGCTGGCAGCCAACTGGAAAGGACCCTACCGAGTCACAGAGGTACTTGGGAAGGGCTACTACAGACTGTCCGAACTCGAGGGACGAGAACTCCCCAGATCATGGCACGCCTGTAACCTAAGAATGTACTATAGTTAGATAAAGGTCTCATCACAAGATGCACTCTTTTTCCTGGAAAGGTTTTTTAATGAGGCGTCAAGATTGAGATTTATTCTGACTTAAGGGTATGAAAAACTCCCGCCTGTATATATTTCCACTTTCTTTAAATAAAATACATTTCAGATATTCTACAAGTTCTCAAGATGCATTAATCTGAAGCATTCATCGTCCGATTATAAAGCAACGGATCGAACAAAAAGTGAAGAACAGATTCACTATACGATCTCGATAGGAATGATCGACCGACAAAGGTGAAAACGTTATTCACCTAAAGGTCGATTAAACCAGGACAGAAACCATAATCTACAAATCGGCAAAAGATGAACACAGAATAATGCAAGAAGTTATCGAAAGTGATCCCAAAAAGAGCTTGACGAGGTCTTATGGATTGCTATATAATAACTTAAAAAGACTGGCCGACACTAAAAAGTCGGACCAAGTCAATCTAAGTTATCAGCAAATCCCTGGAAAGAGGTCTGGCCAACCCTATTAAAGAGGAATTGCTATAACTTAGAAGAGATCGACCTAACGAAGTCGGTCTCCTACAAAGACAAGTTGTAGAAGTAATCCCTGAAAGAGACCTAACAAAGGTCCAAGAAAGAGGATTAAAAAAACAACTTAGAAGAGATCAACCTAACGAAGTCGGTCTCCTACAAAACAAGTTGTAAAACGTAATCCCTGAAAGGGAGCTAATAAAGGTCCAAGAAAGAGGATTACAAAAACAACTTAGAAGAGATCGACCTAACGAAGTCGGTCTCCTACAAAACAAGTTGTAAAAGTAATCCCTGAAAGAGACCTAATAAAGGTCCAAGAAAGAGGATTACAAAAACAACTTAGAAGAGATCGACCTAACGAAGTCGGTCTCCTACAAAGACAAGTTGTAAAAGTAATCCCTGAAAGAGACCTAACAAAGGTCCAAGAAAGAGGATTACAAAAACAACTTAGAAGAGATCGACCTAATGAAGTCGGTCTCCTACAAAGACAAGTTGTAAAAGTAATCCCTAAAAGAGACCTAATAAAGGTCCAAGAAAGAGGATTACAAAAACAACTTAGAAGAGATCGACCTAACGAAGTCGGTCTCCTACAAAGACAAGTTGTAAAAGTAATCCCTGAAAGAGACCTAATAAAGGTCCAAGAAAGAGGATTACAAAAACAACTTAGAAGAGATCGACCTAACGAAGTCGGTCTCCTACAAAACAAGTTGTAAAAGTAATCCCTGAAAGAGACCTAACAATGGTCCAAGAAAGAAGATTACAAAAACAACTAGGAAAAAGATCGACCTAACGAAGTCGGTCTCCTACAAAGATAAGTTATAAAAGTAATCCCTTAAAAAGACATGACAAAGGTCCAGAAAAGAGGATTACAAAAATAACTTAGAAGGGGACCAACATAAAGAAATCGGTTATAAGGCGCTAAAAATACAAACAAAAGCGAGGAAACCGAGAAACAAGTCGGACCCCCCCACAGTCACGAGCTCAAAAGGATCCAAACTACAAACAATAAGTACGAAAGCAATTTAAAGAGGCCAAGCAGCAAGATTCCAACAGATACCCTATTAAAGCACAAAGAAAGCATAGTATGATAAAGATTCAAGAGGCCACCAAAATCAACCTCAGAGAAACCATTTAGTTTTCAAAATAAATTTGCTAAAATAGCAACTTGAGTATCAACAGTCAATAAAACATCATTCACAAAGAAGAGTTCAAAACCCACAAACCGGGCTATTTACACAAATACTTAAAGGAGATCAACCAAGATCTGGAGCCTTCCGGTAGCATCAGTATGGGGAGAAGGAGGGCAAGTCTGAATAGGCACAGCATCTATAGTTCCATCATCCCGGTTCAAAATCTGGCAATCCGGATCGGACGTAACGGGAGGAACTGAAGAGGTTGACACTTTAAGAGAAGGCACTAGGGGAGGGTCAGCATCATTATCATCCTGGTCATCAGGGACAATCTTACCGTCCCTCACAACATGTCCAGGCTGACGAGAGTCAAGTCGGCATCAGGAGCAACAATCCGGAACTGCTCCATCAGGTTCTCGGAGGCGGCAGTTACGCTGCCCACGAGGTGACCCTGAAGCTCGGCATAATTAACCCGAGCAGTTTCCAAATCATCCCGGAGATGCATCAACTCCTTATAAGCTGAGACATAGCTATCCTTATGCTTCAGTGCCATGTCCTCAGCCAACTTCAAAGAAGCAGCCAAGGCAATAGAGCTGGCCTTCTCACCCTCCAGCTCCTTCTCCACCTTCGCCAACTTCACCTCCAACTCATCCTTCAGACCCTTGATCCGATCAAATTCTGACTTGGCCTCCTCCATGAAGGATTTTGTGGCATGAATCGGAATCCCCTGAACTGTTCGTAAAATAGCCGCACCTATATGAGCCATCTTCACACTACTTTTGGTGATAAAATCCAGATGCTGAAGAAGAGACACGTCGTCCATGGAAAGCCCACCATATGGGGCAATTTGCTGGTCAACAAACTCGATAGCATCAAAGTCCGGGGCATCCAGGTTAAAAGGCTCGGATGTTTTTTGCTTTTTCAAGGGAGGGACACCAGAAGCAGCGGCAGAAGTCTGTGGAGGATCGACCTGATGAAACCGAGGAGTAGGAATTACTTTCCTCGGCCCGAGAGAACTCGGCACAGGAGGCTTCACTGGGATCTGAGAAGACCCCTCGCCGGCCACTTCGGCCGAGATGTTCAGAGCAGCAGTTGCTTTCTTTGCCCTTTTAAAAGCCTTCATGGAGTCGTTGTTCTTTGACATCTCTACAAATACAGAAATAGCCACAACAAAGAGTTACGGTCACAAACAAGAGGAAGAAAAAATTAAGAAACAAGCATAAGAGACAAGTCAGACAAGTACCCAAAACAGTCGGAACCAAGGATGGGTCATTCAAAAACCTTTTTGTATCAAGATGGGGTGGTTTCCCCCATAGATCCTCAAGAACAACAACAAAGGCACGCTCAACATCATCAAGCATCTCCCAGGTATAACGAGACACTCTCACATCCCTCTGCCACTCTAGAGGGAAAGGAGGCTCATCATTTTCATCAAGAAAAAAGGGGCAGGCCTCCTCGACAGCACGAACCTTAAAGAAGTAATTCTTGAAGTCCTTAAAGGACTCATCATACATAGCAAAAACTTTGTGGCCCTGGGCGGACCTGAAGGAAACCCAGGAAGATTTCTTTTTTGAAGAATTGCCAGGCTCGGTGGAAATAAACAAATAAAGGAAAAGAGTCTGGGAAGGTGTTACATCTAATTCACGACAGAGAAGTTGAAAAATTTTAATAAAACCCCAGGAATTAGGGTGAAGCTGGGATGGGGCAATATTACACGACCACAACAGGTCGGTCTCGAAAGCAGTAAAAGGAAAAGTAACGTTCAACTGGCTGAAGAAGTATTCATAGGCATAGAAAAAGGGACGCTCCCTCTCAATGGAAGTCGGAAAACAAACTCTCTCATCAGAATCAGGAGCAACAAGCTCGTAATCCTCCTCACGGGCATTGTTACCACAAATCCTATGGCGCTTCCTCAGCTCGGTGCAAAACTCAGCATCCACAACAGAAACACACAAAAAAATAAGGGAGTCCAGCCAATCGGATATCCCCTCGGGAACACTGGAAGACATCTCTACAATGTTATTGCGAGAAGACATGAGGCCAACTAACCCTACAAGTAAGAAAAGAAGATGGGGTTACCACAAACATCTCGGACAAAGGGAGAAAACAACTCGGTCAATACTTCTCAGGCGATGGAACAAAGAAAAGAAAAACCCCAAGACTCAAACCAAAGTCCTGGGCCATCCTTTGGAGGCAGTAACAAAGCAAGGTTTCCAAAAAAAATCTACAGCTTGCATCCCATCATTTCTCATAAAGAATTCAAAACAGCAAACACTCTTCATTAAAGATGCAACCTTTTTCAAGATCAGACAAAAAGCATTCTCCAAAAGCGAGGAACAGATGCAGATTTTCTATCGGTATCAAACAGGAAACAACCAGAAGAAACAATAAAACCCTAGAAAGCCTCAACAGAAATGCCAAGAAAATCCATAAGAGAAAGATAGGAAAAACATGTTACAGTGACAAGCAAATACAAGACCACGAAAAGATTCAAACTTTCAAACATGCAAAATCAAAACTTCACCAAAAAACTGAAGACGAAGCTATGAAAGAAGCAAGAAAGCTAGTACCAACCTGGAAAGAGCAGCGAGCTTCAAAGAAACTAAAGATGGAAGACGTAATCTAGGAACGCCTTCTCACAAGCAAAAGAATGAGCGCGAACAAGAGCAATGTCGCAGGGAGAAACGCAAAACTCCAGGCTCCAAAAACGCCAAACGACACCGCAACACAAAGAAAGCAGAAGTGTAAACAAAAAATAGAGAGCGGAGAGAGCGTAGAAAAGAAGTTACGAAAAGGGCAAAAGGAGAGAAACCGTTTTTGGGTTTTCAAAATCGAAATAAAGAGCCAAATGGAAACGGGGCAATTAATGCTCAAATTAAAGAAGGCATTAAACCCTCGCACGTTCCCAAAAAAGTGCCGATATAAGAGCGCGCGTCTTTTAGAAGAAACGTTCTACATTCAAAAGCTACTACAAATGAGTCAACAAAATGCTTGAGTTCGGCTTCACCAAAGAAAGACCGAAGTCAAAGTACTCAATCTCAAAAAGAAGATCGAGCTCAAGCAGGGGCACTGTTCATATCCTGGGTCAAGTTGTCCGACCCAGGATGTTCTACAAACAAAGCGATCGACCTCTTCAGGTCAGGACAATCTGACCTCTTCTCAAAGAGCTCGGTCAAGTCACGAGAAAGCCCAAACGAAGGGCCCAAATAGAGGAACACGCCCCAGATCCTAAGGCAGCCCAAGCCTACAAGAGAAGGGCGGTTCCCTTAAAGATAAGATGACCTCTCTCAAAAGATAAAGATAAGATAAGATAACTAACTTATCTTATCCAAAAAGGTCACTCCACACCATTATAAATACACTAGAGCACCCAGGTATAACTCATACTCTGATTCTACTCAATACCTGCTTAATACCCTTGCTAACTTAAGCATCGGAGTCCCTTGCAGGTACCCTCCACCCTCCGGGGACGAAGGATCAGCAGCACTTTCAGTCCCACAAGTCGGACACACCAGCTCCGGTCGCTATACACCTGCCGGACACGTCGGCTCCGACCAATACAGAAGATCTCTACCGAGATCGACCTACAGTTTCAGGTAACCCCCGGAACAAAAATCGAATTCACTACGCGATCACGATAAAAACGAGGGCTAGTAACCCAAATTTTACAAAATCGACAAAGATGAAAACAGAATAATGCAAGAAGTTATAGAAAGTGATCCATAGAAAGGACCTGACGATGACCTAATAAAATGGATTGCTATAAAATAACTTAAAGACTGGTCGGCACAAAAAGTCGGACCAGCCACAACAACCCAAGTTATAAGTAAAGCCCTGGAAAGAGGCCTGGCCAGCGCTATAAAAGAGGATTACTATAACTTCAAAGAGCCCGACATGGCGAAGTCGGACTCCTACAAAAAGTTACGAAAGATAATCCCTGAAAGAGACCTAAAACAAGGTCCAAAAAAGAGGATTATCAAGTAACTCGACAGGGCCCGACGTGACAAAGTCGGCCCAGAAGGATAAAGTTACAAAAGATAATCCCTAAAAGAGACCTAAAACAAGGTCCAAAAAAGAGGATTATCAAGTAACTCGACAGGGCCCGACGTGACAAAGTCGGCCCAGAAGGATAAAGTTACAAAAGATAATCCCTGAAAGAGACCTAAAAGAAGGTCAAAAAAAGAGGATTATCAAGTAACTCGACAGGGCCCAACGTGACCAAGTCAGCCCAGAAGGATAAAGTTACAAAAGATAATCCCTGAAAGAGACCTAAAACAAGGTCCAAAAAAGAGGATTATCAAGTAACTCGACAGGGCCCGACGTGACAAAGTCGGCCCGGAAAGATAAAGCTACAGAAATAACTCAGAAGAACCCGACATGACGAGGTTGGCACAAACGACAAAGAGTTATAAAGTAATCCCTAAAAAAGACTTGAAAAAGGTCCAAGAAGGAGAATTACAGAAATAACTCGTAAAGAGCTCGACATGATGGCCACCCGAAAACCTCAAAAAGCAAATCCTAATAGAGACCTCACAAAAGGTCCAACCGAAATGGATTGCTAAAGATAACTTCGGGACAAAGAAAGAAGACCAACACACAAGGTGGATTCAGCCTTAACAAAAGTCGGGCTACAAACATAAAGCAAAAAAGGTCCAATCCAAACACAACTCGCAGTAATGAACAAACTCAAGAAGCCATCAGAGTTAAGCCCAAGAGTTCGGAGACTATTTTGTTTAACGAAAATAAAGTTTCTAAGCAAAGCAACTAAAGAAGTACCAAAGTCAGAAGCATGCTTTACAAAATAAAAAGTTCAAAAGCCCACAGGCCGGGCTATGCCAAAATATACCAAGGATAATTAAAGAGAACTCGGAAGTCCTTCCTTAGCGGCATCAACATGAGGTGAAGAAGGACGAGCCTGGAGAGGCACCGCATCCACTGTCCCGTCGCCTCGACTCAAGATCTGACAATCAGGATCTGACTCAACTACGGTCATGGGGCTAAAGAGACCGTCATAGCAGAAGCTTTAAGAGAAGGCGGAGGAAGAAGCTCAACGTCATCATCAGGATCATCCGGGATAATCTTGCCATCCTTTACTACGTTATCAAGACTAAAGAGACCTGCTCAGGTTCTCATAGGCGGCAGTCACGCTGCCTACAAGGTGACCCTGGAGCTCGGCATAATCAACCCGAGAAGTTTCCAAGTCATCTCGGAGATGCACCAACTCCCTATAAGCTGAGACATAGCTATCCTTGTGCTTCAATGCCATGTCTTCAGCTAACTTCAAGGAAGCCGCCAAGGTGATAGAGCTAGCCTTCTCACCCTCCAATTCCTTATCTACCTTCGCCAACGTCACCTCCAACTCCTCCTTCAGACCCTTGATCTGATCAAACTCCGATTTAGCCTCTTCCATGAAGGATTTCGTAGCATGAATCGGGATACCCTGAGCAGTTCGGAAAATAGCCGCACCCATATGTGCTATCTTCACACTATTTCTGGTGATGAAATCTAGGTGCTGAAAAAGGGACACATCATCCATGGAAAGCGCACCGTAAGGGGCAATTTGCTGGTCGACAAACTCGACAGCATCAAAATCTGGGGCATCAAGGTTAAAGGGCTCAGATGTTTTCTGCTTTTTCGAGGAAGGAGGACCAGAAGCAGTAGTAGAAGTTTGTGGAGGATCTACCAGGCGAACCCGAGGAGTAGGAATCACCCTCCTCGGCCCGGGGGAACTCGGCACGGGCGGTTTCATGATGGTTTGAGAAGACCCCTCCCCAGCCACCTTGACCGAGATGTTTAGTGCAGCGGCTGCCTTCCTGGCTTTTTTGAAAGCCTTCATGGAGTAGTTGTTTTTCGACATTTCTGAAAAACAGAAAAGACAGAATCAACAAACAAAAGTCATGGATCACAGGGGTAAAATAGAATAAAATAACAAGTCAGTCAATACCCAACACTTTTCGGACTAAAGATGGGTCCCCCAGAAATTTCTTAGTATCCAGATGCGGAGGCTCCCCCCAATATCCTCCAATACACTCACAAAGGCCTGTTCGACCCCGTCCAACATCTCCCAAGTATACGGAGACACCATGACATTCTTTTGCCACTCAAGAAGAAAAGTAGTTTCATCATTTTCATCAAGAAAAAAGGGGCGAACCCCCTCAATAGCTCAAACTTTAAAGAAATAGTTTTTAAAGTCCTTAAAGGACTCATCATACATGGCAAAGACTGTATGCCCTTGAGCAGATCTAAAGGAAACCCAAGAAGCTTTCTTTTTTGAAGAGGCCCCAGGCTTGGCCGAAACAAACAAATAGAGGAAAAGAGTTAGAGAAGGCTTGATGCCCAACTCTTGACACATCAGCTGGAAAACTTTTATAAAACCCCACGAATTGGGATGAAGCTGGGATGGAGCAATGTTATAAGACCATAACAAGTTGGTCTCAAAAGCAGAAAAAGGAAAAGTAATGTCCAACAGACTAAAGAAGTATTCATAAGCATAAAAATAGGGATGCTCCCCCTCAACTGAAGTAGGAAAACAAACTCTCTCATTGGAATCAAGCGCTACCAGCTCGTAATTCCCTTCCTGGGCACCACTACCACAAACCCTATGATGTTTTCACAGCTCTCTACAGAAGTCGCAATCTACCACTGAAAGACATAGAAGAACCATGGAATCCACCCAATCGGCCATGCCCTCAGGGACTTGGGAAGACGTCTCAACAATATTCTTGCGAGAAGCCATAAGACCAACTAGTCCTACAATAAAGAAAAGAATATCGGATTACTAAAACACATCTCGGACAGCAGCAAAAACAACTAAAAATCCTGGGGCACCATTTGGGGGCAGCCACAATACAAGAACCGAAGAAGATTTACAAGATTCAGACCCTAGCAACAATCCTTCCCTTTCAAAACCAGAAACAACAACCGAAGCAGAAATCATCAAGAAAACATCGTCTTCATCAAAAGAGAAACTACCAACACAACCTAAAACCACTAAAGGAGCAACCTTTTTTTTCAAGCAGCGACAACATGCAAAATCCTAGAGACACTAAATGGAAGAGAACCAGAACACGTACATTACAACGGCAGTCAAGCATGGCAATATGAAAAGATTCAAGCTTTCCAACATAGATGCAGGCAAAATCAAAACTTTATCACATTCCAAAAAGAAGCAGGAAAAAGAACCAACTTGAGGAAAAGAGGAAGCACTGAAGAAAGTGACGAAAGAAGGAAACCAAAATCGCACTCCAAGAGCAACACCAAACGATCGCCAAGCAAACGTCGTAGAAAGGAAATGAGAAAATCACAGATAAAACAGAAAAGAGAGAAAAAAGATTACGAAGAAGAGAAACCGTTTTTCAAATGCGAAGTTTAAAAATAAAGAGACCCAGAGAAAGCGGAGCATTAAAAGCCCATTAATAAGGGTGTTAAACCCTCGCACGTTTCCAAAGCTAGAGCGCTAATGCAAAAGCGCGCGCTTAAAGAAGCAGAAACGATTCCACATTCAAAAAGGAGCTCTACAAAGATAAAGCGACAAAATGCTCAAGTTCGGCTTTATCCAAGCAGGCTCGAAGACCAAGACTCTACCTCTAGATAAAGACCGAGCTCGAGCAGGAACACTGTTCATACCCTGGATCAAGCTGTCTGACCCAGGATGTTCTACAGACAAAGCAACCGACCTCTTCAGGTCAGGACAACCCGACCACTTTCCAAAGAGCTCGGCCAAGTCACCAGAAAAGCCCAAAGAAGGGCCCAAATAGAGGGATACACCCCAAATCCTAAGGCAGCCCAAGCCTATAGAGAGAAGGGTAGTTCCCATGAAGATAAGCTGACCTCACCTAGAAGGTAGGATAAGATAAGATAACTAAATTATCTTATCTAAAAAGGTCACGCCTCATCACTATAAATACACTGGAGCACCCAGGTATAACTTATACTCTGATACTACTCAATACCTGCTTAATACCCTTGCTAACTTAAGCATCGGAGTCCCTTGCAGGTACCCCCTCCCTCCGGGGACGAAGGATCAGCACCATCACCAAGTCCAACAAGTCGGACACAACAGCTCTGACCCACACAGGAGATCTCGTCCGAGATCGACCTACAGTTTCAGGTAACCCTCGGAACAGTCATCATTATCATATTGGACAACACTAATCTCAACCACACATTAGTAGACCAAGGAAGCTCGGCTGACAACTTATTCAAAATCGCCTTTGACAAACTCGGCCTGGAGGAAAAAGAGCTTAGAGCATATCCAAACAGCTTATTCAGACTAGGAGACACTCCAATCCAACCACTTGGATACATCTCACTACACACAACCTTTGGAAAAGGAAACCGGTCAAGGACGCTCAACATAGACTACATCGTGGTCGACGTAAGATCAGCCTACAATGCCCTGATAGGTCAAACGATGTTAAATCAGCTCGCCGCAGTAGTTTCGACCCCACATCTATGCATGAAGTTCCTAACTACAGAAGGGATCACTACGATAAAAGGAGACCAGAAAATAGCGCGCTGCTGTTACAACGAAAGTCTGAACCTCAGAGGCAAAGGAGAAGAAATCCACACCATCGAACTCAGGGGAGTTCAAGGTCAGGATGAACTTCGTCTGACCTGAAGGTGAAATAGAAAAAGTCCAGATCAGAGATGTCCTAGATAAAACAACAAATATTGGCGCAATCCTAAAAGGAAATGTAAAGGAATCACTTATACAATTCCTAAAAGATAATGTCGACCTCTTTGCATGGAAAGCCACAGACATGCCGGGCATAGACCCAAAGCTAATGTGCCAAAAGCTGGCAATGTATCCAGGATCTTGGCCAATACAGCAGAGATGTAGAAAGCTTGGACCAAAAAGATTCCAAGCTATAGAGGAATAGGTACAAGCTCTACTAGAGGCAGGATTCATCAGAGAAGTCAATAATCAAGCTAAGTTTGAAGCTCTATTAGCTGGTTTGAAGCTGGCTAAAGAGGTCGGCACCCAAAAACTTGTCATCTTTAGCGATTCACAGGTTGTCACCTCACAAATAGCAGGGACCTACCAAGCCAAATATCCGGCTATAAAAAGTACCTGGACAAAACCAGGGAACAACTCGGACAATTCCAAGAATATGAGATCCGACATATACCTCGGGAATAGAATGCTCGAGCCGACGCACTCTCAAAATTAGCCAGTACCAAACCAGGGGGCAATAATAGGAGCCTCATCCTGGAAATACTGCAGAACCCGTCAATCTTAGAAGAGGAAAACATCCTAGCCATATCAGGATAGGATCAAGGATAGATGACCCCCATAATCAGCTACCTCAAATAAGAGATACTCCCTACAGATAAAAAGGAGGCAAATAGGTTAAAATGGGAGGCATAGTATTACGCCATCATAAACAACATCCTATACAAAAGAGAGATTTCGACTCCTCTACTAAAATGTGTACCGACCTTTAACACAAAATAGGTCTTAGAGGAGGTACATAGTGGCACATGTGGCAATCATCTCGGAGCGCGAGCTCTTGCCAAGAAAGTACTCCGAGCCGGATTCTTTTGGCTGACTTTGCAAAAAGAGGCAACCAAATTCGTTAAGACATGCCCACCATGTCAGAAGCATGCTAACTTCCACATCACCCCACTAGAAGAACTCATCAGCGTAACATCACCTTGGCCATTTGTAAAGTGGGGACTCGACCTCCTTGGGCCCTTCCCCCAAGGATCGGGATAGGTCAAGTTCCTCATTGTAGGAGTAGACTATTTCACAAAATGGATTAAGGCAGAGCCCCTAGCCAAAGCTACTGCCCAAAGAAGTCGAAAACTCCTATACAGAAATATTGTCACAAGGTTTGGGGTCCCTTACTCCATCACCACTGACAATGGCACTCAATTCATAGACGCAGGCTTTAGAAAGTTGGTAGCCGACTTGAAAATAAAGCACCAATTCACATCCGTAGAACACCCACAAGCTAATGGACAAGAAGAAGTAGCCAATAAAGTCATACTAGCTGGGCTAAAATGGAGGCTACAGGATGTAAAGGGCACTTGGGCTGAAGAGCTCCCGCAGGTCCTATGGGCATATCGGACAACTCTACATTCCACCACAAAGGAATCACCTTTCCGATTGGCTTATGAAATGGAGGAAATGATACCGGTAGAAATTGAAGAGGAATCTCCTAGAACGATCCTCTATAGTGAAGAAACTAACTCCTAACATCAAGGGGAAGAGCTCGACCTGCTTCCAGATGTCCGAGAAAGAGCTCGGATCAGAGAGGAAGCGTTAAAACGCCGCATGGCCTCAAGGTACAATCGAAAGGTAGTACAGCAAAGCTTCACCAATAATGACCTCATCCTAATCCGAAATGATATCGGAACAAGTCGACCCAGAGAGGGAAAGCTGGCAGCTAACTAGAAAGGACCCTACCGAGTCACAGAGGTACTGGGAAAAGGCTACTACAAAGTGTCCGAACTTGAGGGGCGAGAGCTACCGAGATCATGGCACGCCTGCAACCTAAGAAAGTACTATAGTTAAAAGGTAATAAAAGATCTTAGGACAAAGGTGCACTATTTTTCCTGAAAGAGGTTTTTTAATGAGGCACCAAACCAAGATCTACAAAATTACCTAGGGTTATCACCCACATGTATACATTTGCATATTTTCTCTTTTGAATAAAGTTTTTCAGATTTTCTACAAAATCTCTTTATCAAGACGCATTAATTTGAAAATGCAAAAATTCATCGCCCGATTATAAAGCTACAGATCGGCAAAAGTGAAAACTAAATTCACTGCCCAATGTGGTCAACAAGAATGAAAACCGAGTTCATCAAAGATCGACCAAGCGAAGATCAAACTCTACAAAATCGGCAAGATGAAAAGCAATAAAAACAGAATAATGCAAGAAGTTATAAAAAGCAATCCATGAATAGAGAACTGACGAGGTCTGAAACAAAAATGGATTGCTAGAAATAACTTAGAATGGCCGACGCAAAAAAAATCAGACCAGATCAAAACGACAAAAAAGTTATAGAAAGTAATCCCTAAAAAGAGGCCTGCCCAGCCCTAAAAAGTGGATTACTAGAAATAACTTCCAAAGAGACCGACATGAAAAAGTCGGCCCAAGCTGATTAAAGCTACAAAAAAGTTATAAAAAGTAATCCATAAAAAGAGACCTCACAAGGTCCAAAAAATATATTACTAGAAATAACTTAGAAGGGACCGACATGAAAAAGTCAGCACAAGCTGATTAAAGCTACAAAAAAGTTATAAAAAGTAATCCATTAAAAGAGACCTCATAAGGTCCAAAAAATGGATTACTCGAAATAACTTAGAAAGAACCGACATGAAGAAGTCAGACCAAAGCTACAAAGTTATAAAAAGTAATCCATAAAAAGAGACCGAACAAGGTCCAAAAAATGGATTACTAGAAATAACTTAGAAGGGACCGACACGAAGAAGTCGGCCCAAGCCAAAATAAAGCAAACAGAGTTTTTAAAAGTAAACCCAATGGATTACTAAAAATAACTCAAAGCAAGCCACGACCTCGCAAAAAGAGGTCAGACAATAAATCTCCAACACTCTCAAGATTCCTGAAAAAGTACTAAAGAAAGCTGTAGAGGAGCATATCACAAAGAAACAAAGCTATTATAATAAAACAGCCTCGAGAGGCCACTTGAAAGTCGACCGCAAGAGCTCGAGAAAATACTTTGTTTTTCTAAATAAAGTTGCTAAAAGAAAAGCAACTAAAAGTATCCAAACTCAAAATGAATCAAACAGTCACAAACTAGAAGTCCAAAGACCCACAAGTCGGGCCATCACAAGATATGAAAATAAAACAGAAACTATAAAGGATGCAAAGTTTCCTCAAGTGGCAGCATCTCGAGGCAAAGGAGGACGGGTCGCAAGCAGGACAGTAGCAACAGTTTCATCAGGCTGGTTCAGGATCTGAACATCAGGATCCGACTCAGGATGACCAACCTCAGTTGTAGGAGCCGAAAAAGCCGAGGCAACAAGAGCTTTGGCAGATGGTACATGAGGCGGATCTATGTCGTCATCATCGTCATCCAGGGCAGGGACAATCTTCCCATCTTCTAGAATATTGTCTAAACTGAAGAGAGACAGGTCGAGCTCGGGAGTAAGAACTCGAACCTGAGACTTCAGATTCTCATAAGCAGCAGCCACACTACTCACAAGATGACCTTCGAGCTCGGCATAATCAGATCGAGCAGATTCCAAACTCTCCCAGAACTCTACCATCTCCCTATAAGTTCGGACATAGCTATCCTTATGCTTCTGCGCCATCTCCTCAGCCAGATCTGCCAAAGCCACAGCCGTAGTAGCCCGAGCCTTCTCACCCTCTAGTTCTTTTTCCAGCTCTGCCACCTTCACCTCGAGCTCCTCCTTCAAACCTTTGATCCTATTATACTCCGACTTGGCCTCCTCCATGAAAGCCTTTGTGGCGTGAACCGGAACATTTTGAGCAGTTCTAAACAAGGCTGCCCCATATGCGCCATCTTGATACTAATTCACGTAATAAAGTCCAAATGATGAAGAATGGACACAACATTCAAAGGCACAATACCATAGGGAGCAATTTGCTGATTGACAAACCCCATGGCATCAAAATCATGGCCATCCAAATTGAAAGGCTCAGCGATTCTCTGTTTCTTGGGAGAAAGACCAGTAATAGATGGGGGGCAGCACTAGAGGTTGGTAAAGGAGGAACAGATGAGGCCAACCAAACACTGGGAGTCGGGATGAACTTCTTTGGTCCAAAAGCGTCCGAGGTCGACCTCTTCAGGGAAGCCTTAGACGACCCCTCCCCGGGAACCTTGGCCGAGATGTTTAAAGCTGCAGTCGCCTTTTTCGCCTTTTTAAAGGCCCTCATAGAATCATTGTTTTTTACCATCTCTGAAAATACACAATAGGAAACCAAGTTATAAATGGGAAAGAAAAGCAGATAAACACAACAAAATGCAAAAGAAGTCGATCACTACCCTACTCAGCTCACAGAAGTGAGGGATCTCCTAGAAATTTCTTGGTATCAAGATGGGGAGGCTGCCCCCAGTTCTCTTCCAACACAGTCATAAAGGCTTGATCAACCTCATCTAACATCTCCCAAGAATATCTAGATACCACTACATTCTGTTGCCACTCTAAAGGAAAAGTGGGCTCATTATTCTCATCCAGAAAAAAGGGCCGCTCCTTCAACAGCTTGGACCTTGAAAAAATAGTTCTTAAAATCATGAAAGGATTCATTATACATGGAAAAGACTTCTTTTCCCTGGGAAGCTCGGAAAGAGACCCAGGCGGCCTTCTTCTTAACAACACCAGGCTTTGTCAGAACAAAAAGATAAAAGAAGAGGGATTGGGAAGGCTGGACACCTAATTCATGGCACAACAATTGAAAAATCTTTATAAAACCCCAAGAGTTGGGATGTAGCTGGGATGGAGATACATTGCATAACCACAATAAATTGGTCTCAAAAGGAGTAAAAGAAAAAGTAATGTTCAGTTGGCTGAAAAAATAGTCATAGGCATAAAAGAAGGGACGCTCCCCCTGGACCGTAGTAGGGAAACAGACTCTCTCATCAAAATCAGGCACCACTAGTTCATAATTTTTCTCCTGCTCTGGATTACTACAAATCCGCTGATATTTTCTAAGCTCCACGCAGAACTCAGAATTCACTATGGAAACACACATTAGGACGAGGGAGTCCAACTAGTCGGACATACCCTCGAGGACCTTGGAAGACGTCTCAATGATATTTTTGCGAGAAGACATGATCAACTAGTCCTACAACAAAGAAAAGGGAAGAGGGGTTACTAGTCAAATAGCTCGGGCAAGTCAAAGAAGAGAAACTCGGGTATAAATTGATACAACTCGGACTAAACAATACAGGTATCAAGAAGTCAGATATGACAACAAAAGGAAACCCCAGGACTCACACCAAAAAATCTAGGGGCATCTTTTGGAGGCAATAACGGAGCAGGAACTGAGGAAAAATCTACAAGCCTACCTTCTTCTCAAACAGGCGACACTCTGAAAAAGAAAGTCACAAATAAAAAAACTATCAACATCATCATCTTCTTACAAATCTATCAAAAAAGGGAACTATCATACATCAAAGCATCTCAAAGAAAATTCATCAAAGACGTAACCTTTCTCAGAATCAAACAGCTCATTATTCAAAACCACAAATCGAGGATACACACAGAAACAGTAACAACATACAAAACCCTAAAAGAATCAACTATCAAGAAAGGCAACAAGATTCATACAAAAGATGAAGAAACTCCCAGGACACATACTAACAGCAGCAATCAGATACAACAAAACCAGAGAAAAATTAAAACTTTCCAAACGTAAGCTAGCACGAAGAGAAAGAAGAAGAGAAAAATGACCAACCTGCAAAGTGAG
Source organism: Arachis hypogaea (assembly GCF_003086295.3). Lineage (NCBI taxonomy): Eukaryota > Viridiplantae > Streptophyta > Magnoliopsida > Fabales > Fabaceae > Arachis > Arachis hypogaea. The sequence goes on from NC_092044.1 coordinate 41,075,890, forward strand.
AAAGCAAGGAAAGACGGAAGCAAACAATGAACCCACACCCAACGATTTCTTCAGAGAACAAGGAGAAGCACAAAGACGTGAAAGCTAAAAAATCACAGAAGCCATAGAACGCAAAAACAAAAGGGCAAAGGTGGAGTCACAGTGAGCAAAGGAAGAAGAAAGTGAAAGACGAAAGTCTTTTGGAAAAAAATCAAAATGAGAAGCGAAAGAGGGAAAGAACAAAAAGAGGAATTAAAAGGGTATTTAAAACCTTCGCATGTTCCAAAGGAAATACGAAAACGCGCGCTGTCATTAAGAAGGTGAGAGAAAAAAATGCTCCGCATTCAAATAAACTCTGCCAAAAGTGGGATCGACAATTCTCGAGCTCGACTATTACCTAAAAGAGGATCAAAAGTCTAAAAAAGACATGACCTCAAAGGAAAGATCGAACTCGAGCAGGGGCACTGTTCATGCCCCGGGTCGAGCTGCATGATGAGCGGATAATTTATACGCTTTTTGGCATTGTTTTTAGTATGTTTTTAGTATGTTTTAGTTAGTTTTTATTATATTTTTATTAGTTTTTATTTAAAATTCACTTTTCTGGACTTTACTATGAGTTTGTGTGTTTTTCTGTGATTTCAGGAATTTTCTGGCTGAAATTGAGGGACCTGAGCAAAAATCTGATTTAGAGGCTAAAAAGGACTGCAGATGCTGTTGGATTCTGACCTCTCTGCACTCGAAGTGAATTTTCTGGAGCTACAGAAGCCTAATTGGCGCGCTCTTAATTGCATTGGATAGTAGACATTCTGGGCTTTCCAGAAATGTATAATAGTCCATACTTTGCTCGAGATTTGATGGCCCAAACAGGCGTTCCAATTCAGCTCAAGAATTTTGGCCTAAAACGCCGGAACTGGCACAAGAATGGGAGTTAAACGCCCAAACTGGCACAAAAGCTGGCGTTTAACTCTAAGAAAAGTCTCTACACGAAAATGCTTTAATGCTCAGCCCAAGCACACACCAAGTGGGCCCGGAAGTGGATTTTTACGTCATTTACTCATCCTTGTAAACCCTAGGCTACTAGTTCTCTACAAATAGGACCTTTTACTATTGTATTTTCATCTTTTGATCAATTCAGATCTTTAGATCATCTTTGGACGTCTAGTTCTTAGATTATGGGGGCTGGCCATTCGGCCATGCTTAGACCTTGTTCTTATGTATTTTCAACGGTGGAGTTTCTACACACCATAGATTAAGGTGTGGAGCTCTGCTGTACCTCGAGTATTAATGCAATTACTATTATTCTTCTATTCAATTCAGCTTATTCTTGTTCTAAGATATCACTTGTTCCTCAACTTGATGAATGTGATGATCCGTGACACTCATCATCATTCTCACCTATGAACGTGTGCCTGACAACCACCTCCGTTCTACCTTAGATTGAGTGGATATCACTTGGATTCCTTAATCAGAATCTTAGTGGTATAAGCTAGAATTGATGGCGGCATTCTTGAGAATCCGGAAGGTCTAAACCTTGTCTATGGTATTCTGAGTAGGATTCAAGGATTGAATGACTGTGACGAGCTTCAAACTCGCGATTGTGGGGCGTTAGTGACAGACGCAAAAGAATTACTGGATTCTATTCCGACATGATCGAGAACCGACAGCTGAATATCCGTGCTGTGACAGAGCGTGTTGAACATTTTCATTGAGAGAACGGGACTGTAGCCATTGACAACGGTGATGCCCAACATACAGCTTGCCATGAAAAGGAGTAAGAAGGTGATGTGTGGAAAACGATCCAACACAAAACTCACCGGCAAGTGTACCGGGTCGCATCAAGTAATAAAAACTCACGGGAGTGAGGTCGATCCCACAGGGATTGAAGGATTGAGCAATTTTAGTTTAGTGGTTGATTTAGTCAAGCGAATCAAGTATTGGTTGAGTGGTTTATCTTTAACAGAAGCTAAATTGCTTGGAATGTAAAGGGAGAGGGGAGAATTGCAGTAAATTAAAGAACAGGAAAGTAAATTTGCTGAAGCTTAAAGAACAAGAAATTAAATAACTGAAACTTAAAGTGCAAGAAATGTAAATGGCAGTAACTTAAAATGCAAGAAATGTAAATTGCTTGAATGGAAAAGGGGAGTTGAGGATTGGGGATTCAGAATTTCAGTAAGGGAAAGTAAATTGCAACAATTAATAAAGCAGAAGATGACTTGGAAGTAACTAAAATTCAAACAGAAGATGAAATTAAAGTGCAGCAGGGTTCCCAGAAGAACCAAAAAGGAAAATAGGATCTCAGGTCTCAAAAGACTAGAAAGCAAAGTCTAGATCTCAATTGCCTTCCCAGATCCAAGTTCACAAAGCAATTAACAAGAAATAGAAGAAGACGCAGTAAAGGAAATTGAAATTAAACTCAATTATGCAGAAGAGGAATTAAAGAGATTTTGAATGGAGATTGAGACAGAATTTCCTCAATTCTTCACACCCAAAACTCAAACAAGAAAAATAAAAATGCCCACACAAGAACGAGGAAGAAGAGAGATCAATTCTCCTCCCCAATTCTCTGAAATCTCAGTAAAGTCCCTAAGAGAAAGTTCAAAAGCTCAAAATAAAAGTAAAGGTTCAAAGGAAAATTCAAAGTTCAAAAGTAAAGTGAAAAGGTCCTAATTACATCAAACTATCTTCTATTTATACACTTTCTATTCTTGGATCTTGGGATTTGGATGGGCTTTTGATTTGGTGAAGAAATGAATTTTATTGGATTTTTAATCCAATTTTAGCCCATGAAGAATTAGCTTCCAGGAGGCTGCCCTGCCCTTGTGGAGGGCAGGGCAGAAAATTGATGCGTGCAGCCTTGGTGCGAGCGTGGTGCGTTGGTGTGTGCTGCAGGATGCTGCCCTGCCCTCGCGGAGGGCAGGGCAGAAATTTCTGGTGCGCCATTTTGGTGCCTGTGCGGGCTGCTGGTGCTGCCGGATGATGCTTTGGTGCGCCAGGTTGGTGCGCTGGCCGTGCCACAATAAATTGCTGCCCTACCCTCGCGGAGGGCAGGGCAGTGTTTCCAAACTGAAGTCCCGCGTTCGAGACATGGCCGAAACACACGCTACTCCTTTTCCTTGGCTTTCTTGGCACCATAATGAAGCTTAGTTCCTTGCTTCCTCATTGTCCCGTGTTCAACTCTTGTGGCAAGCATTGGTAGGCTTTTTCCTTTGATTTATTTTCCATGAAGGCCCGATACTGCCCTTGTGGAGGGCAGGGCAAAGTTTTGCTCTTCTTTGATCCAAGGCACAATATTGTGCTCTGCCCTTGTCATGGGCAGGGCAGAGTTGCCTTTCAAGCTTTGTTCCCTTATGTTGCCCTCCTAGAGGGCAGTGTGCCCTTGTGGAGGGCAATGCTTGCTCTCTCCTTTATGCGCCACGCCTTTTTCTCCTTGAGCCACGTTTCCTTAAGCCACGCTTTCTCTTTTCTTCTTTTCTTCACCTACAATCAACCAAAACAACCACTCAAAGTATCACTAAATTCACAAGGCTTATAAATCAATTAAAAATCAATTTAATTCAGCTTAAACCTTATGAGTTGACATTAATTTTATGGTGGTTGTTTGATTTAAAGAAGTTATGCATTTTCATTCCAAATCACTTACTTAGGATGCAAGAAAGTGCATAAAGATTAATAAAACAAGTGAAATTAGCTTGAAAAATGGGTATATGATGACTTGTCATCACAACACCAAACTTAAATCTTGCTTGTCCCCAAGCAAGCATCAAAATTAAGAGCAATTGAAATGAATAAGAAAAGAACACATATCCTTATTAGGCATATAGCAAAACTTGATTTATGGAGTCTTTATGCAGACAATGATAACTCAATTATTGTTGTTGTTACATAATATACATCTTTCCTCAAAGGCTTGCTAAACTTGCTGTTATAAGACTTACTTTTTAATTACTCCCTTGCTAACTTTTCTTTTCTTATAATGCTTAACAAGCTTATTATTCTTTTGGAGGTTTGGTGTCTAATGTTGCAGTAATAGCCTTTGGCTTTATTTTTTTTTCTTTTCTTTTACTCAACATCTTTCCACCACAGACACATGGCTCACTATTTCTTCCTAGGATCATTGATGCCCAGCATCTCTTTGGATAACTAAATGTTCTGTATCTAAGTTGCTCTTTATTGTGGACTTTCAATTGGCCATCCCAAATCAGTTGATCTAAGTGATCGGGTTTTAAAATACCCCTTAGAATTTACTTATCCAAGCATATCTTAGTACAAGAACACCACAGGCATATGTCCTAGGGTCCAAGCTATTGGTGTCCAACCTTTATTCTTTGTTTTTCTTACCACATTGGCTTTTTCTTCTTCATTTTCTTTCTATTTTTGTTCCCAAGGGCTTTTTTTTCTTTATTGATAAGAATCTTTATAACAGCAAGCTAACTCACACTTAAATGAAAATGATATTATGCAGCAATTATTTCATGAGTTATGCATTTAATCAAACACATATACCACCATTAACTTCCATTCTTACTTATGCAACATTGGATATTTCACTTTTCAATTCAAACAATTCTCTTTTATTCAAGCATGTGGGAAACAAAACAAAATTTAGCTAAGTGATGGATAACAAGCATTATGCAGATTTAGCATTCTTAACAAACAATTTCACTTGCAACTAGATAAACACTTTAGCAAGACATACAATGGTATCCAGATTCAAAACAATTCACAGCAGCAAGGATTAAGTTTAGATACAACCTTTGAAGTTGCAGCCTTTTGATTCTTCCTTCTGTTGTGTTTTCTTTGAGTTAAAATGCACAATATCTTCAACTGTTGACTGCCCTGCATAATTCTCAAAGTTGCTTGCTTCTCAAGCCCTTAATTACTTGGTTAGTATGCATAGTGTGGCTCCTGGATTTATTTTGGTGTGGGAACCCAAACTTAATTGTTTGCCACTGCCTCTTATGCAACAATTTAACCATATGTGAAACCTTGTGTCCTTGCTAAAGGTTAATGAAATTAAAGATAGAAAGCAATTAAACAGTTAAATAATGTGTTTGGTTGCTTGGAGCTAGCATCATGCAAGAAGTGAGAATGTGTTTTTAAGTAATATTTTTGGTGGAACACCAAACTTAGAATCTTTCATTCTCCCTTAAATTGTTTTGGTGTGTAACACCAAACTTAGCTCCTTGCAATCCATACCAATTATTCAACATTTTTATTGAAAAAGCTATGAAAGAAAACTACCTCAGGTTGGGTTGCCTCCCAACAAGCGCTCTTTTATTGTCACTAGCTTGACATTCCTCCATTCTGCTGATCATGAAGATTGAAACACAGTGCCTTAGCTTGTCTTTCTTCACGGTGAACTTCCTTCCGGTTTCCTCTTTGATGACCTCTATGAATTCCTATGGAAGGGTCTTGGTCACAATGTAGTGATCAGACAGCTGTGGGGACACCTTCATGGTTTGACTGTTTATCATTACTCTATCCCCTAGTGAAAATTTTCCAGTGGGGATTTTCTGCTTTTCTTTAATTCTATCCTCTGTCTCTCCTTGTAAGAATTCCTTGTTGTGTTTTTCTTGGCTGGTATTTTCTTCGTCCAAGGTTTTCTTACTTTCCTCTATGATCTTTTTCCATCCTTCCTTCCTTGCAGCATCTTCATTGTTAGTCAGTTTGTCTTCAGTGGCTCTGGGGAAGATATTTACCCTCTTCTCACCCATTTCTGCGAAATGCTTCACCAGTTGAGCTAATTGCCCCTCAATTCCTCTGATTGAAATCTCTTGGTTCTTTGTTATCTCCTCTTGGTGTTTCAGCATTCTCTCCATTAAGATTTCCAAGTTAGTGATTCTCTGAGAGTCTTGTGAGATTGGTTGGTTGTGGGATGTTAAAGTTTGGAGGGGTGGGTGTTGTGGTGGTATGTAGTGGTTGTTGTTACTATAATGGTGCTTTTGTTAGTTTGTGAAACTGGGGTTGTTATAATTGAAGTCCCTTGGTTTGTGATTTTGGTACTCGTTCCTTCTCCAGTTGGGATGAGTCTGGGAGTGTCTGTGTTGTGAGTATTGGCTTTGAGTGGTATTAGTGGATGAGTGATGTTGATTGTTTGTGGTCATGGAGTTGCCCTGGTTGAAACTTCCTTGTTCTTGATGTTGAGACTCCCTCATTCTCCGATAAGAATGGGGTCTCCATGGTGGAAATTGGGCACTCACTGCAATAGTTTGTAGGCAATCAACTTTTCTATCTCTCAGCTCTATGTTTTGCTGTGTTTGATGGTGCATTGGTTTGTCTAGGTCCCTGAACGCATTCACCCCTTCAATATTCATCACTTCTTTTTCTGAGATTTCATTCTGTGGTTTCTCAAATGAATGTTGGTTGTTAACTCCTTTGTCATTGAAATTTGCAATTCCTTGGGCAGTTGTTGTTGCTTTGAGTAGGCCATCTGAGAAGTAGTCCACTGCTTTTCTTGTTTCTGGGGTTAATCCTTCATAGAAAGCTCGGAAGCCCACTTTATCAGTTGCTTTCTTGTATCTTTCCCATGCCTTGAAGAGTGGTTCTTCTTCTCCTTGTGTGAATAAATATTCCCCTTCTTCCAGCTTGATGACTTGTTGGGATGAGGAGAATTTGGCCAGAAATTTGGTGACCAAATCGTCCCAACTAGTGATATTTCCTTGAGGAAAAGTTTCAAGCCATTGTGCAGCTTCACCCCTTAGTGAGAAAGGGAATAACAAGATCTTATAAGTGTCAAGATCTAGACCATCAGTTTTGATAGCACTACAAGTCTTCAGAAAAGTGGATATGTGCTGTTGAGGATCCTCCAATGGATTTCCGTCATAAGAACAATTGTTCTTGATTAGTGTAATGAGTGGTGGCTTCATGTCATGTTATTCTTCACCTGTAGAGACTTCTTTTCTAATGATAGTCTTTCCTCTGATTTCGTTCCTGTGGAATGCGAACAATTAGGAAGAATAAACAAGAGCACTCTTGAGAATTGAGTGCAGTTAGTTGAGACAAACTCTCAAACAGTTAGTGTGTTGATAGAGGTAATTTCTCAAACAGTTAGCGTGTTAGTTCAAAATTAAAAGAAAAGTGCTTGATCTAGATCTCCACTTCACTTAATCATTGTCAATCTATTTCAATCCCCGGCAACGGTGCCAAAAACTTGATGTGTGGAAAACGATCCAACACAAAACTCGCCGGCAAGTGTACCGGGTCGCATCAAGTAATAAAAACTCACGGGAGTAAGGTCGATCCCACAGGGATTGAAGGATTGAGCAATTTTAGTTTAGTGGTTGATTTAGTCAAGCGAATCAAGTATTGGTTGAGTGGTTTATCTTTAACAGAAGCTAAATTGCTTGGAATGTAAAGGGAGAGGGGAGAATTGCAGTAAATTAAAGAACAGGAAAGTAAATTTGCTGAAGCTTAAAGAACAAGAAATTAAATAACTGAAACTTAAAGTGCAAGAAATGTAAATGGCAGTAACTTAAAATGCAAGAAATGTAAATTGCTTGAATGGAAAAGGGGAGTTGAGGATTGGGGATTCAGAATTTCAGTAAGGGAAAGTAAATTGCAACAATTAATAAAGCAGAAGATGACTTGGAAGTAACTAAAATTCAAACAGAAGATGAAATTAAAGTGCAGCAGGGTTCCCAGAAGAACCAAAAAGGAAAATAGGATCTCAGGTCTCAAGAGACTAGAAAGCAAAGTCTAGATCTCAATTGCCTTCCCAGATCCAAGTTCACAAAGCAATTAACAAGAAATAGAAGAAGAAGCAGTAAAGGAAATTGAAATTAAACTCAATTATGCAGAAGAGGAATTAAAGAGATTTTGAATGGAGATTGAGACAGAATTTCCTCAATTCTTCACACCCAAAACTCAAACAAGAAAAATAAAAATGCCCACACAAGAACGAGGAAGAAGAGAGATCAATTCTCCTCCCCAATTCTCTGAAATCTCAGTGAAGTCCCTAAGAGAAAGTTCAAAAGCTCAAAATAAAAGTAAAGGTTCAAAGGAAAATTCAAAGTTCAAAAGTAAAGTGAAAAGGTCCTAATTACATCAAACTATCTTCTATTTATACACTTTCTATTCTTGGATCTTGGGATTTGGATGGGCTTTCGATTTGGTGAAGAAATGAATTTTATTGGATTTTTAATCCAATTTTAGCCCATGAAGAATTAGCTTCCAGGAGGCTGCCCTGCCCTTGTGGAGGGCAGGGCAGAAAATTGATGCGTGCAGCCTTGGTGCGAGCGTGGTGCATTGGTGTGTGCTGCAGGATGCTGCCCTGCCCTCGCAAGGCAGAAATTTCTGGTGCGCCATTTTGGTGCCTGTGCGCGCTGTTGGTGCTGCCGGATGATGCTTTGATGCGCCAGGTTGGTGCGCTGGCCGTGCCACAATAAAATGCTGCCCTGCCCAGGGCAGTGTTTCCAAACTGAAGTCCCGCGTTCGAGACATGGCCGAAACACACGCTACTCCTTTTCCTTGGCTTTCTTGGCACCATAATGAAGCTTAGTTCCTTGCTTCCTCATTGTCCCGTGTTCAACTCTTGTGGCAAGCATTGGTAGACTTTTTCCTTTGATTTATTTTCCATGAAGGCCCGATACTGCCCTTGTGGAGGGCAGGGCAAAGTTTTGCTCTTCTTTGATCCAAGGCACAATATTGTGCTCTGCCCTTGTGATGGGCAGGGCAGAGTTGCCTTTCAAGCTTTGTTCCCTTATGTTGCCCTCCTAGAGGGCAGTGTGCCCTTGTGGAGGGCAATGCTTGCTCTCTCCTTTATGCGCCACGCCTTTTTCTCCTTGAGCCACGCTTCCTTAAGCCACGCTTTCTCTTTTCTTCTTTTCTTCACCTACAATCAACCAAAACAACCACTCAAAGTATCACTAAATTCACAAGGCTTATAAATCAATTAAAAATCAATTAAATTCAACTTAAACCTTATGAGTTAACATTAATTTCATGGTGGTTGTTTGATTTAAAGAAGTTATGCATTTTCATTCCAAATCACTTACTTAGGATGCAAGAAAGTGCATAAAGATTAATAAAACAAGTGAAATTAGCTTGAAAAATGGGTATATGATGACTTGTCATCAGAAGGATTGGATGAAGACAGTAGGAAAGCAGAGAGACGAAAGGGACAGAGCATCTCCATACGCTTATCTGAAATTCTCACCAATGAATTACATAAGTATCTCTATCTTTATTTTATGTTTTATTCATCTTTTAATCATTAATCCTCCATTACCATTTGAATCTGCCTGACTGAGATTTACAAGATGACCATAGCTTGCTTCATACCAACAATCTCCGTGGGATCGACCCTTACTCGCGTAAGGTTTATTACTTGGACGACCCAGTGCATTTGCTGGTTAGTTGTGCGAAGTTGTGATAAAGAGTTGAGATTGTAATTGAGCGTACCATGTTGATGGCGCCATTGATGATCACAATTTCGTGCACCAAGTTTTTGGCGCCGTTGCCGGGGATTGTTTGAGTTTGGACAACTGACGGTTCATCTTGTTGCTTAGATTAGGTATTTTTCAGAATTTTTAAGAATGAATTCTAGAGTTTCAAGGTGATGTTCTTATCATCACCAAAGCTGATTGATTCTCATCAATTTAGCTCTTGAATGTAATATCCTACTGAAGCTTGGCTAGCCATGTCTAATTTCTTTAGACTAAAGCTTTAGACTAACATTGCATGATTCCTGGAATTCTTATTAAAAATTTTGAATCTCTTTATTTTCTTTTCCATATAATTTTCGAAAAAACGAAAAAAAAATTTACAAAATTCATAAAAACCAAAAATATTTCTTGTTTGAGTCTACTGTCTCATTTTAAGTTTGGTGTCAATTGCATGTTTCTGTTCTTCTTGCATTTTTCGAAATCATTCATGTGTCTTCATTGATCTTCAAGTTGTTCTTGATGATTTACTTGCTCTGATCTTTAAATTCTCTTGTTTTGTGTGTTTTGTGTTTCTCATATGCATTCTCAATTTGTTAGTGTTAGTAGTATACAAACTTCAAAGTTTGGTGTCTTGAATGCATTGTTTATTTGATTTTAGTTGCATTTTGATTATTCCTCATCATTAAAAATCCAAAAAAAATTTTAATTTGTGTCTTTTCAAGTCAATAATACAGAGAATTGAAGATTCAGAACATACAGCAGAGGAATTGCACAGAAAAAGCTGGGCGTTCAAAATGCCCAGTGAGGAAGGAAAACTGGCATTTAAACGCCAGCCAGGGTGCCTGGCTGGGCGTTTAACGCCCAAAAGGGTAGCATTTTGGGCGTTAAACGCCAGAATGGATACCATTCTGGGCGTTTAACGCCAGGATGGCACAAGAGGGAAGATTTTGTTTTTAATGCAAATTTTTTTTCAAGTTTTCAAAATTTTTCAAAATCAAATCTTTTTCAAATCATATCTTTTTAATCACATCTTTTTCAAAATAGTTTTCAATCATATCTCTTTGATTTCCAATTTCAAAATCTTTTTCAAAATCACTTTATTTCTTTCTCAATCTTAGTTTTCAAAAATCAATTACCATTTTTTCAAAATTTCTTTTAATTAATTCACTTTGATTTTTGAAAATTTCTTCCCCTCTTCTCACATCCTTCTATTTATGGACTAACACTCCTCCTCAATGCACAATTCGAACTCTATCTTTCTAAGTTCAAATTCTTCTACCTCTTCCTTCTATTTTTGTTTTCCTCTGACACCTCAAGGAATCTCTATACTGTGACATAGAGGATTCCATATTTTCTTGTTCTCTTCTCTTTCATATGAGCAGGAGCAAAGACAAAAGCATTCTTGTTGAGGCTGACCCTGAACCTGAAAGGACCTTGAAGCGAAAGCGAAGAGAAGCTAAAGCACTACTCTCTGTAGAGGACCTAACAGAAATCTTCAAACAAGAAGAGGACATGGCAGCCGAAAACAACAATAATCCCAACAATGCAAGGAAGGTGCTGGGTGACTTTACTGCACCTACTCCCGACTTCTATGGGAGAAGCATCTCTATCCCTGCCATTGGAGCAAACAACTCTGAGCATAAGCATCAATTAGTTTCACTAATGCAACAGAATTGCAAGTTCCATGGACTTCCATTGGAAGATCCTCATCAGTTTTTAGCTGAATTCTTGCAAATCTGTGACACTGCCAAGACTAATAGGGTTGACCCTGAGGTCTACAGACTTATGCTATTCCCTTTTGCTATAAGAGACAGAGCTAGGATATGGTTGGACTCATAACCTAAAGAAAGCCTGAACTCTTGAGAAAAGCTAGTCAATGCCTTCTTGACAAAGTTCTTTCCACCTCAAAAATTGAGTAAGCTTAGAGTGGAAGTCCAAACCTTCAAACAGAAGGAAGGTGAATCCCTCTATGAAGCTTGGGAAAGATACAAACAATTGATCAGAAAGTGTCCTTCTGACATGCTTTCTGAATGGAGCATCATAGGTATCTTCTATGATGGTCTGTCTGAACTGTCCAAGATGTCATTGGACAGCTCTGCTGAAGGATCTCTTCATCTGAAGAAGACGCCTACAGAAGCTCAAGAACTCATTGAAATAGTTGCAAATAACCAATTCATGTACACTTCTGGAAGGAATCCTATGAACAATGGGACGAATCAGAAGAAAAGAGTTCTTGAGATTGATACTTTGAATGACATACTGGCTCAGAACAAAATATTGACTCAGCAAGTCAATATGATTTCTCAAAGTCTGTCCGGAATGCAAGCTGCACCAGGCAATACTAAGGACGCTTCATCTGAAGAAGAAGCTTATGATCCTGAGAACCCTTCAATGGAAGAGGTGAATTACATGGGAGAACCCTATGGAAACACCTATAATCCTTCATGGAAAAATCATCCAAATCTCTCATGGATGGATCAACAGAGACCTCAACAAGGTTTTAACAACAATAATGATGGAAGAAACAGGTTTAGCAATGGCAAGCCTTTTCCATCATCTTCTCAGCAACAGACAAAGAATTCTAAGCAGAGCCACTCTGACTTAGCAACCATGGTCTCTGATCTAATCAAAACCACTCAAAGTTTCATTGAAATAAGGTCCTCCATTAGAAACTTGGAGGCACAAGTGGGTCAGCTGAGTAAGAAAGTTACTGAACTCCCTCCTAGTACTCTTCCAAGCAATACAGAAGAGAATCCAAAAGGAGAGTGTAAGGCCATAAACATGGCCGAATTTGGAGAGGAGGAAGAGGCAGTAAGCGCCACTGAGGAAGACCTCAATGGACGTCCACTGACCTCCAAGGAGTTCCCTAATGAGGAACCATAGGAATCTGAGGCTCACACTGAGACCATAGAGATTTCATTGGATTTACTTCTGCCATTCATGAACTCTGATGAGTATTCTTCCTCTGAAGAGGATGAAGATGTCACTGAAGAGCAAGTTGCTAAATACCTTGGAGCAATCATGAAGCCAAATGACAAGTTATTTGGTAATGAGACTTGGGAGGATGAACCCTTTTTGCTCACCAAAGAACTAGATGACTTGACTAGGCAGAGATTACCTCAAAAGAGACAGGACCCTGGGAAGTTCTCAATACCTTGTACAGTAGGCACCATGACCTTCAAGAAGGCTCTGTGTGACCTAGGGTCAAGCATAAACCTCATGCCTCTCTCTGAAATGGAGAAGCTAGGGATTTTTGAGGTGCAACCTGCAAAAATCTCAATAGAGGTGGCAGACAATTCAAGAAAACAAGCTTATGGACTTGTAGAGGATGTTCTGGTAAAAGTTGAAGATCATTACATCCCTACTGATTTCATAGTCCTAGAGACTGGAAAGTGGATGGATGAATCCATCATCCTTGGCAGACCCTTCCTAGCCACAGCAAAGGCTGTGATTGATGTTGATAGAGGAGAATTGATCATTCAAGTGAATAAAGAATCCTTTGTGTTTAAGGCTCAAGGATATCCCTCTGTAACCATGGAGAGGAAGCATGAAGAGCTTCTCTCAAAACAGAGTCAAACAGAGCCCCTACAGCCAAACTCTAAGTTTGGTGTTGGGAGGCCACAACCAAACTCTAAGTTTGGTGTTGGACCCCCATATTCAAACTCTACGTTTGGTGTTGGAAGGTTCCAAGATTGCTCTGAACATCTGTGAGGCTCCATGAGAGCCCACTGTCAAGCTACTGACATTAAAGAAGCGCTTGTTGGGAGGCAACCCAATGTTATATTTATCTATTTTCCTTTGTTATTTTATGTCTTTTATAGGTTGATGATCATGGGAAGTCACAAAATCAATTAAAAAAAGCAAAAACAGAATGAAAAACAGAAAGAAAAACAGCACACCCTGAAGGAAAACTTGCTGGCATTTAAATGCCAGTAAGGGCAGCAAATGGGCGTTTAACGCCCAGTCTGGCACCATTCTGGGCGTTTAACGCCAGAAAGGGGCACCAGACTGGCGTTAAATGCCAGGAAGGGGCAAGAAGCAGGCGTTAAATTCCAGAAATGGGCACCAGCCCGGCGTTTAACGCCAGAATTGGCAGAAGGAGCATTTTTGCTCGCCACTTGGTGCAGGGATGAATTTTCCTTGACACCTCAGGATCTGTGGACCCCACAGGATCCCCACCTACCCCACCACTCTCTCTCTTCTTCACTCATTCACCAATCACCTCAACACCTCTTCCCCAAAAACCCCTCACCTATCAAATCCAACTATTCTCTTCACCACTCACATCCATCCTTCATAAAACCCCACCTACCTTACCATTCAAATTCAAACCACTTTCCCTCCCAAACCCACCCATTATGGCCAAACCATACACCTCCTCTCCACTCCTATATAAACCCATCTTCACTCCTTCATTTTCACACAACCTAAACACTACTTCTCCCCCTTGGCCGAACCACAAAGCCACCTCCATCTCCTCTATTTCTTCTTCTTCTACTCTCTTCTTTCTTCTTTTGCTCGAGGACGAGCAAACCTTTTAAGTTTGGTGTGGTAAAAGCATTACTTTTTGTTTTTTCATAACCATTTATGGCATCTAAGGCCGGAGAAACCTCTAGAAAGAGGAAAGGGAAAGCAAAAGCTTCCACCTCCGAGTCATGAGAGATGGAGAGATTCATCTCAAGGGTGCATCAAGACCACTTCTATGAAGTTGTGGCCATGAAGAAGGTGATCCCCGAGGTCCCTTTCAAACTCAAAAAGAGTGAATATCCGGAGATCCGACATGAGATCCGAAGAAGAGGTTGGGAAGTTCTTACCAACCCCATTCAACAAGTCAGAATCCTAATGGTTCAAGAGTTCTATGCCAATGCATGGATCACCAAAAACCATGATCAAAGTGTGAACCCGGACCCAAAGAATTGGCTTACAATGATTCAGGGAAAATGCTTAGATTTTAGTCTGGAAAATGTAAGGTTGGCATTCAACTTGCCCATGATGCAAGGAGATGAACACCCCTACACTAGAAGGGTCAACTTTGATCAAAGGTTGGACCAAGTCCTCATAGACATTTGTGAAGAGGGCGCTCAATGGAAGAGAGATTCAAGAGGGAATCCGGTTCAACTGAGAAGGCATGACCTCAAGCCCGTGGCTAGAGGATGGTTGGAGTTTATCCAACACTCAATCATTCCCACTAGCAACCGGTCCGAAGTTACTATAGACCGGGCTGTCATGATTCATAGCATCATGATTGGAGAGGAAGTAGAAGTTCATGAGGTTATATCCCAAGAACTTTATAAGGTGGCAGACAAGTCCTCTACCTTGGCAAGGTTAGCCTTCCCTTATCTTATTTGTCACCTCTGTTATTCAGTCGAAATTGACATAGAGGGAGACATCCTCATTGATGAGGACAAGCCCATCACTAAGAAAAGGATGGAGCAAACAAGAGATCTCACTCATCATGAAATCCCTGAGATGCCTCAAGGGATGCACTTTCCTCCACAAAACTATTAGGAGCAAATCAACACCTCCCCAGGAGAATTGAGTTCCAACATGGGACAACTAAGGGTGGAGCACCAAGAACATTCCATTCTCCTCCATGAAATTAGAGAAGATCAAAGAATCATGAGAGAGGAGCAACAAAGGCAAGGAAGAGACATTGAGGAGCTCAAGCACTCCATAAGATCTTCAAGAGGAAGAACAAGCCGCCATCACTAAGGTGGACCCGTTCTTTAATTTCCTTGTTCTTTATTTTCTTGTTTTTAGAATTTTTATGCTTATGTTTATCTATGTTTGTGTTTTATTACATGATCATTAGTGTCTTAGAGTCTATGCCTTAAAGTTATAAATGTCCTATGAATCCATCACCTTTCTTAAATGAAAAATGTTCTTAATTGAAAAAGAGAAGAATTGCATGAATTTTGAATTTTATAACAGATTAATTATTTTGATGTGGTGGCAATACTTTTGGTTTCTGAATGTATGCTTGAATAGTGCATATATCTTTTGACTTTGTTGTTCATGAATGTTGGCTCTTGAAAGAATGATGAAAAAGGAGACATGTTACTGAGGATCTGAAAAATCATAAAAATGATTCTTGAAGTAAGAAAAAGCAGTGAATTCAAAAAAAAATAATATAATAATAATAAAGTCATGATCCAAGGCAAAAAGAGTGTGCTTAAGAACCCTGGACACCTCTAATTGGGGACTCTAGCAAAGCTAAGTCACAATCTGAAAAGGTTCACCCAGTTATGTGTCTGTGGCATGTATGTATCCGGTGGTAATACTAGAAGACAGAGTGCTTTGGGCCACGGCCAAGACTCATAAAGTAGCTATGCTCAAGAATCATCATACTTAACTAGGAGAATCAATAACACTATCTGGATTCTGAGTTCCTATAGAAGCCCATCATTCTGAATTTCAAAGGATAGAGTGAGATGCCAAAACTGTTCAAAGGCAAAAAGCTAAAAGCCCCGCTCATCTAATTAATACTGATCTTCATAGATGTTTTTGGAATTCATTGCATATTCTCTTTTTTTTATCTTATTTGATTTTCAGTTGCTTGGGGACAAGCAACAATTTAAGTTTGGTGTTGTGATGAGCGGATAATTTATACGCTTTTTGGCATTGTTTTTAGTATGTTTTAGTTTGTTTTTTTTATATTTTTATTAGTTTTTATTTAAAATTCACTTTTCTGGAATTTACTATGAGTTTGTGTGTTTTTCTGTGATTTTAGGTATTTTCTGGCTGAAATTGAGGGACCTGAGCAAAAATCTGATTCAGAGGCTAAAAAGGACTGCAGATGCTGTTGGATTCTGACCTCCCTACACTTGAAGTGGATTCTCTAGAGCTATAGAAGCCCAATTGGCGCGCTCTTAATTGCGTTGGAAAGTAGACATTCTGGGCTTTCCAGCAATGTATTATATTTTATACTTTTCCTGAGATTTGATGGCCCAAACAGGCGTTCCAATTCAGCTCAAGAATTCTGGCGTAAAATGCCAGAAATGGCACAAGAATGGGAGTTAAAAGCCCAAACTGGCACAAAAGCTGGCGTTTAACTCCAAGAAAAGTCTCTACACGAAAATGCTTCAATGCTCAGCCCAAGCACACACCAAGTGGGCCCAGAAGTGGATTTTTACGTCATTTACTCATCCTTGTAAACCCTAGGCTACTAGTTCTCTACAAATAGGACCTTTTACTATTGTATTTTCATCTTTTGATCACTTTAGATCATCATTGGACGTCTAGTTCTTAGATTATGGGAGCTGGCCATTCGGCCATGCCTAGACCTTGTTCTTATGTATTTTCAACGGTGGAGTTTCTACACACCATAGATTAAGGTGTGGAGCTCTGCTGTACCTCGAGTATTAATGCAATTACTATTGTTCTTCTATTCAATTTAGCTTATTCTTGTTCTAAGATATCACTTGTTCCTCAACTTGATGAATGTGATGATCCGTGACACTCATCATCATTTTCACCTATGAACGTGTGCCTGGCAACTACCTCTGTTCTACCTTAGATTGAGTGGATATCTCTTGGATTCCTTAATCAGAAACTTCGTGGTATAAGCTAGAATTGATGGCGGCATTCTTGAGAATCCAGAAGGTCTAAACCTTGTCTGTGGTATTCTGAGTAGGATTCAAGGATTGAATGACTGTGACGAGCTTCAAACTCGCGATTGTGGGGCGTTAGTGACAGAGTCAAAAGAATCACTGGATTCTATTCCGACATGATCGAGAACCGACAACTGAATAGCCGTGCTGTGACAGAGCGCGTTGAACATTTTCACTGAGAGGACGGGACTGTAGCCATTGACAACGGTAATGCCCAACATACAGCTTGCCATGGAAAGGAGTAAGAAGGATTGGATGAAGACAGTAGGAAAGCAGAGAGACGAAAGGGACAGAGCATCTCCATACGCTTATCTGAAATTCTCACCAATGAATTACATAAGTATCTCTATCTTTATTTTATGTTTTATTCATCTTTTAATCATTAATCCTCCATTACCATTTGAATCCGCCTGACTGAGATTTATAAGATGACCATAGCTTGCTTCATACCAACAATCTCCGTGGGATCGACCCTTACTCACGTAAGGTTTATTACTTGGACGACCCAGTACACTTGCTGGTTAGTTGTGCGAAGTTATGATAAAGAATTGAGATTGCAATTGAGCGTACCATGTTGATGGCACCATTGATGATCACAATTTCGTGCACCACTACACGACCCGGGCTGATTGATGATAAGTCGACCGACCAGTTCAGATCAGGACTACCCGGCCTCTTTATGAAAGAGGTCGGCCAAACTGCTGCAGAGGCCCAAAAAAGCCCAAACAGAGGAACACGACCCAAATCTAAAGGGCAGCCCAAAGCCTAGAAGGATGAGGGCGGTTTCCTTAAAGATAACATGGCTTCACTCAAAGATAAAGATAAGATAACTATCTTATCTCAAGGGAAGGTCACTCCACACCATTATAAATACACTGGAGCACCCAGGTATAACTCATACTCTGATCCTACAAAAAACCTACTTAATACCCTTGCTTACGTAAGCATCGAAGTCCCTTACAGGTACCACCACCCTCCGGTGACGAAGGATCAGCACCACCATCAAGTCCAGCAAGTCAGACACGGCGGCTCCGGCCACCATCATCAAGTCAGACACATCAACTCCGACCAGTCCAGAAGATCTCGTCCGAGATCCACCTACAGTTTTAGGTAACCCTCAGAACAGGGGAAAATATTGATTCAGGAATTTGTTTGATAACTGTTTCGATGTTCTTATGCTGACTTTGGGTTGGTTGTTTAACCACCTCTTAGCTTGGTCTTTTACAGCAAATGGAAACAGCAATAATCTGTAGACATCCTGATCCACTTCCTTATCACGTACTGTGTCAGCAATTTGTAAGAACTGTACCAGAAACTCAGTAGGTTCTTCTTGTGGAAGACCGGAATAGTGGCAATTTTGCTACACCATGATAATGAGTTGAGGATTTAACTCAAAACTACTGGCTCTGATGGAGGGTATAAAGATACTACTCCCATATGAAGCATTAGTGGGGTTAGCATATGACCCCAGAATCCTTTTGGACTATTCATTTCCACTTATGTCCATGATAGAGAAAGGGAAATGATGTGAATTGTAAGTAAACAATTTTCTCTCTCTTCTTTTTTTTTTGAAAACCAAAATTAGAAGAAAAAAATAAAATAAAATAAAATATATGAAAAATTGAATATAAGTTTCGAAACTTAAGAAGAGAAAAAGAGATAAAAGAAATTAGAAAACTAAATTAATTAATTAATTAAAAAGATTTGAAAATTTTTTTGTGTGGATTTTCGAAAAAAGAGGAGAGAAAGTGGTTAGGAAGTTTTGAAAAAGATATGTCCTAAAATTAAAGATACTTGAAAATTAATACTTGTAAGAAAATGAATAAATGAAAAGATTTGAAAAAGATATGATTTAAAATTTTAAAGATTGAAACTTTCTTAATAAGAAAATACCAAACTTCAAATTTTTTCAATCAAACTAATAAAATGGGGTAAGTAATTCAAAATTTAAAAAGAAAAAGGATTTTGAAAAATTTTATAAAATATTTTTGAAAAAAATAAAAAGAAATTTAAAAAAGAATTTATTTTGAAAAATATTTAAAAAGATAAATTTTAAAAATTGAAATCTTGACTTGACTAACAAGAAACTACCAAATTTTTAAAAATTTTGACTAAGTCAACAAGATGAACCGTCAGTTGTCCAAACTAAAACAATCCCCGGCAACGGCGCCAAAAACTTGGTACACGAAATTGTGATCACACTTTTCACAACTCCACACAACTAACCAGCAAGTGCACTGGGTCGTCCAAGTAATACCTTACGTGAGTAAGGGTCGATCCCACGGAGATTGCCGGCATGAAGTAAGCTATGGTTATCTTGTAACTCTTAGTCAGGAGATTAATGATAAAAAGGATTTTGTTGCAAAAAGTAAAAGAGCATAAAATGAATGATACTTGTTATTAAGTAATGGAGAACATGTTGAGGTTTCAGAGATGCTCTCTCTTCTGAATCTCTGCTTTCCTACTGTCTTCCTCTCTCAATCGCGCAAGGCTCCTTCTATGGCAGGCTATATGTTGGTGGATCACCGTTGTCAATGGCTACCATCCGTCCTCTCAGTAAAAATGGTCCAGGTACAGTTTCTGTACGGCTAATCATCTGTCGGTTCTCACTTGTGTTGGAATAGGATCTCTTTATCCTTTTGCACACTGTCACTGCGCCCAACATTCGTGAGTTTGAAGCCCGTCACAGTCATCCCTTCCCAGACCCTACTCGGAATACCACAGACAAGGTTTAGACTTTCTGAAACTCAAGAATGCTGCCAATTGGTTCTAGCCTCTACCACGAAGGTTTTAATCTCACGAATTTGAATACACTGTTGTCAGGAGAGGCAAGTCAAATTCGTGGATCAAAAACCCAAGAGATACGCACTCAAGCTGTTGCCTAATGACTACGTTGAGCTCAAATAGAATAGAAGTGATTGTCAAGCACGCGTTCATAAGTTTGAGAATGATGATGATTGTCACGGATCATCACCTTCATCATATTGAAGTACGAGTGAGTATCATAGAGCGAAAGCAAGCGTGATTGAATAGAAAACGGTAGTAATTGCGTCAATTCATTGAAACACAGCAGAGCTCCTCGCCCCCACTTATGGGGTTTAGAGACTCATACCGTAGAAGATACAATATGAAATGTAAAAAATGTCATAAGTCCCCAAATGAATCTCTAAAAGCAATTTTTATACTAAACTAGTAACCTAGGTTTATAGAAAATGAGTAACTAAGTGCAGATAGTACAAAAATCCACTTTTGGGGTCCACTTGGTGAGTGTTTGGGCTGAGCTTTGAAGCTTTCATGTGCATAGGCCATTCTTGGAGTTAAACGCCAGCTGTGATGCCAGTTTGGGCATTTAACTCCAGTTTTGGTGCCAGTTCTGGCGTTTTATGCCAGAAAAGGGTTTCTGGCTGGCGTTTAATGCCAGTTTGGGTCATAAAATCTCGGTTAAAGTATGGACTATTGTTGGAAAGCCCAAGATGTCTACTTTCCAACGTAATTGAGAGCGCGCCAATTGGGCTTCTATAGCTCTAGAAAATCCATTCGAGTGCAGGAGGGTCAGAATCCAACAGCATCTGCAGTCCTTTCTCAGCCTCTGAATCATATTTTTGCTCAGGTCCCTCAATTTCAGTCAGAAAATACCTAAAATTACAGAAAAATTCACAAACCCATAGTGAAGTCCAAAAATGTGATTTTTGAATAAAAATTAATAAAAACATAACAAAAAGTGAATAAAACATGCTAAAAACTTTATGAAAACACTACCAAAAAGCTTATAAAATATCCACTCATCAAGACGCCAGGCCATGATCTACAAAATTGCCCGACCTAGAAGGGTAAGCTCTCATATGTATATAGTCTTGTCTATATTCCTATTTCCTATTTGAATAATGTTTTTTTCAGATTCCCTAAAAAGTATCCCTACCAAGACACATTAATCTAAGCGCAAAAATTCATCACCCGATTACAAAGAGGTCGGCAAGGTGAAAACCAAATTCATCGCCCGATTACAAAAAGGTTGGCAAGGTGAAAGTGATAAAACAGATTAATGCAAGAAGTTATAAAAAGTAATCCATAAAAAGCGGCCTGACGAGGTCTGACTAAAAATGGGCTACTAAAAATAACTTAAGAAGGACCGACAAGAGAAGTCGGACCTTCTTAAAGGATCACTAAAAAGGGACAAAGACATCTTACAACGACCACAGAAAGGCCAGAAGTGCTTTGCTGAAAGGTACGAAGTCTTGAAAAAAGACACTACCCAAAAAGCAAACACACAAAGCCAATGGAAAAGCTAAAAAAGTTGTCCAAACTAAACTATAAAGGAAAGGTTCCCTTGGGAACACTACCTAAAAAGTTGTTTGAACATGACTAAAAAGCATAGACAAAGAGGTGGCACAATAAAAAAGCCCACGGATAACCTCAAAAGAAAGGAAAAGGCCAAAGAAGGTAGAAAAACAACCTGAGGCCCAAAAAACGTGCGCTAAAAGGGACACAGTTTTGCCTAAAAAGCCACGACTCCACGACAAGGCTATCAAAATTGTTCAGAATAACTAAAAAGGTTCCATGAGAACACTAAAAAGTTATTGGACAAGTTAGCCCCAAGAATCGCCTCGCCCAAACAAAAAATAGACAAAACAAGAAACGATCAAAAAGAGGTGGGACAGAAAAGTACCAACTCTCTATAAAGATTTGCAAAAGCTGCAAATGCATGATCAACACATCAGAAAAACACAGCTATCATAATAAAAACATAAAGGACTCAAAAGGCCACCTGAAACTCAGCCTCAAGAGTTCAAAGTGTTTTGTAATAAAGTTGCTAAGAAAAGCAACCGAATATCAGAGAGAAAGTTACATAAAACAAGTTCAAAGTCGACAAACTGGACTATACAAATACACAAAAGTCACAAAGGATTCCAGTCCTCTTCAACAGAAGCATTCTTTGCTGGAGTAGGTGGAATGGATGAGATCGGGATAGCATCAACAGTTCCATCCGCCCGGTTCAGGATCTGCACATCAGGCTCGGGCTCTTGATGGACGACTTCAGAAGTGATGGTAGAAGCTGACGCTATTGAGGCCTTTCCTGGAGAAGCACGGGGAGGATCATCATCTTCATTCTTTGGGGTAGTCACAATCTTGCCGTCTTCCACAACATTGTCCAGACTAAAGAGAGTCAAGTCGAGCTTAGGAGCAAGAACCTGGACTTGAGCCTTTAGGTTCTCGTAAGCATCGGACACACTACCCACCAGGTGACCATAGAGCTCAGCATAATCAGCATGGGCAGACTCAAGCCTCTCCCTGGTCTCCAATAACTCAGCATAAGTACGGGTGTAGCTCTCTTTTGACTTCTTGGCCATCTCCTCGGCCAAGTTCGCAGCAGCCTCCGCATTAGTAGCTCGGGATTTCTCCGTCTCTACATCCAGTTCTAACTTGGCCACCTTAGCGTCAATCTCATCCTTCAGACCTTTAATTCTATTGAATTCAGACTTGGCATCTTTCATAAAGGCTTTTATTGCATGGACTGGAGAATCTTAGACCGTACGGAACAAAACCGCACCCTTATGGGCCAACCGAATACTATTGTTGGTGATGAAATCTAAGTGATGAAGGATGGACACATCATCATTTGAAAGTTGGCCATAAGGAGCAATCTGATTATCAACAAACCCCACGGCATCAAAATCGGGGACATCCAGGTCATAGGGACTAACAGTCTTCTGCTTTTTTGGAGGAGGACCAGCAGTAGGAGAAGAGGTAGCACCAGAAGTCGGCTGGAGAGGGTCAGAAGGAGCTACACGAAACGGAGGAGTCAGTCCAGAAGTGTCCGAGGTCGGCTTCTTCGGAGGAACTTGAGAAGATCCCTCTCCAAAACCCTTTGCTAAGATGTTTTGAGCAGTAGTTGCCTTCTTAGCCCGACGATAGGCCTTCATGGAATCTGTAGACTTCACCTTCTCTGAAAAAGGAAAACAGCAAAATCAAGTCACAAATAAGAAAGGGATAGATTGGCAAATGAAAACAAACAAATAAAGAAAAGCTAAAAGGAAATCGGCCACTACCCAGTTCAGCGCAAAGAAGGGAAGGATCTCCTAGAAACCTCTTCGTGTTAAGATGAGGAGGCTCTCCCCAATTCTCCTCCAACACATTCACAAAAGCCAGCTCGACCTCATCCAGACATTCCCAAGAGTACCTAGCCACTACTACATTCTTTTGCCAGCATAGGGGGAACGTTGGCTCATTGTTCTCATCCAAGAAAAAAGGGTGAACACCCTCGACAGCTCGGACCTTGAAATAGTAGTTTTTAAAGTCCCTAAAGGACTGGTCATACATAGAGAAAACTTTCTTTCCTTGGGTAGCTCAGAAAGAAATCCATGAAGCTTTCTTCTTAGCTACCACAGGCTTCGTCAACACAAAAAACTAGAGAAAGAGAGTTTGGGTAGGTCAGATATCCAATTCCTGGCACAACAATTGGAAGATTTTAATGAAATCCCTGGAGTTCAGATGGAGTTGGTAAGGGGCTACATTGCAGGACCGCAGCAAGTCAGTCTCAAAAGGGGTGAAAGGAATGGTAATGTTCAACTGACTAAAAAAATAGTCATGCGCATAGAAAAAGAGCCGTTCCCCCTGAGTCAAGGGAGAAAAACTAACCCTCTCCTCAGGGTCAGGCGACACCAATTCATAATTCTTCTTGTGGTCCCTATTACTACAAATCCTATGGAACCTCCTAAGTTTTGTGCAGTACTCCGGGTCAGCCACAGTCACACACATTAAAACTATGGAGTCCAGCCAGTCTGACATGCCGTCAGGGATCTTAGTAAACATCTCAATAATATTTTTGTGAGAAGACATAGGCCAACTATTCCTACAGTAAGAAAAGGGAAAATTGGATTACTACTAAACAACTCGTGCAAATAAACAACTCGGGCAATAACATCAAAACATCAAGAGTTAGATACGACAGTAAAAGAGAAAACCCCAGGACTCACACTAAAGTCCAGGGGCACCCTTTGGAGGGAGTAACAAGGCAAGAACCCAAAAATCGACATTATATGCCCTAACATCTCTCGACAAGAAAACATAATTCTCCTCCGGCAAACAGCAAGAAAGTCATCATCACCAACAAAAATCATCAAAACTACAAAAAGTTTTAAAGCTACGACCTTTCCTACCAACAGTTTATCTTCAAAGCTACAACCTTAATCTACCAATAATTCCGCAAAGACCAAAACTTTGCACAGGGGCATGCAACCACGAAAAGAGATAGAAATAGTGACAAGCAAAAAGCTATACAAAGAGCGAAACTACCAGAAGACACATTTTCCC
Organism: Arachis hypogaea; assembly: GCF_003086295.3. NCBI lineage: Eukaryota > Viridiplantae > Streptophyta > Magnoliopsida > Fabales > Fabaceae > Arachis > Arachis hypogaea. The sequence continues at coordinate 41,100,173 of NC_092044.1, forward strand.
CCAAACAGGAAAAAAAAATCAAGTTTTTCAAAACAAAGTCAAATAAAAATCAAAGCTTGGCAAAGTATGCAACAATAAAACATGCGATTATCAAAATATGAAGAAGGAAGACCAACCTGCAGAAAGAGAGCGATAATTGCTTGAAGACCAAAACAACAATGAATCCACACCAACAACCGCATTCAAAGCAAGGAAAATGGGAAAGCTAGCAAGACACAAAAACAGAGGGGATAGAGGGACGAAGCAAAGTAACAAACAAAAGCGAAGAGAAATGAGAAGTGGAAACGGAAAAACTGATTCTTTTTTCAAATACAAAAGAGGGAAAGTAAGAAACGACGAAGGGAATTAATAGGCATTAAACCCTCGCACATTTCCAGGAAAACAAAAAACACGCGCGACAGATAAAAATAAAGAAAAGAAACGCTTTGTATTCGAAAGAGCAAATCCCGACAGGAGTTACACATAAGACCAACCAGAGGCAAAAGCTCGAGCACGAACTCCTCAAAAGGGGTTGAAGTCTGAAGACACGGCCTCAAGAGAGATATCAAACTCGAGCAGGGGCACTGTTCATACCCTTGGTCGAGCTATGCGACCCGAGCTGATTAAAGACACGAGTGACCGACTTCTTCAGGACGGTCACCACTGACCTCTTCTCAAAGAGTTCAACCAAATCTCCATAGGAGCCCAAAACAGGCCCAAATAAAGGAACACAGCCCAACCTAAAGGCAGAAAAAGCCTAGAAAGATAGGGCTGTTCCCCTGAAAGATAAGATGACTTTACTCAAAGGATAAGATAAGATAACTATCTTATCTCAAAGAAAGGTCACTCTACACTACTATAAATACACTGGAGCACCCAGGTATAACTCATACTCTGATTCTACACAAAATCCTGCCTAAAGCACATGCTAATTTAAGCATCGAAGTCTCTTGCAAGTACCACCACCCTCCGGTGACGACGGATCAGCAGCACCACTAAATCCAGCAAGTCAGACACGACAGCTCCAACCACAACAGCAGATCTCATCCGAGATCGACCTTCAATTTCAGGTAACCCTCAGAACAATATTCATTGTTGGACCCTTCACTAAGGCTATAATTTGCTACTTGGTTTTGAATCTTTCAGGCTTAACTTTTATGAATGCCAAGTGAACGACATTGCCTTCGAGCTTCTTAAATCTTTTTGAATTGCATGATTTGGCCACCATGTGATTTGAATTCTTTTCTTTGATTAGGCAATTTCTTAATGGATGTTGTGCATTTATCTTAATGTGTTGTGTTTCTTGTCATGTGCATCCATGTGTTTTTGGCTTGAATGCTTTCATGGTTCTTTATTGCTTGTTTGGGTGTCTACACCTACGAGTTTAGAGCATCTCAAGCACCCTAAAATGAGTGAAGTGCATAATTCTTTTGTGTAATCGTGACATAGCTTTTCATGCGAATGTGTGTTCTAGACCGCATGCATCTTAGGACCCACACAGTTGTTTCATTAATGTCACACCAATCCACTTACTCAATTCTAGTGGTTCTTACCTCATTCCAACAATGTATGCTTCCTTACTTTTACATTTACTTTTCTTATTATCCTGCCTCTTGATTTCAGGCTGAGTCATTAGAAGCAAAAATGGAAGCAGAAGAAAGAACACACAGCACCGGCTGACCTACCGGCTGAAGGTAGCAACTCGAAGAGTCACCGTACCCCCTTGCTCATCTTAGAATGCACCGAGGATGGTGCAAACTTTTAAGTGTGGAGAGGTCGTCCGACTAGTCGGCGTTTTTGGGTGACAGATTTCTAATCCCAACACTTTTTGCATTTCATTTTAGGTCTTTTAGGATTTTTATTTGCATTTTCTTATTTTGCTTATATATACATAATAAGCTTAGTCAAAATTATAATATTTTCCAAGTATTCATTCTATAGGGAATTGACATCCTAATTGATTTGAGTAAAAAATTTTCATTGAACTTGCTTGAATTATATTTTGTGGAACATGATTTTTGAGCTAAGAACACAAGCTTGTGAGTTTTGAGCCTAATTGTGTGGTTACATTATATAACCACTTTATTTCCTTCTTGTGTGCATTATTCTCTTTCTATGATGGTAATCTTTGATTTGTTTTATTCTTTATGTCCATTATTTTGTGTATTCATGCATATATATGATTGAGGCCATCCTTTCATTAGCTCACTTACCCAAATAGCCTACCTTTCATCAACCATTATTAGCCAACTTTGAGCCTACGATTAACCCACTTGTTCGTAATTTTAGCATATTACAAGCCTTAAAGCGAAAAACAATAAATGTCCTTATTTGGATCTTTAATTAGCTTAGGCTAGTGAGTGTGTATCATTCAAGTGTGGGAAAACTTAGGACATTGGTTGGGAAAAGGTATGTCCGTTATAGTTTTGTTAAAAATTTTGGGAATTGGGTACATGCTCATGTGTTAATTAAATGTAAGGCCATACGCATTGATACTTTTATATATCCTTTATTGCAAAAAGAAAAAAATGAGAAAAAAAAAGAAAAAAATATACATAAACAAAGCAAAAAAATATAGAAAGAAAAGAAAAAGAAAAAGAAAATGAATAAAGGGGACAAAATGTCCCAAAGTGAAGTCAATAAAAATCAATGCATATGTGTTGTGAAGTGAAATGAAAATGCATCAGTATGTGAAAAAGTGAAGAATGGGTAGTTAGGTTAGCTTTGAAATTGTATAGGTTGTCATAGGTTAGGTGGGGAGTTTAAGTTGATCAAAGATTCAAATCCCAAGCTCACTTGACCATATGTATCCTTACTTTGACCCTAGCCCCATTACAACCCAAGAAAAAACCTCATGATATTTGTATGCATGCATTGAATAATTGTTAATTGTTAGATAAAAAACAAATCTTGGAAAGCATGATTAGAGGAGGATTGAGTGATCAACCCTAAACACTTGAGCGACTAGAGTGCAAACACATCCGGTGAGGGTTCAATTTCTTAATTACATGTTTTCACCTAGAATCAACACATTTCTTGCAAGTTTGTAAAATCTTTTAATAGCTCAATTCAATTGTAGTTTGGTTTGGTTGTTAATACCCTTAGCCCTTATGCTATATTGGTTTTCTTGGGAATTGATTTATTTTGACTAAGTACTTGCATTCCTTTAAGAACTTGCATTTAGATAGTTGCATTTAGGTAGATTGCATATAGTTTAGTTGCTTTGAATAAATGATAGTATCCTTTGCCTTTTCCTTGGTTAAGCATGAGGACATGCTTGGTTTAAGTGCGGGAGATTTGATGCACTGCTATTTGATGGTACATTTTGTGCTTAATTTGGGTGGATTTTATCCAATTTTCCCACATTTATCCAATAAAAAGCATGGTTTCATGATTGTCTCCTAATTTGTGCTTAGGTGCAAAAACATGCTTTTTAGGCCCTTAATTGATTAATTTTGATTCACCTTTGATTCCACCAGATGCCTTAATGTGTTTGTTAGTGATTTCAAGATGAAAAGGCTGGGAATGGATCAAAGGGATGAAGAGGAAAAGCATGCAAGTGGAGGAATCATGGAAAATCAAGGATTTGGGATGAACTCATCGACGCACACATGCAGAAGATGCGCATGCATGGATGGAAGGTTGCATGGCGACGCGTACGTGTACATGACGCGTATGCGTGGATAGCAAATTGTCAAGGGATGCGTACACGTGACCCACACGTACACGTCGATGTTCGCACGTGACCTCATTAAAGTGAATCTACTGGGGGTAAATTCTGGGCTTTCCAGGCCCAAATCTGATTCACTTCTGATGCTATTAAACCCAATGATTGAAGGGGAAAGGGGAATCTCTCATCATCTAATCACTTAGTTAGGAGTTAGTTACCAATTAGTTTGAGTTAGAGTTTGTTTTTAGAGAGAGAAGCTCTCCCTTATCTCTAGAATTAGGATTATGATTAGGTTAATCTCCTCTATAGATCTAGGCTTTAATTCTTCTTCTCATCTACTTCTCCTTCTCAATTTCTTGTTGCTTCATCTTATTCTTTTATTCTCTTGTTGTAATTCCCTTTATTTTGTTCACTTTGTTGTTGATACACTCTTTGTTTGTACTTTCTTTGATTGTTGTTGTTAATTTCCTTACAATTAGTAGTTGTTAGATTTTACTCTTGTTATTAATTCACTATGCTATCCTTTTATGCCTTCCAAGTGTTTGATAAAATGCTTGAAAGGATGCTAGAACAGAATTTTTCTCCTCTTGGCTTAGGTTGAGTAATTGGTGACTCTTGAGTTATCAAATTCTTTTGTTGATTGATAATTAGAAGTTGCTAATTGATTTGAATTCTGCTAAAGCTAGTCTTTCCTTAGGAGTTTACTAGGACTTGAGTTATCAAATTGATTTATCCACTTGACTTTTCTTCATAGTTAGAGATTGACTAAGTGGGAGCAATGGATAATTGATATCACAATTAAGGAGGATAATGAGGATAGGACTCCTAGTTCTCATATACCTTACCAAAAGCTTTCTTAGCTATCAGTTTAATTCTTGCAATTTACATTTTGTCCCTTATCCAAAACCCCAAATATACAACTCATAACCAATAATAAGAACACTTCCATGCAATTCCTTTGAGAGACGACCCGAGATTTGAATACTTCGGTTATTATTTTTAAGGGTTTGTTACTTGTGACAACCAAATTTTTGTATGAGAGGATTCTTTATTGGTTTAGAAACTATACTTGCAACAAGGACTTATTTGTGAAACTCTAAACCGTCAAAAATTCATTCATCACTCCCCTTCTCGTCTCTTGTACGTACGCAGCAGCTTATGCGTATGCACGCACCCTTCTATTTTGCAACCTCTGTGCTCGCGCACGCCTTTGTGCGTTTACACGCATTAATGCAACCTCTTTGGTCGCAACGATCGCACGCTGTGTGCCTTCGCAACCTTCTAGGTTTTGCTTTCCGTGCGTCCGCACAGGTCCTTGTGCGGCCGCACATGACTCGTTTTAGGCATTAACAGGGCAACCTGCCCTGTTGAGAGGCAGCACTCTTCTTTTCTTCTTCCCTTCTTCTCTTTATCGATGCTCTCTCTTTGTTCTCTCTGCCCAACGCCGGCCGCCGCCGGTGACCTCTCTCTTTCTCTTTCTCTTACTTCTCTTTTCTTTCTTTCTTTCTTTCTTTGCCTTCTCTTTTCTTTCTTCACCACTGGTGAGTTCTCTCCTATGGTGCTTTTTCCAGCGAACCCAACCGCCGTGAGCTCACAGTGGCTATAAGAAGTGCCACTGTCCCTCCCTAGTTCTTGTTCTCTTTAACCCCTATACCTCAGGTTCTTGTTCTTCTTTTTTCTTTTTATGTTCATATTTTTGCAATTGTTTTTCACTTTTTTTTTGTTGCCTAGATTAAATTTATTACTTTCTTTGTTCTTTCTTTGTTTTGCAAAGTGTTGATGCTTGATTATTGGATTGATTATGATCAAATTTGAGTTTAATTGTGATGAACTTGCACATTGCATACCACATATTTGATGAAATGCCTCAATAAATATTTTGTTTGATTCATATGACTTGGCCATCATATGCTTTCGTTTACCTTTTGTTAGGCATATTGTATGAATTGTGCAACTTAAATTGGGAATTTTAATGTCAATCATATTGTTTTACCAATGCATTTCTTTGCTTGTATGCTTTGAGCTCAACCACTACATTTTCCAAGACTTGTGTACTTTGTTAGTGGGCGATTTTAGTTGCAAATGCATTATGTTGGTGGAATCTAAGTTTCATTGTTCATCTTGGAATTTCAATTGGGTACCACTTTACAAATATTCAACTTTTGATGATTTCTTGATCAAACATCTTTTGTCTTTAAATTAAGAGCATTGTATATGTGATTACCACTTCTTAAGTTTGGAAAATTGACATTTTCCTTTCAAGTGAATGGTTATTGTTCTTTTGCAACCTTTCGATCAATGAACTTTTATAGCGACAACTTCAATGATCATTCCACTCAATGACCTCTTTGGTGCTTGCTTGAAGTTGCTTTCATTTCTATGTTTTATATTTGCAACTTGAGCACTTAGTTGTGGAACTTTGAACTCTGAGCTGCCTTAAGAGTGTGATTGCCGTTATGTCCGGCCGGTGTGTGCGTTCCAACCGTGGTGGAGGAAATTGTGATAAAAGAATTTCAGGCACTGTTAGAGAAGCTCACAACTCCGTTCAACTAACCAGCAAGTGTACTGGGTCGTCCAAGTAATAAACCTTACGTGAGTAAGGGTCGATCCCACAGAGATTGTTGGTATGAAGCAAGCTATGGTCACCTTGTAAATCTCAGTTAGGCAGATTAAATTGGTTTATGGGTTTTCGAAAATAGAAATAAGAAAATAAATAATAAAAGGGACAGAGTACTCATGCAGCTTCATTGGTGGGAATTTCAGATAAGCGAATGAAGATACTGTATGGCTCAAGGACGCCTGCTCTCCCACTGCTTTGACTCAATCCTTCTTACTCCTTTCCATGGCAAGCTGTATGTAGGGCATCACCGTTGTCAATGGCTACATCCCATCCTCTCAGTGAAAACATTCCTATGCTCTGTCACAGCACGGCTAATCATCTGTCGGTTCTCAATCAGGTTGGAATAGAATCCCTTGATTCTTTTGCGCTTGTCATCACGCCCAGCCTTCAGGAGTTTGAAGCTCGTCACAGTCATTCAATCCCAGGATCCTACTCGGAAAAGCACAGACAAGGTTTAGACTTTCCGGATCCTCATGAATGCCGCCATCTATCTAACTTATACCACGAAGATTCTGTTGGGGAATCCAAGAGATACACATTCAAGCTCTGTTGCATGTAGAACGGAAGTGGTTGTCAATCACGTGTGTTCATAAGTGAGAATGATAATGAGGGTTACTTATCATCACATTCATCATGTTCTTGGGTACGAATGAATATCTTGGAATAAGAATAAGAGAGATTTGAATAAAAGACAATAGAATTGCATTAATACTTGAGGTACAGCAGAGCTCCACACCCTTAATCTATGGTGTGCAGAAACTCCACTGTTGAAAATACATAAGTAAAAGGTTCAGGCATGGCCGAATGGCCAGCCCCCCTGAAACGTGCTCAATGGCCTCCTAAGATGAAGAATAATACAAAACTGAGACCAAAGATGAAACGTGGTCAAAAGACATCTAATACAATAGTTAAATGTTCTATTTATAATAAACTAGCTCCTAGGGTTTACATGAGTAGGTAATTGATGCATAAATCCACTTCCGGGGCCCACTTGGTGTATGTTTGGGCTGAGCTTGATCAATCCACGAGCTGAGGCTCCTCTTGGAGTTGAACTTCGAGTTATGACGTGTTTTGGGCGTTCAACTCCGGATCATGACGTTTTTCTGGCGTTTAACTCCAGACAGCAGCATGAACTTGGCGTTCAACGCCAAGTTACGTCGTCAATCTCCGAATAAAGCATGGACTATTATATATTTCTGGAAACCTCTGGATGTCTACTTTCCAACGCCGTTGAGAGCGCGCCAATTGGAGTTCTGTAGCTCCAGAAAATCCATTTTGAGTGCAGGGAGGTCAGATTCCAACAGCATCAGCAGTCCTTTTGTCAGCCTTCTTCAGAGTTTTGCTCAAGTCCCTCAATTTCAGCCAGAATTTACCTGAAATCATAGAAAAACACACAAACTCATAGTAAAGTCCAGAAATGTGAATTTAACATAAAAACTAATGAAAACATCCCTAAAAGTAGCTTGAACTTACTAAAAACTACCTAAAAACAATGCCAAAAAGCGTATAAATTATCCGCTCATCACAACACCAAACTTAAATTGTTGCTTGTCCCCAAGCAACTGAAAATCAAATAGGATAAAAAGAAGAGAATATACTATAAATTCCAGAATATCAATGAATATTAATTTAATTAGATGAGCGGGACTTGTAGCTTTTTGCTTCTGAACAGTTTTGGCATCTCACTTTTTCCCTTGTAGTTCAGAGTGATTGGCATCTCTGGGAACTCAGAATTTTGGATAGTGTTATTGACTTTCCTAGTTAAGCATGTTTGATTCTTGAACACAGCTACTTATGAGTCTTGGCCGTGGCCCTAAGCACTTTGTTTTCCAGTATTACCACCGGATACACAAATGCCACAGACACATAACTGGGTGAACCTTTTCAGATTGTGACTCAGCTTTGCTAGAGTCCCCAGTTAGTGGTGTCCAGAGCTCTTAAGCACACTCTTTTGCTTTGGATCACGACTTTAACCACTCAGTCTCAAGCTTTTCACTTGGACCTTCATGACACAAGCACATGGTTAGGGACAGCTTGATTTAGCCGCTTAGGCCTGGATTTTATTTCCTTGGGCCCTCCTATCCATTGATGCTCAAAGCCTTGGATCCTTTTTACCCTTGCCTTTTGGTTTTAAGGGCTATTGGCTTTTTTCTACTGCTCCTTCTTTTTCTTTCTATTTTTTTTCGCCACTTTTTTTTTTTGCAAGCTTCCTTTTTCACTGCTTTTTCTTGCTTCAAGAATCAATTTCATGATTTTTCAGATCATCAATAACATTTCTCTTTGTTCATCATTCTTTCAAGAGCCTAACAATTTTAACACTCATAAACAACAATATCAAAAGACATATGCACTGTTCAATCATTCATTCAGAAAATAAAAAGTATTGTCACCACATCAATATAATTAAATTAAATTCAAGGATAAATTCGAAATTCATGTACTTCTTGTTCTTTTGAATTAAAAACATTTTTCATTTAAGAGAGGTGAAGGATTAATGGATTTTATTCATAGCTTTAAGGCATGGTTACATACTAATGATCATAAAGTAGAGACACAAAACATAGATAAACACAATACTAAAAACCGAAAACAGAAAGAAATAAAGAACAAGGAATGAATCCACCTCTAGTGGCGTCTTCTTCTTGAAGGTCCAACAATGTCCTTAAGCTCTTCTATGTCCCTTCCTTGCCTTTGTTGCTCCTCCCTCATTGCTCTTTGATCTTCTCTTATTTCTTGGAGAATGATGGAGTGCTCATGATGTTCCACCCTTAATTGTTCCACATTATGGCTCAAATCTTCTAAGGAGGTATTGAGTTGCTCCCAATAGTTGTTGGGAGGAAAGTGCATTCCTTGAGGCATCTCAGGAATTTGTTGATGATGAGCTTCCTCATGCACTTCTTGAGGGCCGTGAGGAGCTTCTCTTGCTTGCTCCATCCTTTTCTTGGTGATGGGCTTGTCTTCTTCAATGGGGGTATCTCCTTCTATGATGACTCCAGCTGAGTAGCACAGATGGCAAATAAGGTGAGGAAAAGCTAGCCTTGCCATGGTGGAGGACTTATCGGCTATTTTGTAGAGTTCATTGGAGATGACCTCATGAACTTCTACTTCCTCTCCAATCATGATGCTATGGATCATGATGGCCCGATCCACAGTAACTTCAGATCGGTTGCTAGTAGGAATGATGGATCTTTGGATGAACTCCAACCATCCTCTAGCCACAGGTTTGAGATCCAATCTTCTTAGTTGAACTGGCTTGCCTTTGGAGTCTATTCTCCATTGAGCTCCTTCCACACATATGTCCATAAGGACTTGGTCCAACCTTTGATTAAAGTTGACCCTTCTAGTGTAGGGGCGTTCATCTTCTTGCATCATGGGCAAGTGAAACGCCAACCTCACATTTTCCGGACTAAAATCTAAGTATTTCCCCCGAACCATTGTGAGATAGTTCTTTGGATTCGGGTTCATACTTTGATCATGGTTCCTAGTGATCCATGCATTGGCATAGAACTCTTGAACCATCATTATTCCAACTTGTTGCATGGGGTTGGTTATGACTTCCCAACCTCTTCTTTGGATTTCATGTCGGATTTCCGGATACTCATTCTTTTTGAGCTTGAAAGGGACCTCGGGGATCACTTTCTTCTTTGCCACAACATCATAGAAGTGGTCTTGATGGCTCTTGGAGATGAATCTTTCCATCTCCCATGACTCGGAGGTGGAAGCTTTTGTCTTCCCTTTCCCTTTTCTAGAGGATACTCCGGCCTTAGGTGCCATTGATGGTAATGGAAAAACAAAAAGCTTATGCTTTTACCACACCAAACTTAAAATATTGCTCGCCCTCGAGCAAGAAAAAAAAGAAGAGAAGAAGAAGAAGAAGAGAATATGGTAGAGAGGGAAAGAAGTAGTTTCGGCTATGGGGGAGAAGAAGGGGTTGTGTTGTGTGAAAATGAAGTAGAATGGAAGGGTATTTATAGGGAGAGGGGAGGGTGGGTGTTCGGCCATATTGGGTGGGAATGGGTGGGAAATTGAATTTGAATTTTATGAAGGTAGGTGGGGTGTATGGGGAAGAGTGGGTTGATGTGAATAGTGAATGGGGTAATTGGGAAGAGGAATTGAAGTGATTGGTGAAGGTTTTTGGGAAGTGTGACATGGGAAAGAGTGAAATGAGATTAGGATTAGGAGAGTGTGATTAGGATTAAAAGAAAAGGTGGGAATATGGTAGGTGGGGATCCTGTGGGGTCCACAGATCCTGAGGTGAAAAGAAATACCATTCCTTCACCATATAGGCATGTAAAATGCCTTCGTGCATCATTCTGGCGTTCAAACGCCCATTGGTGCACGTTCTGGGCGTTCAACGCCCATGTAATGCATGTTTCTGGCGTTGAACGCCAGTTTCATGCTTGTTGCTGGCGTTTAACGCCAGCTTGTCTCCTTCTGGCACATTCCTGGCGTTCAGCGCCAGGATGTTGCTTGTTTCTGGCGTTCAGAGCCAGAATGGTGCTCTGTTCTGGCGTTGAACGCCGGCCAGATGCACCTTACTGGCGTTGAACGCCAGCCCGTGCGTCCTCCAGGGTGAAAAATTTTTTTCTTCTGTTTTTGACTCTGTTTTTAATTTTTTTGATTTTTTCGTGACTCCTCATGATCATGTACCTAATAAAACACAAAATAACAATATAATAAAAATTAGATAAATAAACTTGGGTTGCCTCCCAACAAGCGCTTCTTTAATGTCAATAGCTTGACAGTGGCTCTCATGGAGCCACAAGGTGATCAGGTCAATTTTAGTGTGTAGTCCCAACACCAAACTTAGAGTTTGGATATGGGGTCTGAACACCAAACTTAGAGTTTGGTTGTGGCCTCACAACACCAAACTTAGAGTTTGACTGTGTGGGTTCTTCTTGACTCTGAACTGAGAGAAGTTCTTCATGCTTACTCTCTTTTGTCACAGAGGGATGGCCATGTGCCTTAAACACAAGGTAGTCCCCATTCAATTGAAGGACTAATTCACCTCTGTTGACATCTATCACAGCTCCTGCTGTGGCTAGGAAAGGTCTTCCAAGGATGATGCAATCATCCTTTTCCTTCCTAGTGTCTAAGATTATGAAATCAGCAGGGATGTAAAGGCCTTCAACCTTTACTAGCACGTCATCTACTATTCCATAAGCTTGTCTCAATGACTTATCTGCCAATTGCAATGAGAACAAGGCAGGTTGTACCTCAATGATCCCCAGCTTCTCCATTACAGAGAGTGGCATAAGATTTATCCCTGACCCCAGATCACATAGAGCTTTTTCAAAGCTCATGGTGCCAATGGTACAAGGTATTAAGAACTTGCCAGGATCTTGTTTCTTTTGAGGTAGAGTTTTCTGAATCCAAGTATCTAGTTCACTAATGAGCAAGGGAGGTTCACTTTCCCAAGTCTCATTACCAAACAGCTTGGCATTCAGCTTCATGATAGCTCCTAAATATTGAGCAACTTGCTCTCCAGTCACATCTTCATCCTCTTCAGAGGAAGAATAGTCTTCAGAGCTCATGAATGGCAGAAGGAGATTTAATGGAATCTCTATGGTCTCTAGATGAGCCTCAGATTCCTCTGGATCCTTAATAGGAAACTCCTTCTTGCTTGAAGGACGTCCCAGGAGGTCTTCCTCACTAGGATTTTCGTCCTCCTCCTCCCTAGTGCATTCGGCCACTTTGATCAAATCAATGGCCTTGCACTCTCCTTTTGGATTCTCTTCTGTATTGCTTGGGAGAATACTGGGAGGAGTTTCAATGACTTTCTTACTCAGCTGGCCCACTTGTGCCTCCAAATTTCTAATGGAGGATCTTGTTTCATTCATGAAACTGAAAGTGGCTTTTGACAGATCAGAGACAATATTGGCTAAATTAGAAGTGTTTTGTTCTGAATTCTCTGTCTGTTGCTGAGAAGATGATGGATATGGCTTACTATTGCTCAGCCTATTACGTCCACCATTGTTAAAGCCTTGTTGAGGCTTTTGTTGATCCTTCCAGGAGAAATTTGGGTGATTTCTCCATGATGAGTTATAGGTGTTTCCATAAGGTTCACCCATGTAATTAACCTCTGCCATGGCAGGATTCTCAGGATCATAAGCTTCTTCAGAAGCTACCTCTCTAGTACTGTTGGATGCATGTTGCAATCCATTCAGATTTTGAGAGATTATGTTGACCTGTTGAGTCAACATTTTGTTCTGAGCCAATATGGCATTCAGAGCATCAATTTCAAGAACTCCTTTCTTCTGAGGTATCCCATTATTCACGGAATTCCTCTCAGAGGTATACATGAACTGGTTGTTTGCAACCATGTCAATGAGTTCTTGAGCCTCTTCAGGCGTTTTCTTCAGGTGAATAGATCCACCTGCAGAATGGTCTAATGACATTTTCGAAAATTCAGAGAGACCATAATAGAATATATCTAATAGGGTCCATTCTGAAAACATGTCAGATGGACATCTTTTGGTCAGCTGCTTGTATCTTTCCCAAGCTTCATAGAGGGATTCACCATCTTTTTGTTTGAAGGTTTGAACATCCACTCTCAGCTTGCTCAGCTTTTGAGGAGGAAAGAATTTATCCAAGAAGGCAGTGACCAGCTTATCCCAGGAGTCCAGGCTATCCTTAGGTTGTGAATCCAACCATATTCTAGCTCTGTCTCTTACAGCAAAAGGGAAAAGCATGAGTCTGTAGACTTCAGGATCAACTCCATTCGTCTTTACAGTCTCACAGATCTGCAAGAACTCAATTAAAAACTGATAAGGATCTTCAGATGGAAGTCCATAAAACTTGCAGTTTTGTTGCATCAAGGCAACTAGCTGAGGTTTCAGCTCAAAGTTATTGGCTCCAATGGCAGGAATGGAGATGCTTCTTCCATCAAACTTGGATGTTGGCTTTGTGAAGTCACCAAGCATTCTCCTTGCATTATTATTATTATTATTTTCGGCTGCCATCTCCTTCTCTTGTTCGAAAATTTCTGAAAGGTTGTTTCTGGATTGTTGTAATTTAGCTTCTCTTAATTTTCTCTTCAGAGTCCTTTCAGGTTCTGGATCAATTTCAACAAGAGTGCCTTTTTCCCTGTTCCTGCTCATATGAAAGAAGAGAAAACAAGAAAAGAAAGAGGAATCCTCTATGTCACAGTATAGAGATTCCCTTATGTTAGTAGAAGAAGAAAGGGGTTAGAAGAATGGAGATGGGGATTCGGATTTTTGGATGAAGAGAGGTGAAGAGAAGTGTTAGTAATTAAATAATTAAATAGAAGAAGAAAAAAGAAGGAAGATTTCGAAAATAATTTTTGAAAAAGAGGTTAGTAATTTTCGAAAATCAAAGACAAAATATAATTAAAATTAAAATTTAAAACAAAAAGAATTTTTGAAAAAGAGAGGGAGAATTTTCGAAAATTAGAGAGGGAAAAGTAGTTAGGTGGTTTTGAAAAAGATAAGAAACAAACAAAAAGTTAGTTAGTTGATTGAAAAAGATTTGAAATCAAATTTTGAAAAAGATAAGAGGATAAGAAGTTAGATAAGATATTTTGAAATCAAATTTTGAAAAAGATAAAATTTTTGAAAAAGATAAGATAAAAGATAAAAAGATAAGATAAAAATTTTAATAAAAAGATATTTTGAAAAAGATTTAATTTTTAAAAAGACTCAACTAACAAGAAACTACAAGATAAGATTCTAGAATTTAAAGATTGAACCTTTCTTAACAAGAAAGTAACAAACTTCAACTTTTTTGAATCAATCACATTAATTGTTAGCATATTTTCGAAAATTAGATATAAAAATAAGAAAAAGATTTTGAAAATATTTTGAAAAAGATTTTTGAAATTTTCGAAATTTATAAAAAAAATGAAAAAGATATGATTTTTGAAAAAGATTTTGAAAAGATAAGATTTTTAAAATTGAAATTTTGACTTGACTTGTAAGAAACAACTAATTTTAAAATTTTTTGATCAAGTCAACCCAAAATTTCGAAAATTTGGAGGAAAATAAGGAAAAGATATTTTTTTGATTTTTTGAATTTTTAATTATGAAAGAGAAAAACAACAAAAATATTCAATGCATGAAATTTTTAGATCAAAACAATGAATGCATGCAAGAATGCTATGAATGTCAAGATGAACACCAAGAACACTTTGAAGATCATGATGAACATCAAGAACATAATTTTGAAAAATTTTTAATGCAAAGAAAACATGCAAGACACCAAACGTAGAAATCTTTAATGCATGGAAAATATGAATGCAAAAGTGCACATGAAAAACAACAAACAACACAAAACAAGAAATCATCAAGATCAAACAAGAAAACTTATCAAGAACAACTTGAAGATCATGAAGAACACTATGAATGCATGAGATTTTCGAAAAAAATGCAAGAAAAATTTTAAAAGCATGCAATTGACACCAAACTTAAAAATTAACACAAGACTCAAACAAGAAACACAAAATATTTTTGGTTTTTATGATTTTATGATTTTTTTGTATTTTTATTAAATTTTTTTTCGAAAAACATTTTTTTGAAAAACGAAAAATAAAAGAAAAATTTTTGAAAAAGATTTTTGAAAAGAAAATTACCTAATCTGAGCAACAAGATGAACCGTCAGTTGTCCATACTCGAACAATCCCCGGCAACGGCGCCAAAAACTTGGTGGACGAAATTGTGATAAAAGAATTTCAGGCACTGTTAGAGAAGCTCACAACTCCGTTCAACTAACCAGCAAGTGTACTGGGTCGTCCAAGTAATAAACCTTACGTGAGTAAGGGTCGATCCCACAGAGATTGTTGGTATGAAGCAAGCTATGGTCACCTTGTAAATCTCAGTTAGGCAGATTAAATTGGTTTATGGGTTTTCGAAAATAGAAATAAGAAAATAAATAATAAAAGGGATAGAGTACTCATGCAGCTTCATTGGTGGGAATTTCAGATAAGCGAATGAAGATACTGTATGGCTCAAGGACGCCTGCTCTCCCACTGCTTTGACTTAATCCTTCTTACTCCTTTCCATGGCAAGCTGTATGTAGGGCATCACCGTTGTCAATGGCTACATCCCATCCTCTCAGTGAAAACATTCCTATGCTCTGTCACAGCACGGCTAATCATCTGTCGGTTCTCAATCAGGTTGGAATAGAATCCCTTGATTCTTTTGCGCTTGTCATCACGCCCAGCCTTCAGGAGTTTGAAGCTCGTCACAGTCATTCAATCCCAGGATCCTACTCGGAATACCACAGACAAGGTTTAGACTTTCCAGATCCTCATGAATGCCGCCATCTATCTAACTTATACCACGAAGATTCTGTTGGGGAATCCAAGAGATACACATTCAAGCTCTGTTGCATGTAGAACGGAAGTGGTTGTCAATCACGTGTGTTCATAAGTGAGAATGATAATGAGGGTTACTTATCATCACATTCATCATGTTCTTGGGTACGAATGAATATCTTGGAATAAGAATAAGAGAGATTTGAATAAAAGACAATAGAATTGCATTAATACTTGAGGTACAGCAGAGCTCCACACCCTTAATCTATGGTGTGCAGAAACTCCACCGTTGAAAATACATAAGTAAAAGGTTCAGGCATGGCCGAATGGCCAGCCCCCCTGAAACGTGCTCAATGGCCTCCTAAGATGAAGAATAATACAAAACTGAGACCAAAGATGAAACGTGGTCAAAAGACATCTAATACAATAGTTAAATGTTCTATTTATAATAAACTAGCTCCTAGGGTTTACATGAGTAGGTAATTGATGCATAAATCCACTTCCGGGGCCCACTTGGTGTATGTTTGGGCTGAGCTTGATCAATCCACGAGCTGAGGCTCCTCTTGGAGTTGAACTTCGAGTTATGACGTGTTTTGGGCGTTCAACTCCGGATCATGACATTTTTCTGGCGTTTAACTCCAGACAGCAGCATGAACTTGGCGTTCAACGCCAAGTTACGTCATCAATCTCCAAATAAAGCATGGACTATTATATATTGCTGGAAAGCTCTGGATGTCTACTTTCCAACGCCATTGAGAACGCGCCAATTGGAGTTCTGTAGCTCCAGAAAATCCATTTTGAGTGCAGGGAGGTCAGATTCCAACAGCATCAGCAGTCCTTTTGTCAGCCTTCTTCAGAGTTTTGCTCAAGTCCCTCAATTTCAGCCAGAATTTACCTGAAATCACAGAAAAACACACAAACTCATAGTAAAGTCCAGAAATGTGAATTTAACATAAAAACTAATGAAAACATCCCTAAAAGTAGCTTGAACTTACTAAAAACTACCTAAAAACAATGCCAAAAAGCGTATAAATTATCCGCTCATCAAACCGCGTGCACCATTAGAATATACACACAGCCTTTTCTTTTGAATTAAACTACTTTCAAGCTTCCAATTAAGAATTTAGTTTTCTTGAATTTATTAGTGCTTCCTCTTGAATTTATTAGTGCTTCTGCATTGATTTTAATTTGTTGATGTTCTATAATCTCAAAATCTTTTGTTTTCTCTATAGGATGCGAAAAAAGGGTAAGAAACCGGTTGTTTTACCGGTTGTACAACCCACAACCCGCGCATCCAGACCTTATTTCATGGATCGCCCCGAGTGATAACCCGAATGTCTTGCTTAACTAGAGAGCCGAGTTCCAATATGACAAATTTGAGAAAAGGTCAATCCATTGGGAGCGGACGCTTAAGGTTCCAAGCAAGTACAAACCAGTCATCCATGAATGGATTGCCTCACTTCATTGAGAGTTTCTTGAGCAAGACCCAATTGAAGTTAATGAAACCATGGTGCAAGAATTCTATGCCAACTACCAAACTTGGGAGGCGGAGTCAGTGTTCCTTCGGGAAAAGAGGTTGGATACTTTCAACCGAGCTCTCGAAGCTATTTTGAAGATCCCTCACATTCCGCCTGAGAAGGATGATTATTCAAGGATCAAGGCAAATGTGTTCAAGGGGAGGATGTCTTTGGCACCTATACTTGAGAGAATTAGCCGTCCCGGTGCTTCATGAAAGTTTAGCAAAGGGAGGAAATCTGTTCCCGCAACTTTAGCTTACTCTAATTTAAATGCCGAAGCTCGTATATGGCATCAAATTACGGCGGACTACATCATTCCCAACACCCATACTACCCATGTAAGATTCAAGACTGCTCTGCTACTTTGGGCTATCAATGAAGTTAAGAGCATAGCCATTGTGCCTTTGATACGCACATTGATATGGGAACTGATTCAGAAGAAGAACATCAACATTCCTTTTCCATTGATGGTGATGCGTTTAGCAAGAGCAGCGGGGGTAGAGGGGCGTCCGAGGGACATAATGTTCAGGATTTCTAGAGGCAACAAGTTCATTATGAGGGGAGATTTGGAAAGATCAACAACCAAAACACCCTCCAAGAGGAAAACAACCACAACACCACCATCAAGTCTACCAACTTCATCAACTGCTTTACCCTTCCTCCATCTTCTTTCGGATTTATTCCAAGATATCTTGCACGATATACACCACATGGAGCATTTGGAGCAAAAGTGTTTTGAGTGGATAGCGGAAAAGCTAGAAGGAAGAGACCCCGACCCACCTCCTAGAGCTTCATCCGAACTAGCTGGGGAGTAGTATGATGCAGTTGACCAACCCTCTTCTAAGTCCACCAGCTGAGGGTAGACCCCCAAAGGTCTCATTCTCCAGGATCGTAAGCATGCACGGAGGACCATGCACAAACTAAGTGTGGGGGAGGATCGACGATTTCAAGGGGAGTAAAAATTTCTCTTTTCAAAAGAACTTTGCAATGTTTCTTTTAAGTCTTTTCCTTCATTTTAAGTAGTTTTATTTCTATTGCATCTTTTTTGGCTTGTTTGTAAATATTTCTTTAATGTTCTTAGTAGTTAATATATGCATGTTGCATTATAGAATGAATAAGTTGGTGAAACACCAAGGAATTTTCATGAGATCTTTTCTAGGGCATAGCATTGATTGAATTGAAGGAAATTTTATGTTTTTCAACTTGCTTGGAGTAATTTGTTTGTAGAATATGGAAAAGGGCTAGAACAACATACCTTGCGAGATTTGAGCTTTAATAGATCGTTGCATCTTTCAACCATGATGTTGTTCTTGTGTGATTAAACTCCTTTTTATTGAGATCATTAATTTGCATGATTCTTTATGTCCTGTATTTGTGTTTGGATGCATTTAGCATGATTGAGGCCATCTTTGATGTTAAACTCACTAACCTATATGGCCAACCTTTGCATTCACCTTTGTGAACCCCTTTTGACCCTATGAATCCCCTTTTGTTTTAATGATAAGCACATTACTCCCCTTAAGCAAAAAACCATAGATGTCTCTGAATTACTCTTTGATTAGCTTGGGTGGATTAGTATGTATATTCTAAGTGTGGGGGAATTTTGGAAAACATTGATGAGAGAGGCATGAACTCGTTGTGAAAAATTTTTGCCAATTAGGTAATGCTCATGCATTTCATTAATTAAGACATGTGCATCTATAGTTCAACTTAAAAAAAAACTTGTGCATAACGAAGTATGAAATAAAAGAGCTAGATAAAGGATGCATATGCCATGTTTTGAAAGAAAATGCATGAGTAAGGTGAGATAGAAAAAGAAAATGGGTAGATAGGTGGTATTGTTATGTGTACATAGGTGTTATAGGATTAGGTGGACACTCAAGCTAATCAAAGAACTAATTCTTTAAGTCCACTTAACCATATTCATCCTACCTAAACCCTAGCCTATTACATTCCTCCAAAGACCTCATGATATTTGTTATTCATGCATTAAATACTAGTTGATTGTTAGATGACTTGTAATTCTTTGAAAAGCATGATAAAAAGGAGAATTAAGTGGTTAAACCCTAAACATTGAGCGAATTAAGTGAATACACATCCAATGAGGGGTTCGATCGCTCAATTCTATGTTCTTACGTCTCATATTATATTTTCTTGCAAGTTGTTTAATTGGATAGTTTTGAAAATTTCAATTCAATTCTTTGGACATTGATCTTTGGGCACGAACTCTTTCCATTGGCCCTAAAGCTTTCTTGTGATGGATTGGAATTTTATGGTTTCTTTCTACCAACTCTCACCATAGTATATATCGGAAAATAGCCTTAGGATAGTTGCATGCATTTAAGTAGTGTAAAATAAGTCATTTTCCCTTTTCATCTATCTCATTTGAATGTGTTTAGCATGAGGACATGCTAGTATTTAAGTGTGGGGGAACTGATGAATCCATATTTGATGATGATTTTTTGTTGGAATTGAATGGATTTCATCATATAAACTTGCACTTATTCCCTTAAATAGCAATATAGCATGCTTTTGAACTTTCCTCCCAATTTGTGCTTGATTAGGAAAATATGCTCTTTTGTGCCTAATTTAGTCTATTTTATTCCATTTGCCTTCCATTCGATGCCTTGATGTTGTTTGTGAGTGATTTCAGGTGTATAAGGTAGAAATGGCTTGGAGAAAATGGAAGAAGAGCATGCAAAATGGAGAAAAAATGAAGAATCAAAGAAGATGAGCACAGAGACGTGTGCGTACGCACAGCCGCCCAATCAGAGCACGTGGATTGCATCAAGCGCGTCGCGTGGTAATTTAGAGTATCTCCTAGTGTGCATGCACACAGTTACTCATGCGTACGCACAGGAAAGGGATTTTCACAAAGTGTGCAGATGCACAAGTCTGTGCGTACGTGATAAACCCCGTTTTTAGGGTTTATCTTGTGTTGAATTTAGACTATTTTGCTAACCTTTTCGCACATTTAGCCAATGAATTAGCATGATTTTGTGATCTCTCCCTTATTTGTGCTTAATTGTAAAAATATGCTTTCTAGGCCTCTAATTTGATAATTTTAATTCTCTCTTGATTCCATAAAAAGCCAAATAATTGATCCCGGCCAAGGACGCGCAACCGCAAAAGGCGCTCGCGCGCACATCGCTAAATTAGCCAGGGACGCGCACGCGTACCGTGTGCATCCGCACCGAAGGCTGCACGTGATTTTTAAATAGAAAATGTGCCCAGCGATTTCTGGGAAGCTGTGGGGCCAAGTTGCAACCAATTTTGGCACCAAAATGCTTTAAAGGATCAAGGATTGAAGGGCGGCATGATCATTCTACCATTCTAGCATTTTTTAGCTCACACACACTCATTAGGATTAGGATTAGTTAATTTTAGAGAGAGAAGCTCTCACTTCTCTCTAGGATTAGGAATTAAGGTTAGATTAGGATCTCATAGTTCTAGGTTTAATTCAAGTCTCCTTCTACTTCTACCTTCAATCGATGATTGCTATACTTTGGTTCTTCTTTCTATCCCCATTCTCTTGTTGTAATTTCTCTTATTTTGTTTCTAAGTTTTGTAATTGAGATACTCTTATTCTCTTTATTTTCTTTTAATAATGCAATTTGAGGTAATTCATGATAATTGTGATTTTCTTGATTGTTGTTGTTAATTCTTTGCATTCAATTGTTGTTAGAATTCATTCTTGTTGTGATTAACTATACTTTTCTTTTGTACCTTCCAAGAGTTTGATAAAATGCTTAGAAGAATGTTAGAGTAGAATTTTATGTTCTTGGCTTGGGAAGGTAACTTAGGATTTCTTGAGTTACTAATGTCCAAGTGATTGATAGTTGATAGCCATTGACTCTAGCCTTCATTAATTCAATTATTGGAAAGCTAGGATTTATGGATTTGAATTGATATAACTCACTTGACTTTCCTTTGCTACTTGTTAAAGGATGACTTAGTGGGATTGATCCTTGCAACTATCATAATTGTGGCTAGTGATAATGAGAGAGATCCTTGACCACCAAACCTTGCCAAGACCATTATGTTAATAAAATTTTATTACCATTTACTATTCATGTTTCTCATTCAAAACCCCAAAATAAACAAGTCCATAACCAATAACAAGAACACTACCCTGCAAGTCCTTTGAGAGACGACCCGAGGTTTAAATACTTCGGTTTATAGATTTTAGGGGTTTGTACTTGTGACAAACAAATTTTTGTATGAAAGGATTATTGTTGGTTTAGAGACTATACTTTACAACGAGACTTCATTGGTGAAATTCTAAACCGTTAAAAATCCAATCATCAAAAAGGCGCCGTTGCGGGGGACTTGCAATGGTGTTATGTTATTGATTATTGTACATATGTGAATATTGTAAATAGGTTATCTTTTGCTTGATTACTAGTTTTGTTAGTTTTATTTTGTTTTTCCATAATGAATTCTCACTTTGGCTATGAGTTTGGCTCTAATTGTGTTGTAGGGAATGTGAACTTCAATGATAACATGTACCAAGGATGGAACCATCAAAGATGGGAGGAGCCTCAAGGAATTGATCACTCCTATTGGCAACAACCTCCAGACACTTATAGGTATAATTTCCATCCTAATGCATGCCAATTCAATGGCTATGGTGAATCCTTTTGTGATAATCGACCACCACCATATGCCTATGAATTTTATCCTCAACATGATGCTCTACCATACTCACAAGCCCTTTCTACCAAGCACCTCCCTATGATCCACATCCATCATATGACCAATCACCCATACCACATCCTTGTGATCATTATGAGCAAGAACCCTTAGAACCACCACAACCCCATCAAGATTAATACCAACAACCACCTCAATGCACATCTTCTCCACAATTTTACCAAGAGGAACCACCTTCCTACCATGAACCCTCTCTCCAAAATAATGAACCGTCCTATTCACCCCAAGCCCCAATAGACAATTCTCTCACTTTGTTACTTCAAGGACAAGAAGTCATGAAGCAGGATACACTTGAGTTTGTGACCAACTTGACCAAGGTGGTGCACGCTTTAGCCCACCAATGTTTGAATACTCAAGTTGTTTCCGTAGCCCCATGTGAAAAGCCAAAGGAAGAGCAAAGCATGGAGAAGATATCAAAAAATTCGGTGAAAAAGGAAGAATCGGTAGTAGTAGTGGAGCAATTGGAGAAGCCTACGGTTATTGAAACAAAAGAGGAAGTGGTCCAAGATTTAAGAGATGTGGAACCGCTATGTGAATCTCAACAACCTCCAGAGCATATCAAGATTGAATAATATGAGAAGGTTGATCAAGAAATAGATTCAATTATGGATGAGTTTTTATCTACAATTGAATCTCTCCCTATTGGACATGGAGTTAGAATAATAGAAGAGTGTGCACAATCTCCCATACCCTTGGTGAACAATGAAGAAGAGAATGAATCGAAAGCAAGTTACCAAGGAGAAAAAGTTGGCATGGTGTATATTGAAATTGAAGAATATGAAAAGGTTGATAAAGAAATGGATTCATTCATCAATGAATTCATATCCAAAATTGAATCACCTCCCATTGGGCAAGAAATCGAGATTCTTGAAGACAACACCAAGTTAAATGCCAAAGAGGAAAAGGTTGAAAGTGAAGAAACTTGTCAAGAGGTGGGGATATCCAAAGAAGAGCATGAGGAAGTCAACCTTGCATTGTTTAAGTGTGGGGAGACTCCCTTCCCCAAGACACCATCCAACACAACATTCAAGTGGGTAAAATCCTTACCTCTAAGCTTCACTTTCTCACTTGAATATGGTTTGATTGAAATGGATGGACAACTTAGAGCTCTTTGTGGAATTAAAAGTAAGAACGAGTTGTGTAGTGGTTGGAAATTTGGTATTAGGCTCATTAAGGTCAAAGCTTCAAGGTATAGGAACCATGATTGGAGGAATGCCACTGTATATGGGTCTAGAAGGAAAGCATGGAGTGCTAACAAGAATTCTATTTGTCAACCACCCATACGGAAAAATCATGAAACTCAACTCACGGATGGGTGTGAAGATAAGATATGGGATCCCGGTTCGCTATGTGAAGACCAACTATGGGGACTCATATCTTGGGTAGAACTCTATCCTAGATTGGTAAAGATGGTTGGAAATTCTATCAACCAATTGAGAAGCAAAGATCCTTGGAGATTCAAGGATGAGTACAAGCATAAGCCGCCATGACAATAAGCTTCCCAAATGTCCAACTTAAGGACTTAAACTAAAAGTGTTAGGTGGGAGACACCCCACCATGGTATACTCTTTCCACTCTCTTGTAGACTTCATTAATAAGAGATTTGAGTTACCATTGTAGGTAGTTCCCCATTCATTTTAGTCGCCTTAATAAATTGATTGTTAGCATTTTGGCATGTATGTTGTGCTTATTAGTATATGAATAAATCCTAAAATCAAATTGCATTTTTGTGAATTGTATGATTTTTGATTTAATAAGGAGTTGTAGGCACTGTAGGGAGTTTATGGGCAAATAAATAAAAAAAGGAGGTCGAACGCGCACGAACGCCGTATGCGCACGCGTCCATGAGCGGATGTACCACCATGCTGAATTCCAAAGAGTTGGGCCACTCTTATACGAGCGTTAGGCTTTTAGCCCAACTTACTTCATGCGCGCCAATAAACAAAAGTGTCAATGGACGCAGATGCATACCTGCCGCGTACGCGTCACCTGACTGATGCCACCATTCCATACATGCCTCCCGAGAATTAGGCGAGCGCTGGGCCAGCACTATGCCTCCAGCCCAACTCCTAGCACGCATGCGCGCACCATACGCGCACGCATCCTTACCAATTCTCACCACAAACGCATGAGCATACAAGGCGCGCACGCGCCCATCCCCAAATTCATCAATGCACACGGACGCGCGTTGTGCGCACTTGCATCGATTCAAAAATAGGAATAACCCTAGGGCGCGATGGATACTCGCGCAGACGCACCCCTCAACCCCTCTCTTCTCCAATGTCTCTTCTATACCTCTCTTCTTCCCTGTCACACTCCGACCACCACACCAGCGATGATTGCCGCCGCAACCTCTAACCATCACCCTTATTTCTTCCCTCTCTCGTTCACACACAAACTCTCTCTCCCTCTCACCCATCCCCCCTCTCTCTCACTGCCACTGTCCAGCGCCGCTGAGTGCCGCCGCAGCCACCGGTGAACCCAGCCCTCCTCACTTCTTTCATTCTTCTTCCATCTCCCACACCCCTCAACCCCAGTTCACTATCTCCGTCTCTTTCACTCCACTCTGCCTCTGTGCGCCACCTTCTTGCCTGCGTCGCCGTGGATTCCCGCCACCATCATCCTAGGCGGTGATTCTGCTCCTGATTTTTGCTCATCCATGCTGCCTATCCTCCCATTCCCAACCCTATTCCACTCTGCTTCCAGGTTACCAGCCTCTGCTCCAACTCTGTTTTATTTCCTTAGTTTATTTCTGTTATTAGTTAGTGTTAGCTCTTGTTAGTTACTTAGAATTTGAATTTTGATTGTTAGGATAGATAGAAATTTCTGCTGTTAGGTATCTAGGTTCTAGATAGAGGATTCTAGGCCTGATAATTACGTCGTATTTGTTTACCTAACTGAGCTTATGTTGATTGATTGCTGAGTGATATTGATCATGTTTGCTATGATGCAGTCTTCATACATGTTTGCTATGTTTGCTGAGTGGTATGCTCAATCTTTGTTTCTATCCCTGTTTATTGCTACCTGCTGCATTTCTCACTCTAAAATTGTATTGCTGCTGCCTGGTTATGTGACTATTACTAGGGTATTGCTTTGTGGATTCATATGACTCCCCTGTTGTTTTCTGCCTATCCGGGAATGTCCAATTTTATGCTCGAATGCTGCCAAATTTTTCCAAACTGTTTTTGAATTTACATTCCCAATTTGGATTGAACTTGGCATCTTCAAACTAAGCTTGGCATAACTCATACCAAGTTCAATCCCCGGGATTTTTGGGCCAGTTTCTGAGTTTCGCTTTGGTTCCCATGATTCGCAGTGGCTAAAAGGATTTCATGAAATGCTTACTTGCGAAATTGAACCACAATTTGCAATTCTTCTTTTTACATCGTGCATTCTTCCACAATATCTAGTGTATTCCCCTTGTGTAACTTTTCTTTTTGCTCAATCTGATCTTCCACTTTCCATAGTTACACAATTGCTTTCTATTGTTTGCACCACCATTTATTGTGAGTCCATCTTCATGCACTTGTGGCATTTTTGTATTCTCATGCATGTGAACATCCTTATTAAACACACTCTACGACTTTCTTTTGATTAGGCTATTCTCCATCATACCACTAATTTTCAATCGTAACCTTCTAACTCTCTAACTTGTTTTGCTTCCTAACTTCTTTTCTCACTTCTCTTACTTCTTTGACCAATTTTTTTTTGGGAATGGTGATGAATATGCCTAATACATGAGTTTTGTCCTACCTTGTTTGCAATTCTTGAATTCTTGGTTTATACCGATGTTCTCTATGCTTACTTGTATTCCAAGTTTTCAATTTTAGTTCACATCATGATTGCTTGTCATTCATCTTACATCCTGAACATGTTCTTCCTTGCTTCATGCTACTTGCTTTATTGCTTAATTGCTTATTCTAATTTTCAGGATGTCAGACAAAGGAAAGAGGAAAGCATACCTCTCCCTGATCCTCAGGATTAGCATCGGGGACAATGCTTGATCTTAAGTATGGGGAAGTTGCCGTTGGCACCATTAGAGGACCGGTGAACATTTTGGCGTATTTCCTAGTTATATCTTCCTAGTTATCTTGTGCTGCACATTGTTGTATATATTGGTTGTTTTTGTCTATTTTGGATACTTTTACCTTAGTTGTTGCATATTTTCTCATTTTGGATTATTAGATGTTTTGGATGTTGGATTTCATACTTTAGTAGAGATTTTTCTCATATAGTCATCCTCTTAGTTTGTGATTGTGATTTAAAATCATTGTGTGGAATTGTCAAGACCTAGTTAACCCTTTTTTTGCATATGCACTTGTTTTGAGTGAAAGGAAAAAAGGGGGTAAAACTAAGGAATTTTTAGAATTTCTTAATCACGACAATGCTTAGTCAAATATTGAATTTTCCAAGGAATTTAACTATAGGGCACCACCCAATTGATTGAAAATTTTTGAAACTTGCTTGAATTATCTATATTTTGTGAAGCATGCTTTGAGCTAAGAACACAAACTTGTGAGACTTGAGCCTATTGATGTGGTTACATTTTATAACCACCTATTTTCCCTTTTTGTGTGCAATTATTCTCTTTTTATGACTGTGATCCTTAGTTTGCTTGATTCTATATGTCCATTTACTCCTTATATTCATGCATTTATATGATTGAGGCCATTAATCATTAGCTCACTTACCTAAATAACCTTACCTTTTATCAACCTTTGTTAGCCAAGTTTGAGCCTATGCTTAACCCAATTATTCCTCAATTTAGCACATTACAAGCCCAAAGTGAAAAACAATAAATGTCCTATTTGGATCTTTGATTAGCTTAGGCTAGTGAGAGTGCTTATTTTCAAGTTTAGTGAGGATTGGGAACATTGGTTGGGATAAAAGGGTGTGTTTGTATTTTTATATTTAGAAATTGGGTACATACTCATGTATTGATTAAATGAAAAGACCTTATGCATTGATATTCTTTAAAGAAAGAAAAAAGAAAAAATGGGAAAAAGAAAAAAATTAAAAGCAAAAAAGAAAAGAAAAGAAAAGAAAGAAAAAATAATATGTAGAAAAAGAAAGGAAAAGAAAAGCAATAAAAGGGGACAAAATGCCCCAAAGTAAAGTTCAAATAAAATCAATGCATATATGTGGTAATCAAAAGAAAATGCATGAGTATGTTAAAAAGTGAGGAATGGGTAGTTAGAGTAGCACTTAATTGTATAGGTCATTATATAGGTTAGCTGGGAAAGTTTAAGCTAATCAAAAATTCAATTCCTAGTCCACTAGCCATATATGATCCTACCTTGACCCTAACCCCCATTACAACCTATGAAAGACCTCGTGATGAATGTATGCATGCATGGATTAAGTGTTGATTGTTAGAAGAAGATCAAATTTTGGAAAAACATGATTAGGAGAGAATTAAGTGAATTAACCCTTAAACACTTGAGTGAAAAGAGCGGATACACATCTGGTGAGGGTTCCATATCTCAATTACATGTGTTCACCCTTGTCACCTATATTCTTGCAAGTTTATAATTCTTTTGATAATCCAATGCAATTGTGGTTTGGACTTGGTTCCTATTGCTCTAGCTCTTGTGCTTACACATGTTTTCTTGGGAATTGATTTATTTTGACCAAGTATTTTTATTCACTTTAGGTAGTTGCATTTAGATAGGTTCATATAGTTTAGTTGCATTTAATAAAGATCATACCCCTTGTTTCCTTCTTATTTTAGCATGAGGACATGCTAAGGTTTAAGTGTGGGGAGGTTGATAAATCCCGTTTTTAGGGTTTATCTTGTGTTGAATTTAGAGTATTTTGCTAACCATTTCTCACATTTAGCCAATGAATTAGCATGATTTTGTGATCTCTCCCTTATTTATGCTTAATTGTAAAAACATGATTTCTAGGCCTCTAATTTGATAATTTTAATTCTCTCTTGATTCCATAAGGTGCCTTGATGTGTTTGCTAGTAATCTCAGGATGGAATAGGCTTGGAATGGATCAAAGAAGCAAGGAAGGAAGCATGCAAGTGGAGAGAAGCATAAAAAGCCAAAGAATTGATCCCGGCCAAGGACGCGCATGCGCACAAGGCGCTCGCGCACACATCGCTAAATCGGCCAGGGACGCGCACACGCACCGTGCGCGTCTGTGCCGAAGGCCGCATGTGATTTTTAAATAGAAAATGAGCCCAGCAATTTCTGGGAAGCTGTGGGGCCAAGTTGCAACCAATTTTGGTGCCAAAATGCTTTAAAGGATCAAGGATTGAAGGGGGGAATGATCATTCTACCATTCTAGCACTTTTTAGTTCACACACACTCATTAGGATTAGGATTAGTTAGTTTTAGAGAGAAAAGCTCTCACTTCTCTCTAGGATTAGGAATTAGGGTTAGATTAGGATCTTATAGTTCTAGGTTTAATTCAAGTCTCCTTCTACTTCTACCTTCAATCGATGATTGCTACACTTTGGTTCTTCTTTCTATCCCTATTCTCTTGTTGTAATTTCTCTTATTTTGTTTCTAGGTTTTGTAATTGAGATACTCTTGTTCTCTTTATTTTCTTTTAATAATGCAATTTGAGGTAATTCATGATAATTGTGATTTCCTTGATTGTTGTTGTTAATTTTTTACATTCAATTGTTGTTAGAATTCATTCTTGTTGTGATTTACTATACTTTTCTTTTGTACCTTCCAAGTGTTTGATAAAATGCTTGGAAGGATGTTAGAGTAGAATTTTATGTTCTTGGCTTGGGAAGGTAACTTAGGATTTCTTGAGTTACTAATGTCCAAGTGATTGATAGTTGATAGCCATTGACTCTCTAGCCTTCATTAATTCAATTATTGGAAAGCTAGGATTTATGGATTTGGATTGATATAACTCACTTGACTTTCCTTTGCTACTTGTTAAAGGATGACTTAGTGGGATTGATCCTTGCAACTATCATAATTGTGGCTAGTGATAATGAGAGAGATCCTTGACCACCAAACCTTGCCAAGACCATTATGTTAATAAAATTTCATTACCATTTACTATTCATGTTTCTCATTCAAAACCCCAAAATAAACAAGTCCATAACCAATAACAAGAATACTACCCTACAAGTCCTTTGAGAGACGACCCGAAGTTTAAATACTTTGGTTTATAGATTTTTGGGGTTTGTACTTGTGACAAACAAATTTTTGTATGAAAGGGTTATTGTTGGTTTAAAGATTATACTTTACAATGAGACTTCATTGGTGAAATTCTAAACCATCAAAAATCCAATCATCAGTACGTACAGGTGTTCGCACATGCCTTCATTAAAATAGCACGTGACTCGCGATTTTGGAGGTTTGGAGGCCCATTTCTGAAGCCATTTAGCTCATATTGAGGGGAAAATGAAGACCATAACATATCATATCATTAGTATAGTTTAGGAGTAGAGTAGGAAGTTTTTAGTTTAGTTTTTTTCCTCTAAGTGTTTCATCTTCTCTATTAGGGTTTATATTAGGGTTTTACTTTCAAGTGCCATTTCCATTTTTGATCTTGGATTTTGCTAGCTTCCATTGTAAGTATATCTTTGTTATAACTCTTTATAGTTACATTGTTCTTATTCTTTCTTATAATTCAAGTTATAGTTCAACTTTACCTTTCTTTTGCAATTTCAATTTCTTGTTGATGAATTTGATGTTTGATGTTTGTTTCATGCTTTCTTGTGTTATTCTTGTTGATTAAGATCAATTGTTGCTTTTAATTTCAAGCATTTTCTTATTTTTCCCATGTTTAAGGTTTTTGCCCACCAAGTGTTTGACAAAATGTCAACCATGGTTTTAGGCTAATTTTTTTGCTCTTGACTTGGGAAAATTGAGCAATTGGGTTCCTAGAGTTGGAATGTCCAACATTTAGTATCAATTCTTGAATTGTTAATTGTTCTTGTTCCTACTAACGCTAATTTGTTGCTAAGGCAATTAGCAAGCAATTTAGGATTTGTGGGTTAAGAAAACTTATGCTCATTTAACTTACTTTTCGATGTGAGGGTTGATCAAGTGAGGGTTGATCAAGTGAGACTAATCCATTATAATTGTCATAGTTGTGGTTCTAACAAGGAAAGGACCCTTAGCTCACTCCAAGCCAAGACCCCTTTTTTATGCTTTCAATCTTTTATAAACACTTATGTTAATCTCTTTCATACTTTACTTGTTTATAGTACATAGTCGGTTCTTTAATTTCTTCATTAGTTCAATCATTACAATTTTGCACGTTCTTTTATTGCTTTATATGTTCATTTCTTTATTAAAAACCCCTTGATCACTACAACTGGAATTATATACTCATTGATCTCAAGTGTCCTTAGGAGACGACCTGGGAACCAAACACTCTCGGTTTTTGAATTGGTTTTGATTGTGATATCCTTTGAATTTAAACAATTTGATTGCGAGAGTTGTGGTTGGTTTAGACTATGCTACCAACGAATTGATACTTATTTTGATTGATTCTAAACCGACAATAGTTCTCGTCCACATCACCTACATGAAACATATGCGTGGAACGAAAAATGCCAAGCGACGTGTACGCGTGACCCACGCATACGTGTTGATACTCGCACGTGACTTCATTAAAGTAAAAATACTGGGGGCGAATTCTGGGCTTTCCAGGCCCAAATCCAACTCACTTCTGAGCCTATTTCATGCAGAAATCAAGAGGAGTCAAGGAAAAAAATCAGAACTGAATTTTGAAGGAAATGCTTTAATTAGTTTCTAGAGAGAGAAGCTCTCTCTTCTCTCTAGAATTAGGTTAGATGTAGATTAGGAATTCTTAGATCTAGGTTTAATTCATGCTCTGATTTACTTTTCCTTTATCAATTCTTGCTCCTCTACCTTTCCTCTCTCTAGTTTTGTACTTTACTCCTTGTAATTCTTTACTTTTATGTTGATACACTCTTGTTTCTTCTATTTCTCTTTTAATGCAATTTATGATTCATGTTACTTTATTGTTGATTTGATTTGTTGTTGTTAATTTCCTTGCAATTAGTAGTTTTAGATCTACTTTTCTTGAAATTTCATCTTGCTTACCTTTTATGCCTTCCAAGTGTTTGACAAAATGCTTGGAAGGATGCTAGAGTAGATTTTTCTCCTCTTGGCTTTGGTTGAGTAATTGGAGACTCTTGAGTTATCAAACTCTTTTGTTGATTGATAATTGAAAGTTGCTAGTTAATTTGACTTCCACTAAGTCTAGTCTTTCCTTAGGAGTTGACTAGGACTTGAGGAATCAAATTGATTTATCCACTTGACTTTCCTTCATAGTTAGAGGTTGACTAAGTGGGAGCAATGGATAATTGATGTCACAATTGAGGATGATAATGAGGATAGGACTTCTAGTTCTCATACATTGCCAAGAGCTTTCTTAGTTATTAGTTTAATTCTTGCAATTTACCTTTCTTGTTCTCTTATTCAAAACCCCAAAATATACATCCCATAACCAATAACAAGAACACTTCCCTGCAATTCCTTTGAGAGATGACCCGGGGTTTGAATACTTTGGTTATTTTTATTGGGATTTGTTACTTGTGACAAACAATTTTTTCTATGAATTATTTGTTGGTTTAGAAACTATACTTGCAACGAGATTTCATTTGTGAAATTCTATACCATCGAAAATCTGTTCATCAGGGATCGCATCCAAATATTGCCCTCTTGACCATTCCAGCCATACACACATCTCGACCGTTCTAGCCACACACACATTTCGACCATTCCGGCCACACACAGTCAGTGCCAATCTCAACATTCACCACTCAATTCAGTCATATCACAAGTCAAACCTTTCTTCACTTTCAAGTAACCTCCCTTTCCATAGCCTAATCTCATCACTACACTTAAAACTAATCTTTAGGGGCTAAAAGAATGAAAATAGAAGTTTAGAGGTTTAAAATCAGGTTTAAAACACAAAAATCTCATTTGCTGAAAAATAAGACTATGCGTACGCATGCAATAGGTATGCGTACATATAGGTCTATTTTTGGACCAGGATGAGTATGCATGCACCTGTCCGCATACGCATACGCACAGGACAGAATCGACCCTTCGCATAGGAAGGGTATGCGTATGCATGCAAGGGGGTTCTGTCAAAAATTTGGTTAATCTGAAAATATGCAAAATTTTAGTTTTGAACCCCAAACTTCCAACGCACATAACTTTTGTTTCAAATAATTTTTTATCCGTTCTTCAAACGGCGTAAACTTCACGGACCTAATTTTCTTATGAAATAAGTTTGAAACCATTCGGGGGTCTGGAAGCCAAGTTATGACTCGCCGAAGTTTGGCCAAAAATTAATATTTCACAAAAATCCTCAAACCTTTATTTCATTAATTCACCATTCAAATATCAATCATCCTACACTAAAAACTAGTCCAAACATATTCAATATCACAACAACACAGTTTTACACCCTTCCATCATCCATCATACATCAGCATTACACAATTCCACCATATATGCACATTTAACCTCATCAACAAAACAATCATAATTTAAACACCATTTTAACATTCTAATTCCACCATAACAATAATCACCACACATGCTCAAGCCATATCATCAACCATTATCACAAATTCTAATCATTCAACATACTTAATCATTCCTCCTCTAGCCTAAGTTTTAACAAGACATTATGTATTAAATATGAGAAACTAAAACCATACCTTGACTGATTTCTCTCCAAGCTCAAACTCCTCAATTCAAGCCTCCAAGGTTTCAATTCAAGTGCTACAAGGTCCAGCCACGAAAGCTTGATTTCAAGCACTCTAATTCATCGAGTAAATCTCCAATTTAACATAAACTCAATCTAATTCCATAAAATTCACCAAATTAATAACTAG
This sequence comes from Arachis hypogaea, assembly GCF_003086295.3. NCBI lineage: Eukaryota > Viridiplantae > Streptophyta > Magnoliopsida > Fabales > Fabaceae > Arachis > Arachis hypogaea. The sequence goes on from NC_092044.1 coordinate 41,132,798, forward strand.
GGTTCACGTAATTGGATAACCACAAGGGTTTAGAGTTTTCTTACCTTACTCACAGACTATTTAGACAAAATCCATCAATTTTTTCAAGTTAATTCAATCCTAATACATCAAAACATCAAAATCCTCAATACCTATTAACCCAAAAATGAAATATGAATAGAAGGGAATGTCTGGGCACGAAAACAAAGTTTCTTACCAAATTGTTCAATGGATTTTGTAGAGAATTCTGAGACGAACGCGTGACCACTGATGACTCGTCAATTGGAGCTCCGGATCAAAAGTTACGTAAATTTGAATTTGTGGTGAGGGTTTTAGGTTTCCTCCTTGTTCTTCCCTCTTTCCCCGGCGTTATTTCTTGTGTATGAGAAGCAAATGAGCTGAAGTTCATGAGTATATATGAATTGGGTTAGGTTTTGAGCCCAATACGGGCCCGATTCATCCGATTCGGCCCGTTTGGTCCAATTTTGGGCAAAATTCTTTGAAATTAGTGTCGAAATTCTTATTTTAATTTTTTTCTATCATATTAAACCATAAAAATCACATTTCTAATTATCTTGATTAATAAATAATTTATTGACTAATTATTTACTAATTTCTCAGGTTTTACACTTTCCAGACGCATATGGCATTCTGATGTAAAAAGAAACGGTTTTAAGGGTTTCTTTTGCTTTTCGATATCACCTCGGTTGGTAAGATTTATTTCAAAAGTGACTACATGCTTTGTATTTATTGCAAAAACAATTTTTTTAAATTTCTAATTGTTTATCATGGATTACTGTCCTCATTCATATAGGCCGGCCAGTGAAAAGTTCAAGTCTATTAATTTTTCTAATTATTATGATTTAGAACAAAAGATAACTTTAAAAATTAGCTAATATTAGCTAAAAATAGGTTTTTAATTAAACTCTTAATTAATATCTAACTTTCAAAAAAAAATATAATTTTATATCTTAAAATTTTAAACTATTTTGTTTTTCACTAATATTTATCAATATTGTTTCACATAATTTTTTAAATTAAAACGTAAGTTTCACATTTGCAATACATTATTTTATAATTTTTTTACATAAATATAAATATTTTAAATTAAATTTAACATATATCATAAATATTAGCTAATATAAAATTAACAAACTCTCTCTCTCTCGGTCTTTATCTTTATCTTTTTTTTTGTTTTCTTTCATTGTCTATTTTTTATCTTTTTTAATACAAAAAATAAAATTAACAAAATAATATAATTTAAATAAAAAATATTATTATTATTATTATTATTATATACATATTTTTTTGTTTTTTTTATTTAGTTTTAAATTTTTACTACTTATTTTTTAATCTATATTTTTATTTTTCTTCTTTCAAATATTTATTAAATATAATATGGAGAGAATACTAATATTATTAATTTTAATATTCGTTATCTAAAATTTGAAATAATTTAACTTGTATACTTTTAATTAGGTGTTAAGTCTATTTCACAAATAGAAATAATTAATTTTTATGCTTGCTATTTAAAAATAATATGTTTTCTCTCTATGTATATAAAAATATAATTAGATATTAGTATAAAAAAATATATTAATATTTATACTTAAAATCAATTTTTTTAAACAATTGAATCTTGATTTTAACTTTTAATCATAATTATTAGTAATAAATTAAACTCTTTACATAAAAATAATAACTAAAAATCTTATTACTTAATTTTTTCATCTACAGAGATCCTAGTCTTCTTAGTCGATAGGGACATTTGTCCTCTACGTTTTTTTGTAAAAATAATTTGATTCTATAAATCTTTTGTGTCATAATTTATAATGTCAAAATAAAATCGACGTAATTTTTAAATATTTATATTCCCGTAATAAAATTACAGATAAAAATACTAGTTATTATATATTTTATATACCTTTTTTATAGTTTAATATTTAATAAAAAGATTCCTGTTATGAAAAAAAATCGTGTATGACTTTTAAAAATTATTTAATTTTAATTATATTTATTTTGGTTATTTTGGTTAATAATATTAAATTACATTTAAAAAATCATATATAATATCAACTTTTTAAAAAATCATCTTAAAATTTTTGTATAGTTTTTTTGTTTAAATCCAACATTGTTGAGGAACAAAAAATTTTTTTAGCATTCAACTTTTGAAAAAAAAAACAAAATTCTTGCAAGAACAATGCCAAAGGCCTGATTGATGGCCCATTTAAAACGAAACAAACATTTGAAAATTTATCCAACACACCTTGCATATTCATGTTTGTTTCCTCAAATCAGTGACAAATTTAAAATTACATATTTATTAGTTCGAACAGATTAAAAGTCACACTTAACACGTGAATCTCACATATTGATACATGTGTCACGTACTCTACTTGCCAACATCACATAAAGTACGAGGGGTACTACACGCCTCATTTGGGCGCATGTTTAAATTCACCATCTCTCTTTTTCTCATTGAATATACAATGGTTTTAATCTCCATTTTGACGGGAAATTTTAGTCAGCGTCAATTTAAAAGAGGCTTTTCAGGTACCTCTAGCACTCAGATGCAAAAGAAAACGATTTTAAGGATTTCTTTTACTTTTCAGTGTCACCTCGGTTGGTAAAATTTATTTCAAAAGTGACTATATGCATTGTATTTATTACAAAAATAGGTTTTTTATATTTTTAATTATTTATCATGAATTGGTGCCCTCATTCATACAGGCCGGCCCAATAAAAAGTCCATATCTATTAATTTTTATAATTATTTATGATTTAAAACAAAAGTTAACTTTAAAACTTAGATGATATTAGCTAAAAAATATTTTTCTAATTAAACACTTAATTAATATCTAAATTTTAAAAAATATAATTATATATTTTAAAATTTTAAACTACTTTATTTTTCAATAATATTTATTAATTTTTAGGTAATTTTTAAATTAAAATATAAGTTTCACATTTTCAATAAAAATATTTTCTTACATAAATATAAATATTTTTAAATTAAATTTAACATATGATAAATGTTAGTTAATATAATCTTTCTAAAAACTATTCAAAGAAGTGGACAATTACTAGTTACAATTCCTATAATAATTAACATGCCCTTGACTTCGCTAATGCATTTTAGACCGCATGTGTAACATAAGAAATTAATTGACTTGTCAATTGTCTACAATAATATTAGTATTTTTTAAATTAATATTAGTCGTATGTATTATATATTACTAATTTTATAATTAAAATATGTCACATATTATTTTTTATTATAATTAAAATTAATTTTTTTAAATTAAAGAATTTTATTCTCCTTCTTACTAATTTTACAACTAAAATGTGTCACATATCACTTTTTTATTGCAATTAAAATAAAATTTTTTTCTTTAAAATTAAAGTACTAATTTTACAACCAAAATGTGTCACATGTCATTTTTTCATTACAATCGAAATTAAATCTTCTCCTTCAAACATAATAAATTTCTTTCCTAAATTCTGTCATCTACCTCTCTCCATTTTTTCTATTTCTCTCCACCCTTCTCACTCTATATATAATTTATTATCTAATTTAATAACCAAATGTGTCACGTGACATTCTCTTGTTAAAATTGAAAAGAAATATTTTTCTCCAAAATTAATAAATTCACTTCCTAAATTCTTTTATCTATCTTTTTCTCTTTTTCTCTTTTTCTATTTTTCCCTACTCTTTCTACTCTATATATAATTTATAATTTATATTTTATATTAGTAATTTGAGAAATCAAAACATGTCATCCGATATTTTTCATTATAATTAAAATAAAATTTTTTCTTTTAAAATTAGCAGTTTCTCTCTCTCAGTCTTCATCTTTATCTTTCTCTCTCTTTTCTTTCATTCTCTATTTTTTCTATCTTTTTGTTTAACAAAAAATAAAATTAACAAAAGAATATAATTCAAATAAAATTATAATTATTATTATATACATATTTTTTTAGTCTTTTTGTTTAGTTTTAAATTTTTGCTGCTTATCTTTTTAATATATATTTTCTTTTTCTTTATTTCAAATATTTATTAAATATAATTTGGAGAGAATACTAATATTATGATTAAAAGTTAAAATCAAGATCTAATTGTTTAAAAAAAATTTGAGTTAATTTTATAACTATCAATATAATTTTTTATACTAATATCTAATTATATTTTTATATACATAGAGAGAAAAAATATTATTTTTAAATAGCAAGCATAAAAATTAATTATTTCTATTTGTGAAATAGAATTAACACCTAATCAAAAGTATACAAGTTAAATCGTTTCAAATTTTACAAAATGAATATTAAAATTAATTATTAGTAATAAATTAAACTCTTTCACATGAAAATAATAACTAAAAATTTTATTATTTAATTTTTTATATATGAAGACCCTGATTTTTTTAGTCAATGGTGACTTTTGTCCTTTATAATCTTTTTGTAAAGTAGTTTGATTCTATATATTTTTTGTGCCATAATCTATAATGTCAGGATAAAATCGATGTAATTTTAAAATACTTATATTCACGTAATATAATTACAAAATAAAAATGTTAGTAATTATATATTCTATGTACTTTTTTATATTTTAATATTTAATAAAAAGATTTCTGTATGTTATGAAAAAGAAAAATCGTTTATAACTTTTAAAAATTATTTAATTTTAGTTATGTTTATTTTGGTTAATTTTAAACAGTAATGCATTTATTTGTCTACTGTTTTTTAATAATATTAAATTATATTTAAAAAATTATATACAATATTAACTTTTTAGAAAATCACCTTAAAATTTGTGTATAATTTTTTTTGTGCAAATCCAACATTGCTCACGAACAAATAACTTTTTTAACATTTAACTTTTGAAGAAAAACAAAAATTCTTGCAAGAACCAAAGGCTCAATTGGCGGTCCATTTTAAACAAAATGAGCATTTAAAAATTTACCCAACACAAAATGAGCATTTAAAAATTACCCAACACACTATGTATATTTATGTTTTTTCTCCAAAATTAATGGCAAATTTAAAATTATATATTTACTATTTCGAATAAATCAAAGGTCACACTTAACATATGAATTTAATACATTAATACACGTGTCACGCACTCTGTTTCCAACTTCACATAAAGTACGAGTCGTGTTATACATTTCATGAGTAAATTTTCTTATCAAAAAACAGTGAACGAAAAAGAAAAATGCACAAAACTAACGACAAAAAAAATGGTAGTCCATAATCTTACTAAATTCAAAAAATATATTATTGAATATTTACATAATCTTAAATATGTAAATTATTCTTTTTAATATTATTTTGGTTAGATGTTTGTTAGCGTAGTTTATAGACTATTATTTGTTATATTATTGTTAAGAAATAATTTAGTTGTATAGTCGTATAAGTTAAAGTATAGGAATATTATAGTAAAATGTTATTGCATTCAGTAATGTAACTATTGTCTGTTATATTGCATTATATCTAATTAGATATAATAAAAAAATGTATGTGATTAGTTGAAAATGTACTTTAATTTTTTTAATATATTTAGAAATATGGTTAGGAAAATTAAATAATTTTGTTGTTGGGTTAGTTTTATATTTAGGCTAAATCATTTAGTAATATATGTAATTGATATGGTCGTCATTAATACGAGTTATAACTCGGCCTCATAACCGTTATCAGTATGAGTTATAACTCATTATCACCCGTTACAATTCGGATTTTATGAGCCACAGCTCGATAACATCAACATTTTATCATAATCGACGTATAAACGGCTTAGTAATCAATGGCATTATTGACCGTTCCAAAACCGACGTTACGACCAAAGATGCAACGGACGAAGAAAACCAAGGTAAAGTATCTCTCGAGTAAGTTCGAATAAGACAATATACTGACTTAAGCTTTAGAGTGCCTTTGTAGGTACACTCCTCCTCCTCTTCATTGCTCGTGCTCTCACACCACAACACAAGGAAAAAACTCGGATTCAAGAGTTGGACGTTCAGCCTCCGAGGATATAGCTTGGCTAACACCAGATAGTTGAAGCCAATCTATTTCGCAGGCAAGATCAATTGGCGCCCACCGTGGGGCCGAGGAAATCGATTCTTTCTTTTGGTCCCATTACCTTCTCTTACACCCATGGCTGACGTACCACCTCCTTCACTATCCGAACTTATGCGGATGGTGGCTGAGCTACAACAAGCTAATCAACGAATGGCCGACGAAAACTAAATAATGGCTGCTCAAATCGCTGAACTGAACCATGCTTAGATAGAACATAACGACACTCATCACCAGCAACCAGAAGATAATGAGCACCATTCCCAACCCTCTCATGTCTCGGAGACTATCCGAACCAAGGAGGTTCAACCTGAAGATGAAAAGGAAGAGTCCGACGAACTTGTAGGACCCTTCACAGAAGAAGTGATGAACTTCGAATTGCCGAAGAGATTCACCCTGCCACTAACCCTCACACCTTATGATGGGCTCGGAGACCCGAAGAAATTTCTCAAAAAGTTCCGATCAATAATGATCGTCAACGGTGCATCAGATACTGTTTTATTCCGTTATTTTCCAAATTACTTAGACGGTCCTGCACTTGATTGGTTGTGTGCTTTGCCTGCAGGTTCTATTTCGCGATTTCAGCAGCTGGAGAAGCTATTTGAAGAACACTTTGCTGGATGCGCGATTTACCTGCACGACTCCGATTATCTGAATACGATCAAACAGGGACCAAACGAAAGCTTGAAGGACTATATGACCCGCTCCACCAAAGTTGCCATCAGTATACCTGACCTCCACCCCGAGGTTCACCTACACGCAATTAAAAGCGGACTTCGCCCTGGAAAATTCCAGGAGACCATCGCAGTAGCCAAGCCGAGGACCCTTTCAGAGTTTTGCGAGAAAGCAAAAGGCCAAATTGATATCGAAGAACTCAGACAAACTCGAAAATCTGAGAAGACAAACTACCGAGATGAAGATAAGGCCCTAAGCACAAAGAAAAATTTTAAACTAACCCCTCAATTTGATTCCTATACGCAGTTCAATACTAAGCGAGAGGACATAATTAGAGATATCTTAAATTCAAAGCTCATCAAGCCATCAAGAAAGGCCGGTACCTATCAAGATACAAAGAACGTGGACAAGTCTAAATATTGTGCTTTCCACCAGAAACACGGCCACAACACTGACGACTGTATGGTGGCCAAGGACCTTCTGGAACGCCTAGCTAGACAAGGACACCTTGACAAATACATTGGGGGTCACATGCAAAAGCGCATCATACCTTCAACAACCAACGATTCGTCCGAACAACAAAACCGAGGAAAAGAAAAGGCACCTTCAAGCCAATACGAGAAACCTCGAGGTATAATTAATCGTATTTCAGGAGGATACGCAAGTGGATGATCCTCAAATTCGGCTAGAAAAAGATCATTCCGAGCAATATGCTCGGTGAATGGGCCACAACAAGAAGCTAAAACGACAAATCCTCCACCACAAGTAACTTTTACACACGCTGACTTCGATTTGAGCATACAAAACTTACACGATCCCGTGGTCATCACTCTTCAACTGGGGGACTTGTTGGTAAGGAAAGTACTCCTAGATCCCGGAAGCAGCGCCGACATTTTGTTCTACTCTACGTTCCAAAAAATGAAGCTCAGCGACAACATACTCCAGTCAACAGGAGGCGACCTGGTTGGATTTTCAGGGGAGCGAGTTCCAATATTGGGTTCAGTGTGGTTACAAACCACATTGGGTGAGCATCCTCTTTCAAAAACAAATGACATTCAATATTTAGTAATCGATTGCTTTAGCCTGTATAATCTTATACTTGGCCGACCTTTTTTAAACAAGTTTGGCGCAATTGTCTCTACATTTTATCTGTGTGTTAAGTTTCCTCTGCAGGACGACCATGTAGTAACAATCCACGGAGATCATAAAGAGGCACGCCAGTGTTACAACATCAGCATGAAACTCCAAAATTGTTCCAGGCAACAAGTCAACAATGTCGACCTTACAACCAACAGCCACGTACTCGCCGACCTAGATCCAAGAGCTGACTTTCTTGAACGCCCTAAACCATCCGACGACTTACAAAAAGTATATTTTAATAACGATCCTAACAAACTTACTTATGTAGGTACGTCAATGAGCACATCAGAACTAAAGAACATCACTACCTTCCTACAAGAGCAAGCCGACCTATTTGCATGGACACCTTCAGACATGCCCAGCATCGACCCACAAATCATCACCCACAAACTAGCTATAAACTCGTCAGCCCGACCAGTACAGTAGAAGAAAAGAAAACTCGGCAAAGAAAAGAAACGGGCGTCCTTAGAAGAAACACAAAAGCTCATCAACGCAGAATTTATCAAAGAAATCAGATTTACTACCTGGCTGGCCAATGTGGTAATGGTAAGAAAACAAAACGGTAAGTGGCGCATGTGCGTCGACTTCACTGACTTAAACAAAGCATGCCCAAAAGATTCCTATCCTTTACCATCCATAGACTCTTTAGTAGATAACGCCTCAGGATATGCTACCTTAAGTTTTATGGATGCATATTCGGCGTATAATCAAATACTCATGCACCCCTCCGATCAAAGCAAAATGACATTTATCACTGATTTTGGCAACTACTGTTATAACGTTATGCCATTTGGATTAAAGAATGCAGGTGCAACTTATCAACGTCTTATGGACAATGTCTTCGCCAAGCAGATCGGCAGAAACATCGAAGTATATGTCGATGACATGGTCACCAAGACAAAGATCGGGGAAAACCATATCGACGATTTAACAGAAATATTTGGTGAGATACGCCGCTACAACATGCGCCTCAACCCCAAGAAATGTGCATTCTCCGTTCAAGTGGGTAAGTTTCTGGGATTTTTACTAACACGCAGAGGAATTGAGGCAAATCCAGAAAAATACCGAGCAGTTCTGGATATGGCAAGCCCAAAGACAGTTAAAGAAGTTCAACGCCTTACAGGAAGACTTGCTGCCTTATCGAGATTTGTTCCATGCCTAGCTTCAACATCTATTCCCTTTTTCCAAACAATAAAAAAGAAAACCAAATTTCAATGGAACGACGACTGTGAGAGAGCTTTCACCAAATTAAAAACAACTCTCTCACAACCGCCGATCCTACAAAAGCCTCTCCAAGGGGAGGATTTGTTTTTATATTTATCAGTTACTGATTGGGGGATAAGCTTGGCTCTTGTTATAGAAAGGAACAAAGTTCAACATCTGATATATTTTGTTAGCAAAATCCTCCAACACGCTGAGCTCAACTATCTGAGGATAGAGAAGCTCGCTTTAGCTCTAATATTCTCGGCGCGACGACTCCGACCTTATTTCCAGAGCCATATAGTCTACGTCAGAACAGATCATCCATTAAGACAGGTATTACACAAACCAGAAATTGCAGGCAGACTTATAAAATGGGCAATCAAATTGTCCGAGTTTGACATCAGGTATCAATCCCGAGGACCTATTAAGTCCCAATTCTTGGCCGATTTCATTGCCGAGCTTACAATACCATCAGAAGAGAACCACATGAAGCAATGGACTTTATATGTGGATGGCTCCTTAAATAACAAGGGATGTGGAGCTGGAATCCGTCTAGAGGCCGAAGATGGCTTTATACTGGAACATTCCTTACACTTAGCATTCAAAGCCAGCAACAACCAGTCCGAATATGAAGCACTACTCGCCGGACTCCGACTTTGCTTGGATCTCCAAATATCGGCCATAAAGGTATACTGTGACTCTTTACTAGTAGTACAGCAGGTAAACGACCTTTTTCAGGTAAAGGATCCTCTTCTATCTAAATATCTGCTATTAGTTAAAAAATTAACTTCAAAGTTCTCCAAATTTAAAATACAACATATACCACGAGAACAAAACCAAAGGGCTGACATTTTATCTAAGCTCGGCAGCACACAATCCGACTTATCGACACTGCATCAATTCACCATAACATCTCCAAGTGTTACTCTAACAAATGTGTTAAGTGTTACACATGAAAAAGATTGGAGGAACGACTTCATACAATATTTACAAACAGGTCATATACAAGCAGAGGTCGAAAATACAAAAAAATTCCGAAGACAAGCATCTTACTTCACATTACTCAACGGAACTCTATACAGACGAGGATACACTCGCCTATTGCTAAAATGCCTCAACAAGCCCGAATCTGACATAGCATTATCTGAGGCACATGAGGGAATCTGTGGAACACACACTGGTGCTCAGAGCTTAACATCAAAAGTCCTCTGCGCAGGTTTCTTCTGACCGACTTTACACCATGATAGCCAACAGAAAATCTGGACCTGCAACAATTTCCAAAAACATGCACTACTGATACACATTCCCGCCGAGGAACTGCATCACTCTGTTATCAGTTGGCCTTTCAACCAATGGGGGTTAGATATACTCGGTCCGTTCCCCACGGCACCGGGCCAGGTAAAATTTCTCATAGTCGGAATCGATTACTTCTCAAAATGGGTGGAAGCCCAACCTTTGGCAAGAATCACATCCCAACAAATCATTTCTTTCGTTTGGAAAAATATTATTTTCCGTTTTGGGATTCCTAACCATATCACAACTGACAATGGTCGCTAGTTTACAGATCAGAAATTTCAGTCTTTTTTGCAGAACCTTAAAATCAGGCAACATTTCACCTCAGTTGAACACCTCAAACGAATGGACTAGCCGAGGCCGCAAATAAGGTAATCTTACATGCATTGAAGAAGAAGCTAGATGACGCCAAGGGACTCTGGGCCGAGCTAATACCTGAAGTCCTTTGGGGGTACAATACAACCCCACAATCATCAACAAAAGAAACACCATTCAGACTAGTATATGGCTCGGAAGCTATGATATCATTGGAGATCTCCTAGAGCTCAATCAGAACACAGCTCGTCAATCAAGAAGACGCTTGGAGATCCGAACTTGATATCATTGAAGAGATAAGAGACATCGACACATTACGACAACGTGCGGCACAGCACGCACTAGCTCGCCAATACAACAAAACGGTAAAAAGCAAATCATTTGTGAAAAGGGACCTAATACTTCATAAGACATACACTGCTCGAAAACCACCATCACATGGGAAGCTTGCAGAAAACTGGGATGGTCCATACCAAATAGATGAAGTACTCGGCAATGGAGCGTACAAACTAGAATCAATAGAGGGTAAAATTCTGCCTAATACTTGGAATGTTTCCTCCCTAAAGAAATTTTATAGTTAAAAGTCAGGGACAGCCTTGTACTCTTTTTCCTACTACCAAGATTTTATCCCAAAGGATTTTGCTTGGAGACGTTTTAACGAGGCTAGCCTACCTGTACCTTTGTATTCAAAGGTTTACCAATTTATCAAAGATGAGAAATAAAAATTATCTCGTTCTATTTAACCAACAACTATGCGAATTATATTGTCAGTCAAATACAACTCTATCTATTATCCATATAGGTCGGACGATGACTCGTCTGGTTACAACCTGCCAATACTCGGCAGTCATATCAAACAAAAATGAAATATTCCCAAATTAATTTCTGATCAATCAAACACAGCTTTTTCTTAAATAAAAAAGCAATACCATTAAACGCAATAAAAGTTCAAAAGCGTCACAAACTACTAGCTATTACATATGCAAAACAGCAAAATATTCAACACGCGTATGAAATTCTCTATAACAAAATAACTCAGCATACTGCACATTATCAGCCTGATCTTCAGCATCACCATCATCCTCGATCATCTGGCCATCACGAACGATTTTCCCAGGGTCCATCTCGAACAAATCAATCTCTGGTGCCAAAAACCTTACTATAAGCATGCTCTTTCAAACCCCTCGACAAAAGAGTCCAGAATTTCATCGGTTTTCTTCTTCTCAATCTCTTTAAGTTGAGCAGTGACCTCAACTAGGTGAGATTCCATGCTCGCCAAATCACTTTCCTTTTTCTTCAAATCCTACACATCCTTAGCATAACTGTCTTTCGTCTCCTTTAACAACTTCTCAGTATCAGTTAACCGAGTCTGTAGCTCGGCAACAACACTTTTGCTCTTACTCAATTCTCCTTTTAACAGAGAAACCGCACCTTTTTCTACTGAAACTTTCTTATGCTTCAACTCTTGGCTACGCCCAAGACTGGCCAGACGCAAGCCAACAACCTAGAAAAAATAATAAGAAGAATTATATACATTTTCCCAAAACAACAACAGTATAAACAAGGTCGGCTACTACCTGCATGTACTGTCTAATCACCATGTCACTGACCTCATTTGCAAGAGAAACATCAGCCGAGGATTGGCAGTACTCGTCCACCACAGCCATGTAAGGATACTCCTTTTTCCACACAGAAAAGCACTCACTTTGTTCGGAAATTTCATGAAGCTTCTTATGATTACCCATAAAAGCCTGTATTTCTTCCAAAGGAACCCCTTCTTCCTTTTGACCAGAATCTTCGGACACTTCAACCGCGTCCGACTTCCTCTTCTTCAAAATCACTTTCGTCTGACCCCGAGGAGGTTGAGTGACTTCTCCAGTCACAGCCACTTTTTCAGGGTTAGAAGATGACACTTCCTTCTCCAAATTTTTGTTCTTAAAACAGGACCTCAAAGACGCAGCTGAAACACCTGGATATTTACCACCTGCAAAAAACACAACATGTTAGGCATCCATAGAAGAATAACACACACATCAGAGAAAATCCCAAAACTCACCCAAATACTCTAAAACAGCATCTTTATCCTCTTCCCACTTCAGCAACTCACACATCGAAATTAGATCTTTACGATCAATATTTTCAACCAGGAACTCAATCAAACAAACATTTCTCGGAGATATAACCTCCGGTCCGAGTATATTTTGAGGTTTCGAGCACCAAAATAATGGAAACTTCTCAGCCAGATTTTCATCAATGTAAAAAGGGAAATCTTTTTCCAAGCCTCTAACTTTGAAATACATTTCCTTAAAATCCTTAAAAGAGGATTTATACAGCCTAAAAATACCAAACCTTGGGGTGCTATTGAAATTTATCCAACCACCCTTCCACATCCCCTTGGCTTGAAATAAAGAAAAGAACAGATAAACAGATGGCACTTCTCAAGAAATTTCATCAGGATTTCAAAAGAACGAAGGAACGCCCACCCATTAGGATGAAGCTGTGATGGAGCGCAATTTAACTGTTTTAAAACCTGACACTCAAAATCTGTAAATGGCAACCTCACTCTTAGCTCTTCAAGAACACAGTTGTTCATGTAGAAAAACTCGAACCCCCCTCCCCGGTGATAAACCCTATCATCAACACTACATGGCAACAACTCAACTTGAACTCCAGAGCCAACCCTTACTAACTTTGCTACATTCACCTCTTTCACAGCAGCCTTATTACGGAACAAGGAGACTCAAGACTTCACATCCTCCCCAACCCAGTCATAGGACCAGTCTATCTTATCCTTTTTCTCCTTTTCAAAACCCATTAAAAAACAAAAACTAGAATGCAAACAGAAACAGAGAAGAATGAAGAAGGAAATCAGAAGCAGAGAGACAAAACCATACCTCTCTTACTCATTCTTCACAAAGAAGCAGAAAATCAAAACGCCAAAAATATCAAGGTATGACTCCAATCAGCAGAATTAATAATCCCAAAGACGAAAAAATGTTCCAGATGATAAAACCACTCCCTCAGTTACATCAAATGACGAATGGAACATTGGAAACCAACAAACCTTTAATATAATTACTAATATTTCTCTCTCCTCAATAAAAAATGGGACACAACTCCCCACGTCACAAATAATAAACTTCTTTTAATGAAGTATGTTGAATTGGGGGCTCACTCAGCAACCCTCTCAACCGACTTATAACTCATCACGAAGCTCAACCTACTTCATTAAAAAACCTCTCCTCAGGTTAAGCTTGGGGGCTGTGATACGGTCGTCATTAATACGAGTTATAATTTGGCCTCATAACCGTCATCAATATGAGCTATAACTCATTATCACCCGTTACAACTCAGATTTTATGAGCCATAGCTCGGTAACATCAACATTTTATCATAACTAATGTATAAACGGCTTAGTAATCAATGGCATTATTGACCGTTCCAAAACCGATGTTACGACCAAGGACGCAACGGACGAAGAAAACCCATTATATAAAGAAAGGTAAAGTATCTCTCGAGTAAGTTCGAACAAGACAATATACTGACTTAAGTTTTGGAGTGCCTTTGCAGGTACATTCCTCCTCCTCTTCATTGCTCGTGCTCTGACACCACAATACAAGGAAAAAGCTCGGATTCAAGAGTTGGATGTTCAACCTCCGAGGATATAGCTCGGCTAACACCAGATAGTTGAAGCCAATCTATTTTGCAGACAAGATCAGTAATAAAATGTATGTGATTAGCTTTAAATTTACCGAAAGATTTTTGTTATATTTAGTAATTTTGTTTGGTGCTAATTTGATACTTATAGCAAATTTTTTAGTTGATAAATGTAAATTTGCGTAGGATCGATTGATTACTAAGTGTAAAATATTAAAATTTATAATTAATATTTTTTAAAAAATATTTTTATTAAATTTTAGTAAAATGTATGAACAATTAGTATAATTTTTAGAATAATTTTTTAGTTGTAATAATTTATGTATGAATAATTAGTATACATGTTAATGTAAGTTAATAAATTATATGTTACAAAATATATGTAATTAGCTTTAAATTTATTGTAATTTTTATTTTGTTTTGTAAAATCTTTAGGAATAAAAAACTGAAAGTTACTAAAATTTATGATTAATTTTTTTAGTAAATAATTTTATTAAATTTAGTATTATGTATGGATAATTACTATCATTTTTATAGTAATTTTAGAGATAATATTCGTTATTTAAACTCAACTTTATTATTTTTTTAGAAAATTTCCACAGCATTGTCCAAATCGTCAATAGAGATTGTCAGATTGCTCTTAGCATTTTGTTTTACGTGCAACTTTTTTCTTTATCGTGTTTAGATATCGCCCCACGTTTTGATTTTAAAAATTATTTTTAATTTCCACAAAATGAAATCGCAGATACCGATTTTATTAAAAGGAACCCGACGTCCACAAACAGTCAAGGGCAATTTCCTCTTTCCAAATTTTTTTTGTCCAACGTGCAAATCGCTACCGACAATTTGTTAGTTTGCACTATGGTTCTCTAAATCTGTAAAAACGCATAATGAACTCATACATATGCATATCAACATTTTTTTCCAATATCTAAAAAATTTAGCCTCTTAAATCTTTGCTAGAGGTGTTCATATATTAGATTCAATCTGCATATCCGCGGTATTTATTCGAATCCAATTTAAAAATTACGGATATGGATCTGATCCGCGAGACTGTGGGATCGGATCGGATCAGATCCACATGCTAATAAAATCGGATTACAGATTTTGTGTAAGTATTCTCATATCCGCATATCCGCAAAAATAAAGGAATAAATAAGTTAATATTTTTTTATGTTTTTATTTCAATTAATAATGATCATATATGTTGTATTATTTTAATTTATTATTTAAGAAAAATATGTTTAATATTATTTTAAGAGTAAACATATTTAAAAGAATATAAAAAATAAATTTTATTGATATTTTTTTAATAAAATAAACTTTTAAAAATATTTTTATATTTTGAGTATATATCTAATATCCGATCCAATCCAATCCGGTCCGCAAATATGCAGATCGGATTGGATTCAAGCTGAAAAACTGCGGATATTTGATCCAATCCGATCCGATGATTTTAGTATGGATCGGATCCAAATTGTGGCCATATCCGAGCCCCATTCATCCCTAAATTTGCTTTCTCTTTTCTCTCTCTACATTAAAATCTAATATCGCTGTCGTCATCGCAACCTCCCTTAGCCACATCTCCCAACGTCAATATCACGACTTCTAGCCTCTCTCTCCCCCTCCATATCTGCTCCCCTTATGTTCATCTTTGTCACATCATATCATCCCTTGCCATCACATTCGTCTTATCTGCGTTTCGGATCACAGATCTTTAGTCTTCATTATTGAGGTCCCGATCTTTTAGAAGCTTCCCTCCTCGACCTCACTCATGTTCTTTGCATCTCCTAAATTGTATCGTTGTGATGAGTGATATCCAGTAATCTAAATACAATAAAATTTCAATAGTTTAAAATGCATTTGTTGTGTGTGTTTTCAAAAATATTTAATTTGTTTTTGAAAACTTGTTTAAAAATAATTTTTTAATTTATTTCAAATTTTAATATCTAACTTTCAAAATAAATTCTTTTAAAATAAAAAATAAAAAAGTATTCATAAAAATGTAAAAATTCTACTCCCACTCATTTCAACTAGGAAGACAACGAGAATTGTGAACAACGTAAACGACGGGCTACACCTGCAACCCTAATTTCAGCACAACCATTCCACCGTCATAGCCGCTGTGACAATGCTCATTGCCTCCTCCCTTGTGACACCGCTAATTGTCACTGGCATAAAGCATCTCAGTGTCGCATTCGTCCACCGTCACCGCAACGAAGCCATGCCTTCTCCTTTTCTATTCCGCTGCTGCCCCGACGTACTTTTGCCCAGCGTCCTCCCCAACGCCGCGTCCCTACCTAGCGTGGTCACTGCCACAGCCTCAGTGCCAATTGTTCTCCCTGCCGCACATCTTCAGCAGCCAAGCCCGACTCGGTTTGTCATTGCGTACTTGTTCTTTTTTTCAAATTATATATTGGAGGGAGAAGAAGCTGGAATTTTTCTTTGACAAGTGTTTAATAATGAACATCCACATCCCAGTGAAAAAAACCTCTGCATACATAGTAAAATGAACATCCTGCAGAGCATGTGCATACAGAATCAAGCAAATTAAGTAAAATACCAATGGTATATACAAATAAACATCTACTTTAGAATGAAAAGAACCATTGATAAACCCTAATTTTGTGCTTTATCTTGTGTTGAATTTAGTGGATTTTGTCAACTTATCTCACATTTATTCAATGAATAGCATGGTTTTGTGATATCCTTCTAAATTTGTGCTTAAATCTACTTTAGAGTGAAAACATGCTTTTTAGGCCTTTAAATCGCTAATTTTAATTCACTTTAATTCCATTCGATGCCTTGATATGTTTCTTGAGTGATTTCAGGCTCATAAGGCAAGGATTGAGTGGAAGAAGTGAAAAGAAAAGCATGCAAAGTGGAGAATTCATGAAGAAATGAGCATTTGAAGAGTTTATGGCGACGCGTGTACATGGCCTACGCGTACGCGTGGGAAGGAAATTTTCCAGGCGACGCGCACGTGTGACCCATGCGTACCCGTGAAAGGCGTTGTAACACCCTAACTATCAAAATGTCACGCTTCCGGCCATGCCACTCTAATAGTTCGGGTATTACAACGATTCTTATAATATTTAATAATAAAATATGAGTCTGTTTAAAACTTAAACCGAATATTTCAAAAACATACATTCATGCTTACAATATAAATTACAATACTCACAAGAACTACATATATATTTACATATACATATTAATTTACAAGCATCTCATATCAAAATCCTATCCCTCTTACAAAACTTGCAAAGTTAAAGGTGAGCGAAACATAAATACTAAAACAATACAAAAATATCGTCTAACAGAAAAGAAATAAGCTCTTCTAAACTTCGTCGTCCGTAACCTGAAAAAGAGAAGACCTGTAGGGGAATGAGAACATCATCCTCGAAAGGGTTCTCACTATAGGGTCGCAGAATTACTATAATAGGATACACGAGATAAAATCGTTACAGTGATTAATAACCACCTTATACATCTTTTCAAACCAAAGATTTAATATCAAATTTCCGAAATGATTTCTGAAAGGGACAATTGTCAATTCTTCAAAATCCAAAAGCCCTTCGAAAAGTCTTTCCTAGACAGTATAAATGACCAAGATATTCTAAGCATAGGTTCATTAAGTCTATCTTAAATCAATTTAGTTTTTCATACTTTCCTAGACCAAAAACACAAATCAAACACGGCCTTTGGCCCACCTTTTAATCAACTACGGCCCTAGGCTCAAACAATCCAAACAACAGACCATCCACCACAATCCAACCAATTTATTAGTTACAAATACAAGTAGGAATGTTCAAGCACAGACAAAGGGTTATTTCAAGTAGAGCAAATAGCAATTAAATATAATTAATCACATAGGCAAACCAAGTACAATATGCACGCCCAAACAATGTCACATAAATGCATATGATGCATGCCTGTCCTAATGGTTGATGAGTCTCATCTGTCGGTTATAAAGCCAACTCGACAAATCCTGGTAGCTAACCATTGGACTGTCCCTCTGTCGCGCATCCCCAACTCGAGTTATCCACAATCATAATTACCAATATATATATATACAACACCCACACTGGTGCTTATCCACGGGGACGAGCTCATCTGAAACTTTCACAGTGTCTGGTCACACTTACGGCATAGTGTCAACAGAGTATCGAGTCTCAACCTGGAGCACGTGGTGGCTAGCCACTGCCTTCACCCAGGAAAACTCATATCTCAGATAGTTGGAAGTGCAACAATCACTTTATCAAGTCAATTCTCATTCATATTCATCTTAGCCATCCGGCTCATAACATATTCCACAAACAACCATATTTCATTATTATATACAGTCATCCGGCTCATAGCATAACAGCACTTCCACCATCTAACATCATCAAACATATAATCATCGTTTAAGCCATAAATAACTTTTTCTCAAATCTTTTTACTTCGAAATCAAAATCAATTCCTTCCAACCTTAACTTTAAACTCCCGATTTCTCATAATCATTACAGGCTCACTAGCCACTTTTCTTCAAACGTATATTTCTCTTTTTAAAAGAAAGTCACATTCCTCAACATCTTTCCATAATATTTTAAAAACTACACGAAATCAAAAGTCTTTTCTGAGAGACTCAAAATCATTCATACTAAAGCAGGATTTGGTGACAAAGGTTCCTCAACAGAGTCTTAAGTCTTTAGGGGAGAATAACATAATTCATTTCCTCCAATTCGTTTAAAATCCTTAAAACCTTGGATTCCTGATGTGAGGAATAAAATAGAGATCTAAGCCAAATCGAGTCGTGTAATTAATTAGTCCACCCATATTTTCAAAACCATTTCTTGTACTTAAACCAAACCAATCTCAACCCCATATTAAAATCTGAAACATTTTCAACGACTCGTAAATCATTTTAGTTTTTCCTAAACCAGAAATCTAAGGATACTTAAACCTTTCTTAAAATGTCAAAGAAAAATGAGAATTTATCAATCGAAAACCAAGTCCTTTCAAAGTCACTAAAACCCTTTTAAGTAAAAATCTTTAAATTAAATTCAATTATATAAACCTTTTCACCTTTGAAACAGCTTTAAAGCAAAAACTCTTCCAAACAACTCCCACCCAAACATGATATTTTTCTTAGAAAACAAAGCCAAGTCATAATTCTATTTTTGATAATTCGTTTCAAAACATAATTCATAACTTTCTTAAATGATTTAAGTAACATAGTAAAAGTCTTAAGCTCATAATTTTCCAAATGATATTTTGATAAAGCCTCGGATCCCATCGGAATTTTGGCAGCACCTCCGCTAAAACTTGGACTTTGTCACCCTTTCCAGGTCCCATCCAAACCATTCCATAACCCTGTTTAAAGGGTCCAAAACCAAATCAGCTCAAAATCCAACTGAATCCAAAGGTAAATCCCATTTTTCATATTTCAGGAAAGCCAAATCAAACTCAAATCAGTTTTCAACAAATTAAGCTTGATTTCAAAACTTTAAAGAAGCGACTTTAAAGAAACACTTCAAAACCGTCCGTTTCACAAACCAAATAATAATCAAATCAACCAAGCATTGATATTCATCCATGACAACCAACATTACATAACACTTATACAATCACTCAAGGATACATTTTTACCACATAATATCCATATATAATAATTCCAATTTATAAAATATGCTTTTCTAAAAAGGCCCCTACCTCGATATGCAAAACCATATCCCAAACGCCTCACAAATGTCCTTTAGCTTCAACCCAAAATCAACGGCAGCTTCAAAGCACAACCCCACACACTTTTGCAACAGCATAAACATCTATAAATCACAATAAGCAACTCTGGTTACTAAATCCTAGGAACATTAATATCGCAAGGGCTTAAATACACGTACAGAACACTAACACGGGAATTTTCGAAACAGAAATACTTACTGAAAAGACAAAACAAGATAGCTGCAAACTTTGAGCACGGAATGCAAGCACGGATACGCAACCATATGATATATAACACCGCAACGCCTCAGCATAAGTATACAGAGCAGCGACAAAAGGCCTTTCAAATCAGAAACGCTTACCAATACAGAGGATTCAGTGGTGGTTTTTGGCGATAGGGCGGTGGAGGCAAGGTGCGGCGTCACCCAGTGGCTCTTCCTCCCTCCACGCGACCTAGACGGCGGCTGCAACAACATTTAGTGACAATATTATTCCCAGAATTAAAAAAAGGACCAAAACTAATAACAAGACCCTTACCGACAGAGTCTTCCGATGACGGCAGCAGGGTTCCGAGCGGCAGAAGCGACGGTGGCCAGCGCAGGTCTCTCCTCTCTCTCCTCTGCTCCTGTGCTTTCTCCCTCTCTCACTCTGTGCGACCCGACGGCCCCCTCCTCGACGGCACGGCGGCAGCAGGGACGACTGAGAGAAGCAACGACAGTAGCTGGCTTCACGTTGGACGACAGCGACGAAGGCCCGGCAGCTCCAAGCCCATGACCACCCCTCACTTGCGAGCCATCTCTCTCCGTGACTCAATTTTGACGGCGGCTCCATGCTGGACCAGTGGCGACGGCGATGGCACGGACAACAGCAGTGGCGTGATGCTCCTCGCGGTGACGACGGTGACACGGCTCCACTGGAGGGCGACACCTCCTCGTCGAGATGGCGGCGAGCAGCTCAGTGGCGACAGCGAGGCCCCCCGGCGCTGGCTCGTGCCCCTCTTCCTCTCCTTCTTCTCCATTCTCTTCTCTTCCCTCTACTCCCCCTTTCTTTCTTTTATTTTTTTTCTTTTTCCTGATGTGTGTTTACTGGAGGGGAAAGAAGGGAAATGTGGGGGTGGGGGGAGGAGTGGGGTGGGCGGCTGGGGTGAGGATCTGTGGTGTGTGTATTGAAAATTAGGATTTGGGTAAAATTTAATTTTAGGAAAATTTGGTAATTTCAAATAAAAATAGGCATAATATAAAAATTAGAAATAATTTTTTAATCCAACAATAATTATGTTTAAAATTTTATTTGTTCATCAATTTCGCAAAATATTTTCAATTAAGTGCTCAAATTCAAAAATTAGAGATGATATAATTAATTTTTTTATTGGTCAAAATATAAGTATTAAATTATAAAATATTAATCATTTAACCCAAAATCATATAAAATTCTTATGATTACATAACTGTTGTCGTTATAATTTAAATATAGAAAATAAATCAATAATTATAAAATTGGATAAGAATCTTAATTTATTTCAAACTTAGTTAATCAAAACTTGCTTTAATTATTTTTAGTAAAAAAATTTTTGAAATTAAAGTTATAGATAAGTAATATAATTTGAAATTAGTTTATAATAAACCTTATCAAAAGTTCTGGGTCTTACAGGCATCACGTGACCTCATTAAAGGCAACAAGCTGAGGGCAGTTTTTGAACCATCCAAGCCCAAATCTAACTCATTTCTGAAGTTATTAAAGGCCAAATTTAAGAAGGATCAAGGGGGTAGCAATTAGTATAGGTTAGAACCATATTTTAAGATAGTTTTTTAGAGAGAGAAGCTTCCTTTTCTCTCTAGAAATTAAGGTTTTTAGTTTAATTGTCTCTTAGATTTAGGTTTCAATTCTTGTTTTCATCTAGTTTCTTTTACCTTTCCTTGTTCTATTGCTTTAATTTTTCTTTTTATGTCACTTTTAGTTTTATGAACTCTTGTTAATTTTCATTTTTTTTAATGCAATAGATGTGTTTTTATGTTTCTTGTTGTTTGTTTGAATTGTTATTATTATTTTCTTACATTTGGTAGCTTTAGATTTTATTATTCTTGCCCTTTTACCATGCTTTCCTTTTAAGCCTTCCAAGTATTTGACAAAATGTTTGGCTTAGGTTTAGAGTAGTTTTTTAGCATTCTTGGCTTGGAAAGAGAAATTAGGCAATCTTGAGTCATTAATACCCAATTTAGATTGGTGATCTAGAGTTGTTAGTTGATCTTGTTTTCATTGATGCTACTTATGGATTGAGATTAACAAGTCTTATTTGATTTTCTCCCGGTGTTGGAGATACCGAAATAGGATTAGATATTGTTAATTATTGTCTTATGATTAATGACTATGATAAAAAATCTAGATTTTCAATACTTGCCATGAATGCCTTTTTTTAGTAGTTGTTATCTTTAATTGTTTTCTTTACTTTATTGTCATTTAAATTCTTGCCTTTTTAATTTTTTGTCTTATCATCAACCCAACCCAGTGAAAATTTTAACCAATAATTGAGCACTCGATTATAATTCCTAGGGAGAATGACCCGAGACTAATTTTCTCGGTTATTTTTATTGGGTTGAACTTGTGACAACCAAAATTAAACTTTGATTTAGGGTTGTTTGTCGGTTTGTAACTATACTTGCAACGAAATAATTTTTTTATTGAGAAGAAATTCTACACTGATGATAACCTTCTCTCAACCATCCACATACATAGTAAAATAAACATTTGAATCAATTGATAAGAAACAAGTAATG
The DNA here is from genome assembly GCF_003086295.3 of Arachis hypogaea. Lineage (NCBI taxonomy): Eukaryota > Viridiplantae > Streptophyta > Magnoliopsida > Fabales > Fabaceae > Arachis > Arachis hypogaea. Next base: position 41,155,612 of record NC_092044.1, read on the forward strand.
AGACAGCAGCTGCGGCGGTGGCACAGGATTACAAAAAGAGCGTTTGCGACAAAAATAAAAAAATTCAAAATTATGTTTAAACCTAATTAATTCAAAATTTGATTTTTAAAATTAAAATTAACTTTTCTTTTTTAACATATTATTTTCGAACGAACAAAAATAATCTGATTTGTCCAAACAATAAATAGAAACTAAATTATGTCTAAACGATGGTGCATAAAATGTCTCAAACAAATTCAAGTAAAATCTACTTGTAGAACGTAATCTAAAAGTTCATATAGCTTCTACTGCAACTATATTACCGTCTACTACATAGATATATCTTTCAGCATCACTTGGCGGTCGGCTCCACAAGCAATCCTTCATAGTAACACTTACATGAGTAGTAGCAGCAGAATCTATCCACCAAGTATTAATAGGTGCATAACTTCAATTAGCCTCAGAATAAATGAAAGTAAAAATCATACCCTTTTTTGCACACCAATGCAAGTGGCATATTTAGTACAATACTTCTTTATGTGTCTAATCTTTTTGCCAAAAAAAATAGGTTGAAGCATGATCCTGTTTCTTAGTTTTTTTCTGCTGAGAAGGTGTATTCGTAGTAGTATCATGCTTTCTTTTATACTAAGAAGATGAAACCACATAAGCACTTTTTAATCTTATCTCGCTGTAGCCTCTCTTCTTCTTGTTGTACACAGTGAGATATAAGCTCATATAAGGACCAAGTATTCTTTAGAGTGTTATAACTCACATTGAATTGCCTAAAGTATGCAGAAAGAGAGATCAAAATAAAATGCATGAGTAAATTCTCAAACAACTCTAACTTTAGTGCTTTCAATTTAGAAGCAAGATAAGACATTTCCATAATGTACTCCCTTATATTCCCTTTATCTTTATATATCATGGAGACAAATTTGCTCAAAAGGTTACTTACTTTCGCTTTTTTATTCTTAGCAAAGAATTTTTCAACATCTTTTAGGAATATTTTGGTATCTGTATTCTCAGTAACTGAGTCCCGAAACATCTTAAGAATTGAGCATTTCATAATCATGAAACTCATTCGATTGGATCCCTCCCACTTTTCTATTTTAACCTCATTGAAAATTTTTCGAGTGAAAGTGGGTTTCTCCTCTCAAAGAGCTATATCCAGATCCATACAATTAAGGACAATTTCCACAGTATCTGATGTGAGAATTAATGTTGCTTTCGAATTCCTCAATAGAATTTCTTCGTCGCAAGTATAGTCCAAACCAACAACTAACTCCTGATCAAAGTTTAACTTTGTTTGTCACAACAGAAACCAATAAAAACCGAGAGTTTTAAGTCCTGGATCGTCTCCTTCGGACAATGCAATTAAGATGTTACACTTTTGGTTTTGAAGAAAAGGGAATTTTGAATCAAGGAACGAAAGATTAAAAGAAATAAGCAATACAAGAACTAAGAAACGATAAAAAAGGGAATTAATGCAATTAAAAGGAAACAAGATCAAAACTTAGTGAAAATGCGGTAAATGCATAAAAAGAGCCTTGACTTGGGAATGAGAATTAAGGAATCCTATCATTACCATAACCACAGCTATGATAACTATGATGAGTCAATCTCACTTTGTCAACCCCTAACATCGAGGAATAAGTCAAGCAAGCATAATTGACCTTAATCCAAAAGTCCTAGCTAACTTACTAATTTCTTAGTAAAAAGCTAGTGTCAATGGAAACAAGAGCCAACTAACTACCCAAGAATTACCACTAAATGTCGAACATTATAACTCTAGTATCTTAGGAACTCATTTCCCAAGTTAAGGTATGAAAATCTACTCAAAATCTATAGTTGGCATTTTCACAAACACTTAGTTGGCATAAAAGCAAAACATAAGAATTTGCAAAGAAAAATGAAAAATATAGAAAAAAACTATTCACAAAATCAACAATAAACTTGCAATCAAGCAAATAAAAATCATAAAAGACAAAATTCACCAACCAAACCTTCAAGAAATCAAAATTGCATATATTAACAAGTAACTTGAAGTAGAAGAAAAAGTAGCAAGAGTAGTGAAATTAAAGAGGAAATTAAAGAGTACTTACAATGAGATAAGTAAAATCCAAGACCAAAATTGAAACTATAGAATGCTACAATGAGATTTTAGTATACCCTAAGAGAGGATTGAGAGAAAACTACTCTACACTACTCCTACTCCTAATTATGTTTTTCTATCTAAAAGTGAGCTCTCCTAAGCTAATGCCTTGATATGTTTTGGAGTTCCCTTCATATAGCACTCCAAAATGGCTTCAGCACTTCCAAAATTGGGCCAAAGAGTCCCAAAAATTGCAAGCCACGTGCTTCATTAATGAGGTCACGCGCAAGGACTTGTGCGTACGCACAGATATGTGCGTACGCACACTTGCTGATTTTGCCACTTGTGCGTACTGATATGCAAAAAATTAAGATTTCACGTAATTACCGGAAAGTATACCGGGTCGCATCAAGTAATAAAACTCACTAAGAGTGAGGTCGATCTCACGAAGATTAAAGGATTAAGCAATCAATAGTTAGTTGATTATTCTAGTTAGACAATCATTTTGGAGTGATGAGCAAACAATAAATGTAAATGACATGAAATTAAAGGAAAGCAATAAATTGCAAGAAAGTAAATGACGGAAAGTAAAGATGGCAGACATGAGGGATTGGAGATATTGATTCCTCTTGAATCAATGGGTCTCACTCCTTCTCAATCATGTAAGATAGATCCATGGCGGATTATGAATAATTAAACCCCAATCTCTTGGTGATTTAATTTCTCTTAACATAATCAATTGCCACTCTCGTGATCTAATTGGTCATAAGAAGAGGTGAAGTTCAATTTCTAATCTTAGAGCCACACAACCCTCAAGACCTCAACTCAAAGAGGTTATATGTCACGTACCAACTAAGAGTGTATTGATCAAGAGAATTATGAGAGAAGAGCCTCAAACTGAATTCCATGATACCTTTCTCAAGGCTCACATGTAATTCAAGTAGATCCAATCCCCCTCTCGGTAGTAATTGGATCTATGAAGCACAAAGACTCTCTCTTAGATAAACAAACATGATTTTTAATATCATACTACATAAATCCAAAGAACCCAATATTAGAGTGGTTATATGTCATATACCAACTCTAAATCAAGAATCAACTTCATTATGCCAAGAGAGCTTAAACTGAATCCTATAATCCCTCTCTCGAGGCTAACAATAGGATTCTAATAGATCCAAGGATCTTTGAAGAACAAAACTCTATTGCAAAGATTCTAAAAGATATCCAAGTATTAAAATAGAGTGAAGAAGAGAAGAAGGGATAAACATCAATTCAATTAAAATTGAAACAGAGCTCCTTTCCCAAATGCAAAGGGAATTAAGTAATCATTGCTCTCTAATGAAAACTAAATTGCATGAAATTAAAGTGCATGAAAATAAAGAGTGAGAATTAAGAATTCAAAACTGAAAATTAAAGATTCATAAATGAGAATTACAAACTAAAGAAGAAAGAAGAGAAAAGAGAAGAAGAGAGTATGAGGTGAGGGGTCCGAAGACCCACTCCCAGTGGAGTGTGTCAATGAAGTGTGTGTGTTATGCCCAGAGTTCCCCCTCTCTATTCTATGAAACTATGGCCTTTATATAGGCTCTCCTAAATTACAAATTGATATGAAATTAAAAGCAAATTATGGTCAAAATAAAAATTAACTATTCTAGATGATTCTTGTGGCCTTGATTGATTGAGATTTATGGGATTTGCTTTCTTGAGGTTGGATGGACCTTGAAGTAATTTGACTAAACCAAAACCAAGCTCCAGAGAGTCACATGGGCGTTATTGGCACCAACGCCTTCACAAGCCCAAGTTGCTGCCAAACACTTGGCTCTCTTCTTCTAGAACTCAGTTTTGATGCCCAAAGTTACCCTTGGTTTGAGCTTACATTTTGTGCTCCACTATAAACTATTATACATGGTTGGAAAGCTCTGAGTGTTAGCTTTTTAACGCAACTTGAAGCACTTCAATTGGATCTCTGTACCTCAAGTTATGTTCCATTAAAGAAGACATGGTCAGCCTGCCAGAATCGCAGGCGTTTTTGGCAAACATGCTTGTGCCAACGTGCTCAGTTTCTAAGGCTCTAAATGAAGCCTGCTTTTGAAGCTTCAAATGGACTACAATCCCATACTATGATATATAGTTGGAAAGCTCTTGATGTCTACTTTCCAATGCCACTGAAATAACCTCATTTAGAGTTTTGTAGCTCAAGATATACTCCATTGAAGAGGGCAAGGTCAGGCTGCCAATTTTGCATAGGCATTGTTGCCCACGTTACTGCCAAACACGCCAGCAACAACATGCAATCCTTTTTCTCTGGTAGCTTCCTGGCATTGCTGCCCACGTTGTTGCTGGACACACCAGTGACAACGCCCATCCTTAGAAACTTGGCTTGTTGGGCGTTGCTGCCCACGTTGTTGCTGGACACGCCAGTGACAACGCCCCTCCTCTACTCTCAACTTCATTTCCTTGTTTTTGGGGCTTAAAGATGGCTATGATTTGAGCTTCCATTTCATGCTACATTATAAACTATTATATATCATTGGAAAGCTCATGATGTCAGCTTTCTAACACAATTAGAAGCATGTCAATTGGATCTCTATGGTTCAAGTTATGCATCCTTGAAGGAAGTAAGGTTAAGCTGCCAACTCTGCTGGATACACACTAGCATGTTGCCAACTTGGTTTCCAAGTTGCCAACGTGCTGCTTCTCCTGGCTGCACCTAAATGGGCGTTGCCAACTTGGTTTCCAATTTGCCAACTTGCTGTTTCTCCTTGCTCCAAGATTTCCTTGCTCCATTGTCTTCTTGCTTCACCTATCATCAACCAAAAACATGCATCAAAGCCTTGCTAAATCACAAGATTTTGCATCATTCATAACATCAAACAATTCTTGCATAAATCTCATGAAAATGCACATAATTAACAATGTTTGATTGAATCAATGCATGCATACAATTCTCATCCAAATACTTGCTTATTGCATAAGAAAATGCATGAAACCAACCTAAAGCATACAAAAAATGGCTAGTAAAACTAGCCAAGATGCCCTGGCATCACAACACCAAACTTAAATCTTGCTTGTCCCCAAGCAAGAAAAGAACTATGCACATAGAACTCTCTTAATTGGAATGTATTGAAGAATTGCTTATGATGCCTTAGTGGGTGAAGTGAATAAGTGTCAGTGGGGTGAACTCTAATTTGTATGCTCATGCAAGGATTTCAGTGTTTATTAGTCCTCACATTTTGGAAGTCTTAGAACTTAGGACTTTTGTTTAAATGATATTATGGAAGTCTCTTTATAGATTATCACCTTGAAGCAACACTTATTTTCTGACAATTTTTCCTTTTTGGATTTTGACCTCGACTCTAATGTCATGTCTCAAAGCGGCTCTTTAGATAAGCTTTCAATCAATACGCCCAAACCAGTTGGTCTAAGGTATTAGGTGTTGAAGCACCCCTTAGGATTTACTTGCTCAAGCCTCTCTCTTTGACACAAATCCACCACAAGCATTTAACTAGGACAATAACTATTTGAGTTCTTGTTTCTTTCTTTTTCTTCCTAGTGATTGATGGTTAGAGCCTTGGGCTTGTTCCTTGTTTTTCTTTTTCTTTTGTTTTCTTTTGTTACTGCTTCTTGGATCAATAGATGTTTGAGAAATTCCATAATACTTCTCTAAATTTCATTTCCTGTCTATGAGCTCCCATGCAAGTTTTCACAAACATGTAACCTCAATACACAATCATACAATCAGAACCTCCACTCCTCTTAATCTTTTACTTGTCCCAAGATTTATAAAATTCTTCAACATTTTCCTTTCAAAAGAATTATTTCTTTGTTGCATTCTTAGAGATATTGGGTGCAAGTAAAATTCAAGATGATAATCATGATATCATAGTAACATGTTTCAAATCAAATACCAAATTATGCTTATTCACAAGGAGTAATTACACATGCATACAAAGAAAATAGAAGACAGTCATTGATGTGTGAAAAATGATCCAACACAAAACTCACCGGCAAGTGTACCAGGTCGCATCAAGTAATAAAAACTCACGGGAGTGAGGTCGATCCCACAGGGATTGAAGGATTGAGCAATTTTAGTTTAGTGGTTGATTTAGTCAAGCGAATCAAATATTGTTTGAGTGGTTTATCATTAACAGAAACTAAATTACTTGAAATGTAAAGGGGGAGGGGAGAATTGCAGTAAATTAAAGAGCAGGAAAGAAAAAAGTGCTGAATCTTAAAGAACAAGAAATTAAATGACTGAAACTTAAAGTGCAAGAAATGTAAATTGCAGTAACTTAAATTGCAAGAAATGTAAATTGCTTGAATGGAAAAGGGATTTGAGGATTGGGAATCCAGAATTTCAGCAAGGAAAATTAAATTGCAACAATTAACAAAGCAGCAGTTGAATTTGAAATAACTAGAATCCAAATAGAAATGGAAATTAATCTTGCAGCAAAGGTTCACAGAAGAACCAACAAGGAAAATGGGATCTCAGGACTCAAGAGACTAGAAAGCAAGGTCTAGATCTCAATTGCCTTCCCAGATCCAAGTTCACAAAGCAATTGACAAGAAATTGAAGAAGAAGCAGTAAAGGAATTGTAATTAAACTCAATTATGCAGAAGAGGAATTAAAGAGATTTTGAATGGAGATTGAGACAGAATTTCCTCAATTCTTCACACCCAAAACTCAAACAAGAAAAGTAAAAATGCTCCAGCAAGAACGAGGAAGAAGAGAGATCAATTCTTCTCCCCAATTCTCTGAAATTTAGTGAAGTCTCCAAGAGAAAGTTAAAAAATAAAAATGAAGATTTAAAGCTCAAAAGAAAGATCAAAGTTCAAAAGTAAAGGAAAAGGTTCTCATTACATCAAACTATCTCCTATTTATACACTTTCTATTCTTGGATCTTAGGATTTGGATGGGCTTTTGATTTGGTGAAGAAATGAATTTTATTGGATTTTTAATCCAATTTTAGCCCATGAAGAAAGTTGCTCCCAGGAGGCTGCCCTGCCCTTGTGGAGGGCAGGGCAGAAAATGGTGCATCTGGCCCATGGTGCGTGCGTGTGGTGCGTTGGTGCGTGCAGGATGCTGCCCTGCCCTTGCGGAGGGCAGGGCAGAACTTTTTGGTGCGCCAGAATGGTGCCCGTGCGTGCTGCTGGTGCTGCCGAGACTTCCCTTGGTGCGCCAGAATGGTGCGCTGGCCGTGCATTACAAGATGTTGCCCTGCCCTTGCGGAGGGCAGGGCAATGTTTCCAAATTGAAGCCCCGTGTTCGATCCTTGTGTGACGCGCACGCTTCCTCTTTTCTTTGATTTTCTTGGCACCAAAGTAAGGCTTAGTTCCTTGCTTCCTCATGGTGCCGTGTTCGATTCTTGTGGAAAGCAATGGTGACTTTTTCTTTGAATTTATCCCTTTGGTGAGCCCGATACTGCCCTTGAGGAGGGCAGGGCAAGGTTTTTACTTTCTTTGATCCAAGGCACAATTTTGTGCTCTGCCCTTGTCGTGGGCAGGGCAGCGTTGCCTCTCTTGGCTTGCTTGCTCATGTTGCCCTCCTAGAGGGCAGTGTGCCCTTGTGGAGGGCAATGCTTGCACTCCTCCTTTATGCGCCACGCCTTTTTCTCCTTGGGCCACGCTTTCTTAAGCCACACTTTCTCTTTTCTTCTTTTCTTCACCTACAATAAACCAAAACAACCACTCAAAGTATCACTAAATTCACAAGGCTTATGAATCAATTAAAATTCAATTAAAATTAGCTTAAACCTAATGAATTAGCATCAAATTAATGGTAGTTGCTTGATTTAAAGAAGTTTTGTGTTTTCATTCCAAATCTCTTACTTAGGATGCAAGAAAGTGCATAAAGACTAATAAAACAAGTGAAATTAGCTTGAAAAATGGGTATATGATGACTTGTCATCACAACACCAAACTTAAATCTTGCTTGTCCCCAAGCAAGCATCAAAACTAAGAGAAAATGAAATGAACAAGAAAAGAACACATATCCTTATTAGGCATATAGCAGAACTTGATTTATGGAGTCTTTATGCAGACAATGATAACTCAATTGTTGTTGCTATTACATAATATACATCTTTCCTCAAAGGCTTGCTAAACTTGCTGTTATAAGACTTACTTTTTAATTACTCCCTTGCTATCTTTTCTTTCTTATAATGCTTAACAAGCTTATTCTTTTGGAGGTTTGGTGTCTAAAGTTACAGTAGTAGCCTTTGGCTTTATTTTTTTTCTTTTACTCAACATCTTTCCACCACAGACACATGGCTCACTATTTCTTCCTAGGATCATTGATGCCCAGCATCTCTTTGGATAACTAAATGTTCTGTATCTAAGTTGCTCTTTATTGTGGACTTTCAATTGGCCATCCCAAATCAGTTGATCTAAGTGACCGGGTTTTAAAATACCCCTTAGAATTTACTTATCCAAGCATATCTTAGTACAAGAACACCACAGGCATATGTCCTAGGGTCCAAGCTATTGGTGTCCAACCTTTATTCTTTGTTTTTCTTGCCACTTTGGCTTTTTCTTCTTCCTTTTCTTTCTGTTTTTGTTCTCAAGGGCTTTTTCTTTATTGATAAGAATCCTTATAACAGCAAGCTAACTCACACTTTAATGAAACTGATATTATGCAACAATTATTTCATGAGTTATGCATTTAATCAAACACATATACCACCATTAACTTCCATTCTTACTTATGCAACATTGGATATTTCACTTTTCAATTCAAACAATTCCCTTTTATTCAAGCATGTGGGAAACAAAACTAAATTTAGCTAAGTGATGGATAACAAACAACATGCAGATTTAGCATTCTTAACAAACAATTCCACTTGTAACTAGATATGCACTTTAGCAGGACATACAATGGTTTCCAGATTCAAAACATTTCACAGCAGCAAGGATTAAGTTTAGATACAACCTTTGAAGTTGCAGCCCTTTGATTCTTCCTTCTGTTGTGTTCTCTTTGAGTTAAGATGCATAATATCTTCAATTGTTGACTCTTGTCCTGCATAATTCTCAAAGTTGCTTGCTTCTCAAGCCCTTAATTGTATGGTTAGTATGCATAAATTGAGTGTGGGTCTTGGTTTTATTTAGGTGTGAGAACACCAAACTTAATTGTTTGCCACTGCTTCTAATGCAACAGTTAACCATATATGAAACCTTGTGTCCTTGCTAAAGGTTATGAAATTAAAGCTAGAAAGAAGTTAAACTGTTGAATAATGTGTTTGGTTGCTTGGAGCTAGCATCATGCAAGAGGTGAGAATGTGTTTTTAAATAATATTTTTGGTGGAACACCAAACTTAGAATCTTTCATTCTCCCTTAAATTGTTTTGGTGTGCAACACCAAACTTAGCTCCTTGCAATCCATACTAATTATTCAACATTCTTATTGAAAAATTTATGAAAGAAAACTACCTCCGGTTGGGTTGCCTCCCAACAAGCGCTCTTTTATTGTCACTAGCTTGACATCTTCTGTTTTTACTTCAAGGAGGATTTAGGTTCTGAACCTCTTTTTCCTTGTCCCATTGTCCTCCTAGATATAGCTTTGCTCTGTGACCATTTGCTGTAAATCGACTCTTTGTTGCTTCATCTAGCAATTCAATACTCCCATAAGGAAAGACCTTAGTTACCAAATATGGACCAGTCCACTTAGACTTAAGCTTGCCAGGGAATATCTTGAGTCGTGAGTTGTACAAGAGTACTTGTTGTCCAGGTTTGAATTCTTTCTTCAAAATCTTCCTGTCATGCCATCTCTTGGCTTTTTCCTTGTATATCTTGGTATTTTCATAGGCTTCTAGCCTGAATTCATCCAGCTCATTTAGCTGCAACAACCTTTTCTCCCCTGCTGCTTCAGAATCAAGGTTTAGAAGTTTAGTAGCCCAAAAGGCTTTGTGTTCAAGCTCTACAGGGAGGTGACAAGATTTGCCATATAACAGCTGAAAGGGGGACTTCCCAATGGGAGTTTTGAAAGCTGTTCTGTACGCCCAAAGTGCATCTTCCAACTTCCTAGCCCAATCCTTTCTTGTGCTACCTACTGTTTTCTCTAGGATTTTCTTCAGTTCTCTGTTTGCTAATTCAGCCTGCCCATTGGTCTGAGGGTGATATGGTGTGGCCACTTTATGAGTAACTCCATATTTATGAAGAAGTTTCTCCATTTGTTTGTTACAAAAATGACCACCACCATCACTGACAAGACCCTTGGGTACTCCATATCTAGTGAAAATGTGCTTCTTTAGGAATTGAAGGACAATTTGTGCATCACAGGTAGTTGTGGCTATGGCTTCCACCCACTTTGAAACATACTCCACTGCTACCAAGATATATCTGAAAGAATAAGAAGGGGGAAAGGGTCCCATGAAATCAATGCCCCATAGATCAAATAATTCTACTTCCAAAATGAAATTCTGCGGCATCTCATTCCTTCTTGTCAATCTTCCTGCTCTCTGGCATTCATTACATTGGTGGACAAACTCTCTAGCATCTTTGAAGATAGTTGGCCAATAGAAACCACTTTGCAATATCTTTGCGGCTGTTCTTTCTGGACCAAAATGTCCACCATAAGCTAAGCCATGGCAATGCCATAATATATCTCTTATTTCACTCTCAGGGACACATCTCCTAATTATTCCATCAGAACATCTTTTGAACAGATAAGGTTCATCCCACAAGAACTTCCTTGCTTCATTGATTAGCTTCTTCACTTGTTTCTTAGTGAATTCTTGAGGTATCTTCCTCCCCACTTTGTAGTTTGCTATATCAGCGAACCATGGTGTTTGTTGGATCAGCAGAAGATGTTCATCTGGGAAGCTTTCATTCACAGGTTGTGAAGCTTCTTGAATTGCCTCTTGTGGCAACCTTGACAAATGGTCAGCAACTCGGTTCTCAGTACCTTTCCTGTCCCTTATCTCAATATCAAACTCCTGTAGAAGTAGTATCCACCTGATAAGTCTTGGTTTAGCATCCTGCTTTGACATCAAATACTTGAGGGCAGCATGGTCAGTATAAACCACAATTTTAGATTCTATCAAGTATGATCTAAACTTATCAAACGCATAAACTACAGCTAACAATTCCTTCTCTGTTGTGGTGTAATTTTTTTGAGCCTCATTCAACACCTTACTTGCATAATATATGACATGATGCAGGTTTCCCTTTTTTTGTCCAAGCACAGCACCAATTGCAATATCACTCGCATCACACATGAGTTCAAAGGGTAATTCCCAATCCGGGGGTGTGATAATTGGTGCTGTTGTGAGTTTATGTTTTAAAGTTTCAAAAGCATGCCGGCAGTTTTCATAAAAAACAAAAGGGTTATCAATCATTAATAGATTACTCAAAGGTTTAGCTATTTTAGAAAAATCCTTGATAAACCTTCTATAAAATCCTGCATGTCTCAAGAAACTTCTAACAGATTTTACATTAATTGGTGGGGGAAGCTTCTCTATAATTTCCACCTTTGCCTTATCAACCTCTATCCCTTTTCTTGAAACTTTGTGACCAAGAACAATCCCCTCAGGCACCATGAAATGGCACTTTTCCCAGTTTAAAACCAAATTGGTTTCTTGGCACCGTTTCAAAACAAGAGTTAGATGTTTCAGGCAAGTACTGAAATTGTCACCAAAAACAGAAAAGTCATCCATGAAAACCTCTAAAAACTTTTCGACCATATCTGAAAAAATGGAGAGCATACACCTTTGAAAAGTGGCTGGGGCATTGCATAGTCCAAATGGCATTCTTCTATAAGCAAAAACTCCAAATGGACAAGTGAATAAAGTCTTTTCTTGGTCCTTTGGATCTACCACTATCTGATTATACCCAGAATAGCCATCCAGGAAGCAATAGTATGCATGGCCGGCTAATCTTTCAAGCATCTGATCAATGAAAGGAAGTGGGAAATAATCTTTGCGTGTGGCATCATTCAACCTCCTATAATCAATACACATTCTCCATCCTGTCACAGTTCTTGTTGGAATGAGTTCATTCTTCTCATTAACAATGACTGTCATTCCTCCCTTCTTTGGTACCACTTGGACTGGGCTTATCCATGGACTATCAGAGATAGGATATATTATCCCTGCATTCCACAATTTCATTACTTCTTTCTGGACAACTTCCTTCATCGCAGGATTTAACCTTCTCTGAGGTTGAACTACTGCTTTGAAATTGTCCTCCAAGAGGATTTTATGCATACATATTGCTGGGCTAATGCCTTTCAGATCATCGATGGTCCATCCTAAAGCATCCTTATGAGTTCTGAGTACATCAAGAAACTCTCCTTCTTCTTTTTTTGTCAAGGATGAATTGATGATCACTGGGAAGCTCTCTGATGTGCCTAGGAATGCATATTTGAGATGAGTAGGTAATGGCTTCAGTTCTTGTTTATGCACCTCTTTCTTCTTGCTTGGGTTCTCCTCCTTGTCAATAGAGATCTCAGCTGCGTGTTCCTTTGCTGTCTCTTGATTAATTTCTCCTTCTTGCTCATGCTGATTAGTGTCTAATATTTCTTCCACCAGGCTTTCTATCATATCCACCCTCAAGTAATCTTCTTGCTCAGGAATGTGTTGCATTGACTTGAAAATATTTATGATCATTTGCTCATTGTGTACTCTGAAGATCATTTCTCCTTTTTCCACATCTATAATGGCTCTTGCAGTTGCTAGAAACGGTCTTCCCAAGATTATTGAATTGTTTCCTTCCTCGTCGGTGTCCAAAATTACAAATCCACAGGAAAGATAAACTTCCCAACCTTCACTAACAGATTTTCCACAATTCCATTGGGTGTCTTGATTGATCTATCTGCCATGATTAGTGACATCCTGGTGGGTTTGAGTTCTTCTATAGCAAGCTTTCTCATCATGGACAGGGGCATTAAGTTGATGCTAGCTCCAAGATCACAGAGAGCTTTGTCCAAAGTTAAATTGCCTATGGTGCATGATACTACAAAACTTCCTGGATCTTTAAGCTTTGGTGGGATTCCTTTTTGTAACACAGCGCTACATTCTTCACTGAGCATTACCGTCTCCTTTTCATTCCAGTCTCTTTTCTTGTTGATGAGTTCCTTTAAGAACTTGGCATACAGAAGCATTTGCTCTAATGCCTCAGCCAGCGGTATGTTGATTTCCAACTTCTTGAAAGTCTCAAGAAATTTGTGGAAATGTTGATCCTTTGTCTCTTTGTGGAATCTTTGGGGATAAGGCAGTGGAGATGTCAAGCTTTTCTCCCCTTGGTGTTGTCTTGGAATTGGTTCTTCCACGATCTGCTTCCCCTTCTTCAGATTTTGTGGTGTATTTTCTTTCTCTTGAGGTTGATTCTGAGAGTACTTGCTTGCTGTTGCATCTTTTTCATTGGCTGCCTCATTTTCAACTTGTTTCTTGTCACTTTCCTTGGGCTTCTTAGTGACTTCTTCATCTTTCAGCAGTATTTTTCCACTCTTCAACTGTATTGCCTTGCATTCCTCTTTTGGATTAGGAATGGTGTCACTTGGTAGTGAGCTTGATGGTTTTTCAACAGAAATTTGTTTGGAGATTTGCCCAATCTGCCTCTCTAGGTTCTTCATGGAAGCTTCCTGGTTCTTTGTTGTCAATTCTTGGTTCTTCATCATCTTTTCCATGAGCATCTCTAGATTAGTAATCCTCTGAGAGTCTTGTAAGATTGGTTGGTTTTGGGGTGTTGATGGATGATGATAGGTGTTTTGGTTAGTTGGGTGGTTATTGGGTGGATAATGGTTAGAGTTGGGATAAGTGTTTTGTGGTTTTTTGTATGTGTTTTGGTTAGTGTTTGGCTGGTTGTTGTTTGTGTTTTTCCAATTATTTTGAGTTGAGTTCCTTTGCCATGGCTACTGAATTTGATTGTGGTTGTCTCCCCATCTGAGGTTGGGATGGTTCTTCCAAGAAGGATTGTAGGTATCTCCATAGACTTCATTAGTTCCAGGATTTTGGTTGTGCATGTATTGGACTTGCTCTTGTTGTTGCTCCTCTTGAATTTCTTCATTCTGACCCCAAGTAGTTGATGGTTGGCTTGTGGCACTTACTGATGCAACTTGCAGGCCATCAATCCTTTTGGCCATTTGCTCAAATTGTTGTTGAATCTGCTGCTGCATCATTTTGTTTTGAGCTAAGATTGAATCCACTCCTTCCAACTCCATTACTCCTTTCCTTTGTGATGGTTGGCGTTGCCTTTGGTGAGCAAAGAAATATTGGTTGTTAGCCACCATATCAATGAGATTTTGTGCTTCCTCTGTAGTTTTCATGAGTTGTAATGAGCCTCCAGCTGAATGGTCAAGTGCTTCTTGAGCCTTCAGAGTGAGTCCCTCATAGAAGTTCTGCAGCTTATCCCACTCCGTGAACATCTCTGGTGGGCATTTCCTCAATAGTGCCTTATATCTTTCCCATGTTTCATATAAATTTTCAGCCTCCATTTGAGTGAATGTCTGCACCTCAGTCTTCAATCTTATGATCCTTTGAGGGGGATAAAATTTGGCAAGAAACTTGCTCACCAAGTCATCCCAAGTGTTGATGCTCTCCTTTGGAAATGTCTCTAGCCATTGAGTGGCTTTGTCTCTGAGAGAAAATGGAAAGAGCAACAGCTTGTAGCTGTCAGGAGGCACACCATTGGTTTTCACAGTATCACAAATCCTCAAGAAGGTAGATAAGTGTTGATTTGGGTCCTCCAATGGCCCTCCTCCAAAAGAGCAGTTGTTTTGAACCAAAGTGATGAGTTGTGGCTTTAGTTCAAAATTGTTTGCATTAACATTAGGAGTAAGAATGCTACTTCCACAGGGTCTAGCATTTGCAAATGTGTAGGAAGCCAGGACTCTTCTTTGTTGTGGGTTATTGTTGGCCCCTCCTCCTGGTTGATTGAGATTTGATGGATCTCCTTCCATTTCTTGGAATTCCTCCTCAGACTCTTCCTCTCCAACAACGTTCTTCCCTCTTTCAGCTCTTCTTATTCTTCGAAGAGTTCTTTGCTCAATTTCAGAGAGGATAGGGGAAGATCTTCCTGTACCTGACATACAAACACACAACAATAAACACACAGATCCAGAAAACTAATGAAAACTTCAATCTATTGCTAGAATGAAGTTTTAGTTAGTTTAAGCAAAAATTCAAACAGTTAGTGTGTTAGCCAAAATTAAAGCAACAGAAAAGAAAAAGTGCTTGATCTAGATCTCCACTTCACTTAATCATTGTCAATCTATTTCAATCCCCGGCAACGGCGCCAAAAACTTGATGTGTGGAAAACGATCCAACACAAAACTCACCGGCAAGTGTACCGGGTCGCATCAAGTAATAAAAACTCACGGGAGTGAGGTCGATCCCACAGGGATTGAAGGATTGAGCAATTTTAGTTTAGTGGTTGATTTAGTCAAGCGAATCAAATATTGGTTGAGTGGTTTATCATTAACAGAAACTAAATTACTTGAAATGTAAAGGGGGAGGGGAGAATTGCAGTAAATTAAAGAGCAGGAAAGAAAAAGGTGCTGAATCTTAAAGAATAAGAAATTAAATGACTGAAACTTAAAGTGCAAGAAATGTAAATTGCAGTAACTTAAATTGCAAGAAATGTAAATTGCTTGAATGGAAAAGGAATTTGAGGATTGGGAATCAAGAATTTCAGCAAGGGAACTTAAATTGCAACAATTAACAAAGCAGCAGTTGAATTTGAAATAACTAGAATCCAAACAGAAATGGAAATTAATCTTGCAGCAGAGGTTCACAGAAGAACCAACAAGGAAAATGGGATCTCAGGACTCAAGAGACTAGAAAGCAAGGTCTAGATCTCAATTGCCTTCCCAGATCCAAGTTCACAAAGCAATTGACAAGAAATTGAAGAAGAAGCAGTAAAGAAATTGTAATTAAACTCAATTATGCAGAAGAGGAATTAAAGAGATTTTGAATGGAGATTGAGACAGAATTTCCTCAATTCTTCACACCCAAAACTCAAACAAGAAAAGTAAAAATGCTCCAGCAAGAACGAGGAAGAAGAGAGATCAATTCTTCTCCCCAATTCTCTGAAATTTAGTGAAGTCTCCAAGAGAAAGTTAAAAAATAAAAATGAAGATTTAAAGCTCAAAAGAAAGATCAAAGTTCAAAAGTAAAGGAAAAGGTCCTCATTACATCAAACTATCTCCTATTTATACACTTTCTATTCTTGGATCTTAGGATTTGGATGGGCTTTTGATTTGGTGAAGAAATGAATTTTATTGGATTTTTAATCCAATTTTAGCCCATGAAGAAAGTTGCTCCCAGGAGGCTGCCCTGCCCTTGTGGAGGGCAGGGCAGAAAATGGTGCATCTGGCCCATGGTGCGTGCGTGTGGTGCGTTGGTGCGTGCAGGATGCTGCCCTGCCCTTGCGGAGGGCAGGGCAGAACTTTTTGGTGCGCCAGAATGGTGCTCGTGCGTGCTGCTGGTGCTGCCGAGACTTCCCTTGGTGCGCCAGAATGGTGCGCTGGCCGTGCATTACAAGATGCTGCCCTGCCCTTGCGGAGGGCAGGGCAATGTTTCCAAATTGAAGCCCCGTGTTCGATCCTTGTGTGACGCGCACGCTTCCTCTTTTCTTTGATTTTCTTGGCACCAAAGTAAGGCTTAGTTCCTTGCTTCCTCATGGTTCCGTGTTCGATTCTTGTGGAAAGCAATGGTGACTTTTTCTTTGAATTTCTCCCTTTGGTGAGCCCGATACTGCCCTTGAGGAGGGCAGGGCAAGGTTTTTACTTTCTTTGATCCAAGGCACAATTTTGTGCTCTGCCCTTGTCGTGGGCAGGGCAGCGTTGCCTCTCTTGGCTTGCTTGCTCATGTTGCCCTCCTAGAGGGCAGTGTGCCCTTGTGGAGGGCATTGCTTGCATTCCTCCTTTATGCGCCACGCCTTTTTCTCCTTGGGCCACGCTTTCTTAAGCCACACTTTCTCTTTTCTTCTTTTCTTCACCTACAATAAACCAAAACAACCACTCAAAGTATCACTAAATTCACAAGGCTTATGAATCAATTAAAATTCAATTAAAATTAGCTTAAACCTCATGAATTAGCATCAAATTAATGGTAGTTGCTTGATTTAAAGAAGTTATGTGTTTTCATTCCAAATCTCTTACTTAGGATGCAAGAAAGTGCATAAAGATTAATAAAACAAGTGAAATTAGCTTGAAAAATGGGTATATGATGACTTGTCATCAGTCATGCAATTTAAGGTGCTGGAAATAAGTAAGAGGAGAAAGGAAATTTACCACCTTATAGTTCATCTTCATTATTGTTGTCCTTTTCCTCCTTTTCTTCCCCTTCCCACACCAAACTTAGAATAATTTCTTGTCCTCAAGCAACAATTAAAATAGTGGTGATGGGGTCTATGATGGATCATGAGTGTCTTGCACATTGAAATGTGAGTAATGCATGTGCTTAAGCAAGCAAAATTAAGGATACAATAAAGACACTAGAAGTAAAACAGAGACAATGTGATTGCATTAATAAGTGGTGTGTATGGTACAAAGCATGAAAAATAAGTGACAACACCAAACTTAGGATGCCACTTTCAATTGAGAATAATGCAAGTACCTAGTGAAGATTGAAAATCAATTTGTTGCAAGGCAACACCAAACTTAGAATGCAATCATATGCCCATTTATTTGGAATGAAACTAAGCAAAAGAAACTGTTGTATGTTAATAACACAATCACTAAGAGAAAAGATTGTCACGAGTAAGGTTTTCTTGGTGAGGCATTAACACAAATAGTTGGGGATAATAAAAGAAAGTATTAAAAATAGAGAAATGACTAAAACAGAGAGAAAAAAATGTCTAATCAAGGTAATCAACCACCGGTAGATTGTTAATCACAATTAATCACCGGCAATGGCGCCAAAAACTTGATACGCAAAAAAAATTAGAATTCACGTAATTACCGGTAAGTATACCTGGTCGCATCAAGTAATAAAACTCACTAAGAGTGAGGTCGATCCCACGAGGATTAAAGGATTAAACAATCAATAGTTAGTTGATTATTCTAGTTAGACAATCATTTTGGAGTGATGAGCAAACAATAAATGTAAATGACATGGAAGTAAAGGAAAGCAATAAATTGCAAGAAAGTAAATGACAGAAAGTAAAGATGGCAGACATGAGGGATTGGAGATGTTGATTCCTCTTGAATCAATGGGTCTCACTCCTTCTCAATCATGTAGGATAGATCCATGGCGGATTATGAATAATTAAACCCCAATCTCTTGGTGATTTAATTTCTCTTAACATAATCAATTGCCACTCTCGTGATCTAATTGGTCATGAGAAGAGGTGAAGTTCAATTTCTAATCTTAGAGCCACACAACCCTCAAGACCTCAACTCAAAGAGGTTATATGTCACGTACCAACTAAGAGTGTATTGATCAAGAGAATTATGAGAGAAGAGCCTCTAACTGAATTCCATGATCCCTTTCTCAAGGCTCACATGTAATTCAAGTAGATCCAATTCCCCTCTCGGTAGTAATTGGATCTATGAAGCACAAAGACTTTCTCTTAGATAAACAAACATGATTTTTAATCTCATACTACATAAATCCAAAGAACCCAATATTAGAGTGGTTATATGTCACATACCAACTCTAAATTAAGAATCAACTTCATTATGCCAAGAGAGCTTAAACTGAATCCTATGATCCCTCTCTCGAGGCTAACAATAGGATTCTAGTAGATCCAAGGATCTTTGAAGAACAGAACTCTCTTGCAAAGATTCTAAAAGATATCCAAGTATGAAAATAGAGTGAAGAAGAGAAGAAGGGATAAACATCAATTCAATTAAAATTGAAACAGAGCTCCTTTCCCAAATGCAAAGGGAATTAAGTAATCATTGCCCTCTAATGAAAACTAAATTGCATGAAATTAAAGTGCATGAAAATAAAGAGTGAGAATTAAGAATTCAAAACTGAAAATTAAAGATTCATAAATGAGAATTACAAACTAAAGAAGAAAGAAGAGAAAAGAGAAGAAGAGAGTATGAGGAGAGGGGTCCGAAGACCCACTCCCAGTGGAGTGTGTCAATGAAGTGTGTGTGTTTTGCCCAGAGTTCCCCCTCTCTATTCTATGAAACTATGGCCTTTATATAGGCTCTCCTAAATTTCAAATTGATATGAAATTAAAAGAAAATTACGATCAAAATAAAAATTAACTATTCTAAATGATTCTTGTGGCCTTGATTGATTGAGATTTATGGGCTTTGCTTGCTTGATGTTGGATGGACCTTGAAGTAATTTGATTAAACCAAAACCAAGCTCCAGAGAGTCATATGGGCGTTATTGGCACCAAAACCTTCACAAGCCCAAGTTGTTGCCCAAGTTGTTGCAAAACACTTGGCTCTCTTCTTCTAGAACTCAGTTTTGATGCCCAAAGTTGCCCTTGGTTTGAGCTTAAATTTTGTGCTCCACTATAGACTATTATCTATGGTTGGAAAGCTCTGAATGTTAGCTTTTCAACACAATTAGAAGCACTTCAATTGGATCTCTGTAACTTAAGTTATGTTCCATTGAAGAAGACATGGTCAGCTTGCCAGAATCGCAGGCATTTTTGGCAAACACGCATGTGCCAACGTGCTCAATTTCTGAGTCTCTAAATGAAGCCAGCTTTTGAAACTTCAAATGATCTACAATTCCATACTATGATATATGGTTGGAAAGCTCTTGATGTCTACTTTCCAATGCCACTGAAATCACCTCATTTAGAGTTTTGTAGCTCAAGATATACTCCATTGAAGAGGGCAAGGTCAGGCTGCCAATTTTGCATAGGCGTTGTTGCCCACGTTACTGCCAAACACGCCAGCAACAACATGCAATCCTTCTTCTCTGGTTGCTTCCTGGCGTTGCTACCCACATTGTTGCTGGACACGCCAGTGACAATGCCCATCCATGGAAACTTGGCTTGTTGGGCGTTGCTGCCCACGTTGTTGCTGGACACGCTAGTGACAACGCCCCTCCTCTACTCTCAACTTCATTTCCTTATTTTTGGGGCTTAAATATGGCTCTGATTTGAGCTTCCATTTCATGCTACATTATGAACTATTATATATCATTGAAAAGCTCATGATGTCAACTTTCTAACACAACTGGAAGCATGTCAATTGGATCTCTGTGGTTCAAGTTATGCATCCTTGAAGGAGGTAAGGTTAAGCTGCCAACTCTGCTGGATACACACTAGCACGTTGCCAACTTGGTTTCCAAGTTGCCAAGGTGCTGCTCCTCCTGGCTGCACCTAAATGGGCGTTGCCAACTTGGTTTCCAAGTTGCCAACTTTCTGTTCCTCCTTGCTCCAAGATTTTCTTGCTCCATTGTCTTCTTGCTTCACCTATCATCAACCGAAAACATGCATCAAAGCGTTGCTAAATCACAAGATTTTTCATCATTCATAACATCAAACAATTCTTGCATAAATCTCATGAAAATGCACATAATTAACAATGTTTGATTGAATCAATGCATGCATGCAATTCTCATCCAAATACTTGCTTATTGCTTAAGAAAATGCATAAAACCAACCTAAAGCATACAAAAAATGGCTAGTAAAACTAGCCAAGATGCCCTGGCATCACATACGCACACGCACACTTCAGTGTGCTTCTCCTTTGTTTTCTTCATGTGTTCTCCCTTCTTGTGTAAAACCCAGTTAATTAATGACTAATTAACCCATAAATTAAAATATAATCTAAAAAGTGAGAAATGAGATTTTTATGGTTTAATGTGATAGAAAAATTTAAAACGAGAATTTTGACACCAATTTTACAGGAATCGGTCCAAGATTGGGCCGAACAGGCCAAACCGGGCCAACCAGACCCAAGTTAGGCCCAAGGCCCAGCCAAGCATCACTCAATTAAAGAGTTCAGCACACTCTCTCCCCTCACAACACACACACATGCTGAAATTGGAAGGGAGAAGAGGGAAGAACATGAAACCCTTGCTCCTATTCACCTCCAACTTCCATTGATCATAACTTTTGATCCGGAGTTTTGATTGACACAATGTTTGCAGCCACGTGACCGCGGCGTCAAGCTCTACAAAAGCTACACAGCAATTATGAGGTAAGTCACAGTTTCATCTTCAAATTTACAGCCCTTGATTTCGAGTTTGATGGGCAACAATGTTGAAATTATGAGCTCCTTTGTGTTATAGGATCAAATTAACTTGAAGGGGAGGCTTGTTCTTTCTCCCTTGATCCTTGGATAAGGTAAGAGATCTCAAAGCCTAGTGAAAATATTGAATTTGAGGTATTGGGTATTGAGTTATTGTGTTTTGGTGTGATATTGTGGCTTAGGCATTATATGTGTGTGTGTGTGTGTGTGTGTGTGTGTGTGTGTGTGTGTGTGTGTATTGGAGCTTAATTGGTGGTTTTTGGAAAGATTGGAAAGGCGATTGGTGCTTGGAAATCTGTTGGTGAGGATTTGGAGACCTTGAAGGTTGAAATTAGAGAGTGTTCCGGGTGAAATTGGAATCGACCAAGGTATGGTTTCGGTTTCCTATATCTAAAATGTAATGTGGTAGTGAAAATGTAGGCTAGTGGCCCTAGGTTAGGATTTTGAAATATTGATGTAGTTGATGGATGATGTGAATTGTGTTGTTATGTATGTATTTGGTGGATTGTGAAAATGTTGATGTAATTGTTGGATGATTTGGGTTGAGTGGAATATATGAGTAATAGTGATAATGGTTGGTAAAGTATGAAATGTTGTTTGTGATATGGATTAATATGTTGATTGATGATAGGGTTAAGGCTCTTGTTGATGAGCATGATTTGAAGTGTGATAATGATATGTGTATATTTATATATATGGTGAGTGATAAATTGAATATTTGTTTGGAGATTGAGATATGAAATGTTGATTGTGATGTGATATTTGTGAAAATGAGATATGGCTAAATATGGTGGAATTGGTGGGTTGATGATTGTATGTGGCATTGGCAATGATTGATGTTGGAATGGTTGAGTTTTTAGTTGATTTTGAATTGATTGGGAAGTGTATGTTTTGAAATTTGGGAGTTTATGAGTTTTGGTAAAAATGGAATTTTAATGAATTTCAACGGATCATATATTGAGCTATTGTTTTTGGAATTTGATGATTTTTATATCAAAGGAAAGATAATTTCATAAGCTTTAAAATGGTTTAAATTTGGTGGAAATCTGATTTTTGTGGAAGGAGATATGATCATTAGAAGTTTGGGCCAAAAATCTGAATTCTGTAACTTCTGCAGAATTTGTGATTTCTGGTTTGTGTGCGCACGCACACCCCGTGTGATTTTGAACCTATGCGCACGCACAGCCTTGTGCGTACGCACACGCGGGGACAGGGCCACTGATGGGAGCGCTAGCACGCCCTGTGTGCACACACAACCAACAAAGGTTTGCGAACTGTGCGTTCGCACAGGCCTGTGCGCACGCACACGTTGGGAATACCATTCGATTGATGGCACTAGCCCACCTTGTGCGCGTACTCAACCCTAAGAATTTAACTTTATGTGTGTACGCACAGCCCTGTGCGCACGCACACTTTCTGAAAATGCTTCTGGGCGTGCGCACGCACACCCCTGTGCGTACGCACATGACCCAGTTCTTTTCTAAAGCTTTTGTTTTCAAGTCTTTCACATTCCCAACAAAATTGTAACCTTTCGAGGTGTTATTTGACACTTATAAACCCCCAATTTCATCCCTTAAATCTTAAATTGATATAGAATGCCTAGCGAATGAGAGTAAGCTAGGGGAGATGGTAACTTGTGGGTGAAGAAAGGGGATGTTATGATGAGTTGATGAAAGATGATGATATGAGTTGTTGAGAAGGATGGTGGAGTGCTGTATATGATAAGAGCCGAATGATTGAGTGTGATATGAGCCGAATCGCTGCGTGTTATGATGATTATGGCTGAGTACGAATTATGATTTGTAGGCCGAATGGCTGAGATAAATATTAATGTATGGCTGTGATTAAATGCATATATGATGAATGGTTGATTATTATGATTGTTTGCACTCCACCTATCTAAGATACGAGTTTTCCTGGGTAAAAGCAGTGGCTAACCACCACATGCTCCAGGTGGAGACTTGATACTCTGCTGACCCTATGTCATAAGTGTGGCCGGACATTGTGAAAGTTCTGGATGAGCTCACCCTCGTAAATATACACCAATGAGGGTGTTGGATATATGTATATATATGATGTTTATGTTGTAGATAACTCGAGTTGGGGATGCACGACAGAAGGACAGTCCAATAGTTAGCTACCAGGACTTGTCAGGCTGGCTTTATAACCGACAGATGAGACTCGTCAGCCACTAGGACAGGCATGCATCATATGCATTATATGTGTTTTGTCTAGATTGCCTAATTGATTGCATTATTACTTGCTAATTGCCTAATTGTCTTATCTGCTTCCTACTTTTGCATTTCTTTGTTTAATATACTTGTGTTTGCACCTAAATTACTGTTGGCGGTTGGGAGGTTTGCAGGATTTGGAAAGGGGATATTTAGTTAGCCTGGAGATCTTTAAGTTAGTCGCCTGTTTTCACTTTTCTCATGGTTTAGTTGTATTTATACGCTTTGATTATAAGATGAAAGTTCTAGGATTGCCTTCGGCTTTTCCAGGACATTACATGTTAGATATTTGGGCACTGTTACCATGCTAAGAACCTCCGGTTCTCACCCATGTGAATTTTGTTGTTTTCAAATGCAGGACGTGAGGCTCCTCGCTGAGGCATGCTGGAGACTTCTATTTTGGCAAAGATCCTTAGCTCTTGGTGTAAAACCCAGTTAATTAATGGCTAATTAACCCATAAATGAGAATTTATTCTAGAAAGCCTAAAATGTGATTTTTATGGCTAAATGTGATAGAGGAGATTGAGACGAGAATTTCGGTACCAATTTTATAGAAATCGGACCAAGATTGGACCGAACGGGCCAAACCGGGCCAACCGGACCCAGAGTGGGCCCTTGGCCCAACATAACTAGACCAAAACCCTAGTTTTCAGCACTCTCTCTCCTCACAACACTCAAAAACACGCCGAAAGTAGAGGGAATGGGGGAAGAACACTCTCTCAACCTTCCATCTCTCACTTGATCTTCAAACCACCATAACTTTTGATCTAGAGCTCCGATTGCTGCTCCGTTTGCAGTCACGCGTTCACCGCGGAGAGCTCTACAAAACCCATACAATTAATCTTGAGGTAAGCCACGTTTTGCTCTTCGAAATTCCAGCCTTGTTTTCGAGTTTTATGAGCAAAAATGTTGAGAGTTTGGGCTCTTTGATGTTATAGGACCCAACTCTCTTGAAGGAGAAGGCTAATCTTGTCTCCTTGGACCTTGGGTGTGGTAAGATTCTCAACTCTAGTGTAATTTGTTGTTCTATGATGTTTGGGTATTGAGATGTGTGTATGGGTATGATGATTGTGGCTTAGGTTGTGTATATGTGAATATTAGAGCTTGAGTGGTGATTTTGAAAAGCTTGAAAAAGGGATTTGGTGGTGAAAAATCTGTTCTTGGAGGTATTGAGGCCTTGAGAGCTTGTGGATAAGTGGTTTGGAAGTGCTCCGGTTGAGCTTGGGAAATCGGCTAAGGTATGGTTTCGGTTTCCCGTATCTAATATGTAATGTGGTAGGAAAATACTTAGGCTAGAGGCCCTAAGATAGGCATTGAATGGTTGATGTTGTTGAATGATTGATATATATGATGTGGTCATATATGTGATGATGATTAATGATGCCTTGATGGTATGATGTATGAGAAATATGCATGTTGTGATATATGCTTGATGATTGGTTATGGTTGAATTGTGGGTTTTTATCATGTTGATGGTGAGTATGATATTAATTGTATACCATGATGATTTAGTGGAA
Organism: Arachis hypogaea; assembly: GCF_003086295.3. Taxonomy (NCBI): domain Eukaryota; kingdom Viridiplantae; phylum Streptophyta; class Magnoliopsida; order Fabales; family Fabaceae; genus Arachis; species Arachis hypogaea. The sequence goes on from NC_092044.1 coordinate 41,180,536, forward strand.
TTGATGTTGAGAGAATTGGCATGAGGAAGAGTATATGATATGTCAAAATATTTGAGTTTGAGCCACTTGGGTAAAGTGGGTTAAAATGATGGGATAGTGATTTTGTATATTGTGGTAAAGTCTCAATGTGTGAGTTGAGGAGGCTTGATGTTGAAATTGATATATTTTGATTGATTTCAAAGAAAAGGGATGAAAATGGCATGTTTTGATTGATTTTGAAAAGAGTTGGAAATGGCTTGTTTGAAAATGGTACTTTGTGGTTTTTATGAAAAACATGGTTTTTGGGCATACTTTGTTGGGACAAAACTTGGACTACGGATCTCTATTTTGTGCCAAATCTGTTTAGAAAGGAAATTGGATCCGGGATGTCCATGCCGTTCGAAGAACAGGTGAAAAACGATTTAAAATGAGGAAGTTATGTCCGTTGGAAGATTGGGGTTTAAATTGGTGAATTCTGCAGCTTTTAACTTAGAAAATTTTTAGCAGAATAACCCCTTACGCGTGGGCGCACTTGGTGCGTGCGCGCCGTTCTTCCAGAAAATGCCATCCATGCGTGCGCGTGATGTGCGCGGGCGCGCCGATGGTGCTGCACCCAATGCCCAGCCATTTTCCAGAGAGTTATACCAGAACTGTGCTAGTGTTGTGCCTAGGGCACGAGAACACCCACGCATACGCGTGGTTGACGCGTACGCGTCGATTGGCAAATTTTTAATCCACGCGTTAGCGTGCATGACGCTTGCGCGTCGATGAAGTTTTTGGGGCCATCCACGCGTGCGCGTGGAGTGCGCGTATGCGTGGACCTGTTTTCATCCCAAAGTTGATTTTTGAGTTTTAAAAGCCAAATCTCACACTTCTAAGCCTCCGATCTCACCACTTATATCTTAAATCATTATGATATGCCTAGCTAAGAGAGAAGGAGCTAGTGGATGTGGTAACTTGTGAGTGAAGCAAGGGAAAATGAATAATCAATGAGGATCATTGATGATTATGTGAGATGTGGAGGATGGTGGTGGAAGTGCTTGTTATGCCATTGGCCGAAGGGCCGTAATTGTTGATATAATTGGCTGGTTCTGGATTGAACCGTAAGCTGGAATAGCTGTGTATGCTATGAATATTGGCTGGTTATGGATTTAACCGTGAGCCGGAATGGCTGTGTATGATATGAATATTGGCTGGTTCTGGACTGAACCGTGAGCCGGATGGCTGATATGGATGTTGATCCATGGATGAGAATTCATGCATGTTTATGCTGAATTATTGATAATTGTGATTTGCACTTCCACTATTTGAGATACGAGTTTCCCTGGGTAGTAGCAGTGGCTAGCCACCACGTGCTCCAGGTTGAGACTTGATACTCTGTTGACCCTATGTCGTAAGTGTGGCCGGGCACTGTGAAAGTCCCGGATGAGCTCGCCCCCGAAATATTCACCAGTGAGGGTGATGGATATGGATCATGTTTATGATCAAGTTTATGATGAGTATAGCTCGAGTTGGGGATGCGCGACAGAGGGACAGTCCAATGGTTAGCTACCAGGACTTGTCGGGTTGGCTCTATAACCGACAGATGATATCATCAGCCACTAGGGACAGGCATTCATCATATGCATACTATATGAATTGTTTGAGATTGCCTATTTGACTGCATATTACTTGCTAATTGTCTAAATGCTTTACTTGTTCCTAATTGTATATTTCTTACTTGATATAACTGTGTTTTCTACTTTATACTCCTGCTGGTGGTTGGGAGGTCTGAAGGAATTGGAAAGGGAAGAGTTAATTAGACTGAAGAATCTTTAGTCAGATGCCCTTTATGGTTTAGCCTGTTTATAAGCTTTGATATTATCTGGAGGAAGTTCTAGGATTGCCTTTGGCTTTCCTCCATTATTATGTATTATATATGTGGAAGCTGTTACCATGCTGGGGACCTCTGGTTCTCACCCATGCGGATTTTGTGGTTTTCAGATGCAGGGCGTGAGGTTTCCCGTTGAGGCATGCTGGAGACTTCTAGATTTGCGAAGATCCTTTGTTCTCGGGGCTATGTTTTGGTTTATATGTTTTGCTTAGATACTTTTATCTCCATTAAATAATACAAACTGTGATGACTCCTCTTATGGGAGATTTTGGAGAATAGGTTTTATGTATTTGTGTCCCTTTGGGTTTCCTTTGGGGTTTTCCTTATTTTATCATATGTATATATTGCTATGCTCGGACCAGTGTCTTCGCAGCCGGATTTTGAGTCTTGATATTCCTGTTTTTGACACTCCTTTGTATATATATAATCACGCGTTGGTTATCCTTGTTCGTTACGTTATCGATCGGAGTGTTGCGCTTTAGAGTTGCGATTTTTGTTTACCCCTTTTTCTACAAAGGCTCCTAGTTATAATCAATCATTCATACTACTATACGTACTAAATTTTTTTATTTTAGAGGTCGTAATACCTTGCCATCTCTGAATTATGACTTAAGCATAAGACTCTGTATGGTAGGGTGTTACACTTGGAATTTTGTTTTGTTTTGATTACATATATATATATATATATATATATATATATATATATATATATATATATATATATATGTTTTGTATTACTCCTCTTAGAGGCTATTTTGGAGAAACAGGTTCTGTATTTTGTCTTTTGGATTGTCTTTTGGAAGTTCCTTATATATGTATGTATACCTTATATGCTCGGACCAGTTCTCTTCACAAACCGAGTTCTAAGTCTTGATACCTGTATTTTTGGCACTCTCTTGTATATCTTATCGTGTTAGTCTATTCTATATCTGTTCGTTTACGTTATCGATTGGAGTGTTGCACTTTTCGATTTATCAGTTTTAATTTACCCTTTTATTTTCAAAGGCTCCTAGTTATGAACATTTTTACACTACTATACGTACTAAATTTTGTTTTTAGAGGTCGTAATACCTCGCCACCTCTATCTTATGACTTAAGCATAAAACTCTGTGTGGTAGGGTGTTACATCTTTCATGCTTCCTTCCACTTTTTCCTAGTCATTCTTGCCTTTAGGACCTAAAATCACTCAACAAACATATCACGGTATCGAATAGAATAAAAGTGGAATTAAAATGGTCAATTTAAGCACAAAAACGCATGTTTTCACATTTAATTTCAATTTAGGGATAAAACACAAGTATGCTATTTTGGTGATTAAGTGTGAGTTTATGTGATGAAATCCGTCCAATTCGAGAAAAAATTATCGTCAAATATGGACTCATCAGTATCCCAAATTTTAGAATTTGTACCATTTAGCATAAGAATACTGCTAACTTGTGGAAAAATATTGGTAGTTAAAGGCATAACAACTAGATTAGAAAAAAAATGTGCAATAAATATTAGTTAAATAATTAAAAAATGTCCATATTAAGATATTTAGAACAACATTAATTTTTTATTTTTGGATAGAAAAATTAATGGTAAGTGATACTCTTATTATGGTAATCAAATATTGTCAAAAAATTTCGACACATATTAAGTCATTTTTTTTTTGGACGGACTAAATACACAGATGAAAACCTAAATTTTACAAACTATTTATTAATGTATATATTTTATGTTAATTGGCCAAAACATTAACATTCTTTTGGGTCAATTGTTGACTACATAATTAATAGAAAATAAATAAAAATGTACAATGCTTATTAGTTGGCAAAATAATAAATTTTTTTTGCTGATTATTATTTGCATAAATAAAAAATATTATTTTTAATTTTTAATTATTCAAATATTACTAATGTGGACATATAACTTGGCTAAATATAAATATCTCTTTGGATCGATTAATATTTACATAAATGATACATATATTTCAAAAGAACAATTAATTTTATACCAAATCAATATCACACAAAATTAAATTCGAGACAAATCATAGTTTTATAATACTCTACTAATGGTTTAGAATAAATCATTTATTTATTTATTATATCAAGATAATTCTACCAAACCAAATAAAAGAAAGATGCGGTCTCATATAAAATATATACCTTAATTAATATATGACTAATTCTATAGTGTCTTTCGTTTAGCGTTTAACTTTTATTTAAATTATTTTTTTAATAACTTTAAAATATTTAAATTTTTTTCATTTTTATATTTTTAAATTTAAAATTAATTATTAAACATATTTTAACAATTAAATAATATTTTTAAACATCATAACAAACATCTTAATATATTTCAACCAAATATTAAATTTATATAAGACTACAATAAGTGTAAATTATTTGTATTTTTTATTTATTTTATAAAAAATAACCCAATAAATAATAGAAGAAAAAGAACACATCATATTGAATTACACAATCTAAAAGGATTGAAAAAAAAACACGTGAAGGAAGTACATCATGCACTAATCATTAATTTTATGAGTATCATTTTATAAAAAAATATAAGTAATTAAAGAACACATTATATTCATTATAAATGCACATCAATATATATAAATATTCATACATAGCAATAAATATTTTTTTTTAAAGCAAGGAACTTAACACAATAAAATAAAAAAAATAAAAAAAATAATACTAAAATATAAAATTATAATAATCTGTAATTATTTTTGTTATTGTCATCAACAACCTATAAAAATTAACATTTTTCTATTTTTAATAGTTTTTAATTGATCTATTAATAATATTCTCCACACCCAATTGCTTATTTTTAAAAATCTTAACATTTTTTTTTCAAGTCAAATATTTCAAATCATAACAAAAAAAACTAATCACCCATTGATTTTACTCTTCTTTTTCACCAAAAGTATCGATTCAATTCTCAAAATACTTCTCTAAAAGTATCAATTAAATTCTCAAAATACTACTCAATATTATTTAAAATTGTCCACAGTCTATCTGACAGATACAACCAAACACACTATACATAACAGTGTATATATATAAAGAATTACAACCCTATATATAATAAAGAATTGCAACCCAAACGACACCAGCATTAAAAGTGATTATATTTTATGTTTGTACAACAATACTAGTTATATATATGACATATGACGCTTAGATATATATAAAAGTCAAACATATGACGCACACACATATTAAAGTTACATATTATATGTGCAACGACAATAAACAGAATCACAGAAGAATATTCATAATATATGACTTTGTTGGCCAACAATTTTAAATCTAAACAACATAAATATATACATATTTCAATTCAGTAATTAAAATTTAAAATAATAAATTAAATATTTTTTATGATTAAATTATGAAGGACTCTAATACCGTTTATTAGAACAAATAATTTTATAATTCGAATCTTTTATATTAAACCATCAAAAAAATATTTATCATAATACAAAAGTTTATCTGTACTCGTAAAAGTGATTGAAGAATTATCTTAATCTTGTTCAACCAAAACTTTTTGTATCCTTAATAGGATTGAATTGTAACTCTTCTGATAAAAAGCTACGGAGGCAATTTTGATATGTTGGGACAGAAACTTTGAAGTTACTATTTATATTTGAATGTGTCACCTATTAAACCCTAAATCCCAAATAAAATGGTAAATATCCTTTCCAGTTCCTGACCTTTTATCCGAGAGACGACGAGCACCTTGATCTTCTTGATATCTCATCCAGGCCCCCATCCATGCAAAGAAATGTAAATACAGACCCTTGTCACCGGATGCCAATGGGTTACCCGTGTGATGCATCCGTTGTTGTCTGATGTGTCATACCACAGTGTCAGGTGGCAGAACGAAGTTGTGAATGGGACTAAAAGCCCCCTCCCTGGGTCCCAAACGTCGTCGTTCATAAATAGCCTAGCCATATTTACATTACTTTTCTTGATCTCCTCACTCATTCGCAGAAAAGCCTTAATAATTCTTCTTCCACCATTATTTTCCTCCAAAAGTCAAGGAACACATTACAACTCTTAGCCTGCTGGTTACAAGTGGTTGACAGATGTTCAGAAGATTTTGACGGTGACTTCGTGGCACACATGAAAGGTTAGTTTCCCTATTTAGCTTTCTCTACTGTGAGTTGATAATGTACTTCTTTTGCATGCATGTCTCTGACGATGAATCGCTTGCATGATAAAACACTATTTTTTATTAGGGTTCATTCATTTCGTGTTGTCAAAAAGGAAGTTTATATTCAAGTTATTGATATAATGCAATGTTTTTAGTTCTGGTTTTTCTAGCTGTTGTTGATCTGTGATGTGTATTAGGAAAAAACTTTAATGGTTTAGTTCTAAAATATTGTAGATGTCTGTGTTTGTGGTTCCTATGTTTAACCATGGAAGAAAGTTTCGAGGAAATGCAAAGGGATGAGAGAGAAAGAGTTTTCGAAAATTTAAATGAAATAATAGAAAATTAGAATTTAAAACAATTAGTTAATTAAAATAATTTTTGAAAAATGGGTTAGTGATTTTCGAAAATGAGAAGTGAAAAAGATTTTAAAATAAATTTTGAAGAAGATAAGAAGTTAGAAAAAGATTTTGAAATTAAAATTAAAAAAAAAAGATATGATTGAAAAAGATCTGATTGAAAAAGGATATGATTGAAAAGATATGATTGAAAAGAAAATTAAAAAGGGATTTAAAAAGATTTGATTTTTAAAATTGATGACTTGACTAACAAGAAACTAAAAGATATGATTCTAGAATTCAAAGATTGAACCTTTTTTAACAAGAAAGTAACAAACTTGAAATTTTTGAATCAAAACATTAATTGTTAGCAAGGATTTTTTTTTTTGAAAATTTAAGAAAAAGATTTTTTTTTTGAAAAATTAGTTTTAAAATTTTCAAAAGCATTAAAAGAGAAAGATAAGATTTTAAAATCATGAATTAAAACATGAAAATTTGAAAAAAATTTGAATTTGAAACGAAATTACCTCCCCTGTGTCATCCTGGCGTTTAACGCCCAGAATGCTACCTCTTTGGGCATTTAGCGCCCAGCCAGATACCCTGTCTGGCGTTTAACGCCAGAATTTCTTCCTTACTGGGTCTTTTTCTAAACGCCTAGCTTTTTCTCTGTGATTCCTCTGCTGTATGTTCTGAATCTTCATTTCTCTGTATTATTTACTTGAAAAGAGATATTTTTGAAAAATTAAGATCAGAACAAGTAATGCATGCAAGAACACTTTGAATGTCAAGATGAACACCAAGAAAACTTTGAAGATCATGATGAACATCAAGAACATATTTTTGAAAAATTTTAAGAAAAGAAAGATATGCAAGACACCAAACTTAGAAATATTTAATGTTTAGACACTATGGATTTGAAAATGCATATGAAAAATAAGAAAAGACACAAAATTGGAGAATTTAAAGATCAGAACAAGTAAAATCATCAAGAACAACTTGAAGATCAATGAAGAACACAATGCATATATTTTCGAAAATTAAGAAAAATTAAAGCATGCAATTGACACCAAACTTAAAATTTAACACTTGACTCAAACAAGAAACACAAAAAATATTTTTGGTTTTTATGATTTTATTAAATTTTTTTGTATTTTTATTTTTTTCGAAAATAAAAATAAAAGAGAGCTTAAATATAAAATAAAATTACCTAATCTAAGCAACAAAAAGAACCGTCAGTTGTCCAAACTCGAACAATCCCCGGCAATAGTGCCAAAAACTTGGTATACGAAATTGTGATCACACTTTTCACAACTCCGCACAACTAACCAGCAAGTGCACTGGGTCGTCCAAGTAATACCTTACGTGAGTAAAGATTGATCCCACGGAGATTGACGGCTTGAAGCAAGCTATGGTCATCTTGTAAATCTCAGTCAGTCGGATTCAAATGGTTATGAGGTATTGATAATTAAAAGATAGATAAGACGGAAAATAACATAGAGATACTTATGTAATTCATTGGTGGAAATTTTAGATAAGCGTTTGGAGATGCTTTGTTGCTTCTGAACCTCTGCTTTCATATTGTCTTCATCCAATCATGCCTGCTCCCCTCCATGGCAAGTTGTATGATCCTCTCAGTGAAAATGGTCCGGCTACGGTTTCTGTACGGCTAATCAACTGTCAGATTTCTCGTCTCGGATGAAAAATACCAGGCATAGCTACCGCAGGGCTAATCATCTGTCAGTTCTCACTTGTGTCGGAATAAGATCCATTGATCCGTTTGCACACTGTCACTGCGCCCAACATTCGCGAGTTTGAAACTCCTCACAGTCATCCCTTCCTAGATCCTACTCGAAATACCACAGATAAGGTTTAGACTTTCCGGATCTCAAGAATACTGTCTATTGACTCTAGCCTATACCACGAAGATCCTAATCACGGGGTCGGATGCTCTGTTGTCAGGAGAGATGATGCGAATCCGTGGATCAAAGACCCAAGAGAGTATACTCTGGCTGGCATCCAATGACTACGTTGAACATCATGTAGACCGCTTTGTGGTTGTCAGGCACGCGAATCTTGGCTAAGCGAGTACTAAAGATAGTGGGTGATTGTCACGGGTCACCCCTTCAGTCTGACTTAACCGAATTAAGTACAAGAGTATATCTTGGAGAAGTAGGCATGAATTAAAGGAAAAACAATAGTACTTGCGTTAATTCATGATGAATAGCAGAGCTCCTCACAATAATCTACGAGGTGTAGAAACTCCACCGTTGAAAATACATAAGAGAAAAAGGTCTAGGCATGGCCGAATGGCCAGCCTCCCCAGAGATGATCATAAAGCTCAAGGGTTCCAAAGAAGACCCCCATACAATAGTAAAAAGTGTTATTTATACTAAACTAGTAAACTAGGTTTACAAAAAATGAGTAGATAGTACAAAAATCCACTTCCGGGGCCCACTTGGTGTGTGCTTGGGCTGAGCTTTGAAGCTTTATCGTGCATAGGCCATCCTTGGAGTTAAATGCCAGCTTGGGTGCCAAGTTGGGCGTTTAACTCTAGCTTTGGTGCCAGTTCTGGCGTTTTACGCTAGAAAAGGGCCTCAAGTGGGCGTTTGGATGCCAGTTTGGGCCATCAAGTCTGGGGCAAAGTATGGACTATTATACATTTCTGGAAAGCCCAAGATGTCTACTTTCCAACTCAATTGAGAGCGTGCCAATTGAGCTTCTGTATCTCCAGAAAATCTACTTTGAGTGCAGGGAGGTCAGAATCCAACAACATCTGCAGTCTTTTCTCAGCCTCTGAATCAGATTTTTGCTAAGGTCCCTCAATTTCAGCTAGAAAATATCTGAAATCACAGAAAAATATACAAACTCATAGTAAAGTCCAAAAATGTGAACTTTTCATAAAAGACTAACAAAAGTATACTAAAAAGTAACTAAAACATACTAGAAATTACCTAAAAATAATGCCAAAAAGTGTATAAATTATCCGCTCATCAGTTACCTACAACAAGTATGAAGAGATGGGTCACTACGACAAAACCTACAGAGGATCTCCTGAAAATCCTAATTGGTGGCAAAAAAATAAAAAAAATAGAAGAGAAACAATTTAGCACTTGTAGTTGTTAACCCAGACCTACCTAATGCTGACATTCCCATAGAAACTAATGCTCTTCCATCTCAGGTACAAAAGTCTACACCTTACTCTTAATATGCAAATCTATTTCTCAAGGTAGCAGTGTGACACTATGTGGATGCTGTTTCAGGGAGGAGCACAAGTGCCTAACCAAAATGACTTCTACCTTTACAAGCCAATTAGGGTATAGGTATATGAGTATTTCCATACTTTGAACTATCTTTCTTTGGGCTAACATGGGCTAAGGCTAGTGTTCTGAGGCTTACCTAAAATGATGAGGTCAATCTCGCACGAGATCTTCAGGTGTGATCGGAGCTACCGTGTCTGACGAGTAAATCCCCAAAATGGTCCCTCAGATTGAGCCCTTGCACCAATGTTATCACTGACTTTCGAAATGCTCTAATTGCACCCTTCAGATTGAGCTCCGTGCGAAATCCTGGTCCTTCCACCCATTTTTGATGTGACTCAACAGCCGGAGTGCTAAGCTGGCGGTTTGTGGTCCACGTAGGTAGCCTGGAGGGTACTTCCATTGCTTGTTAAGAAGAGGACGGTACTACCTACAGCAAGGTTTCTTCTTCTACTTCTCTTTCTCTCAGATCTACTTGCTCTTTCTTGCTTGCTTTGTTGATTTGCTTTCTAATCTTGCTAAAAAGTTGATTTGATCTTGGAGGCTTGCGATCTAACTAGCTTTTGTAGTGTTAATCTGTCATTGTGATAGTTCTAGATGATTGATTATGCTCCGTTAGTTTCACCCTAGAAATCTTGATTGAGATTTGTGTTTTGATGATAGGGATGCAAGAGGCCACAAGGTGAGATTGGAGGAACTCCAGTGAACATGAGTGGTTGTTCTTCACTACAGCCAAGCCCACAGTCATCAGCGTTCCTAAGCCCTGTTCCTTCCTACCATGCTAGCCTAACTTCCTCATCATTCCCCAGTCCCTCTCGCATTGATCCCAACCTTCAAAACCCCTCTTCATTCCTCCTACCATTCATTCATAACATCACCTTCATCCCCACAAACCTTCCTCTTCTTAGAATATCCAATAGTGCCCCTATTACCTCTCCTCTTTCTTCCCCAACCTCTAGGGGTTCTAAAAGGAAGGAAGATTTCGAATCCCTCTCCAATGTCTCCTCTCTTAATTCGTTTTTCCAGCCTCTCTTCACGGTATCCGCCCCATCCAGCCCCTTCCGCCGCCACCAATTGGCTACTTCCACCATTCCTGAGTGTGATGAAGCTGATGCTTCCACTGTGGACTCCGGTCGCTGGCTTAGTTTTCAGACAACGACGACCTCAGCTGCTCCTCCATCGCCTACCTTCAACCTTGGGAAACCAGTAATGCAGCAGATCACTCTCCAGGTTCCATGGATATGAATGAAGGGATGCAATAGGGCCAGGCTGCAGAGAGAGGAAGACCATCGGATTTTGACTTTGAGAATGGTAGAGTGAAGCCATGGAAGGGTGAGAGGATACATGAGGTGGGAGTGGATGAGTTGGAACTTACTCTAGGATGTGGAAAGGCCTGATGTTGAAAATAATGTTTAGGGCTACCTCCAGGTAAAACAGCGTCGTTTAAGGCTGCCTACGTGGACCACAAACCGCCAGCTCAGCACTCTGGCTGCTGAGTCACACCGGAAATGGGTGGAAGGACCAAGATTTCGCACGGAGCTCAATCTGAAGGGTGCAATTAGAGCATTTTAAAATTCAGGGGTAGCATTGGTGCACGGGCTTAATCTGAGGGACCATTTTGGGATTTACTCGTGTTTGACTTGTTGGAGCTTGAGGTGCGGCTGGTCCTTGATCACCAGAGGGTGGTGGTACCTGTAAGAGACTCCGAAGCTTAAGTCAGCACGAAGTTTAAGCAGATTTTTTGTAGAATTTGAGTATGAGTTATACCTGGGTGCTCCTGTGTATTTATAGTAGTGTGGAGTGACCTTCCTTGAGATAAGTTAGTTATCTTATCTTATCTTTTGTGGGTAAGATCACTTATCTTTTGGCCAGCTGCCTTCAGGTGGGCTGTGATCGTCTACTTTTGGGCCTACTTGGGCCTCTTGTTGTGATCTTCTGAACTCTTTATGAAGAGGTCGGTAATGGACCAACCTTAAAAGAGGTTGGTCAATTTGCTTCAGGCTAACTCGGACCTTATAGCTCAGACCGATGTATGAACAGTGCCCCTGCTTGAGCTTTGATCTTCCGTGAGGTTGTGCTCGTTTCTGAGCTTCGACCTCTTTGGGGGAAGTTGTGCTCAAGCATTGCGTCTGGTCTGCTCTTACTTCGAAATAGCTTTTCGTGTTGCTGTAATGTCTTGTGAAGCATTTTTTCCTTTAAATGCGGCGTCGCATCAGTTTTGGGTTTTTTGTGAGTGCTTTTAAAGACTTTTAATAGGTATTTAAATTCCCTTTTCCATTTCATTTCCTCACTTAATTTGAAATTGAAAAGAAAGGGTTTTCTTTCGTTCCTCATTTGCTTCCGTCTTGTCTCATATGCTCAGTGAGAGAAACTTCCTTTCATTCATCTTCTGACTTCCCCAGCGCTCCAAGATTGTTCCTTTCTTGGATTTTCGGAGTTTCCATCTCTTAGTGGGGATCTATTCGTGGCTTGCTGCTGGTTCCTTTGTCTTCTTTCGCAAGTTGGTGCTCGGCTTCACACCATTTCACTTTTTATGCGCTTTTATTTGTAGATTTTCTATGTGTTTCACTGCTGCATGCGTTCTTTTCGGGAAAAGTTTTGATCTTTGCTGAGCTTCCTTTAAAAAGGTTGAAGCTTTCTGATACTTGCATGTCTTTGTTTCTTTTCAAAATTGCGATCTTTTTTATCTCTGCTGCTCCGTTTCGGGGAAATGTGCATGCTTTAGGTTTTCGTTGTTACCTCCAGTCGTTTACTTTGTTTGGGGGTTTTAGGGTTTTGGTTTATCACATTTATCTTCTTCTGTATTCTGTAATGCTGCCTCCAAAGGGTGCCCCTAGCGCTTTTGGTATTGATTTTTTGCTTTTTATGGATGCTGGGGTGCCCTTTTACTGGTAGACGTGTTGCTTTGTTGGTTGTTTCTTCCGTTTTTGCTTCTGTTTGAGTTGTTTGGTAGTGACACCCTTTTTATTTTTCTTTGCTGTAGGTGTAGTTTGCTATATGTCTTTTCATAAGAACATTGTCGAGATGTCCACCAAGGTCTCTGCTGGTATGGGCGATTGGCTAGACTCCATAGTCCTGATGTGTGTTACGGTAGCCGACCTTGAGTACTGTGAGAAACATAGGCGATTTTATAGGATCTGTGAGCGTAGGGAGGATGAGAAGAATTATGAATTAGTGTCGCCCGATCCTGAGGAGAGAGTTAGTTTCCCCCCTTTAGTTCGGACAGAGCGATTGATGAACGGATTTTTGATGGTAAAGAATTCACAAATAAATTCTCGTTGCAAGTATAGTTTTTAAACCAAAAAAGAATCCTCTCATGCAAAAATTTGGTTGTCACAAGTAACAAACCCCAATAAAATAACCGAAGTATTCAAATCTTAGGTCGTTCTCTCTAGGAATTGTAATAAAGTGTTCTTGTTATTGGCTATGAAGTATGTTTTGGGGTTTTTGAATTAAAAGACAAGAAATGTAAATTGCAAAAGAAATAAACTAATACTAAGAAAGCTCTTGGCAAGGTATGAGAACTAGAAGTCCTATTCTCATTATCATCATCAATTGTGACAACAATTGTTCTTTGCTCCACTTAGTTAACCTCTAACTATGAAGGCAAGTGATGAGCAGATAATTTATACGCTTTTTGGCATTATTTTTAGGTAATTTTTAGTAGGATCTAGCTACTTTTTAGTATATTTTTATTAATTTTTAAGCAAAATTCACATTTCTGGACTTTACTATGAGTTTGTGTGTTTTTCTGTGATTTCAGGTATTTTCTGGCTGAATTGAGGGACCTGAGCAAAAATCTGATTCAGATGCTGAAAAAGGACTACAAATGCTATTGGATTCTGACCTCCCTGCACTCGAAATAGATTTTCTGGAGCTACAGATAACCAATTAGCGCGATTTTATTTGCGTTGGAAAGTAGACATTCTGGGCTTTCTAGCAATATATAATAGTCCATACTTTGCTCGAGTTTTGACGATGCAAATTGGCGTTCAAACGCCAACTTCCTGCCCTATTCTGGCGTTAAACGCCAGAAACAGGATAAAAGCTGGAGTTAAACACTGAAACTAAGATAAAAGCCGGAGTTTAACTCCAAGAAAAGTCTCTACACACGAAAGCTTCAATGCTCAGCCCAAGCACACACCAAGTGGGCCCGGAAATGGATTTCTGCATCATTTACTTATTTCTGTAATCCTAGTAACAAGTTTAGTATAAATAGAACTTTTTACTATTGTACTGAGTATCTTTGGACGTTTAGTCCTTAGACCTAGGTCTTGGTTATTCTAGTTCCCTCTCTGGGGCCGAAACCAATGAACACCATTATCACTTATATATTTCCAACGGTGGAGTTTCTACACCTCACAGATTAAGGTGTGGAGCTCTGCTGTTCCTCAAGTATTAATGCAAAGTACTATTGTTCTTTTATTCAATTCAAGCTTATTCCTATTCCAAGATATCCATTCATACACAAACATATGATGAATGTGATGATCAAGTGCACTCATCACCATTCTCACTTATGAACGCGTGCCTGACAAACACTTTCGTTCTACATGAAAACAAGTGCATATCTCTTGGGTCTCTAATCAACGATTCACATCATTTTCCCTCTAACAATGGGGCATCTGAATATGAGATTAGAACCTTCGTGGTATAGGCTAGAAACAATTGGCAGCATTCCTGAGATCCGAAAAGTCTAAACCTTGTCTGTGGTATTCCGAGTAGGATCTGGGAAGGGATGACTGTGACGAGCTTCAAACTCGCGACTGTGGGGTGCAGTGACAGTGCACAAAAAGATCATTGGATTTTATTCCGACACGATCGAGAATCGACAGCTGATTAGCCATGCGGTAGCTGTGCCTGGTATTTTTCATCCGGGACGACAAATCCGAAAGTTGATTAGCCGTACAGAAACCGTAGAGGACCATTTTCATTGAGAGGACGGGAGGTAGCCATTGACAATGGTGATCCCCAACATACAGCTTGCCATGGAAATGTGTATGAATAATTGAATGAAGACAGTAGCAGAGATTCAGAAGGAATAACGCATCTCCATACGTTTATATGAAATTTCCACCAATGAATTACATAAGTATCTCTATCTTTATTTTATGTTTATTTATCTTTTAATTATCAAAGCTTCATAACCATTTGAATTAGCTTGACTGAGATTTACAAGATGACCATAGCTTGCTTCAAGCCGACAATCTCCGTGGGATCGACCCTTACTCACGTAAGGTATTACTTGGATGACCCAGTGCACTTGCTGGTCAGCTGCACGGAGTTGTGAAAAGTGTGAATCACGATTTTGTGTACCAAGTTTTTGGCGCCGTTGCTGGGGATTGTTCGAGTTTAGACAACTGACGGTTCATCTTATTGCTTAGATTAGGTATTTTTCTTTTTATTTTGTTCTTCAGAATTTTTAAGAATGAATTCTAGAGTTTCAGAGGATGCCTTTATCATCACAGGAGCTAGTTGATTCCCATCAATTTGGCTGTTGTATGTAATGTCTTGCTGAAGCTTGCCTAGCCATGTCTAATATTTTTTAGACTAAAGCTTTAGACTAACATTGCATGATTCCTGGAATTCTTATTAAAAATTTTTAGTTTCTTATTTTCTTTTCCAAAAATAATTTTCGAAAAAATACAAAAAATTTATAAAATAAAAAAAACAAAAAAATAAAAAATATTGTGTTTCTTGTTTGAGTCTAGAGTCAATTTTAAGTTTGGTCTCAATTGCATGTTTTCTTTTTTTCTTGCATTTTTCGAAATTCTATGCATTATGTTCTTTATTGATCTTCAAGTTGTTCTTGAAGATTTTCTGTGTTCTGATCTTTAAATTCTCTTGTTTTGTATGATTTGTTGTTTTTTATATGCATTCTCAATTTGTTAGTGTCCATAGTATACAAACTTCTAAGTTTGGTGTCTTGCATGTCTTTCTTTTCTAAAATTTTTTCAAAAATATGTTCTTGATGTTCATCATGATCTTCAAAGTGTTCTTGGTATTCATCTTGACATTCAAAGTGTCCTTGCATGCATTATTTGTTTTGATCTTGCATTCTTATGTTTTAATTCATTTTGTTGTTTGTCTCTCTCATCATTAAAAATTCAAAATTCAAAAATATATCTTTTCAAGTCAATAATACAGGGAATTGAAAATTCAGAACATTCAGCAGAGGAATCACAGAGAAAAGCTGAGCGTTCAGAAAAATGCCCAGTAAGGAAGCATTTTTGGCATTCAACGCCAGCCAGGATACCTGGCTGGGCATTAAACGCCCAAAAGGGTAGTATTTTGGGCGTTAAACACCAGAATGGATACCATTTTGGGCGTTTAACACCAGGATGGCACAGGAGAGGAGATTTTGTTTTCAATTCAAATCTTTTTCAAATTTTCATGTTTTAATTCTTATTTTTGAAATCATATATTTCAAAATCAAATCTTTTCAATCATATCTTTTTCAAAAAAAATTCAAATCTTTCTCATTTTTCTTTCACTATTTTCAAAAATCTTGATTCAAAAATTTCAAGTTTGTTACTTTCTTGTTAAGAAAGATTTAATATTTGAATTTTAGAATCATATCTTTTAGTTTCTTGTTAGCCAAGCTATCAATTTTAATAAACAAATCTTTTCAAATTGTTTGCCAATCATATCTTTTTAAACCATATCTTTTTCAAATCATATCCTTTTAAATTCTAATTTCAAAATTTCTTTCTAACTTCTTATCTTTTCAAATTTATTATTTCTTATCTTTTTCAAAACCACCTAACCACTTTCTCACTTTTGATTTTCGAAAACCATTAACCATTTTTCAAAATTATTTTTAATTAACTAATTATTTTAAATTTTGATTTAATTTTTTGAAAATTACCTCCATCTTATCTCTTTCTATTTAATCACTAACACTTCTCCTCAACTAGCAATTCGGACTCTCTCATTCCTTATATGTTCGAATTCGCTTCTATCTACCTCACCTTTCTATTCTTATTTTCCTCTGACACCTTAAAGAACCTCTATACTGTGACAAAAAGGATTCCTCTTCCTTTCTGTTCTCTTCTTTTTCATATGAGCAGGAGCAAGGATGAGAACATTCTTGTTGAAACTGACTTTGAACCTGAATGGATTCTGAAAAAGAAGCTAAGAGAAGCTAAAGAACAACAATCCAGAGAAAACCTTATAGAGAATCTCGAAAAAAAAGTAATGGCCGAACCCAACAACAATAACAATGCAAGGATGGTGCTTGGTGATTTTACTACACCAACTTCCAACTTCCATGTAAGAAGCATCTCAATCCCTGCCATTGGAGCAAACAATTTTGAGCTTAAGCCTCAATTAGTTTCTCTGATGCAACAGAATTGCAAGTTCTATGGACTTCCATCAGAAGATCATTTTCATTTCTTAACTGAATTCTTGCAGATCTGTGATACTATTAAGACCAATGGAGTTGATCCCGAGGTCTGCAAGCTTATGCTTTTCCCTTTTGCTATAAGAGATAGAGCTAGAATATGGTTGGACTCTCAACCTAGAGATAGTCTGAACTCTTGGGATAAGCTGGTCACGGCTTTCTTAGCCAAATTCTTTCCTCCTCAAAAGATGAGCAAGCTTAGAGTGGATGTTCAAACCTTCTGGCAGAAAGAAGGTGAATTCCTCTATGAAGCTTGGGAAAGATACAAGCAACTGACCAAAAAGTGTCCTTCTGACATGCTCTCAGAATGGACCATCCTGGATATATTCTATGATGGTCTGTCTAAATTGTCTAAGATGTCATTGGGCCATTCTGTAGGTGGATCTATTCACCTGAAGAAAACGCCTATAGAAGCTTAGGAACTCATTGAAATGGTTGCAAATAACCAATTCATGTACACCTCTGAAAGGAATCTTGTGAATAATGGGACGCCTTAGAGGAAGGGAGTTCTTGAAATTGATACTCTGAATGCCATATTGGCTCAGAGCAAAATGTTGACTCAGTAAGTCAATATGATTTCTCAGAGTCTGAATGGATTGTAAGCTGCATCTAACAGTACTAAAGAAGCATCTTCTAAAGAAGAAGCTTATAATCCTAAGAACCCTAAAATGGCAGAGGTGAATTACATGGGTGAAGCCTAAGGAAACACCTATAATCCGTCATGGAGAAATCATCCAAATTTCTCATGGAAGGATCAACAAAAGCCTCAACAAGGCTTTAAGAATAATAATGGTGGAAGAAACAGGTTTAGCAATGGCAAGCCTTTTCCATCATCCTCTCAGCAACAGACAGAGAATTCTGAGCAGAATCCATCTAGCTTAGCAAATATAGTCTCTGATCTATCTAAGGTCACTCTCAGTTTCATGAATGAAATAAGGTCCTCCATCAGAAACTTAGAGGCACAAGTGGGTCAGTTAAGTAAAAGGGTTACTGAAACTCCTCCTAGCACTCTCCCAAGCAATACAGAAGAGAATCTCAAAAGAGAATGCAAGGCCATAACTGTGACCAACATGGCCGAACCTGGAGAGAGTGAAAAGGCAGTGATTCCCAGTGAGGAAGACATCAAGAAACGTCCACTGGCCATTAAGGAGTACCCCAATGAGGGACTAAAGGAATCTGAGGCTCATACAGAGACCATAGAGATTCCATTGAACTTTCTTTCACCATTCATGAGCTCTGATGACTATTCATCTTCTGAAGAAGATGAAGACATTGTTGAAGGGCAAGTTGCCCAGTATTTAGGAGCAATCATCAAGCTGAATGCCAAGCTATTTGGTAATGAGACTTGGGAGGATGAACCTCCATTGCTCATTAATGAACTGAATACCTGGATTCAGCAAACTTTACCTCAAAAGAAATAGGATCCTGATAAATTCTTAATACCCTGTACCATAGGCACCATGACCTTTGAGAAGGCTCTGTATGACCTAAGGTCAGGTATTAACCTCATGCCACTCTCTATAATGGAGAAACTAGGAATCTTTGAGGTACAAGCTGTAAGAATCTCACTAGAGATGGTAGACAAATCAATGAAATAGGCTTATGGACTAGTAGAGGACGTGCTAGTGAAGGTTGAAGGCCTTTACATCCCTGCTGATTTCATAATCCTAGACAATGGGAAGGATGAGGATGAATCTATCATCCTTGGCAGACCTTTCCTAGCCACATCAAAAGCTGTGATTGATGTTGACAGAGGAGAGTTGGTCCTTCAATTGAATGAGGGCTACCTTGTATTCAAGACTCAAGGTTCTCCTTCCGTACACATGGAGAAGAAGCATGAAAAGCTTCTCTCAATACAGAGTCAAACAAAGCCCCCTTATTCAAACTCTAAGTTTGGTGTTGGGAGGCCACAACCAAACTCTATGTTTGGTGTTGGGAGGCCACAACCAAACTCTAAGTTTGGTGTTGAGAGGCCACAACCATGCTCTGATTACCTGTGAGGCTCCATGAGAGTCTACTGTCAAGCTATTAACATTAAAGAAGTGCTTATTGGGAGGCAACCCAATTTTTATTTATCTATGTTAAATTTCCATTTTCCATTATTATTTTATGTTTTCTTTCGGTTGATGATTATGTAGAGTCACAAAAATAACTATAATAATGAAAGCAAATTCAAAAACAACATTAAAAACAGCACACCCTAGAGGAAGAACTTACTGGCATTTAAACGCCCGTAAGGGTAGCAGGATGGTCGTTAAACGCCCAGTCTGGCACCATTCTGGGCATTTAACGCCAGAAATGGGCACCAGACTGGCGTTTAACGCCAGAAAAGGGCACCAAGTTGGCGTTAAATGCCAGGAAAGGTATAAAAGCTGGCATTTAACACCAGAAACAGGCAGCAGTCTGGTGTTAAACGCTAGAATTGCATTCTAGGGGCATTTTGCACGCCTAAATGGTGTAGGGATGAGAAATCCTTGACACCTCAGGATCTGTGGACCCCACAGGATCCCCACCTACCGCACCTTTCTCTCTCTCCCTCGCACATCTCTATAACACTCTACCCAAAACACCACTCACCTATCAAATCCTATACTCTTCCCTATATTCTCTTCACCAATCACCTCCATCCCTCTTCCCCAAAAACCCCACCTACCTCACTTTTCAAATTCAAACACTTTTTCCTCCCAAACCCAACCCTAAATACACGAACCTACCTCTTCCCCCCACTCCTATAAAAACCCCTCATCCCTCTTTCAATTTCACACATCACAAACACTACTTCTACCCCTTGGCCGAACCACATACCACCCTCCATCTCTTCCATTTTCTTCTTCACCCCTTCTTTCTTTCTTTCTTTCTTTTGCTTGAGGATGAGCAAACTTTTAAGTTTGGTGTGGTAAAAGAATTGCTTTTTGTTTTTCCATAACTATTTATGGCACCTAAGGCCGGAGAAACCTCTGGAAAGAGGAGAAGGAAGGCAAAAGCTTCTACCTCTGAGTCATGGGAGATGGAGAGATTCATCTCAAAGGTCCATCAAGACCACTTCTATGAAGTTGTGGCCAAGAAGAAGGTGATCCCTGAGGTCCCTTTCATGCTCAAAAGGAATGAGTATCCGAAGATCTAACATGAGATCTGAAGAAGAGGTTGGGAAGTTCTCACCAATCCCATTCAACAAGTCAGAATCTTAATGGTTTAAGAGTTCTATGCCAATGCATGGATCACTAGGAACCATGATCAAAGTATGAACCTGAATCCAAAGAATTGGCTTACAATGGTTCGGGAGAAATACTTAGATTTCAGTCTGGAAAATGTAAGGTTGGCGTTCAACTTGCCAATGATGCAAGAAAATGCATGTCCCTACACTAGAAGGGTCAACTTTGATCAAAGGTTGGACCAAGTCTTCATGGACATATGTGTGGAAGGAGCTCAATGGAAAAGAGACTCAAGAGGCAAGCCAGTTCAATTGAGAAGACCAGACCTTAAGCCTGTGGCTAGAAGATGGTTGGAGTTCATCCAACGCTCTATCATTCCTACTAGCAACCGATCCGAAGTAACTGTGGATCGGGCCATCATGATCCATAGTATCATGATTGGGGAGGAAGTGGAAGTTCATGAGATTATACCTCTAGAACCATACAAGGTTGCTGACAAGTCCTCCACTTTGGCAAGGTTAGGCTTTCCTTATCTCATTTGTCACCTGTGCAATTTGGCTGGGATTGTCATAAAGGAAGACATCCTAATTGAAGAGGACAAGCCCATCACTAAAAAGAAGATGTAGCAAATAAGAGAGCCCATCACTAATAAGAGCATGAGGAAATTCCTTATGAAATCCCTGAGATGTCTCAAGGGATGCACTTTCCTCCACACAACTATTGGGAGTAACTCAACACCTCTTTGGAAGGCTTGAGTTACAACATGGACCAACTAAGGGTGGAGCACCAAGAGCACTCCATCATTCTCCATGAAATTAGAGAAGATCAAAGAGCCATGAGGGAGGAGCAACAAAGGTAAGGAAGAGACATAGAGGAGCTCAAGAGCACAATTGGTTATTCAAGAGGAAGAAGACGCTACCCTCACTAAGGTGGACCCATTCCTTAATCTTCTTGTCTATTTGTCGTTCTGTTTTTGGCTTTGAGCTTTATGTTTTACTATGTTTTGTGTCTTTACTACATGATCATTATTGTCTAGTGTCTATGCTTTAAAGCTATGAGTAATTTCATGAATCCTTCACCTTTCTTAAATGAAAAATGTGCCTAATTACAAAAGAACAAGAAGTACTTGGATTTCAAATTTTATCTTGACATTAGTTTAATTATTTTGATGTGGTGGCAATACTTTTTGTTTTCTAAATGAATGCTTGAACAGTGCATATTTTTTATAGTGAAGTTTATGAATATTAAAATTGTTGGCTCTTGAAAGAATGATGAACAAAGAGAAATGTTATTGATAATCTGAAAAATCATGAAATTGATTCTTGAAGCAAAAAAAAGCAGTGAAAAAGAAAAAAATTAGCGAAAAAAATGGCAAAAAAATGGCGAAAAAAAGAAAAGAGAGAAAGAAAGAAAAAGAAAAAGTAAGCAGAAAAAGCCAATAGCCCTTTAAACTAAAAGACAAGGGTAAAGAAGATCCAAGACTTTGAGCATTAATGGATAGAAGGGACTAAAGGAATAAAATCCTGGCCTAAGCGGCTAAATCAAGCTATCCCTAACCATGTGCTTGTGGCATGAAGGTCCAAGTGAAAAGCTTGAGACTGAGTGGTTAAAGTCGTGATCCAAAGCAAAAAGAATGTGCTTAAGAACTCTGGACACCTTTAATGGGGGACTTTAGCAAAGCTAAGTCACAATCTGAAAAGGTTCACCCAGTTATGTGTCTGTGGTATTTATGTATCCGGTGGTAATATTGGAAAACAAAGTGCTTAGGGCCACGACCAAGACTCATAAAGTAGCTGTGTTCAAGAATCAACATACGAAACTAGGAGAATCAATAATACTATCTAAATTCTGAATTTCTATAGATACCAATCATTCTGAATTTCAAAGGATAAAGTGAGATGCCAAAACTGTTCAGAAGCAAAAAGCTACTAGCCCCGCTCATCTAATTGGGACTAAGTTTCACGGATATTGTGAGATTCATTGTATATTCTCTTCTTTTTATTCTAATTTGTTTTTAGTAACTTGGGGATAAGCAACAATTTAAGTTTGGTGCTGTGACGAGTGGATAATTTATACGCTTTTTGGCATTGTTTTTAGGTAGTTTTTAGTAGGATCTAGCTACTTTTTAGTATATTTTTATTAGTTTTTAAGCAAAATTCACATTTTTGGACTTTATTATGACTTTATGTGTTTTTCTGTGATTTCAGGTATTTTCTGGCTGAAATTGAAGGACCTGAGCAAAAATCTGATTCAGAGGCTGAAAAAGGACTGCAAATGCTGTTGGATTCTGACCTCTCTACACTCGTAATGGATTTTCTGGAGCTACAGAAGCCTAATTGGCACACTCTCAATTGCGTTGAAAATTCGACATCCTGGACTTTTCAGCAATATATAATAGTCCATACTTTGCTTGAGTTTTAATGACGCAAATTGGCGTTCAAACGCCAACTTCCTGCCCTATTATGGCGTTAAACGCTAGAAACAGGATAAAAGCTAGAGTTTAACGCCCAAACTGGCATAAAAGCTGGCATTTAACTCCAAGAAAAGTCTCTACACACGAAAGCTTCAATGCTCATCCCAAGCACACACCAAGTGGGCCCGAAAGTGGATTTCTGCATCATTTACTTATTTTTGTAATCTTAGTAACTAGTTTAGTATAAATAGGACTTTTTACTATTGTACTGAGTATCTTTGGATGTTTAGTCCTTAGACCTAGGTCTTGGTTATTCTGGTTCCCTCTCTGGGGCCGAAACCAATGAAAACCATTATCACTTATGTATTTCCAATGGTAGAGTTTCTACACCTCATAGATTAAGGTTTGGAGCTCTGCAGTTCATCGAGTATTAATGCAAAGTACTATTGTTCTTCTATTCAATTCAAGCTTATTCCTATTCCAAGATATCCATTTTCACACAAGAACATGATGAATGTGATGATCAAGTGACACTCATCACCATTCTCACTTATGAACGCGTGCCTAACAAACACTTCCGTTCTACATGAAAACAAGCTGGAATGCATATTTCTTGGGTCTCTAATCAACAATTCACATTGTTTCCCCTCTGATAATGGGGAATCTGAATCTGAGATTAGAACCTTCGTGGTATAGGCTCGAAACAATTGGCAGCATTCCTGAGATCCGGAAAGTCTAAACCTTGTCTGTGGTATTTCGAGTAGGATCTGGGAAGGGATGACTGTGACGAGCTTCAAACTCGCGACTGTGGGGTGCAGTGACTGTGCGCAAAAAGATCATTAGATCTTATTCCGACACGATCGAGAACTGACAGCTGATTAGCCATGCGGTAGCTGTGCCTGGTATTTTTCATCCGAGACGAGAAATCCGACAGTTGATTAGCCGTACAGAAACCGTAGAGGACCATTTTCACTGACAGCACGTGAGGTAGCCATTGACAATGGTGATCCCCAACATACAGCTTGCCATGGAGTGGAGTATGAATGATTGAATGAAGACAGTAGCAGAGATTCAGAAGGAATAACGCATCTCCATATGCTTATCTGAAATTTCCACCAATGAATTACATAAGTATCTCTATCTTTATTTTATGTTTATTTATCTTTTAATTATCAAAGCTTCATAACCATTTGAATCCACCTGACTGAGATTTACAAGATGACCATAGCTTGCTTCAAGCCAACAATCTCCGTGGGATCGACCCTTACTCACGTAATGTATTACTTGGATGACCCAGTGCACTTGCTGGTCAGCTGCACGGAGTTGTGAAAAGTGTGAATCACGATTTTGTGTACCAGTAAGTCAAGTGAAGATAATCAATTTGGATTCACAAGTCCTAGTCAAATCCTAAGGAAAGACTAGCTTTAGTGACATGCAAATGAATTAGCAATTTGCAATTATGAATTAACAAATGAGTTTGATAACTCAAGAGTCACTAATTACTCAACACAAGCCAAGAGAAGAAAAATCTAACTCATGACTAAAAGAGACAATTCATCAAACACATGGGAGGCAATAAAGGTAAACATCATAAATTGCTAGAATTAAAAGAAGCTATAACTACAAAGGCAAGAAATCAATAATAGAAAACTAAAGCAAACATGAGAAGACAAGGAAATCATAAATTGCATTGAAAGGGAAAGGAGATCTATAAAAGAATTCATGAACTGCAACTAACAATACAAAAGAACTACAAGAGAAGTAGAATGCTAAAACTACAAGAGAACAATTAAAAATGAAAAAGGAAAATTGAAACAAAAGAGGAAGTAGATCTAGATCTAAAACTAAGAACCCTAATCTAGAGAGAAGAGAGAGCTTCTCTCTTTAGAAACTAACTAAAGCATCATCAAAACTAAACTATGTGCTAATGTGTGTTGATCCCCCTTTGAATTCTGCATGTAATAGGCTCAGAAATGAGTTGGATCTGGGCTTGGGAAGCGCAGAAATTGCCCCCAGCGGATTCACTTTAATGAAGTCACGTGCGAGCATTGACGCGTACGCATGGGTCACGCGTACGCATCGCCTGGCAATTTTCCATCCACGCGTACGTGTACTTCAAATTCACGCGTGCGTGTTGGTGAATGCATCCCAAATCCTTGATTTTTCATGATTTCTCCACTTTTCATGCTTTTCTCTTGCTCCTTTGATCCATTCCTAGCCTTTTCAACCTGAAATCACTAGCAAACACATCAAGGCATCTAGTGGAATCAAAGGTGAATTAAAATTAGCAAATCAAGGCCTAAAAATCACGTTTTCACACTTAAGCACAAATTAGGAGAAAGTCATGAAACTATGCTATTTCATTGAATAAATGTGGAAAAAGTGGATAAAATCCACCCAAATTAAGCACAAGATGTACCACAAAATAGTGGTGCATCAAATCTCCCCACACTTAAACTAAGCATGTCCTCATGCTATAATCAAGAAAGAACCGAAGGGTATCAACATTTATTCAATGTAAACTAATTAAATGCAATCTCTCTAAATGCAACTACCTAAATGCATGCAACCACTTGGTCAAAATAATTCAATTTCCAAAAAAACATATATAAGTACAAGGGCTAAAGTAATATCAATCAAATCAAGTCCACAATTGAATTGAGTTATTAAATATTTTTACAAATCGAACCCTCACCGGATGTGTATCCGCTCTAGTCGCTCAAGTGTATAGGGTCGATTCACTCAATTCTCCCCTAATCATGCTTTCCAAGATTTGTTTTTCATCTAACAATCAACAGTTATTTCATGCATGCATACAAATATCATGAGATTTTTCCACAAAGTTGTAATGGGGCTAGGGTCAAGGTAGGATGCATATGGTCAAGTGACTTGCAATTTGAATCTTTGATTAACTTAAACTTCCCACTTAACCTATATAACAACCTATAAAATTTACGTGCTAACCTAACTGCCCATTTTTCACTTTTTTTCACATACTCATGCATTCTCTTTTTTATCATAACTCATATGCATTGATTATTATTGGACTTCACTTTGGAGCATTTTGTCCCCTTTTTATTGCTTTTTTTTCTTTTCTATTATTTTCTATTTTTTTATATATATATTTTTTCTTTTTATTTTCTCATTTTTTTCTTTTTGAAATATAGTATATACAAACAATGCATATGGTTTTCCATTTAATTAACACATGAGTATGTACCCAATTCCCATGATTTTCAATGAAAAACTCAAAATACACTTTTACCTCAACCAATGTCCCAAGTTTCCCCACACTTGAATGATACACACTCACTAGCCTAAGCTAATCAAAGATCCAAATTAAGGACATTCATTGTTTTTCGCTTTAAGGCTTGTAATGTGCTAAAATTATGAATAAGTGGGTTAATCGTAGGCTAAAAGTTGGCTAACAATGGAAGATAAAAGGTAGGCTATTTGGATAAGTGAGCTAAATGAAACAATGGCCTCAATCATATAAATACATGTATACACAAAATAATGGACATAAAGAATCAAACAAATCAAAGATTACAGTCATAGAAAGAGAATAATGCACACAAGAAGGAAAATAAGTGGTTATAAGATGTAACCACACAATTAGGCTCAAGACTCACAAGCTTGTGTTCTTAGCTCAAAAATCATGTTCCACAATATATAGTTCAAGCAAGTTCAATGAAAAGTTTTCACTCAAATCAATTGGGATGTCAATGCCCTATCAAGAATTTTTTTTCTTGGAGAATTTTATTATTTTAGCTAAGCTTATTTTATATATATATATATATATATATATATATATATATATATATATATATATATATATATATATATATATATATATGCAAAATAAGAAAATACAACTAAAACCCTAAAAGGCCTAAAAATGAGATGCAAAAGTGTTGGGATTAGAAATTTGTCATCCAAAAACGCTGACTGGTCGGACGACCTCCCCACACTTAAAAGTTTGCACCGTCTGGTGCACAAAATTGTGATCATCAACGATGGCACCAAAGACTTGGAGCTCTCAAACATGAATCACACTTTGTCACAACTTCGCACAACTAACCAGCAAGTGCATTGGGTCGTCCAAGTAATAAACCTTACGTGAGTAAGGGTCGATCCCACGGAGATTGTTGGTATGAAGCAAGCTATGGTCATCTTGTAAATCTCAGTTAGGCGGATTCAAATGGTTATAATGGTTTTCGAAAGTTAAGATAAATAAAGCATAAAATAAAGATAGAGATACTTATGTAAATCATTGGTAGGAATTTCAGATAAGTGTATGGAGATGCTTTGTTTCTGTTGAATCTCTGCTTTCCTACTGCCTTCATCCAATCCTTCATACTCCTTTCCATGGCAAGCTATATGTAGGGCGTCACCGTTGTCAATGGCTACTTCCCATCCTCTCAGTGAAAATGGTCCAAATGCTCTGTCACAGCATGGCTAATCATCTGTCAGTTCTCGATCATGTTGGAATAGAATCCAGTGATTTTTTTTGCGTCTGTCACTACGCCCAACACTCACGAGTTTGAAGCTCGTCACAGTCATCCCATCTTAGATCCTAGTCGAAATACCACAGACAAGGTTTAGACTTTCCGGATCTTAGGAATGGCAGCCAATAATTCTAGCTTATACCATGAAGATTCTGATCTTTCGGAATGGAGACTAAGAGATACGCGCTCGTCTAAGGTAGAACGGGAGTGGTTGTCAGGCACACATTCGTAGGTGAGAATGATGATGAGTGTCACGGATCATCACATTCATCATGTTGAAGTGCAGCGAATATCTTAGAAGAAGAATAAGTTGAATTGGATATAAGAATAATAGTAATTGCATTAATACTCGAGGAACAGCAGAGCTCCACACCTTAATCTATGGTGTGTAGAAACTCCACCGTTGAAAATACATAAGAACAAGGTCTAGGCATGGCCAAATGGCCAGCCTCCCCAAATAGCATGTGAATACGGAAAATAGGGAATTAGACCCCTAGTACAATAGTAAAAAGTTCTATTTATACTAAACTAGTTACTAGGGTTTACAGAAATAAGTCTAAGTGCAGAAATCCACTTCTGGGGCCCACTTTGGTGTGTTCTTGGGCTGAGCTTGAGCTTTACACATACAGAGGCTCCTCTTGGGGTTAAACGCCAAGTTGTAACATATTTTTGGTGTTTAACTCTGGTTTGTGACGTGTTTCTAACATTTTACTCCAGCATGCAGCATGGAACTGGCGTTGAACGCCAGTTTGCGTCGTCTAAACTCGAATAAAGTATGGACTATTATATATTTCTGAAAAGCCCTGGATGTCTACTTTCCAAAATCAATTGAGAGCGCGTCATTTGGAGTTCTGTAGCTCCAGAAAATCTATTTCGAGTCCAAGGATGTCAGAATCCAACAGCATCAGCAGTCCTTTGTCAGCCTCCTATAAGATTTTTGCTCAGGTCCCTCAATTTCAGCCAAAAAATACCTGAAATCACAGAAAAATGCACAAACTCATAGTAAAGTCCAGAAATGTTAATTTTGAATAAAAACTAATAAAAACATCCCTAAAAGTAGCTAGATCCTACTAAAAACTACCTAAAAACAATGCCAAAAAGCGTATAAATTATCCGCTCATCACAACACCAAACTTAAATTGTTACTTGTCCCCAAGCAACTGAAAATCAAATAGGATAAAAAGAAGAGAATATACTATAAATCTCAAAATATCAATGAATATTAACTCTAACTAGATGAGCGGGACTTGTAGCTTTTTGCTTCTGAACAGTTTTGGCATCTCACTTTATCCTTTGAAGTTCAGAATGATTGGCCTCCATGGGAACTCAGAGTTCAGATAGTGTTATTGATTCTCCTAGTTAAGTATGTTGATTCTTGAACACAACTACTTTTATGAGTCTTGGCCGTGGCCCTAAGCACTTTGTTTTCCAGTATTACCACCGGATACATAAATGCCACAGACACATGACTGGGTGAACCTTTTCAGATTGTGACTCAACTTTGTTAAAGTCCCCAGTTAGAGGTGTCCATAGCTCTTAAGCACACTCTTTTTGCTTTAGATCACGACTTTAACCACTTAGTCTCAAGCCTTTCTCTTGGACCTGCATGCCACAAGCACATGGTTAGGGACAGCTTGATTTAGCCGTTTAGGCCTGGATTTTATTTCCTTGGCCCCTCCTATCCATTGCTGCTCAAAGCCTTGGATCCTTTTTACCCTTGCCTTTTGGTTTTAAGGGCTATTGGCTTTTTCTGCTTGCTTTTTCTTTTTCTTTCTTTATAAAAAATTTTTTTCGCCACTTCTCTTTTTTTTTTCTTTTTTTTTTCCGTAAGCTTTGTTCTTCACTACTTTTTCTTGCTTCAAGAATCAATTTTATGATTTTTCAGATCATCAATAACATTTCTCTTTTTCATCATTCTTTCAAGAGCCAACAATTTTAACATTCATAAACAACAAGATAAAAAATATGCACTGTTCAAGCATTCATTCAGAAAACAAAAAATATTGTCACCATATCAATATAATTAAACCAATTTCAAGGATGAATTCGAAACTCATGTACTTCTTGTTTTTTTGTATTAAAAACATTTTTCATTTAATAAAGGTGAAGGATTCATGGAATTATTCATAGCCTTAAGACATAGTTACTAAATACTAATGATCATGTAGTAAAGACTCAAAACATAGACAAACATAAAGCATAAATTCGAAAAATAGAGAGAAAAGAACAAGGAAGTTAAGGAATGAGTCCACCTTAGTGAGGGTGTGGTGGACGAAATTGTGATCACTACAACTTCGCACAACTAACAAGCAAGTGTACTGGGTCGTCCAAGTAATAAACCTTACGCGAGTAAGGGTCGATCCCACAGAGATTGTTGGTATGAAGCAAGCTATGGTCACCTTGTAAATCTTAGTCAGGCAAACTCAAATGGTTATGAATGATGAATAAAACATAAAGATAAAGATAGAGATACTTATGTAATTCATTGGTGGGAATTTCAGATAAGCGTATGAAGATGCTTGTCCCTTCCGTCTCTCTGCTTTCCTACTGTCTTCATCCAATCCTTCTTACTCCTTTCCATGGCAAGCTGTATGCAAGGGTTTCACCGTTGTCAGTGGCTACCTCCCATCCTCTCAGTGGAAATGTTCAACGCACCCTGTCACGGCACGGCTATCCATCTGTCGGTTCTCAATTAGGCCGGAATAGAATCCAGTGATTCTTTTGCGTCTGTCACTAACGCCCCGCCCTCAGGAGTTTGAAGCTCGTCACAGTCATTCAATCATCAAATCCTACTTAGAATACCACAGACAAGGTTTAGACCTTCCGGATTCTCTTGAATGCCGCCATCAGTTCTAGCTTATACCACGAAGACTCTGATCTCACGGAATGGCTGGCTCGGTTGTCAGGCGAGCGCTCGGTTGTCAGGCGATCAACCATGCGTCGTGTATCAGGAATCCAAGAGATATTCACCCAATCTAAGGTAGAACGGAGGTGGTTGTCAGGCACACGTTCATAGGTGAGAATGATGATGAGTGTCACAGATCATCACATTCATCAAGTTGAAGAACAAGTGATATCTTAGAACAAGAACAAGCGGAATTGAATAGAAGAACAATAGTAATTGCATTAATACTCGAGGTACATCAGAGCTCCACACCTTAATCTATGGTGTGTAGAAACTCCACCGTTGAAAATACATAAGAACAAGGTCTAGGCATGGCCGAATGGCCAGCCTCCCAAAGTGATCAAAAGATCTAAAGATCAAAAGATTCCAAAGATCAGATGATTAAAATACAATAGTAAAATGTCCTATATATAGAGAACGAGTAGCCTAGGGTTTACAGAGATGAGTAAATGACATAAAAATCCACTTCCGGGCCCACTTGGTGTGTGCTTGGGCTGAGCATTGAAGCATTTTTGTGTAGAGACTTTTCTTGGAGTTAAACGCCAGCTTTGGTACCAGTTTGGGCGTTTAACTCCCATCCTTGTGCCAGTTCCGGCGTTTAACGCTGGAAATTCTGAGGGTGACTTTTGGGCCATCAAATCTTGGGCAAAGTATGGACTATCATATATTGCTGGAAAGCCCAGGATGTCTACTTTCCAACGCCATTGAGAGCGCGCCAATTGGGCTTCTGTAGCTCCAGAAAATCCACTTCGAGTGCAGGGAGGTCAGAATCCAACAGCATCTGCAGTCCTTTTTAGTCTCTGGATCAGATTTTTGCTCAGGTCCCTCAATTTCAGCCAGAAAATACCTGAAATCACAGAAAAACACACAAACTCATAGTAAAGTCCAGAAAAGTGAATTTTAACTAAAAACTAATAAAAATATACTAAAAACTAACTAGATCATATTAAAAACATACTAAAAACAATGCCAAAAAGCGTACAAATTATCCGCTCATCACAACACCAAACTTAAACTGTTGCTTGTCCCCAAGCAACTAAAAATCAGATAAGATAAAAAGAAGAGAATATGTAATGAATTCCAAAAACATCTATGAAGATCAGTATTAATTAGATGAGCGGGGCTTTTAGCTTTTTGGCTCTGAACAGTTTTGGCATCTCACTCTATCCTTTGAAATTCAGAATGATTGGCTTCTTTAGGAACTCAGAATCCAGATAGTGTCATTAATTCTCCTAGTTAAGTATGATGATTCTTGAACACAGCTACTTATTGAGTCTTGGCCATGGCCCAAAGCACTCTGTCTTCCAGTATTACCACCGGATACATACATGCCACAGACACATAATTGGGTGAACCTTTTCAGATTGTGACTCAGCTTTGCTAGAGTCCCCAATTAGAGGTGTCCAGGGTTCTTAAGCAAACTCTTTTTGCCTTGGATCACAACTTTATTTTTTTCTTTTTCTTTCTTTTTCTCTTTCTTTTTCTTTTTCTTTCTCTCTTTTTTTTGTATTCACTGCTTTTTCTTGCTTCAAGAATCATTTTTATGATTTTTCAGATCCTCAGTAACATGTCTCCTTTTTCATCATTCTTTCAAGAGCCAACATTCATGAACCACAAATTCAAAAGACATATGCACTGTTTAAGCATTCATTCAGAAGACAAAAGTAATGCCACCACATCAAAATAATTAAACTGTTATAAAATTCAAAATTCATGCAATTCTTCTCTTTTTCAATTTAAGAACATTTTTCATTCAAGAAAGGTGATGGATTCATAGGACATTCATAACTTTAAGGCATAGATACTAAGACACTAATGATCACAAGACACAAACATAGATAAACATAAGCACTAAAATTCGAAAAACAGAAAAATAAAGAACAAGGAAATTAAAGAACGGGTCCACCTTAGTGATGGCGGCTTGTTCTTCCTCTTGAAGATCCTATGGAGTGCTTGAGCTCCTCAATGTCTCTTCCTTGTCTTTGTTGCTCCTCTCTCATGATTCTTTGATCTTCTCTAATTTCATGGAGGAGGATGGAATGTTCTTGGTGCTCCACCCTTAGTTGTCCCATGTTGGAACTCAATTCTCCTAGGGAGGTGTTTTGTTGCTCCCAATAGTTTTGTGGAGGAAAGTGCATCCCTTGAGGAATCTCAGGGATTTGATGATGAGTGGGGTCTCTTGTGTGCTCCATCCTTTTCTTAGTGATGGGCTTGTCCTCATCAATGGGGATGTCTCCCTCTATGTCAACTCCAACTGAATAACAGAGGTGACAAATGAGATGAGGAAAGGCTAACCTTGCCAAGGTAGAGGACTTGTCCGCCACCTTATAAAGTTCTTGGGATATCACCTCATGAACTTCTATTTCTTCTCCAATCATGATGTTATGAATCATGATAGCCCGGTCTATAGTAACTTCGGACCGGTTGCTAGTGGGAATGATTGAGCGTTGGATAAACTCCAACCATCCTCTAGCCACGGGCTTGAGGTCATGCCTTCTCAATTGAACCGGTTTTCCTCTTGAATCTCTCTTCCATTGGGCGCCCTCTTCACAAATGACCGTGAGGACTTGGTCCAACCTTTGATCAAAGTTGACCCTTCTAGTGTAAGGATGTTCATCTCCTTGCATCATGGGCAAGTTGAATGCCAACCTTACATTTTCCGGACTAAAATCCAAGTATTTTCCCCGAACCATAGTAAGCCAATTCTTTGGATCCGGGTTCACACTTTGATCATGGTTCTTGGTGATCCATGCATTGGCATAGAACTCTTGAACCATTAGGATTCCGACTTGTTGAATGGGGTTGGTAAGAACTTCCCAACCTCTTCTTCGGATCTCATGTCGGATCTCCGGATATTCACTCTTTTTGAGTTTGAAAGGGACCTCGGGGATCACTTTCTTCAAGGCCACAACTTCATAGAAGTGGTCTTGATGCACCCTTGAGATGAATCTCTCCATCTCCCATGACTCGGAGGTGGAAGCTTTTGCCTTCCCTTTCCTCTTTCTAGAGGTTTCTCCTGCCTTGGATGCCATAAATGGTTATGGAAAAACAAAAAGCAATGCTTTTACCACACCAAACTTAAAAGGTTTGCTCGTCCTCGAGCAAAAGAAGAAAGAAGAGAGTAGAAGAAGAAGAAATGAAGGAGATGGAGGAGGCTTGTGGTTCGGCCAAAAAGGGGAGAAGTAGTGTGTAGGTTGTGTATGGGTGGGTTTGGGAGGGAAAGTGTTTTGAATTTGAATGGTGGGGTAGGTGGGGTTTTATGAAGGATGGATGTGAGTGGTGAAGAGAAAGATGGGATTTGATAGGTGAAGGGTTTTTGGGGAAGAGGTGTTGAGGTGATTGGTGAATGGGTGAAGAAGAGAGAGAGTGGTGGGGTAGGTGGGGATCCTGTGGGGTCCACAGATCCTGAGGTGTCAAGGAAAAGTCATCCCTGCACCAAGTGGCGAGCAAAATTGCTCTTTGTGCCAAATCTGGCGTTAAACGTCGGGCTGGTGCCCATTTCTGGCGTTTAACGCCAAGTTCTTGCCCTTCTCTGGCATTTAACGCCAGTCTGGTGCCCCTTTCTGGCGTTAAACACCCAAAATGGTGCCAGACTGGCGTTAAACGCCCATCTGCTAGCCTCACTGGCGTTTAAACGCCAGCAGGTTCTTCCTCCAGGGTGTGCTGTTTTTCTTTCTGTTTTTCATTCTGTTTTTGCTTTTTCCATTGATTTTGTGACTTCTCATGATCATCAACCTACAGAAAACATAAAATAACAAAAGAAAATAAATAAAATATAACATTGGGTTGCCTCCCAACAAGCACTTCTTTAATGTCAGTAGCTTGACAGAGGGCTCTCATGGAGCCTCACAGATGCTCAGAGTAATGTTGGAACCTCCCAACACCAAACTTAGAGTTTGAATGTGGGGGTTCAACACCAAACTTAGAAGTTGGTTGTGGCCTCCCAACACCAAACTTAGAGTTTGACTGTGGGGGCTCTGTTTGGCTCTATTTTGAGAGAAGCTCTTCATGCTTCCTCTCCATGGTGACAGGGGGATATCCTTGAGCCTTAAACACCAAGGATTCTTCATTCACTTGAATGATCAATTCTCCTCTATCAACATCAATCACAGCCTTTGCTGTGGCTAGGAAGGGTCTGCCAAGGATGATGGATTCATCCATGCACTTTTCAGTCTCTAGGACTATGAAATCAGCAGGGATGTAATGGTCTTCAACTTTTACCAGAACATCCTCTACAAGTCCATGAGCTTGTTTTCTTGAGTTATCTGTCATCTCTAGTGAGATTTCTGCAGCTTGCACCTCAAAGATCCCTAGCTTCTCCATTACAGAGAGAGGCATGAGGTTTACACTTGACTTTAAGTCACACAAGGCCTTCTTGAAGGTCATGGTGCCTATGGTACAAGGTATTGAAAACTTCCCGGGATCCTGTCTCTTTTGAGGTAATTTCTGCCTAGGCAAGTCATCCAGTTCTTTGGTGAGCAAAGGGGGTTCATCCTCCCAAGTCTCATTTCCAAATAACTTGTCATTTAGTTTCATGATTGCTCCAAGGTATTTAGCAACTTGCTCTTCAGTGACATACTCATCCTCTTCAGAGGAAGAATACTCATCAGAGCTCATGAATGGCAGAAGTAAATTCAATGGAATCTCTATGGTCTCATTTTGAGCCTCAAATTCCCATGGTTCCTCATTGGGGAACTCATTGGAGGCCAGTGGACGTCCATTGAGGTCTTCCTCAGTGGCGTTCACTGCCTCTTCATCCTCTCCAAATTCGGCCATGTTGATGGCTTTGCACTCTCCTTTTGGATTTTCTTCTGTATTGCTTGGAAGAGTACTAGGAGGGAGTTCAGTAATTTTCTTGCTCAGCTGACCCACTTGTCCCTCCAAGTTTCTAATGGAGGACCTTGTTTTAGTCATGAAACTTTGAGTGGTTTTGATTAGATCAGAGACCATGGTTGCTAAGTCAGAGTTGTTCTGCTTAGAACTCTCTGTCTGTTGCTGAGAAGATGATGGAAAAGGCTTGCTATTGCTAAACCTGTTTCTTCCACCATTATTGTTGTTGAAACCTTGTTGAGGTCTCTGTTGATCCTTCCATGAGAGATTTGGATGATTTCTCCATGAAGGATTATAGGTGTTTCCATAGGGTTCTCCCATGTAATTCACCTCTTCCATTGAAGGGTTCTCAGGATCATAAGCTTCTTCTTCAGATGAAGCCTCCTTAGCACTGCTTGGTGCATTTTGCATTCCAGACAGACTTTGAGAAATCATATTGACTTGTTGAGTCAATATTTTGTTCTGAGCCAATATGGCCTTCAGAGTGTCAATCTCAAGAACTCCTTTCTTCTGATTAGTCCCATTGTTCACAGGATTCCTTTTAGAAGTGTACATGAATTGGTTATTTGCAACCATTTCAATTAGTTCTTGAGCTTCTGTAGGCGTCTTCTTCAGATGAAGAGATCCTCCAGCAGAGCTATCCAAAGACATCTTGGACAGTTCAGACAGACCATCATAGAAAATACCTATGATGCTCCATTCAGAAAGCATATCAGAAGGACACTTTCTGATTAATTGTTTGTATCTTTCCCAAGCTTCATAGAGGGATTCTCCTTCCTTCTGTCTGAAGGTTTGGACTTCCACTCTAAGCTTACTCAATTTTTGAGGTGGAAAGAACTTTGCCAAGAAGGCATTGACTAGCTTTTCCCAAGAGTTCAGGCTTTCTTTAGGTTGTGAGTCCAACCATGTCCTAGCTCTGTCTCTTACAGCAAAAGGGAATAGCATAAGTCTGTAGACCTCAGGGTCAACCCCATTAGTCTTGACAGTGTCACAGATCTGCAAGAATTCAGCTAAAAACTGATGAGGATCTTCCAATGGAAGTCCATGGAACTTGCAATTCTGTTGCATCAGAGAAACTAATTGAGGCTTAAGCTCAAAGTTGTTTGCTCCAATGGCAGGGATAGAAATGCTTCTCCCATAGAAGTCGGGAGTAGGTGCAGTAAAGTCACCCAGCACCCTCCTTGCATTGTTGGCATTGATGTTGTTTTCGGCTGCCATGGGTTCTTCTTCTTTGAAGATTTCTGTTAGGTCCTCTACAGAGAATTGTGCCTTGGCTTCTCTTAGCTTTCGCTTCAAGGTCCTTTCAGGTTCAGGATCAGCCTCAACAAGAATGCTTTTGTCTTTGCTCCTGCTCATATGAAAGAGAAGAGAACAAGGAAATATGGAATCTTCTATGTCACAATATAGAGATTCCTTAATGTGTCAGAGGAAAAGAAAAATAGAAGGAAGAGGTAGAAGAAGAATGTGAGAAGAGGGGAAGAATTTTCGAAAATTAAGTAAGATATTTTAAAAACATTTTGAAAAACTTTAATTGATTTTCGAAAACTAAGAGTGAAAAGAAATTAAGTGATTTTTGAAAAAGATTTTGAAATTAGAAATTAAAAAGATTTGATTGAAAACTATTTTGAAAAAGATGTGATTAAGAAGATATGATTGGTTTTAAAAAGATGTGATTGAGAAGATATGATTTGAAAAACATTTTAAAAAGATTTGATTTTAAAAATTAATGACTTGGCTAACAAGAAAAGATATGATTCAAACATTAAACCTTTCTCAACAGAAAAGGCAGCATACTTGAAATGTTGAATCAAATCATTAATTGAGAGCAAGTATTTTTGAAAATAGAAAGAAATTGATTTTGAAAAAGATTTGATTGAAAAAAATTTGATTTGAAAAAGATTTGATTTTGAAAAGATTTTGAAAACTGAAAAAATTGATTTGAAAACAAAATCTTCCCTCTTGTGCCATCCTGGCGTTAAACGCCCAGAATGGTGCACATTCTGGCGTTTAACGCCCAAACTACTACCCTTTTGGGCGTTAAACGCCCAGCCAGGCACCCTGGCTGGCGTTTAAACGCCAGTCTGTCCTTCTTCACTGGGCGTTTTGAACGCCCAGCTTTTTCTGTGTAATTCCTCTGCAGTATGTTCTGAATCTTCAAATTCTCTGTATTATTGACTTGAAAAGACACAAATTAAAAATATTTTTGGATTTTTAATAAAGAGGAATAATGAAAATGCAACTAAAATCAAATAACAATGCATGCAAGACACCAAACTTAGCAGTTTGTATACTACTGACACTAATGAGAATGCATATGAGACACATAAACACTCAAGTCAAGAGAATTTAAAAATCAGAGCAATGAAATCATCAAGAACAACTTGAAGATTAATGAAGACACATGCATGAATGCAAAAGGAGCAGAAACATGCAATTGACACCAAACTTAAAATGAGACTCTAGACTCAAACAAGAAATATTTTTGGATTTTTTCGAAAATTAAGTGGAAAAAGAAAATAAAGGTATCAAAATTCTTAATGAGAATTCCAGGAATCATGCAATGTTAGTCTAAAGCTTTAGTCTAAAGAAATTAGACATGGCTGAACAAGCTTCAGCAGGACATTGCATTCAAGAGCTAAATTGATGAAAATCAATCAGCTTTGGTGATGATAAGAACATCACCTTGAAACACTAGAATTCATTCTTAAGAACTCTGAAGGAAAATACCTAATCTAAGCAACAAGATGAACCGTCAGTTGTCCATACTCGAACAATCCCCGGCAACGGCGCCAAAAACTTGGTGGACGAAATTGTGATCATTACAACTTCGCACAACTAACCAGCAAGTGTACTGGGTCGTCCAAGTAATAAACCTTACGCGAGTAAGGGTCGATCCCACAGAGATTGTTGGTATGAAGCAAGCTATGGTCACCTTGTAAATCTTAGTCAGGCAAACTCAAATGGTTATGAATGATGAATAAAACATAAAGATAAAGATAGAGATACTTATGTAATTCATTGGTGGGAATTTTAGATAAGCGTATGAAGATGCTTGTCCCTTCCGTCTCTCTGCTTTCCTACTGTCTTCATCCAATCCTTCTTACTCCTTTCCATGGCAAGCTGTATGCAAGGGTTTCACCGTTGTCAGTGGCTACCTCCCATCCTCTCAGTGGAAATGTTCAACGCACCCTGTTACAGCACGGCTATCCATCTGTCGGTTCTCAATCAGGCCGGAATAGAATCCAGTGATTCTTTTGCGTCTGTCACTAACGCCTTGCCCTCAGGAGTTTGAAGCTCGTCACAGTCATTCAATCATCGAATCCTACTCAGAATACCACAGACAAGGTTTAGACCTTCCGGATTCTCTTGAATGCCGCCATCAGTTCTAGCTTATACCACAAAGACTCTGATCTCACGGAATGGCTGGCTCGGTTGTCAGGCGAGCGCTCGGTTGTCAGGCGATCAACCATGCGTCGTGTATCAGGAATCCAAGAGATATTCACCCAATCTAAGGTAGAACAGAGGTGGTTGTCAGGCACACGTTCATAGGTGAGAATGATGATGAGTGTCACAGATCATCACATTCATCAAGTTGAAGAACAAGTGATATCTTAGAACAAGAACAAGCGGAATTGAATAGAAGAACAATAGTAATTGCATTAATACTCGAGGTACAGCAGAGCTCCACACCTTAATCTATGGTGTATAGAAACGCCACCGTTGAAAATACATAAGAACAAGGTCTAGGCATGGCCGAATGGCCAGCCTCCCAAAGTGATCAAAAGATCTAAAGATCAAAAGATTCCAAAGATCAGATGATTAAAATACAATAGTAAAAGGTCCTATATATAGAGAACTAGTAGCCTAGGGTTTACAGAGATGAGTAAATGACATAAAAATCCACTTCCGGGCCCACTTGGTGTGTGCTTGGGCTGAGCATTGAAGCATTTTCGTGTAGAGACTTTTCTTGGAGTTAAACGCCAGCTTTGGTGCCAGTTTGGGCGTTTAACTCCCATCCTTGTGCCAGTTCCGGCGTTTAACACTGGAAATTCTAAGGGTGACTTTTGGGCCATCAAATCTTGGGCAAAGTATGGACTATCATATATTTCTGGAAAGCCCAGGATGTCTACTTTCCAACGCCGTTGAGAGCGCGTCAATCGGGCTTCTGTAGCTCCAGAAAATCCACTTCGAGTGCAGGGAGGTCAGAATCCAACAGCATCTGCAGTCCTTTTTAGTCTCTGGATCAGATTTTTGCTCAGGTCCCTCAATTTCAGCAAGAAAATACCTGAAATCACAGAAAAACACACAAACTCATAGTAAAGTCCAGAAAAGTGAATTTTAACTAAAAACTAATAAAAATATACTAAAAACTAACTAGATCATATTAAAAACATACTAAA
The DNA here is from genome assembly GCF_003086295.3 of Arachis hypogaea. NCBI lineage: Eukaryota > Viridiplantae > Streptophyta > Magnoliopsida > Fabales > Fabaceae > Arachis > Arachis hypogaea. The sequence goes on from NC_092044.1 coordinate 41,219,745, forward strand.
AACAATGCCAAAAAGCGTACAAATTATCCGCTCATCAGGGTGGCACCTTCTTCTTGAAGAACCAATGGTGTTCTTGAGCTCCTCTATGTCTCTTCCTTGCCTTTGTTGCTTCTCCCTCATAGCTCTTTGATCTTCTCTACTCTCATGGAGAATGATGGAGTGCTCTTGGTGTTCCACCCTTAATTGGTTCATGTCATGACTCAATCCTTCTAGAGAAGTGTTGAGTTGTTCCCAATAGTTGTTTGGAAGAAAGTGCATCCTCTTGAGGCATCTCAGGGATTTCTTGATGATGAGCTTCCTCATGCGTCTCTTGAGATCCATGAATGGGCTCTCTTGTTTGCTCAATCCTTTTCTTAGTGATGGGCTTGTCCTCTTTAATGAGGATGTCTCCTTCTATGACAACTCCAGCTAAGAGCATAGATGGCAAATGAGATGAGAAAAAGCTAGCCTTGCCAAGGTGGAGGGCTTTTCGGCTACTTTGTAAAGTTCTAAAGATATGACTTCATGAACTTCTACCTCCTCTCCAATCATGATGCTATGGATCATGATGGCCCGGTCCACAGTTACTTCAGATCGGTTGCTAGTGGGGATGATGGAGCGTTGGATGAACTCCAACCATCCTCTAGCCACAGGCTTAAGGTTCAGTCTTCTCAATTGAACCGGCTTGCCTTTTAAGTCTCTTCTCCATTGAGCTCCTTCCATACATATGTCCATGATGACTTGGTCCAACCTTTGATCAAAGTTGACCCTTCTAGTGTAGGGGCGTGCATCTTCTTGCATCATAGGCAAGTTGAACACCAACCTTACATTTTTCGGACTGAAATCTAAGCATTTCCCCCGAACCATTGTAAGATAATTCTTTGGATTCGGGTTCATACCTTGATCATGGTTCCTAGTGATCCATGCATTGGCATAGAACTCTTGAACCATTAAGATTCTGACTTGTTGAATGGGGTTGGTAAGAACTTCCCAACCTCTTCTTTGGATCTCATGTTGGATCTCTGGATACTCATTTTTCTTGAGCATGAAAGGGACCTCGGGGATCACCTTCTTCTTGGCCACAACTTCATAGAAGTGGTCTTGATGGACCTTTGAGAAGAATCTCTCCATCTCCCATGACTCGGAGGTGGAAGCTTTTGTCTTCCCTTTCCTCTTTCTAGAGGTTTCTCCGGCCTTAGGTGCCATAAATGGTTATGGAAAAAACAAAAAAAGCAATGTTTTTACCACACCAAACTTAGAATGTTGCTCGCCCTCGAGCAAAAGAAGAAAAGAATAGAAGAAGAAGAAGATATGGAGGAGAGGGAGAGAGGTTTGGTTTCGGCCAAGGGGGAGAAGAGAGGGTGGTGTTGTGTGAAAATGAAGAAGGATAGGGGGTTTATATAGTGGATGTGAGTGGTGAATGATGTTTGGGGAAGAGTGTTATGAAAAGGTGTAAGAGAGAGGGAGAAGGTAGGTGGGAATCCTGTGGGGTCCACAGATCCTGAAGTGTCAAGGATTTCTCATCCTTGCACCCTTTAGGCATGTAAAATGCCTTCTGTATGCAATCCTGGCGTTTAACGCCAGACTGATGCTTGTTTCTGGCGTTAAACGCCAGCTCTATGCTTGTTTCTGGCGTTAAACACCACTTTGCTACTTATTTCTGGCGTTTTAACGCCAGCTTTCCTCAGGGTGCAATCCTGGCGTTTGAACGCCAGCCAAATGCTCTTTACTGGCGTTTAAATGCCAGCAAGCTCTTCCTTCAGGGTGTGCTTTTTCTTCTGCTGTTTTAGATTCTGTTTTTAATTTTTGCAACTGTTTTGTGACTCCACATGATCATAAACCTAATAAGACATAAAAGAACAATAGAAAACATAGATAAGTAAAAATTGGGTTGCCTCCCAATAAGTGCTTCTTTAATGTCTATAGCTTGACAGTGAGCTCTGATGGAGCTTCACAGATGTTCAGAGCATTGTTGGAACCTCCCAACACCAAACTTAGAGTTTGAATGTGGGGGTTCAACACGAAACTTAGAGTTCAGTTGTGGCCTCCCAACACCAAACTTAGAGTTTGACTGTGGGGGCTTTGTTTGACTCTGTATTGAGAGAAGTTTATCGTGCCTCTTTTCCATGTTTACAGAAGGATAACCTTGAGCTTTAAACACAAGGTAGTCCCCATTCAATTGAAGGACTAGCTCTCCTCTGTCAACATCAATCACAGTTCCTGCTGTGGCTAGGAAGGGTCTTCCAAGAATGATGGATTCATTCTCATCCTTCCCAGTGTCTAAGATTATGAAATCAGCAGGGATGTAAAGGCCTTTAACCTTTACCAACACGTCCTCTACCAATCTATAAGCTTGTTTTATTGACTTGTCTGCCATCTCTAATGAGATTCTTACAGCTTGTACCTCAAAGATCCTCAGCTTCTCCATTACAGAGAGTGGCATAAGATTTATACCTGACCCCAGGTCACACAGAGCGTTCTTAAAGGTCATGGTGCTTATGGTACAGAATATTAAAAATTTACCAGGATCTTGTTTCTTTTGAGGTAGAGTTTGCTGAACCCATGTATCTAGTTCACTAATGAGCAAGGGAGGTTCACCTTTCCAAGTCTCATTACCAAACAACTTGGCATTCAACTTCATGATGCTCCTAGATATTGAGCAACTTACTCTTCAGTTACATATTCATCCTCTTCAGAGGAAGAATAGTTCTCAGAGCTCATGAATGGCAGAAGAAAGTTTAATGAAATCTCTATGGTCTCTATACGACCCTCAGATTCATTTAGGTCCCCAATAGGGAACTCCCTTCTCTCTGGAGGACGTCCCATGAGGTCTTCCTCTTTGGAATTCACATCTTCCCCTTCCTCTTTGGATTCGACCATATTGATAATATCAATGGCCTTGCACTCTCTTTTTGGATTCTCTTCTGTATTGCTTGGGAGAGTACTAGGAGGAATTTCAGTGATTTTCTTACTCAGCTGACCCACTTGTGCCTCCAAGTTTCTAATGGAGGACCTTGTTTCATTTATGAAACTTAAAGTGGCCTTAGATAGATCAGAGACTATATTTGCTAAGCTAGAGGGGCTCTGCTCAGAATTCTCTGTCTGTTGCAGAGAAGATGATGGAAAAGGCTTGCTATTGCTAAGCTTGTTTCTTCCACCATTATTAAAGCCTTGTTGAGGCTTTTGTTGATCCTTCCATGAGAAATTTGGATGATTTCTCCATGAGGAATTATAGGTGTTTCCATAGGGTTCACCCATGTAATTCACCTCTGCCATTGCAGGGTTCTCAGGATCCTAAGCTTCTTCTTCAGAAGATGCCTCTTTAGTACTGTTGGATGCATTTTGCCATCCATTCAGACTCTGAGAAATCATGTTGACTTGTTGAGTCAACATTTTATTCTGAGCCAATATGGCATTCAGAGCATCAATTTCAAGAACTCCCCTCTTCTGAGGCATCCCATTACTCACAGGGTTCCTCTCAGAGGTGTACATGAATTGGTTATTTGCAACCATGTCAATAAGTTCTTGAGCTTCTGCAGGCGTTTTCTTTAGGTGAATGGATTCACCTGCAGAATGGTTCAGTGATATCTTAGAAAGCTCAGATAGACCATTATAGAATATATCCAAAATGGTCCACTCTGAAAGCATGTCAGAAGGACACTTTTTGGTCAACTTCTTGTATCTTTCCCAAGCTTCATAGAGGGATTCACCATCTTTTTGCTTGAAGGTCTGAACATCCACTCTAAGCTTGCTCAGCTTTTGAGGAGGAAAGAACTTGGCCAAGAAGGCCGTGACCAGCTTATCCCAAGAGTCCAGGCAATCTTTAGGTTGTGAGTCCAACCATGTTCTAGCCCTGTCTCTTACAGCAAAAGGGAAAAGCATGAGCCTGTAGTCTTTAGGATCTACTCCATTAGTCTTAACAATATCACAGATCTGCAAGAACTCAGTTAAAAACTGATAGGGATCTTCTGATGGAAGTCCATGGAACTTGCAGTTCTATTGCATTAGAGCAACTAGTTGAGGCTTCAGCTCAAAATTGTTTGCTCCAATGGCAGGGATTGAGATGCATCTTCCATAAAAATTGGAAGTAGGTGTAGTATAATCACCAAGCATCTTCCTTGCGCCTCTACCATTGTTATTGGGTTCGTCCATGTCTCTTTCTTTTTCGAGATTCTCTGTAAGGTTTTCTCTGGATTGTTGTGCTTTAGCTTCTCTTAGCTTCTTCTTCAGAGTCCTTTCAGGTTCAAAATCTGCTTCAACAAGAATGTCCTTGTCCTTGCTCCTGCTCATATGAAAAAGAAGAGAACAAAAGAGAAATCCTCTATGTCACAGTATAGAGATTCCTTTATATAATTAGAAGAAGAAAATAATAAAAAAAGAGGAGAAAAATTCGAACATAGAGGAGAAGAGAGAGTTCGAATTTTTAGATGAAGAGAAGTGTTAGTAATTAAATAAATAAATAGAAAGAGATGAGAGGGGGAGAATTTTGAAATTTTTTTTTTGAAAAATAGTTAGTGATTTTCGAAAATTGAGAGAAGAAATACAATTAAAATTAAAATTTGAAACAATTAGTTAATTAAAAATAATTTTGAAAAAAAGTGAGAAATTTTCGAAAGTTAGAGAGAGAAAAGTAGTTAGGTGGTTTTGAAAAAGATAAGAAGTTAGAAAAGATTTTGAAATCAAATTTTTGAAAAAGATATGATTGAAAAGATATTTTTTTGAAAATTATTTTGAAAAAGGTTTGAAAAGGAAATTAAAAAGATTTGATTTTTTTAAAATTAAAATTGATTACTTGACTAACAAGAAACTAAAAGATATTATTCTAGAATTTAAAGATTGAACCTTTCTTAACAAGAAAGTAACAAACTTAAAATTTTTTAATCAATCACATTAATTGTTAGTAAAGTTTTTGAAAATCATGAAATAAAGATAAGAAAAAGATTTTGAAAATCAATTTAAAAAATTTTTCGAAAATAACAAAAAAGAAAAAGAAAAGATTTGATTTTGAAAAAGATTTTGAAAAGATAGGATTTATAAAATTGAAATCTTGACCTGACTAACAAGAAACAACTTATTTTAAAAATTTTTGACTAAGTCAACTCAGAGATTTCGAAAATTATGAGTAAAATAAGGAAAATATATTTTTTTATTTTTGAATTTTTAATGAGGAGAGAGAAAAACACAAATATGACCCAAAATACAAAAATTTTGGATCAAAACCAATGATGCATGCAAGAACACTATGAATGTCAAGATGAACACCAAGAACACTTTGAAGATCATGATGAACATCAAGAACTTATTTTTGAAAAGTTTTCAAGAAAAGGAAAACATGCAAGACACCAAACTTAGAAATTTTTAATATTTAGACACTATGAATGCAAAAATGCATATGAAAAACAACAAAGGACACAAAACAAGAAAATATGAAGATCAAACAAGAAGACTTGTCAAGAACAACTTGAAGATCATGAAGAACACATGCATGAATTTTTCGAAAAAAAATGCTTAAATTCTAAAAACATGCAATTGACACCAAACTTAAAAATTGACAATAGACTCAAACAAGAAACACAAAATATTTTTTTGATTTTATGATTTTATTATTTTTTGGATTTTTTTGAAAATTATTTTTAGAAAAATAAAAACAAAGAAAAAATTTTTGAAAACTTTTTGAAAACAAAATAAAAGAAAATTACCTAATCTGAGCAACAAGATGAACTGTCAGTTGTCCAAACTCGAACAATCCCCGGCAACAGCGCCAAAAACTTTGTGCACGAAATTATGATCATCAACAATGGCGCCAAAGACTTGGAGCTCTCAAACGTGAATCACACTTTGTCACAACTTCACACAACTAACCAGCAAGTGCACTGGGTCGTCCAAGTGTAAACCTTACGTGAGTAAGGGTCGATCACACAGAGATTGTTGGTATGAGGCAAGCTATGGTCATCTTGTAAATCTCAGTTAGGCGGATTCAAATGGTTATAATGGTTTTCGAAAATTAAGATAAATAAAGCATAAAATAAAGATAGAGATACTTATGTAAATCATTCGTGGGAATTTCAGATAAGTGTATGGAGATGCTTTGTTTCTGTTGAATCTCTGCTTTCCTACTGCCTTCATCCAATCCTTCATACTCCTTTCCATGGCAAGCTGTATGTAGGGCGTTACTGTTGTCAATGGCTACTTCCCATCCTCTCAGTGAAAATGGTCCAAATGCTCTGTCACAGCATGGCTAATCATCTGTCGGTTCTCGATCATGTTGGAATTGAATCCAGTGATTCTTTTGCATCTGTCATTACGCCCAACACTCGCGAGTTTGAAACTTGTCACAGTCATCCCATCTCAGATCCTACTCGGAATACCACATAGAAGGTTTAGACTTTCCGGATCTTAGGAATGGCCGCCAATAATTCTAGCTTATACCACGAAGACTCTGATCTTTCGGAATGCAGACTAAGAGATACACGCTCTATCTACGGTAGAACGGGAGTGGTTGTCAGGCACGCATTCGTAGGTGAGAATGATGATAAGTGTCACGGATCATCACATTTATCATGTTGAAGTGGAGCGAATATCTTAGAATAAGAATAAGCTGAATTGGATAGAAGAATAATAGTAATTGCATTAATTCTCGAGGAACAGCAGAGCTCCACACCTTAATCTATGATGTGTAGAAACTCCACCATTGAAAATACATAAGAACAAGGTCTAGGCATGACCGAATGGCCAGCCTCCCTAAATAGCATGTGAATACGAAAAATAGGGAATCAGACCCCTAATACAATAGTAAAAAGTTCTATTTATACTAAACTAGTTACTAGGATTTACAGAAATAAGTCTAAGTGCAGAAATCTACTTCCGGGGCCCACTTTGGTGTGTGCGTGGGCTGAGCTTGAGCTTTACACGTGCAAAGGCTCCTCTTAGGGTAAAACTCCAAGTTGTAACGTGTTTTTGGCATTTAACTCTGGTTTGTGATGTGTTTCTAGCGTTTTACACCAGAATGCAGCATGGAACTGGCGTTGAACGCCAGTTTGTGTCATCTAAACTCGAATAAAGTATAAACTATTATATATTGCTGGAAAGCCCTAAATGTCTACTTTCAAACGCAATTGAGAGCGCGCCATTTGAAGTTCTGTAGCTCCAGAAAAGCCATTTCAAGTGCAGGGAAGTTAGAATCCAACAGCATCAGCAGTCCTTTGTCAGCCTCCTATCAGATTTTTGCTCAGGTCCCTCAATTTCAGCCAGAAAATACCTGAAATCACAAAAAAACAAACAAACTCATAGTAAAGTCCAGAAATGTGAATTTTGAATAAAACTAATAAAAACATTCCTAAAAGTAGCTAGATCTTACTAAAAACTACCTAAAAACAATGCCAAAAAGCATATAAATTATCCGCTCATCACCATCCTCGGTGCATTCAAAGCTGAACAAGGGGGTATGGTGACTCTCTGGATTGCCATCTTCAGCTGGCGGATCAACCGATACTGCGTGTTCTTTCTTCCGCTTCCAAGTTGCCTAAGATGACTCATCTTGAAAATAGAAGACATGATAGTAAGAAAAGTAAATGCTAAAGCAAGGAAGCATAAATTATTCAAATGAGGTAAAAATAACTAGAATTGAGTGAGTGAATTAGTATGACATTGATGAAAAATAGGTTTGTGGATTCTAAATTGCGCCTTTTAGAACACACACTAGTATAAAAAAGTTATATCACAAAAGAAGCATGCGCTTCACTCATTCTAATGTGTTTGAAATACTTTTAACATGTAGGTTAAAACAACCAAACAAGCAATAAAGAAGCATGAAAGCATTCAAGTCATAAACATATGGATGCATATGATCATGAAACACAATACATTACGATAAATGCACAACATCCATCAAGAAATTGCCTAATCAAAGAAAGAGATTCAAATCACATGTTGGCTAGCTATAACATGCAATTCCAAAGATTTAAACTGCTTTAAAGGCAATTCTCATGTACTTGGTATTCAAAAATATTAAACATGAAGAACTCAAAACCAGGTAATGAATTGTAACCTCAACAAGAGAATCCAACAATGGCAATTAATAAAAATGGTGTTAAACTAACATCCTATCAGTGATCAGTAGCAATAAACAGTAAACAGAGTTAATAATCCAACACTTATCAAAGAAAAAGAGAAAATGAAATGAGAATTAAACTAACTAAACACTAACTACCTAAAAGGAATGGTTATCAATGGTGTTTGGAAGTGTTGGATGAGGGGCAAGAGAAGGGAAGAAGAAAGGAGAAGAGAAGGAATGGAAAGAAGATGAGAAAAGAAGAGTGGTGAAATAGGCGGTCCACGCGTACGCGTCGTACGACGAGTGCGCGTGGGATGGTGAAATGGGAGTGACGCGTACGCGTGAGTCACACGTATGCGTGGTGGGTTATTGAGAGTGTCGACGCGTACGCGTGGGGTGACGCGTATGCGTGGGTTAGCTTGTGCCAAAGGCACAAGTCTAGAACACTTCAGGCACAACTCTCGGGTTTTTGGCTGGAATGTGGAAATTTGGGATCCACGCATATGTGTGAAGCACGCGTGCACGTGGATGGTCAAAAAGCTTACGGCCACGTGTACGCGTGGGTGACGCGTACACGTGGGCGACGCGTACGCGTGGGTCGGTGCTCTGTTTTTCAAAATTTTTCCAAGTTCTTGCACCAAACCAAGCATTCCTAACCTCTAAACAACTACCAAAACACCATAAAACCTTCTTTAACATACCAAACTACTAAATAAACTCAACAAACTCAACAAAATATGAAGTTGAACTAAGTTTACCAATATTTGAAAAAGAAAAATGAAAAGATGTTACCATGGTGGGGTGTCTCCCACCTATCACTTTTGTTTATTGTCCTTAAGTTAGACTTATAGGGAGCTCCTCCTCAAGGTGGCTTGTGCTTGAATCCATCCTTGAACATCCACCAATGCTTGGACTTCCAATCTCTATTCTTTAAAATTAATGCCACCAAGCCTTGATGGAGTTCTTCACAAACCATGGGCTCCGAAAATTGATCCTCATGTATTCTTGGATCCCATATCTTGTTTCTACACCCATCTTCAAATTGATCATCATTGTTCCATTTGGATGGAAAGTAAGATGAATTCTCAATGAAGTGCCAAATCCTCCTTCTAGACCCACCTAGTTGCGCACTAGCCAAACCTTTGTCCCTCATTTTTGATGTATCAACCAAAATGAACCTTGCTTTGCAATGCCAACCACGAAACATCCTTCTCTTACGCTTCATCCCGCAAAGTTCTCTAAGTTGACCATCAGTTTCAAGAAATCCATACTCAAGTGGGCAAATAAAGCTAATAGAGATGACTTTTACCCACTCAAGTGTAGGAGAAGATGATAACCTAGGTAAAGAAGCTTCCAAGGATCTTAACAAAGTGTATTCAAATCCCATCTTTCTTTTTCTTAGGACCTCCACCTCTTAACAAGATTTCTCAATTTTAATCCCTTGCTTATTAATTTTATCTAACTCTTTTCCCTTACTAAAACTATAAGTGGGAGGATGAGAGAGGTCTACCTCCACAACACTTCCAAATTCACCGGGAGAAGGTTCTTCAAGTTCAAAGGATTCTTCACCACCAAGGTTTAATGCATGATCTTCATCACCAAGGGAACTCAATTTTTGCTTTATCCCATCTAATTCTTCATATGGAATATGCCTTGGAGGTTGTGCACTTTCCTCCTCAACATCAAATTCAATCTTGTTGGAAGGATCTCCCTTAACTCTAGGTTCCCATGGAGGTTCCACATCTCCTAAGTCTTCAACCACTTCTTCCTTTTCTACAACAATTATAGCTTCCTCCAATTGTTCCAACACAAAGTAACATTCCTCATTTTTCACTGGAATTCCCAATCTCTCCTTCATGCTATGCTCTTCATTTGATTCCCCACATGTAGCCATGGGAGTGCTTTGAGGGTTCAAGTATTAGAAGGCTAATCAGTTTACCACCTCATCCAAGGCGGCCGTGAATCCTAGTACCTCTCTTTGTATCTCCTCTTGCCCTTGACGTAGAAAAGTGGGATACTCATCCATTGGGGTTTGGGGTGGATAGAAGGGTTCATTATTTTGGAGAAAGGGTTCATGATAGGAAGGTGGTTCTTCTCGATAAGGGGGTGGCGGTTCAACACTCTCCATTTTTTCCATTTCTTACATAACATGCTCCACGGTTGCTTCTCCACAATCATCCTTGAACACGTTTTGCTTGTGGTATGAATCCCATGAGTCTATCTTTTGACGGATGATTGCTTGAAGCCGGTCCATTATTTCCTTAAGGCGATCTCTTGATTCTTGTTCCAAATTGCAAGCATAAGTAAGATCATATTGCTCTTGGATTGATGGACATGGATATTCTTTCATGGATGGTTGTGGTGGAAAGTAGAATTCATCTTGTGGGTGAAAATTTGCATAGATTGGAGGTTGTTCTTCTTGGTAATAGTATAGAGGAGGTTGTTGAGTTTGGGATGGTGGTGGTTCTACATGTGGTTCATATGGCTCATATGATTGTTGGTATGGTGGATAAGGATTAGGGTCATATGGAGGTGTTTGGTAAAAAGGGGCTTGTGAGTATGGTTGAGGGCTATGTTGAGGATATGGCTCATAGGCATATATGGTAGTGGTTCTTGAGAGTCACAAGGAGGATCAACATAGCCATTTGATTGGTATGCATCATAGAATGGCTCTTGTTCATAGTGCATTGGTGGAGGTTGTTGCCAAGAGGATTGATCATATGCATATGGCTCCTCCCACTCTTGATTGTTCAATCCTTGATGCATCTCTTCATTGTAATCTCCACTTCCTACAACATAATTATAACCAAACTCATATCTAAAAAGATGAGAATTCATAATGAAAAGAGAAAATAAAAACAAGATCTAACAAGAAATAATGAAACAAAGTCCTAAAACTAGCAAAAACTAACAACCAATCCAAAAATCAAGCTATTCACAATATGAACATATTCACAATAACCAATAACAAGGCACACAATTGCAATTCCCCGGCAACGGCACCATTTTGATGAACGGATTTTTTATGGTAAAGAATTCACAAATAAATTCTCGTTGCAAGTATAGTTTCTAAACCAACAAAGAATCCTCTCATGCAAAAATTTGGTTGTCAGAAGTAACAAACCCTAATAAAATAACCGAAGTATTCAAACCTCGGGTCGTTCTCCCTAGGAATTGAAATAAAGTGTTCTTGTTATTGGCTATGAAGTATATTTTTGGGTTTTTGAATTAAGAGGCAAGGTGTTCCGAGGGTTACCTAAAAATGTAGGTCGATCTCGGACGAGATCTTCTGTACTGATCGGAGATGACGGGTCCGGCTTGTGCGTGGCGACCGGAGCTGTCGTGTCCGACTTGTTGGACTGGCAATGCTACTGATCCTTTGTCACCGGAGGGTGGTGGTACCTGTAAGGGACTCCGATGCTTAATTTAGCAAGGGTATTAAGCAGGTTTTATGTAGAATCAGAGTATGAGTTATACCTGGGTGCTCCAGTGTATTTATAATAGTGTGGAATGATCTTTCTGGAGATAAGATAATTATCTTATCTTATCTTTGAGTGAAGACATCTTATCTTTAAGGGAACCACCCTTATCTCTCTAGGCTTTGGGCTGCCTTTAGATTTGGGTCGTGTTCCTTTGTTTGGGCTTGCTTGGGCCTCTTATGGCGATTTGGCCGAGCTCTTTGAGAAGAGGTCGAATAGCCCTAACCTGAAAAGGTTGGTTGACTTGTCGTTTAAACATCCCGGGTCGGAGCTCGAGCGTGGTATTCCTTTTGAGGTCGAGTCCTTAGTTTTAGGACTTCGATCCTTCTCTGGTGAAGATGAACTCGAGCATTTGTTGATTTCTTCTTTGTAGAGTTTCCCTTTGAATGCAGAATGTTTTCTTTCTTTTAATAATTTTTTTTGAAACAAGCATTCCTTTGTTCTTTTGAAACGCGCGTTTCTCTGCCTTGGGAACATGCGAGGATTCAATTACCCATTAATTCTTCCCTTTGCTGCTTTTTCCCCTTTCTTTATTTCATTTTGAATTACCCCAAAGCTTTTTCCTTTCTTTTTCTCTTTGTTTACTATAACTTCCCCTTTTCTCTTTTGTTCTTTCTGTCTTTCCCTGAACCTTCTTAATGCTTTCTTTCGTAGCATCATTGGTGATTGCTGGGGCTTCCTTTGCTCAAAAGGCATTTCGGATTTTTGTCTCTTTGCTTTCAACTTTATCGGCACTTCCTCCTGTTTCAGGTTGGTTCTTCTTTCTTTTACTTCTTTCGTCGTTCTTCCTTTGTTCTTACATTGTTCCATTATTGGTAAAGTTTTGATCTTACTTAGAAAGTTTGAACCTTTTTGTATGGTGGTGCGTCTGCTTGTTACTGCTCTAGGAGTATCTTAATATTTGAAATGCATGTTGTTATTGAGTCTTTTGCTTTTTTGAAAGATTGCTCCTTTTGATGACTCTCGCTATGTTGGTAGTTTTTCTTTGGATGATAACAATTTTCTGGTGACTTATTTTGATTTTCTTCTCGTGTCGTTACTTGGTTGGATGAGGATTGTTTTTCTTTGCTGAGAGTTTTGTTGGGGTGTAGCCTTGTAGACTTTTTCCTGAGTCCTTACTTTATCTCTGCCTCCAAAGGATGCCCCTGGGCCTTGGTGTGTGTCTTAGGGTCTTCCTTTTGCTATTTTGTTTTGTTATGAGTCATGTTTTGTCCGAGCAGTTTTGATTTTGCCTGAGTTGTTAGTAATCCATTCTCTTTTTCTTGTTTGTAGGACTAGTTGGCCATGTCTTCTCGAAAAAATATTGTTGAGATGTCTTCTAAGGTTCCTGAGGGGATGTCCGACTGGTTGGACTCCCTTGTGTTGATGTATGTTTTTGCGGTAAATGTTGAATTTTGTACGGAGCTTAGAAAACATCACTGACTCTGTAAGAATAGAGATCATCAGGAAAAGAACTATGAACTTGGTAGCGCCTGATTCTGAGAGGGTTTGCTTTCCTGCTTTGACCCCGGGGGAACGTCCCTTCTTTTATGCTTATGACTATTTTTTCAGCCAGCTGAATATTACTTTTCCTTTCACTTCCTTTGAGACCGACTTGTTGTGGTCGTGTAACGTAGCTCCATCCGAACTCCATCCGAACTCCTGGGGTTTTATTAAAATTTCTTTGCCAAGAGCTGGACGTCACACCTTCTCAGACTCTCTTTCTTTATCTTTTTATTTTGACTAAGCCCGGGATTTCCTCAAAAAAGAAAGCCTCTTGGATTTCCTTCCGATCTGCCCAGGGACACAAAGTGTTTGCTATGTATGACGAGTCCTTTAGGGACTTTAAGAATTACGTTGTGGTGTCTCGATACACATGGGAGATGCTTGATGCGGTCTAGCAGGCTTTTGTAAATGTTTTAGAAGATATCTGGGGGAACCTCCCCATCTTGACACTAAGAGGTTTCTGGGGGGACCCCTTCCTAATCTGAACTGTGTTGGGTATTGGCCGACTTATTTTACTCTGTTTTTACTTTGCTTCCTTCTCTTTCCAGTTTGTAACCTGCTTCTATGGTTGATTTTGTTTTTCAGAGATGGCCAAGAATAATAACTCCCTGAAAGCCTTTAAAAAGGAGAGGAAGGCTACCGCGGCCCAAAGCATCTTGGCCAGAGTGACTGGGGAAGGGTCTTCTCATGTTTCTCAAAAACACCTTGTGCTGAGCTCTCTTGGACCGAGGAGGATGATTCTTACCCCTCGGGTTCATGTGCTCGATCCTCCCCAGGCTTCTGCTGTTACCTCTTCTCCTACAGCCGTTCCTCCTTCGAAAAGACCTCGGATTGTTGAGCCCTTCAATCTAGATGCTCCTGACTTTGATGCTGTTAGGTTTGTCGACCAGCAGATTGCTCCTTATGGTGTTATGCCTACTAACAATGTCTCTCTTCTTCGTCATTTGGATTTTATTACTCAGAGCAGTATCAAGATGGCTCATATGGGAGTAGCTTTATATCGGACCACCCAAGATCTTCCTATCCATGCAACAAAGCCTTTTATGGAGGAGGCCAAGTCAGAGTTTGACCGGATCAAGGGTTTGAAGGAGGAGCTCGAGGTAAAAGTGGCCAAGCTGGAAAAAGAGTTGGAGGGTGAAAAGACTAGAGGTATTGCTTTGGCAGCCTCTGTGAAGTTGGCTGAGGATACGGCGTTGAAGCATAAGGAGAGCTGATGAGCGGATAATTTATACGCTTTTTGGCATTGTTTTTAGGTAGTTTTTAGTAAGTTCAAGCTACTTTTAGGGATGTTTTCATTAGTTTTTATGTTAAATTCACATTTCTGGACTTTACTATGAGTTTGTGTATTTTTCTGTGATTTCAGGTAATTTCTGGTTGAAATTGAGGGACCTGAGCAAAACTCTGATAAGGAGGTTGACAAAGGACTGCTGATACTGTTGGAATCTGACCTCCCTACACTCGAAATAGATTTTCTGGAGCTACGGAACTCCAAATGGCGCGCTCTCAACGGCGTTGGAAAGTAGACATTCAGAGCTTTCCAGAAATATATAATAGTCCATACTTTATTCGGAAATTGATGATGTAAACTGGCGCTCAACACCAGTTCCATGTTGCTGTCTGGAGTAAAACGCCAGAAACACGTCACGACCCAGAGTTGAACGCCCAAAACACGTTACAACTTGGCGTTCAACTCCAGAAGAAGCCTCAGCTCGTGGATAGATCAAGCTCAGCCCAGACACACACCAAGTGGGCCCCGGAAGTGGATTTATGCATCAATTACTTACTCATGTAAACCCTAGTAGCTAGTCTAGTATAAATAGGATAATTTACTATTGTATTAGACATCTTTGGTCTCAGTTTTATTTTATTCTTCATCTGAGGAGACTATTGATCACGTTTTGGAGGCTGGCCATTCGGCCATGCCTGGACCTTTCACTTATGTATTTTCAACGGTGGAGTTTCTACACACCATAGATTAAGGGTGTGGAGCTCTGCTGTACCTCAAGTTTCAATGCAATTACTATTATTTTCTATCCAATTCGATTTATTCCTGTTCTAAGATATTCGTTGCACTTCAACTTGATGAATGTGATGATCCGTGACACTCATCATCATTCTCACCCATGAACGCGCGTGATTGACAACCACTTCCGTTCTACCTTAGGCCGGGCGCATATCTCTTGGATTCCTTAATCAGAATCTTCGTGATATAAGCTAGAATTGAGAACCGGCAGATGATTAGCCGTGCTGTGACAGAGCATTTGGACGTTTTTCACTGAGAGGATGGGATGTAGCCATTGACAACGGTGATGCCCTACATACAGCTTGCCATGGAAAGGAGTAAGAAGGATTGGATGAAGCAGTAGGAAAGTAGAGATTCAGGAGGAGCACAGCATCTCCATACACCTATCTGAAATTCCCACCATGGAAATACATGAGTAACTTTATCTTTATTTTACGTTTATTTACTATTATTTGATTTTCCAAATTCCATAATTTATTTAAATCCACCTGACTGAGATTTACAAGATGATCATAGCTTGCTTCATACCAACAATCTCTGTGGGATCGACCCTTACTCACGTAAGGTATTACTTGGACGACCCAGTACACTTGCTGGTTAGTTGAACGGAGTTGTGACCACACATATTAAAGAGCTATTATCTCGAATTAAATTTCATACAAGTACAAAGAGTACGAATCACAATTTCGTCCACCAAGTTTTTGGCGCCGTTGCCGGGGATTGTTCGAGTATGGACAACTAACGGTTCATCTTGTTGCTCAGATTAGGTAATTTTCTTTTTATTTTCTTTTCAAAAATCTTTCAAAAATTTTTCTTTATTTTTCGTTTTTCCAAATTTTATTTTCAAAAAAATATAATAAAAATACAAAAAAAATCATAAAATCATAAAAATAAAAAATATTTTGTGTTTCTTGTTTGAGTCTTGAGTCAACTTTTAAGTTTGGTGTCAATTGCATGCTTTAAAAATTTTTCTTGCATTTTCTTCGAAAAATTCATGCATTCATGGTGTTCTTCATGATCTTCAAGTTGTTCTTGGTAAGTCTTCTTGTTTGATCTTGATGATTTCTTGTTTTGTGTCTTTTGTTGTTTTTCATGTGCATCTTTGCATTCATATTTTTCAAGCATTAAAAATTTCTAAGTTGGTGTCTTGCATGTTTTCTTTGCATCAAAAAAAAAATTTCAAAAATATGTTCTTGATGTTCATCATGATCTTCAAAGTGTTCTTGGTGTTCATCTTGACATTCATAGTGTTCTTGCATGCATCATGTGTTTTGATCCAAAATTTTCATGTTTTGGGTCATTTTTGTGTTTTTCTCTCTCATCATTAAAAATTCAAAAATAAAAAAATATCTTTTCCTTATTTTCTCCAAATTTTTGAAAATTTGAGTTGACTTAGTCAAAAAATTTTAAAATTAGTTGTTTCTTACAAGTCAAGTCAAATTTTCAATTTTAAATATCTTTTCACAATCTTTTTCAAAAATCATATCTTTTCAATTTTATCTTTGTTTTTCGAAAATTTTCAAAAATCTTTTTCAAATTATTTTCAAAATCTTTTTCTTATCTTTATATCAAATTTTCGAAATTACACTAACAATTAATGTGATTGATTCAAAAATTTGAAGTTTGTTACTTTCTTGTTAAGAAAGGTTCAATTTTTAAAATTCTAGAATCTTATCTTTTAGTTTCTTGTTAGTTAAGTAATTAATTTTAATTTTAAAAATTAAATCTTTTTCAAAATATCTTTTTCTTAAAAATCTTATCTTTTTATCTTATCTAGTTATCTTATCTTTTTATCTTATCTTTTTCAAAATTTTATCTTTTTCAAAATTTGATTTCAAAATATCTTATCTAACTTATCTTCTTATCTTTTTCAAATTTGACTTTAATATCTTTTTCAATTAACTATTTGACTTTTTGTTTGCTTCTTATCTTTTTCAAAACCAACTAACTACCTATCCCTCTCTAATTTTCAAAAATATCTCATCTCTTTTTCAAAAATTCTTTTTAATTGTTTTAAATTTTAATTTTAATTATATATTATCTTTAATTTTCGAAAATCACTAACCACTTTTTCAAAATTATTTTCGAAAATTTTCTATCTCTCCTCTTCTTCTATTTATTTATTTATTTACTAACACTTCTCTTCACTTCTCTTCATCTCAAATCACCACCTCTATCCTTACCCATTCTTCTTCACTCTTCTTCCCTTTCTTCTTCTACTAACATAAAGGAATCTCTATACTGTGACATAGAGGATTCCTCTTTCTTTTCTTGTTCTCTTCTTCCCTATATGAGCAGGAACAAGGAAAAAGACAAAAGCTTCCACCTCTGATCATGGGAGATGGAAAGACTCATCTAAAGGGTTTATAGCTCAATGGTAGAACATTTGACTGCAAATCAAGAGATCCCTGAGATACCTCAGGGGATAAATGGTCCTCCACACAACTATTGGGAGCAACTAAGGATAGGAGCACCAAAATCACTAGGGATCATGCAACAGAAGCAAGGAAGAGACATAGAGGAGCTCAAAAAGCACCATTGGTCCTTCAAAAAGGCGCCACCCTCACTAAGGTGGATTCATTCCTTGTTCTTATATTTTTCTGTTTTTCGATTTTTATGTTATATGTTTATTTATGTTTTGTGTCTCTACTTTATGATCATTAGTAGTTAGTAACTATGTCTTAAAGCTATGAATAATTCCATTAATCCTTCACCTCTCTTAAATGAAAAAAGTTTTAATTCAAAAGAACAAGAAGTACATGAATTTCGAATTTATCCTTGAATTTAGTTTAATTATATTGATGTGGTGACAATACTTTTTGTTTTCTGAATGAATGCTTGAATAGTGCATATTTTTGATCTTGTTGTTTATGAATGTTAAAATTGTTGGCTCTTGAAAGAATGATGAACAAAGAGAAATGTTATTGACAATCTGAAAAATCATAAAATTGATTCTTGAAGCAAGAAAAAGCAGTGAAAAACAAAATCAGGCGAAAAAAATAGAAAGAAAAAGAAATAGCAAGCAGAAAAAGCCAATAGCCCTTAAAACCAAAAGGCAAGGGTAAAAAAAGGATCCAAGGCTTTGAGCATCAATGGATAGGAGGGCCCAAGAAAATAAAATCCAGGCCTAAGCGGCTGAATTAAGCTGTCCCTAACCATGTGCTTGTGGCATGCAGGTCCAAGTGAAAAGCTTGAGACTGAGTGGTTAAAGTCATGATCCAAAGCAAAAAGAGTGTGCTTAAGAGCTCTGGACACCTCTAACTGGGGACTCTAGCAAAGCTAAGTCACAATCTGAAAAGGTTCACCCAATCATGTGTCTGTGGCATTTATGTATCTGGTGGTAATACTAGAAAATAAAGTGCTTAGGGCCACGGCCAAGACTCATAAAAGTAGCTGTGTTCAAGAATCAACATACTTAACTAGGAGAATCAATAACACCATCCGAAATTCTAAGTTTCTAGAGAAGCCAATCATTCTGAACTTCAAAGGAAAAAGTGAGATGCCAAAACTGTTCAGAAGCAAAAAGCTACAAGTCCCGCTCATCTAATTAGAATTAATCTTCATTGATATTTTAGAATTTATAGTATATTCTCTTCTTTTTATGCTATTTGATTTTCAGTTGCTTGGGGACAAGCAACAATTTAAGTTTGGTGTTGTGATGAGCGGATAATTTATACGCTTTTTGGCATTGTTTTTAGGTAGTTTTTAGTAAGTTCAAGCTACTTTTAGGGATGTTTTCATTAGTTTTATGTTAAATTCACTTTTCTGGACTTTACTATGAGTTTGTGTGTTTTTCTATGATTTCAGGTAATTTCTGGCTGAAATTGAGGGACCTGAGCAAAACTCTGATAAGGAGGCTGACAAAGGACTGCTGATGCTGTTGGAATCTGACCTCCCTACACTCGAAATAGATTTTATGGAGCTACAAAATTCCAAATGGCGCGCTCTCAACGGCGTTAGAAAGTCGACATCCAGAGCTTTCCAGAAATATATAATAGTCCATACTTTATTCGGGAATTGATGACGTAAACTGGCGCTCAACACCAGTTCCATGTTGCTGTCTGGAGTAAAACGCCAGAAACACGTCACGACCCGGAGTTGAACGCCCAAAACACGTTACAACTTGGCGTTCAACTCCAAAAGAAGCCTCAGCTCGTGGATAGATCAAGCTCAGCCCAAACACACACCAAGTGGGCCCCGGAAGTGGATTTATGCATCAATTACTTACTCGTGTAAACCTTAGTAGCTAGTCTAGTATAAATAGGATAATTTACTATTGTATTAGACATCTTTGGTCTCAGTTTTATTTTATTCTTCATCTGAGGAGACTATTGATCACGTTTTGGAGGCTGGCCATTCGGCCATGCCTGGACCTTTCACTTATGTATTTTCAACGGTGGAGTTTCTACACACCATAGATTAAGGGTGTGGAGCTCTGCTGTACCTCAAGTTTCAATGCAATTACTATTATTTTCTATCCAATTCGATTTATTCCTGTTCTAAGATATTCGTTGCACTTCAAATTGATTAATGTGATGATCCGTGACACTCATCATCATTCTCACCCATGAACGCGCGTGATTGACAACCACTTCCGTTCTACCTTAGGCCGGGCGCATATCTCTTGGATTCCTTAATTAGAATCTTTGTGGTATAAGCTAAAATTGATGGCGGCATTCATGAGAATCCGGAAAGTCTAAACCTTGTCTGTGGTATTCCGAGTAGGATTCCGGGATTGAATGACTTTGACGAGCTTCAAACTCCTGAAGGCTGGGCGTTAGTGACAGACGCAAAAGAATCAAGGGATTCTACTCCAACTTGATTGAGAACCGACAGATGATTAGCCGTGCTATGACAGAGCATTTGGACCTTTTTCACTGAGAGGATGGGATGTAGCCATTGACAACGGTGATGCCCTACATACAGCTTGCCATGGAAAGGAGTAAGAAGGATTGGATGAAGCAGTAGGAAAGTAGAGATTCAAGAGGAGCACATCATCTCCATACACCTATCTGAAATTTCCACCATGGAAATACATGAGTAACTTTATCTTTATTTTATGTTTATTTACTATTATTTGATTTTCCAAATTCCATAATTTATTTAAATCTGCCTGACTGAGATTTACAAGATGACCATAACTTGCTTCATACCAACAATCTATGTGGGATCGACCCTTACTCACGTAAGGTATTACTTGGACGACCCAGTACACTTGCTGGTTAGTTGAACGGAGTTGTGACCACACATATTAAAGAGCTATTATCTCGAATTAAATTTCATACAAGTACAAAGAGTATGAATCACAATTTTGTCCATCAAGAGCTATGTCACCACTTATAAGGAGATGATGGGTCTCAGGGAGAGTTTGGAGTCTGTCTGAGCTGATTATGCCGAACTTCAAGGTCATCTTGTAGGAAGTGTTAATGCTGCTTATGAGAATTTGAAGGAGCAGGTTCGAGTTCTTGCGCCGAGCTTGACCTTACTTTTTTTAGCTTGGACAAAGATGGTAAAATTGTCCCTGATGACCCTGATGAAGATGACGATGTCGAGGCTCCTCCTGTGCCTGCTGCCAATGTCTCTGTTGCCCCTGCTTCCTCAGCTCCGACAGCTGAAGTTGGTCAGGCTGAGTCTGATCCTAACGTCCAGATCCTGAACCGGGATGATGGGACGGTAGATGCTGTACCCCTTCAAACTCGTCCTCCTTCACCCCATGATGCAACTACTGGGAAGTCTTTGGATTCTCTATGATTATTTCTGGTACATTTGTGTATAGCCCGACCTGTGGGCTTTGAGCTCTTTTTTGTAATTTGTAGTCTTAGCTTCTAGATACTTTGGTTGCTTTTCTGTTAGCAACTTTATTTTGGAAAAAACAAAGTAGTTTCTCAAGCTCTTGGGGTTGACTTCAGGTGGCCTCTTGGGTCTTTGTTTATTTTAGTAGTTTGGTTCCTGCCTGTTGATTGCTCGCTTAGTATTTAGGCTTTTTCGAGGCGTTGAAATACTATTTTCTGACCTCTTTTGATTGCCTTTATACTTTCATACTTATGGCTTTAATTCTTTTGGGTCATGGCATTCTAGGTCTGACTTGAAGTCCCTTATAGCACATGCCTTTTGTTTGGCTGACTCCTTCGCCTCAATCTGCTCCTTCTTAAGTTATTTTAGTAATCCATTTTATTTGGATCTTTGTCGGATCTCTCTTATGGATTACCTTGTATAACTTTTTGTAGGTTTGTTGGGGGCCGACTTCATCATGTCGGTCTCTTCTAAGTTATTTCTAGTAATTCATTTTGGATCTTTGTCAGATCTCTTTTATGGATTACTTTTATAACTTTGGCTTGTGGGAGGCCGACTTCATCATGTCGGTCTCTACTAAGTTATTTCTAGTAATCCATCTTGGATTTTTGTCAGATCTCTTTTATGGATTTCTTTTATAACTTTGGCTTGTGGGAGGCCGACTTCATCATATCGGTCTCTTCTAAGTTATTTCTAGTAATCCATTTTGAATCTTTATCAGATCCCCTTTATGGATTACTTTTATAACTTTGGCTTGTGGGAGGCCAACTTCATCATGTCGGTCCCTTCGAAGTTATTTCTAGTAATCCTCTTTTTTAGGGCTGGCCATGCCTCTTTCCATGGATTTACTTTTTATAACTTTGTTGTTGTGGTCGACTAGTCTGACTTTTTCATGTTGGTCTGTCTTTTAAGTTATTTTTTAGCAACCCATTTTCATTAAGACCTCGTCAGGTCCTTTCCTATGGGTCACTTTCGATAACTTCTTGCATTTAATCTATTTTGTCCCTTTTCATCTTTGCCGATTTTGTAGAAATTGGGTTTGATCCTCGCTTGGTCGACCTTTGATGAATTCAGTTTTCATCTTTATTGGTCTTTATCGTGATCGGGTAGTGAATTTAGTTTTCACTTTTGCCAATCTGTAGCTTTATATTCGGGTGATGATATTTTGCGTTTCAGATTAATGCGTCTTGATAAAGGATTTATAGAAAATCTGAAAAAACTTTATTCAAAAAGAAAATATGCAAATATATACATGTGTGAGTTTTACCCCTCTAAATTAGGTATTTCATGGATCTTGGCATGGTGCCTCGTTAAAAAACCTTTTTAAGGAAAAAGAGTGCACCTCATCCTAAGATCCTTTATTACCTCCTAACTGTAGTACCTTCTTAAGTTGCAGGCGTGCCATGACCTTAGGAGCTCTTGCCCTTCGAGTTCGGATAGCTTCTAGTAGCCTCTTTTGAGTACTTCTATGACTCGGTAGGGTCCCTTCCAGTTTGCTGCCAGCTTTCCTTCTCCAGGTCGAGTTGTTCCGATGTCATTTCGGATTAGGACGGGGTCGTTCTCGGCAAAACCTCGCGGCACTACCTTTTGATTGTATCTTGAAGCCATTCAACATTTTAATGCCTCTTCCTTGATCCGAGCTCTTTCTCGAATTTTTGGAAGTAGGTCGAGTTCTTCCCTTTAAAGTTGGGAGTTAGCCTCTTTACTGTAGTGGATCACTTTGGGAGATCCTTCTTCGACCTCTACTGGGATCATTGCCTCTATTCCGTAAGCTAATCGGAAAGGTGATTTCTTTGTGGTGGAGTGTGGAGTTGTCCGATATGCCCATAGGACTTGCGGAAGCTCTTCAGCCCAGGCTCCCTTTGCATCCTGTAATCTCCGTTTCAACCCGGCTAATATGACTTTGATAGCAGCTCCTGCTTGTCCGTTGGCCTGGGGGTGTTCTACGGATGTGAATTGGTGTTTTATGTTTAGATCGACCACCAATTTTCTGAAGCCTGCATCTGTAAATTGAGTGCCATTGTCTGTGGTGATAGAGTATGGAACCTTAAACCTTGTGACAATGTTTCTATATAGGAATTTTCGACTTCTTTTAGCAGTGGTGTTAGCTAGGGGTTCTGCCTCAATCCATTTTGTGAAATAATCTACCCCCACGATGAGGAATTTGACTTGTCCGGATCCTTGAGGGAAATGACCGAGAAGGTCGAGTCACCATTTTGCGAATGGCCAGGGTGAGGTTACGCTGATAAGCTCCTCTGGTGGGGCGATGTGAAAGTTGGCATGTTTCTAACATGGTGGACATGTCTTTACGAATTCTGTTGCTTCTTTTTGTAGAGTCGGCCAATAGAATCTGGCCCGGAGTACTTTTTTGGTAAGAGCCAGTACTCCAAGATGGTTGCCACAGATGTCACTGTGTACTTCTTCTAAAACTTCCTTTGTGTTGGAAGTTGGCACACATTTTAACAGTGGTGTTGAAATCCCTCTCTTGTACAAAGTATTGTTTATGATGGTATAGTACTGTGCCTCCCATTTTAACATCTTTGCCTCCTTCTTATCTGTAGGGAGGGTTTCTGTTTTGAGGTAGTTAATTATGGGAGTCATCCATCCTTGATCCAGACCTGTTATGGCTAGGACCTTTTCTTCTTCCGAGATTGACGGGTTTTGCAACATTTCCTGGATGAGGCTTTTATTGTTGCCCCCTGGTTTGGTGCTGGCTAGTTTTGAGATTGCATCAGCTCGAGCATTATATTCCCGAGGTATATGGCGGACCTTATATTCCCCGAGTTGTCTGAGCTGTTCCCTGATTTTGTTCAAGTACTTTTTCATGGTGGGATCCTTGGCTTGATAGTTCCTTGTTATTTGTGAGGTGACTACTTGTGAGTCACTAAAGATGATAAGCTTTTGAGCTCCAACCTCCTTAGCCAGCTTCAAACCACCTAGTAGTGCCTCATATTCAGCCTGGTTGTTTGAAGCAGGGAACCCAAATTTGAGGGAAAGTTGATTTGGGTTCTGTTCATACCCTGGGCAAGCTGCCCGACCCGGGATGTTTAGCGACAAGCCGACCGACCTCTTCAGGTCAGACAATCCGACCTCTTCTCAAAAGAGCTCGGCCAAATGCCCGACCTCTTCTCAAAGGGCTCGGCCAACTTGCCAAAGGAGCCCAAAGCAGGGCCAAAACGAAGGAACACAGCCCAATCTAAAGGCAGCCAAAGCCTAGAAAGATAAAGGCGGTTCCCCTGAAGATAAGATGACCTCACTCAAAGATAAAGATAAGATAAGATAAGATAAATAACTTATCTTATCTAAAAAGGTCACTCCTCACCATTATAAATACACTGGAGCACCCAGGTATAACTCATACTCTGATTCTACTCAATACCTGCTTAATACCCTTGCTAACTTAAGCATCGGAGTCCCTTGCAGGTACCCCCCACCCTTCGGTGATAAAGGATCAGCAGCACTCTCAGTTCCACAAGTCGGACACACCAGCTCTGGTCACTATACACCTGCCGGACACGTCGGCTCCGACCAACACAGAAGATCTCGACCGAGATCGACCTACAGTTTCAGGTAACCCTCAGAACATTGGCGCCGTTGCCGGGGAACCTGGAAGTCATCCCATCACCATGGCGGATGACCATGACAATGAGCACGATTCAGATCTAGAGGATAGAATGCCGCACAAAAACGCGAACACTACACCAAAGGATACTGCTCAACTTAACAACAAAAAGGATTCTCCAAACACGGGAGCTATGGAGGCGCTTCAAGACCGTTTAAAACAACTGGAAGAAGAAGCCCAACATCAACGAGAGGCTAAGAAAGACCTACAAAGGGAGATAAAGCGACGCTGGGAATTGGAGGACAAACTCCTAAAACTCGAAGCCAATCTCAAGGCCAAAGCTGATCGATCCTCTCATGAGGATAGCTCCTGCAAGGACCAAGATCCATTCACCAAAGAGATCATGAAAGCTAAAGGTCCCAAAGGACTTCAAAGCTCCAGACATGACCCCGTACGATGGCACATCAGATCCAAGCCATAATCTTAGCAATTTCAGAAGCAAGATGTATTTCACGGAGGCCTCAGATGCAATCCGTTATTCTCCATCCAGAAGGACAAAGCCAAACACGCACCGAGCCTATTAGGGATCAAGCAAGGAGATCGAGAGAGCCTTCGCAACAACATGGAAAGATTCAACAAAATATGTATGGGCATACAAAGTCTGCCAATAGAAGCAGCTATCAGAGGCCTCATCAATGGTCTACGAGAAGGACCTTTTAGCCACTCAATATCCAGGAAGCACCCAAACATCTCTAAACGAGGTACAAGAATGAGCAGAGAAGTACATCAACATGGAGGAAAACTCTCGACTAGGAGAGATCTCAAAAATCGAACATTCCTACTCCTCTCGGGATAAGGATAAAGAGTCCAAGAAAAAAGAAGATCAACATGGAGAGAAGCCTAGAAAATACCACAATTACACCCCCTTCGGGTGTCTGTTGTGGATGTCTACCAAGAAATATGCAACACTGAGAAGATCCCATCAACTCGCCCAATCAAAAACAAAGAGGTCAGATGCATTGAAGGTCCACCTCACACCAAAGAGGTCGGACAAAGTTGAAGGTCCACCTCACACCAAAGAGGTCGGACAAAGTTGAAAGTCCACCTCACACCAAAGTGGTCGGACAAGTTGAAGGTCCACCTCACACCAAAGAGGTCGGACAAAGTTGAAGGTCCACCTCACACCAAAGAGGTCGGACAAAGTTGAAAGTCTACCTCACACCAAAGTGGTCGGACAAGTTGAAGGTCCACCTCACACCAAAGAGGTCGGACGAGTTGAAGGTCTACCTCACACCAAAGAGGTCGGACAAAGTTGAAGGTCCATCTCACACCAAAGTGGTCGGACAAGTTGAAGGTCAACCTCACACCAAAGAGGTCGGACAAGTCGAACGTCTCACACCAAAGAGGTCGAACGAGTTGAACGTCCACCTCACACCCCTGAGAGACATGTTCATGGAGGATTCACAAAAGGAAGGATCTCTAAATCATCTCGCAAAGGACACCTCAAAAAGGTATATTAAGGAAGGGAGAGAGGTTTGAATAGGACTACAGGGTGCAAACAAGCCTTCCGAGATTTTGAAAATTCTTGGGGCAACCACCCATTCTTACCCAACCAAGGGAAAGTGAAAAGCTCATATTATACCTCGTAGTGGGAAGTCTGGCAATAGCCTCATCACTAGTTAAAGAAGATAAAAGTGGGCAACAACCCGTCTACTTCATCATCAAGGCTCTACAAGGGGCCGAACTAAACTATCAAGAGATAGAGTAGTTCGCCTACGCCCTCATACTCACCTCTCAATGACTCCACCCATACTTTCAAGCTCACACTATCAGAGTTTGGACCAACCAGCCCATAGAAGGCATCCTACAGAAAATAGACTTAGCAGGAAAAATTCTACAGTGGGCAGTCAAGTTATCCGAAATTGATCTTCGACATAAAGCTCAGACAGCCATCAAATCACAGTATCTGGCTGACTTTATTACAGAGTACACTGACACCCCGGGAACTCCTACAAAATGAAAACTCTACAAGGATGACTCTCCAAACAAAACTGGGAGTGGTGTAGGTGTAATTATAGAAAGCGATCAGGGAAGCCAAATCAAGCTAAATAACCAAGCTGAATATGAGGCACTACTGGCTAGTTTAAGGCTAGCTAAGAAGATAGGAGCTTACCGTGTCCAGTGATTCACAAGTAGTCACCTCACAAATAGAAGGGAGCAACCAAGCTGAGGATCCCACCCTGAAAAAATAGCCCGGACAATTCGGGGGACCCTGGACAAAAACAAAAAATAGCTCAGACAATTCGGGGAATATGAAGTCTGACACATACCTCGGGAGCAGAATGCCCGAGCTGATGCATTTTCAAAACTAGCCAACATCAAACCAGGAGACAATAACAGAAGCCTCATCCAGGCTACATTACAAGACCACAACAAGGAAGGAAAACACACCCTCTCCTCGGGGTCTGGCGACACCAACTCATTCTACAGAACCTCCTAAGTTGCACACGGTACTTAGGGTCAACCACATTAGCACGCATTAAAACTATGGAATCCAGTCAATCAGACATGCCGTCCGGGATCTTAGTAGACATCTCAGCAATATTTTTTCAAGAAGACATAGGTCAACCATGGGGTTATTACCAAACAACTCAGACAAATAAGGAAACAACTCAGACAATAACAGCAAAACATCAAGTGTCAGACACAACAGTAAAAGGGAAACCCCAGGACTCACACAAAAGTCCAAGGGCAACCTTTGGAGGCAACAAGAGAGCAAAATCCCAAATACAAAGTCAAAGCTTTACATCAAAAGCATGTTAGCTTCTACATTGCCCCACCAGAGGAACTCATCAATGTAACATCACCTTGGCCGTTCGCAGAATGGGGACTCGACCTCCTCGGACCCCTTCCCCAAGGATCGGGACAAGTCATGTTCCTCATTGTAGGGGTGGAATACTTCACAAAATGGATTGAGGCAGAGCCCCTAGCTAATGCCACTGCTCAAAGAAGTCGGAAGTTCTTGTACAGAAACATTGTTACAAGGTGTGGGGTTCCTTACTCCATCACCACAGACAATGACACTCAATTCACAGACGTAGGCTTTAGAAAGTTGGTAGCCGACTTGAAAATAAATCACCAATTCACATCCGTAGAACACCCACAGGCTAATGGACAAGCAGAAGCTGCCAATAAGGTCATACTAGCCGGGTTAAAATGGAGGCTATAGGACGCAAAGGGAGCTTGGGCTAAAGAGCTCCCACAAGTCCT
Source organism: Arachis hypogaea (assembly GCF_003086295.3). Taxonomy (NCBI): domain Eukaryota; kingdom Viridiplantae; phylum Streptophyta; class Magnoliopsida; order Fabales; family Fabaceae; genus Arachis; species Arachis hypogaea. The sequence continues at coordinate 41,247,389 of NC_092044.1, forward strand.
ATGGGTATATCGGACAACTCCACATTTCACCACAAATGAATCACTTTTCCGATTGGCTTATGGAATGGAGGCAATGATACCGGTAGAAGTCGAAGAAGGATCTCCCAAAACGATCCTCTACAACGAAAAAGCTCATCCTAAATGACATCGGAACAAGTCGACCGGGAGAGGAAAAGCTAGCAGCTAATTGGAAAGGACCCTGCCAAGTCACGGAAGAACTGGGGAAAGGTTACTACAAAGTGTCCAACCTCGAGGGGCAAGAGCTACCAAGGTCATGGCATGCCTGCAAAGGGCGCCAGGCCGAGATCCAAAAAGATTGCCCAACCTAGAAAGGTAAGTACTAAAATGTACACACTCTAATCTTCATTTTATTAAAAAATTGCAAATTCCCTAAAAAGTTTCCTACCAAGACGCCCGATACGGCAGGTCGGCAAGGTGAACACCAAATTTACTGCCCGATCACGACAAAGTCGGCAAGATGAAAACCAAATTCATCGTCCGATTACAAAGCGACAAGTCGGCAAGGTGAAAACCAACTACACCGCCCGACCACGATGAAAACCGAATTCATCGTTTGATTTTGACAAAAGTCGACAAAGTGAAAACCAAAATTCATTGCTCTACAAACTCCCAAGACGCATTAATCTGAAGCATTCATCATCTGATTATAAAGCAACAGATCGATAGAAAGTGAAGAACAGATTCACTGTACGATCTCGATTGGAATGATCGTCCGACAAAGGTAAAAACGCGATTCACCTAAAGGACGATCAAACCGGGACAGAAACCACCATCTACGAATCGGCAAAGATGAACACAGAATAATGCAAGAAGTTATTGAAAGTGATCCCAAAAAGAACCTGACGAGGTCTTATGGATTGCTATATAATAACTTAAAAAGACTGGCCAACACTAAAAAGTCGGACCAAGTCAACCCAAGTTATCAGCAAATCCCTGGAAAGAGGTCTGGCCAACCCTATTAAAGAGGAATTGCTATAACTTAGAAGAGATCGACCTAACGAAGTCGGTCTCCTACAAGACAAGTTATAAAAGTAATCCCTGAAAGAGACCTAACAAAGGTCCAAGAAAGAGGATTACAAAAATAACTTAGAAGAGATTGACCTAACGAAGTCAGTCTCCTACAAAACAAGTTCTAAAAGTAATCCCTGAAAGAGACCTGAACAAGGTCCAAGAAAGAGGATTACAGATATAACTTAGAAGAGCCCGACATGACAAAGTCGGCCCAAACGACAAAAGTTATAAAAGTAATCCCTGAAAGAGACTTGAACAATGTTCAAGAAAGAGGATTACAGAAATAACTTAGGAGGACCCGACATGACAAAGTCGGCCCAAATGACAAAAGAGTTATAAAAGTAATCCCTGAAAGAGACCTGAACAAGGTCCAAGAAAGAGGATTACAGAAATAACTCAGGAGAGCCCCGACACGACGAAAGTCGGCCCACAACACAAAAGTTATAAAAGTAATCCCTGAAAGAGACCTGAACAAGGTCCAAAAAAGAGGATTGCAGAAATAACTTGGAAAGCTACAGATTGGACCGACAAGAAGAAGTCAGACCAACGAAAGCTACAGCTTGGACCGACAAGAAGAAGTTGGACCAACGAAAGCCACAGATTGGACCGATAAGAAGAAGTCGGACCAACGAAAGCTATAGCTTGGACCGATAGGAAGAAGTTGGACCAACGAAAGCTACAGCTTGGACCGACAAGAAAAAGTCGGACCAACGAAAGCTATAGCTTGGACCGACAAGAAGAAGTCGGACCAACGAAAGCTACAGCTTGGACCGATAGGAAGAAGTTGGACCAACGAAAGCTATAGCTTGGACCGACAAGAAGAAGTCGGACCAACGAAAGCTACAGCTTGGACCGACAAGAAGAAGTCGGACCAACGAAAAACGTGCGCTAAAACGGACATAGCTCCACCCAAAAAGCCACGGCTCCACGACAAGGCTATCAAAATTGTTCAGAATGACTAAAAGTGTTCTACGAAAACACTAAAAGGTCGTCGGACAAATTAGCCCCAAGGACCACCTCGACCAAGCAGAAAGTGGACAAAATCAGAAGTGATCAAAAGAGGTCGGACAACAAAGTACCGACACTCTACAAAGATCCACAAAAACGGACAAAGACATCTCGCAAATGACCAGAGGAAGGCCAGGAATGTTTTCCTAAAAGGTACGAAGTCTTGAAAAAAGACACTACTTAAAAAGCGAAAAGCACAGCCTCAAAGACAGAGCTAAAAAGTCATCCAAACAAACTATAAAAAGGTTCCCCATCGGAACACTACCTAAAAGGTTGTTGGATTATGACTAAAAAGCCCGAACAACAAAGACAAACAAGTCGGAAGAAGGCTGAAAAGTCCCCTCAACAAAGTAAAAGGGGCAATACCAGACTCGCACAAGGAGAAACTACTCAAAGATCGACCAAAGTCAGGATGCTTGAGCACGACTTCCCCGAAGAGATCGAAACTCTGAAAGCACGGTCTCACGGAAAAGTCCGAACTCAAGCAGGGGCAAAGTCATGCAGGTCGACGTCAGCTAAAGAAGAGGCGCAAGTACGACTTCAAAAAAGAACAATCCAAAAGGTTGGGAAACAACTTAAGGCTCAAATGTGCTTAGCAAAAAGGGATACAACTCCACTCAAAGAAGGCACAATCTCAAACAGGGCTACGAACATCATCCAAGACTAAAAAAAATGGTTCTATATAAAGAACACTAAAAAGTCAATGGACAAATCACTAAAAGTCTGGATATCAAGTCGCAAGGACAACTTCGCCAAAGCAGAGGGTTGTCAGCACAAACTTAAAGCAAGGTGTGATCCAGAAGGCAAGGGTAGAAAACCCTCGCTACCATTCAAAAGAGGTTGGACTGTGAAGTACCAAACCTCTAGAAAATCTGCAAGATTGCAAAGCAATGAAGAAACAAGCAAGACAGATGCTTGAGCACTACTTCCAAAGAGATCGAAGCTCTAAAAAGCACGTTCTCATGGAAAGATCGAACTCAAGCAGGGGCACTGTTCATACCCTGGGTCAAGCTGTCCGACCCGGGATGTTTAGCGACAAGCCGACCGACCTCTTCATGTTAGACTATCTGACCTCTTCTCAAAAGAGCTCGGCCAAATGCCCGACCTCTTCTCAAAGAGCTCGGCCAACTCGCCAAAGGAGCCCAAAGCAGGGCCAAAACGAAGGAACACAGCCCAATCTAAAGGCAGCCAAAGCCTAGAAAGATAAAGGCGGTTCTCCTGAAGATAAGATGACCTCACTCAAAGATAAAGATAAGATAAGATAAGATAAGATAACTAACTTATCTTATCTAAAAAGGTCACTCCTCACCATTATAAATACACTGGAGCACCCAGGTATAACTCATACTCTGATTTTACTCAATACCTGCTTAATACCCTTGCTAACTTAAGCATCGGAGTCCCTTGCAGGTACCCCCCACCCTTCAGTGATAAAGGATCAGCAGCACTCTCAGTTCCACAAGTCGGACACACCAGCTCCGGCCGCTATACACCTGCCGGACACGTCGGCTCCGACCAACACAGAAGATCTCGACCGAGATCGACCTACAGTTTCAGGTGACCCTCAGAACAGGTTCCCTGATCGCTTTCTATTATTATGCGTGCGCCACTTCCAGTTTTGTTTGAGGAACCGTCTACGTAGAGATTCCATTTTGTAGGGATTTCTGGGGTGTTCGTAAACTCTGCAATGAAGTCGGCCAGATACTGTGATTTGATGGTTATCTGAGCTTCATACTGAAGGTCGTATTTGGACAACTCGACTGCCCATTGCAAGATTCTTCCTGCTAAGTCTATTTTTTGTAAAATACCTTTTATGGGCTGGTTGGTCCAAACCCTGATGGTGTGGGCTTGGAAATATGGGCGAAGTCGTTGGGATGTTAGTTTGAGTGTATAGGCAAATTTTTCTATTTTTTGATAGTTCAGTTCGGACCATTGTAGTGTTTTGCTGATGAAGTATATAGGTTGTTGTCCACTGTCATTTTCTCGGACCAGTGCTGAGGCTACTGCCTGATTTCTGACTGCGAGGTACAATATAAGTGGTTCTCCTTCCCGTGGCTGACTTAGAATAGGTGGTTGTCCCAGGAATCTTTTGAAATCTTGGAAGGCTTGCTCGCACTCCATCGTCCATTCAAACCTCTTTCCCTTCCTTAGAGTGGCGTAGAAGGGGAGAGATCTTATTACCGATCCAGCTAAAAATCTAGACAAGGCTACCAATCTTCTATTGAGTTGTTGTACCTCTTTGACACAAGTCGGGCTCTTCATGTCGAGTATGGCCCGGCATTTATTCGAATTTGCCTCGATTCCTCTTTCTGTGAGCATAAAACCCAAGAATTTGCCAGCTTCTACTGCGAAGGTGCATTTTGCAGGGTTAAGTCGCATGTCATGCCTTCTTATAGTGTCGAATACTCGGGTGAGGTCCGACAGTAACGACTCTTCACTTTGTGTCTTTATTAACATGTCGTCCACGTAGACTTCCATGACTTTCCCGATGTGGTCTGCGAAGACCTTATTCATTAATCTTTGATAAGTGGCTCCTGCGTTTTTGAGTCTGAATGGCATGAAGATGTAACAGTAGTTTGCTTTCAAGGTTAATAATGAGGTTTTTTCTTGATCAGGTGGGTACATCGGGATTTGATTGTATCCCAAATAGGTGTCCATAAACGAGAGGTATTTGTATCCGGAGGAGGCATCCACCAGAGCGTCGATACTTGGGAGTGGATAAGGATCTTTTGGGTAGGCTTTGTTGAGATCAGTGTAGTCGGTGCACATGCGCCACTTCCCATTTGATTTTTTCACCAAGACGACGTTAGCTAGCCATAGTGGGTACTTGGTGGACGAAATTGTGATCATCAAAATTGGACTCTTTGTACTTGTATGAAATTTATTATAATGGCTCTTTGCTATGTGTGGACACAACTCCGTTCAACTAACCAGCAAGTGTACTGGGTCGTCCAAGTAATAAACCTTACGTGAGTAAGGGTCGATCCCACAGAGATTGTTGGTATGAAGCAAGCTATGGTCATCCTGTAAATCTCAGTCAGGCGGATTATACTTGATTATGGATTTTCGAATAATAATAAATAATAAGCAGGAAATAAAAATAAATAACATAGGATAGAAATACTTATGTAAATTAATGGTGGGAATTTCAGATAAGCGTATGGAGATATTGTGCCCTTTCTTTTTCTACTTTCCTACTTCTTCCTTCAATCCTTCTTACTCCTTTCCATGGCAAGCTGTATGTAGGGCATCACCGTTGTCAATGGCTACATCCCATCCTCTCAGTGAAAAAGGTCCAAATGCTCTGTCACAGCACGGCTAATCATCTGTCGGTTCTCAATCAGGTTGGAATAGAATCCCTTGATTCTTTTGCGTCTGTCACTAACGCCCAACCTTCAGGAGTTTGAAGCTCGTCACAGTCATTCAATTCCAGAATCTTACTCGGAATACCACAGACAAGGTTAGACTTTCCGGATTCCCATGAATGCCGCCATCAATTCTAGCTTATACCACGAAGATTCTGATTAAGGAATCCAAGAGATATGCGCCCGATCTAAGGTAGAACGGAAGTGGTTGTCAGTCACGTGCGTTCATAGGTGAGAATGATGATGAGTGTCACGGATCATCACATTCATCAAATTGAAGTGCAACGAATATCTTAGAATAGGAATAAAGAGATTTGAATAGAAAATAATAGTAATGGTATTAAAACTTGAGGTACAGCAGAGCTCCACACCCTTAATCTATGGCGTGTAGAAACTCCACCGTTGAAAATACATAAGTGAAAGGTTCAGGCATGGCCGAATGGCCAGCCCCCATGAAGGTCTAAGGACTAGGCGTCCAGAGATGTCTAATACACTAGAAAAAATTCCTATTTAGAATAAACTAGCTGCTAGGGTTTACAGAAGTAAGTAATTGATGCATAAATCCACTTCCAGGGCCCACTTGGTGTATGTTTAGGCTAAGCTTGATCTATCTACGAGCTGAGGCTTCTTTTGGAGTTGAACGCCAAGTTGTAACGTGTTTTGGGCGTTCAACTCCGGTTCGTGACGTGTTTCTGGCATTTGACTCCAGACAACAACATGGAACTGGCGTTGAGCGCCAGTTTACGTCGTCTACTCACGAATAAAGTATGAACTATTATATATTGATAGAAAGCTCTACATGTCTACTTTCTAACGCTGCTAAGAGCGTGCCATTTGGAGTTCTGTAGCTCCAGAAAATCCGTTTCGAGTGAAGGGAGGTTAGATTCCAACAGCATCAGCAGTCCTTTGTCAGCCTTCTTATCAGAGTTTTGCTCAAGTCCCTCAATTTCAGCCAGAAAATACCTGAAATCATAGAAAAACACACAAACTCATAGTAAAATTCAGAAATGTGAATTTAGCATAAAAACTAATGAAAACATCCCTAAAAGTAACTAGATCATGCTAAAAACTACCTAAAAACAATGTCAAAAAGCGTATAAATTATCCGCTCATCACAACACCAAACTTAAATTGTTGCTTGTCCCAAGCAACTGAAAATCAATTAGGATAAAAAAAGAGAATATACTATAAATTTCAAAATATCAATGAATATTAATTCTAATTAGATGAGCGGGACTTGTAGCTTTTTGCTTCTGAACAGTTTTGGCATCTCACTTTCTCCTTTGAAGTTTAGAATGATTGGCTTCTCTACGAACTTAGAATTTCGGATAGTGTTATTGATTCTCCTAGTTAAGTATGTTGATTCTTGAACACAGCTACTTTTATGAGTCTTGGCCTTGGCCCTAAGCACTTTGTTTTCCAGTATTACCACCGGATACATAAATGCCACAGACACATGACTGGGTGAACCTTTTCAGATTGTGACTCAGTTTTGCTAGAGTCCCCAGTTAGAGGTGTCCAGAGCTCTTAAGCACACTCTTTTTGCTTTGGATCACGACTTTAACCACTCAGTCTCAAGCTTTTCACTTGGACTTGCATGCCACAAGCACATGGTTAGGGACAGCTTTGATTTAGCCGCTTAGGCCTGGATTTTATTTCCTTGGGCCCTCCTATCCATTGATGCTCAAAGCCTTGGATCCTTTTTACCCTTGCCTTTTGGTTTTAAGGGCTAATGGCTTTTTTTTTAATTTTTCTTTTTCTTTCTATTTTTTTCTTTCACAAGCTTTTACTTTTTCATTGCTTTTTCTTGCTTCAAGAATCAATTTCATGATTTTTCAGATTATCAATAACATTTCTCTTTGTTCATCATTCTTTCAAGAGCCAAGAATTTTAACATTCATAAACAACAAGATCAAAAATATGCATTGTTCAATCATTCATTCAGAAAACAAAAAGTATTGTCACCACATCAATATAATTAAACTAAATTCAAGGATAAATTCAAAACTCATGTACTTCTTGTTCTTTTGAATTAGAAACATTTTTCTTTTAAGAGAGGTGAAGGATTTATGGAATTTATTTATAGCCTTAAGACATAGTTACTAAATACTAATGATCATGAAGTAGAGACACAAATATAGATGACATAATAAGCATAAAAACCAAAAAAACAGAAAAAAATAAGAACAATGAATGAGTCCACCTTCGTGGTGTCTTCTTCTTGAAGGACCAATGATGTCCTTAAGCTCTTCTATGTCCCTTCCTTGCCTTTGTTGCTCCTCCCTCATTGCTCTTTGATCTTCTCTTAATTTCCTCTTCAGAGTCCTTTCAGGTTCAGGGTCAGCTTCAACAAGAATGCCTTTTTTCCTTGTTCCTGCTCATATAGGGAAGAAGAGAACAAGAAAAGAAAGAGGAATCCTCTATGTCACAGTAAAGAGGTTCCTTATTGTTAGAAGAAGAAGAAAGGGAATAAAGAAAGGAGAATCCAAATAGAGGGGTAAGGATAGAGGCAGTGATTGGAGATGAAGAGAGGTGAAGAGAAGTGTTAGTAAATAAATAAATAAATAGAAGAAGAGAAGAGAGAGAATTCGAAAATAATTTTGAAAAAGTAGTTAATGATTTTCGAAAATTAAAGATAAGATATAATTAAAATTAAAATTTAAAACAATTAAAAAGAATTTTTAAAAAAGAGATGAGATATTTTCGAAAATTAAAGAGGGAAAAGTAGTTAGGTGGTTTTGAAAAAGATAAGAAACAAACAAAAATTCAAATAGTTAGTTGGAAAAGATATTAAAATCAAATTTGAAAAGATAAGAAGATAAGAAGTTAGAAAAGATATTTTAAAATCAAATTTTTTTGAAAAAGATAAAATTTTGAAAAAGATATGATAAAAAGATAAGATAAGAAGATATGATAAAAAGATAAGATTCTTAAAAAAAAGATATTTTGAAAAGGATTTAATTTTTAAAAATAAAAATTGATTACTTGACTAATAAGAAACTAAAAGATAGGATTCTAGAATTTAAAGATTGAACCTTTCTTAACAAGAAAGTAACAAACTTCAAATTTTTGAATCAATCAAATTAATTGTTAGTAAAGTTTCAAATCTTTTTTTTTTTGAAAAAAAGATAAGAAAAGGATTTTGAAAATAAATTTTTAAAATTTCGAAAATTATTAAAAAAATGAAAAAGATGTGATTTTTAAAAAAGATTTTGAAAAGATAAGATTTTTAAAATTGAAAATTTGACTTGACTTATAAGTAACAACTAATTTTAAAATTTTTTTGACTAAGTCAACTTAAATTTTCAAAAATTTGGAAAAAATTAAGGAAAAGATATTTTTTTGATTTTTTAAATTTTTAATGATAAGAGAGAAAAACACAATTCTGACCCAAAACATGAAAATTTTGGATCAAAGCACATGATGCATGCAAGAACACTATGAATGTCAAGATGAACACCAAGAACACTTTGAAGATCATGATGAACATCAAGAAGATATTTTTGAAAAAATTTTGATGCAAAGAAAACATGTAAGACACCAAACATAGAAATTTTTAATGCTTAGAGAATATGAATGCAAAGATGCACATGAAAAACAACAAAAGACACAAAACAAGAAATCATCAAGATCAAACAAGAAGACTTACCAAGAACAACTTGAAGGTCATGAAGAACACCATGAATGCATGAATTTTTTTGAAAAAATGCAAGAACAATATGAATATGCAATTGACACCAAACTTAAAAATTGACTCAAGACTCAAACAAGAAACACAAAATATTTTTGGTTTTTATGATTTTATGATTTTTTTGGTATGTTCTTTATTTATTTTCGAAAAAAAGGAAAAAAAATTTTGAAAAAGTTTTGAAAACAAAACAAAAAGAAAATTACCTAATCTGAGCAACAAGATGAACCGTTAGTTGTCCATACTCGAACAATCCCCAGCAACGGCGCCAAAAACTTGGTGGACGAAATTGTGATCATCAAAATTGGACTCTTTGTACTTGTATGAAATTTATTATAATGGCTCTTTGCTATGTGTGGACACAACTCCGTTCAACTAACCAGCAAGTGTACTGGGTCGTCCAAGTAATAAACCTTACGTGAGTAAGGGTCGATCCCACAGAGATTGTTGGTATGAAGCAAGCTATGGTCATCCTGTAAATCTCAGTCAGGCGGATTATACTTGATCATGGATTTTCGAATAATAATAAATAATAAGCAGGAAATAAAAATAAATAACACAGGATAGAAATACTTATGTAAATTAATGGTGGGAATTTCAGATAAGCGTATGGAGATACTGTGCCCTTTCTTTTTCTACTTTCCTACTTCTTCCTTCAATCCTTCTTACTCCTTTCCATGGCAAGCTGTATGTAGGGCATCAGCGTTGTCAATGGCTACATCCCATCCTCTCAATGAAAAAGGTCCAAATGCTCTGTCACAGCACGGCTAATCATCTGTCGGTTCTCAATCAGGTTGGAATAGAATCCCTTGATTCTTTTGCGTCTGTCACTAACGCCCAACCTTCAGGAGTTTGAAGCTCGTCACAGTCATTCAATTCTAGAATCCTACTCGGAATACCACAGACAAGGTTAGACTTTCCGGATTCCCATGAATGCCGCCATCAATTCTAGCTTATACCACGAAGATTCTGATTAAGGAATCCAAGAGATATGCGCCCGGTCTAAGGTAGAACGGAAGTGGTTGTCAGTCACGCGCGTTCATAGGTGAGAATGATGATGAGTGTCACGGATCATCACATTCATCAAATTGAAGTGCAATGAATATCTTAGAATAGGAATAAAGAGATTTGAATAGAAAATAATAGTAATTGTATTAAAACTTGAGGTACAGCAGAGCTCCACACCCTTAATCTATGGTGTGTAGAAACTCCACCGTTGAAAATACATAAGTGAAAGGTTCAGGCATGGCCGAATGGCCAGCCCCCATGAAGGTCTAAGGACTAGGCGTCCAGAGATGTCTAATACACTAGTAAAAAGTCCTATTTATAATAAACTAGCTGCTAGGGTTTACAGAAGTAAGTAATTGATGCATAAATCCACTTCCAGGGCCCACTTGGTGTATGTTTGGGCTGAGCTTGATCTATCCACGAGCTGAGGCTTCTTTTGGAGTTGAACGCCAAGTTGTAACGTGTTTTGGGCGTTCAACTCCGGTTCGTGACGTGTTTCTGGCGTTTGACTCCAGACAACAACATGGAACTGGCGTTGAGCGCCAGTTTACGTCGTCTACTCACGAATAAAGTATGAACTATTATATATTGATGGAAAGCTCTGGATGTCTACTTTCCAACGCTGCTAAGAGCATGCCATTTGGAGTTCTGTAGCTCCAGAAAATCCGTTTCGAGTGAAGGGAGGTCAGATTCCAACAGCATCAGCAGTCCTTTGTCAGCCTTCTTATCAGAGTTTTGCTCAAGTCCCTCAATTTCAGCCAGAAAATACCTGAAATCATAGAAAAACACACAAACTCATAGTAAAATCCAGAAATGTGAATTTAGCATAAAAACTAATGAAAACATCCCTAAAAGTAACTAGATCATGCTAAAAACTACCTAAAAACAATGTCAAAAAGCGTATAAATTATCCGCTCATCAGTACTTGACTTCTTTTATGAATCCTGCCTCCAGTAGAGCTTGCACCTGCTCTTACACAGCTTGGGATTATTTTGGTCCGAGCTTTCTACGTCTCTGCTGTACTAGCCAAGATCCTGGGTAGACTGCTGATGAGCGGATAATTTATACGCTTTTTGGCATTGTTTTTAGGTAGTTTTTAGTAGGATCTAGCTACTTTTAGGGATGTTTTTATTAGTTTTTATGAAAAATTTACATTTCAAGACTTTACTATGAGTTTGTGTGTTTTTCTGTGATTTCAGGTATTTTCTGGCTGAAATTGAGGGACCTGAGCAAAAATCTGATAGGAGGCTGAAAAAGGACTGCTGATGTTGTTGGATTCTGACCTCCCTGCACTCGAAATAGATTTTCTGGAGCTACAGAACTCCAAATGGCATGCTCTTAATTGCGTTGGAAAGTAGACATCCAGGGATTTCCAGCAATATATAACAGTCCATACTTTATTCAAGTTTAGATGACGCAAACTGGCGTTCAACACCAGTTCCATGCTGTATTCTGGAGTAAAACGCCAGAAACGCGTCACAAACCAGAGTTAAACGCCAAAAACACGTTACAACTTGGCGTTTAACCCCAAGAGAAGTCTTTGGAAGCTCAAGCTCATCCCAAGCACACACCAAAGTGGGCCCCGGAAGTGGATTTCTGCACTTAGACTTATTTCTGTAAACCTTAGTAGCTAGTTTAGTATAAATAGAACTTTTTACTATTGTACTAAGCGTCTTTTGACCAGATCTTTGATCAGTTTTATGCTATCTTAGACTTTTGTGGAGGCTGGCCGTTTGGCCATGCCTGGACCTCTATCACTTATGTATTTTCAACGATGGAGTTTCTACACACCATAGATTAAGGTGTGGAGCTCTACTGTTCCTCAAGTATTAATGCAAAGTACTATTGTTCTTCTATTCAATTCATGCTTATTCTTATTCTAAGATATTCATTCGCACTTCAACTTGATGAATGTGATGATCCGTGACACTCATCACTATTCTCACTTATGAACGCATGCCTGACAAACACTTCCGTTCTACCTGCGAATGCTAGAGTGTGTATCTCTTGGATTCCTGACCCACGACGCATGGTTGCCTCGCCTGACAACCGAGTCTCCCATTTCGTGAGATCAGAGTCTTCGTGGTATAAGCTAGAATTATTGGCGGCCATTCCTAAGATCCGGATAGTCTAAACCTTGTCTGTGGTATTCCGAGTAAGATCTGAGATGGGATGACTGTGACGAGCTTCAAACTCGCGAGTCTTGGGCGTAGTGACAGACGCAAAAGAATCACTTGATTCTATTCCAACATGATCGAGAACCGACAGATGATTAGCCGTGCTGTGACAGCGCATTTGGACCATTTTCATTGAGAGGATGGGAAGTAGCCATTGACAACGATGATGCCCTACATATAGCTTGCCATAGAAAGGAGTAAGAATGATTGGGTTAAAGCAGTAGGAAAGCAGAGAATCAGAAGGAACACAGTATCTTCATACGCTTATCTGAAATTTCCACCAATGAATTACATAAGTATCTCTATCTTTATTTTATGCTTTATTTATCTTTATATTCGAAAACTATTATAACCATTTGAATCCGCCTGACTGAGATTTACAACATGACCATAGCTTGCTTTATACCAACAATCTCCGTGGGATCGACCCTTACTCACGTAAGGTTTATTACTTGGACGACCCAGTGCACTTGCTGGTTAGTTGTGCGAAGTTGTGAAGAATGTGTGTGAACCATAGTATTGTGCACTAAGTTTTTGGAGCCATTGCTAGGAATTGTTCGAGTTGTGAAAAGTATGAGTCACAATTTTGCCTACCAACTGCCAGCTTGTGGCACATTAACTTAGGGTCTATGCTCGGCATATCTGCGGCCTTCCATGCGAAGAGGTCGGCATTGCTTCATAAGAACTGTATGAGGGACTCCTTTTCGTCCCCTTTTAGGATTGTGCCAATATTGGTCGTTTTATCTGGAGCATCTCCGATTTGAACTTTTTCTGTTTCACCTTCAGGTTGTGGACGAAGTTCTTCCCGTCCCCGAACTCTCCCGAGCTCAATGGCATGGATTTCTTCTCCTTTGCCTCTGAGGTTCAGACTTTCGTTGTAGCAACAGCGCGCTGTCTTCTGGGCGGCTCTTACTGTTGCGATTCCTTCTGTGGTCAGGAACTTCATGCATAGATGTAGAGTCGAGACTGCTGCGCCAAGCTGATTTAGCGTTGTCTGACCTATCAGGGCATTGTAGGCTGTACCTACGTCGAGCACGATGTAGTCTATGTTGAGTGTCCTTGTTTAATTTCCTTTTCCAAAGGTGGTGTGCAAAGAGATATATCCAAGTGGATGGATTGGAGTGTCTCCCAACTTGAATAGGCTGCTTGGATATGCTTTGAGCTCTTTTTTCTCTAGGCCAAGTTTGTCGAAGGCCGTTTTAAACAGAATGTCTGCCGAGCTTCCCTGGTCTACCAACGTGCGGTGGAGATTAGCGTTGGCTAATATGATAGTGATGACCATGGGATCGTCATGTCTTGAGATGACACAAGCTGCGTCTTCTTTAGTGAAGGTGATAGTGGGGAGTTCGGGTGCTCCTTCTCCTCCTTTGACATTATATATTTCCTTCAGATGTCTTTTGCGAGATGATTTGGAGACTCCTCCTCTTGTGAATCCTCCATCTATCATGTGGACGTGTCTCTCCGGGGTGCGAGGTGGTTGTTCAGTTCGTCCAACCTCTTCGTCTCTTCTTTTTTTTTTTTGGCTCATCTGATTTGTTGGCTAAGTACCGATCTAGTCTTCCCTTTCTTACCAATTTTTCTATGATTTTCTTTAAATCAAAGCATTTGGTGGTGGGATGTTCATAGATTCGATGGTATTCACAGTACTCTGTTTTATCTCCCCCTCCCTTCTTGCTTTTGAGTGGGCGAAGTGGAGGTATCTTTTCTATGTGGCATACTTCTCGATAGACATCTACGAGAGACACTCGAAGAGGGGTGTAATTGTGATATTTCTTGATCTTTTCACCATGCTGGTCTTGTTTTTTCTTGTATTCTTTATCCTTATCCTGGGAAGAATAGGAGAGTCAGAATTTTGAGGTCTCTCCTAATCGGGAGTTTTCCTCCATGTTGATGTACTTTTCGGCTCGTTCTTGTACCTCATTTAGAGATGTGGCATGTTTTTTCGATATGGAGTGACTAAAAGGTCCCTCTCGTAGGCCATTGATGAGGCCCATAATGGCTGCTTCTGTTGGTAGATTTTGTATGTCCAAACATGCCTTGTTGAATCTTTCCATGTAGCTACGAAGACTTTCCCGATCTCCTTGCTTGATCCCTAGTAGACTTGGGGCATGTTTAGTTTTGTCCTTCTGAATGGAGAATTTGGCTAGAAAATTTTTGGCTAAGTCGTCATAGCTTGAGATGGACCTGGGGGTAGGTTGTCAAACCATTTAATTGCCGTTTTTGTCAAAGTAGTTGGGAAGGCTTTGCACCGAGTTACATCTGAGGCATCGGTGAGATACATTCTACTTCGGAAGTTGCTGAGATGATGGCTGGGATCTGTCGTGCCATCGTACAGGGTCATGTCGGGAGGTTTGAAGTCTTTTGGGATTTTGTCCTTCATGATCTCTTTGGTGAACGGGTCTTGGTCTTTGCAGGAGCTATCCTCGTGGCTGGATCGAGTAGTTTTAGCTTTGAGATCGGCTTCGATCTTCAGGAGCTTGTCCTCTAATTCGCGACGCCACCTAGCCTCTCTTTGTAAGTCTCTCCCGGTTTCCTGCTGGTACTCGACCTCTTTTTCAAGTTGTTTTAGGCGATCCTGAAGTCCATGGCTCCTGTGCTTGGGGAGTTCTTGTCTTTGTTAGGTTGAGAAGTGTCATCTAGTGTAACCTATGCGTTCTTAAGTGGCGTTCGGTTCTCTATATCAGAGTTGTTTGTTGTCTAGGTTGTCAACCATGATCATGGGATGACTTCCAGGTTCCCGACAACGGCACCAATGTTTCGAGGGTTACCTGAAAGTGTAGGTCGATCTCGAACGAGATCTTCTGTGCTGATCAGAGATGACGGGTCCGGCTTGTGCGTGGCGACTGGAGCTGTCGTATCTGACTTGTTGGACTGGCAATGCTACTGATCCTTTGTCACCGGAGGGTGGTGGTACCTGCAAGGGACTCTGATGCTTAAGTTAGCAAGGGTATTAAGCAGGTTTTATGTAGAATCAGAGTATGAGTTACACTTGGGTGCTCCAGTGTATTCATAATAGTGTGGAATGATCTTTCTGGAGATAAGATAGTTATCTTATCTTATCTTTGAGTGAAGTCATCTTATCTTTAAGGGAACTGGTGCACGAAATTGCAATCACACTTTTGCAATTCCGCACAACTAACCAGCAAGTGCACTGGGTCGTCCAAGTAATACCTTACGTGAGTAAGGGTCGATCCCACGGAGATTGTCGGCTTGAAGCAAGCTATGGTTATCTTATAACTCTTAGTCAGGATATCAATAATTATCAGGGTTGATTGTAAAAAGCAAAAGAACATGAAATAAGTACTTGTTTTGCAGTAATGGAGAACAGGTTGAGGTTTTGGAGATGCTCTATCTTCTGAATCTCTGCTTTCCTACTGTCTTCTTCTTCAAGCACGCAAGACTCCTTCCATGGCAAGCTGTATGTAGGATTTTACCGTTGTCAATGGCTACCTCCCATCCTCTCAGTGAAAATGTTCAACGCGCTCTGTCACAGCACGGCTAATCATCTGTCGGTTCTCAATCAGGTTGGAATAGAATCCAGTGATTCTTTTGTGTCTGTCACTAATGCCCAGCCTTCAGGAGTTTGAAGCTCGTCACAGTCATTCAATTCTTGAATCCTACTCAGAATACCACAGACAAGGTTTAGACCTTCCGGATTCTCTTGAATGCCGCCATCAATTCTAGCTTATACCACGAAGATTCTGATTGAGGAATCCAAGAGATATCTAATCAATCTAAGGTAGAACGGAGGTGGTTGTCAGGCACACGTTCATAGGTGAGAATGATGATGAGTGTCACAGATCATCACATTCATCGGGTTTAGGAACAAGTGATATCTTAGAATAGAAGCAAGCGTGATTGAATGAAAAACAGTAGTAATTGCATTAATCCATCAAGACACAGCAGAGCTCTTCACCCCCAACCATGGGGTTTAGAGACTCATGCTGTAGAAGATACAATGAGAAACGTATATAGTGTCATGAGGTACAGATACAATATCAAAAGGTCCTATTAATAGTGAACTAGTAACCTAGGGTATACAGAAATGAGTAAATGACGTAAAAATCCACTTCCGGGGTCCACTTGGTGTGTGCTTGGGCTGAGCATTGAACCTTTCATGTGTAGAGACTTTTTCTAGAGTTAAACGCCAGCTTTTATGCCAGTTTGGATGTTTAACTCCAATTTTTGTGCCAGTTCCGGCGTTAAACACCGGGAATTCTGAGGCTGATTTGCAATGCCGGTTTGGGCCATCAAATCTCGAGCAGAGTATGGACTATTATACATTGCTGGAAAGCCCAGGATATCTACTTTCCAACGCAATTGAGAGCGCGCCTATTGGGTTTCTATGGCTCTAGAAAATCCACTTCAAGTGCAGGGAGGTCAGAATCCAACAGCATCTGCAGTCCTTTTCGGCCTCTAAATTAGATTTTTGCTCAGGTCCCTCAATTTCAGCCAGAAAATACCTGAAATCACAAAAAAACACACAAACTCATAGTAAAGCCCAGAAAAGTGAATTTTGACTAAAAACTAATGAAAATGTAATAAAAACTGACTAAAATATACTAAAAACATACTAAAAACAATGCCAAAAAGCGTATAAATTATCCGCTCATCACAACACCAAACTTAAATTGTTGCTTGTCCCCAAGCAACTGAAAATCAAAATAGAATAAAAAGAAGAGAATATACTATAGACTCCAAAATATCAAAGAAACTTAGCTCCAATTAGATGAGCGGGACTAGTAGCTTTTTGCTTCTGAACAGTTTTGGCATCTCACTTTATCCCTTGAAGTTTAGAATGATTGGCATCTATAGGAACTCAGAACTCAGATAGTGTCATTGATTCTCCTAGTTAAGTATGATGATTCTTGAACATAGCTACTTTATGAGTCTTGGCTGTGGCCCAAAGCACTCTGTCTTCCAGTATTACCACCGGATACATATATGCCACAGACACATACTTGGGTGAACCTTTTCAGATTGTGACTCAGCTTTGCTAAAGTCCCCAATTAGAGGTGTCCAGGGTTCTTAAGCACACTCTTTTTGCCTTGGATCACAACTTTATTATTTTTTTTCTCTCTCTTTTTTTTTTGTACTCACTGCTTTTTCTTGCTTCAAGAATCAATTTGATGATTTTTCAGATCCTCAATAACATTTCTTCTTTTCCATCATTCTTTCAAGAGCCAATAATTTTAACATTCTTAAAACAACAAATTCAGAAGACATATGCACTGTTCAAGCATTCATTCAGAAAACAAAAAGTATTGTCACCACATCAAACTAATTCAACTAGTTTCAAAGATGAATTCGAAATCCTGTATTTCTTGTTCTTTTGTGATTAAAGCATTTTTCATTTAAGAGAGGTGATGGATTCATAGGACATTCATAGCTTTAAGACATGAACATTAAAATTTTTTTAATCATGAATTAAGAACAAGACTCAAAAATAGATATAAGATAAGACTAATAGTAATAGAGAACAAAAAATTTAAAGAGACTCCTAATGATAGAGGTTATCACAGAGTTAGGACTCAACAACCTTGATTTTGAGAAGTGGATGCTCCCTCAACTTGTGGGATATTTGACCCTTCAAGGGAAAGCTTTTGGCGCTTCAACTCCTGTAGCTCACGCCCCTGCTTCTCTTGTTCCTTCAGGAATTTGCAGAGCATGCAGTTTTGATTCTGCTGTTCTTCCTTAATTTGTTCCATAGCTTCTTGCAGCTTGGCAACAGATGCTTCTAGACGAGTCCAGTAGTCAATTTCAGGAAGTTCAGGGAGGAACTCCTGCGCCCTCCTTTTGATAGAGTTATCTTGCATTTGTCCTTCCATTGACCTCTTGGTGATTGGGTGCTCAATTGGGATGAATTCATCTATTTCCATCCTCACCCCAGCATCTTTACATAGCAAAGAGATTAAGCTTGGGTAAGCCAGTTTGGCTTCAGTGGAGTTCTTGTTTGCAATTGTGTAGATTTCACAAGCAATCAGATGATGAATCTCCACTTCTTTTCCCAGCATAATACAATGAATCATCACAGCTCTCTTAATAGTAACCTCAGAACGGTTACTAGTGGGCAAGATAGAACGCCCTATGAAGTCCAACCAGCCTCTTGCAACTGGTTTGAGATCTCCCCTCTTGAGTTGGTTTGGGATACCTTTTGAATTGGTCATCCACTTGGTTCTAGGGAGGCATATGTCCTCTAGAACTTGATCCAACCCCTTATCTACTCTCACCATTCTCCTATTAAAGGATTCAGGATCATCTTGTAGTTGAGGTAATTTGAAGACCTCTCTTATTTTGTCTAGATGGAAGTAAATAATTCTCCTTCTGACCATGGTTCTGTAGGTATGAAAAGCGGTTCCAGTCATTCTCTGCTTATCTGTCAGCCACAGATTTGAGTAGAATTCCTAAACCATATTTCTCCCAACCTTTGTCTCAGGGTTGGTTAGAACTTCCCATCCTCTGTTTCGAATTTGCTCTTGGATCTCCGGATATTCATCTTCTTTCAGATCAAATTTAACTTCTGGGATCACTGACCTTAGACCCATTATTTTGTGGTAATGGTCTGCATGTTCTTTGGTTAAGAACTTTTCTTGACTCCAAAGGTCTTTTGGAGCATTCTCTTTCTTGCCTCTTGAATTGGTTTGTTTTCCTTTGGGGGCCATGATCTTGATGAGCTTTAACTTAGTGATCACGGAAAAACACACCAAACTTAGAGGTTTGCTTGTCCTCAAGCAAAAGAAAAGAAAGAGGAGAGAGAGGAGGAGAGCAAATTCGAATGGTGGGAAAGGGGGGTGTGGCCAAACATTTATTTATAAGGAAGGGAGAGAGAGTTCAAAAATTTTGAAGGAGATTTGAGAAGATATGGAAGGAAATTGAGAGATATTTGAGTTTTTGAAGAAGATTTGGAAAGGATTTGAAAGAGATTTGAAGAGTGATTTTAATTTTGAAAATTTGAAGGTGAATGAGGAAGATTTGAAATGTATTTCTGTAGAAGATTATGGATCAAAACAGGAAAGTTTGAAAAGATGTGAAGTGGAAAGCAAAATCTCTGTCTCCCACCTTTCAGGCGTTAAACGCCCAGAATGGTATCCATTCTGGCGTTTAACACCCAAATGTTGGCCAATTTGGGCATTTAACGCCCAGCCAGGTGCCCTGGCTGGCGTTAAACGCCAGAAACCCCTTCATCACTGGGCGTTTTGCTAAACGCCCAAGATGCTGCACACCTGGCATTAAACACCCAGAATGGTGCCCATTCTGGCGTTAACACCCAAAATGGCACCTTTACTGGCGTTAAACACCCAGAATGGTGCCCATTCTGGCGTTTAACGCCCAAAGTACCCCTTACTGGCGTTTTTTTGCCAGCAAGCTCCTTTACTCTACTTTTTGCACTGAATCCTTCTGTAACTCTGTGAATTCCTTCAATTTTGATGATTGCCCTTTGAGAATATGCATCAAAATCTGATTAAACAAAACAGGTAACCTGCTAATGACTGGGTTACCTCCCAGCAAGCGCTTCTTTATTGTCTTTAGCTGGACCTTCATTGAGAATCATTCAAGCCTCAGTTTTGAGCATTCTTGCTCAAAGTTGCTTTCAAGATAATGCTTGATCCTCTGCCCATTAACAATGAACTTTTTTATCAGAATCAGTATCTTGAAGCTCAACATATCATATGGTGACACTCCTGTAATCACATACGGACCCCTCCAACGGGATTTAAGTTTTCCTGGGAACAGTCTGAGCCTAGAGTTGAAGGGCAGAACTTTTTGTCCTGGCTCAAAGATTCTGCATGACAACTTCTTGTCATGCCACTTCTTTGCCTTTTCCTTATAAATTTTTGCATTTTCAAAGGCATTGAGTCTAAATTCGTCTAGCTCATTTAGCTGGAGTAATCTTTTTTCACCAGCTAACTTAGCATCCAGGTTTAGGAATCTGGTTGCCCAGTAGGCTTTATGTTCCAATTCCACGGGCAGATGACAGGCCTTGCAATCACACTTTTGCAATTCCGCACAACTAACCAGCAAGTGCACTGGGTCGTCCAAGTAATACCTTACGTGAGTAAGGGTCGATCCCACGGAGATTGTCGGCTTGAAGCAAGCTATGGTTATCTTATAACTCTTAGTCAGGATATCAATAATTATCAGGGTTGATTGTAAAAAGCAAAAGAACATGAAATAAGTACTTGTTTTGCAGTAATGGAGAACAGGTTGAGGTTTTGGAGATGCTCTATCTTCTGAATCTCTGCTTTTCTACTGTCTTCTTCTTCAAGCACGCAAGACTCCTTCCATGGCAAGCTGTATGTAGGGTTTCACCGTTGTCAATGGCTACCTCCCATCCTCTCAGTGAAAATGTTTAACGCGCTCTGTCACAGCACGGCTAATCATCTGTCGGTTCTCAATCAGGTTGGAATAGAATCCAGTGATTCTTTTGCGTTTGTCACTAACGCCCAGCCTTCAGGAGTTTGAAGCTCGTCATAGTCATTCAATCCTTGAATCCTACTCAGAATACCATAGACAAGGTTTAGACCTTCCGGATTCTCTTGAATGCCACCATCAATTCTAGCTTATACCACGAAGATTCTGATGGAGGAATCCAAGAGATATCTACTCAATCTAAGGTAGAACGGAGGTGGTTGTCAGGCACACGTTCATAGGTGAGAATGATGATGAGTGTCACAGATCATCACATTCATCGGGTTTAGGAACAAGTGATATCTTAGAATAGAAGCAAGCGTGATTGAATGAAAAACAGTAGTAATTGCATTAATCCATCAAGACACAGCAGAGCTCCTCACCCCCAACCATGGGGTTTAGAGACTCATGCTGTAGAAGATACAATAAGAAGCGTATATAGTGTCATGAGGTACAGATACAATATCAAAAGGTCCTATTAATAGTGAACTAGTAACCTAGGGTATACAGAAATGAGTAAATGACGTAAAAATCCACTTCAAGGGTCCACTTGGTGTGTGCTTGGGCTGAGCATTGAACCTTTCATGTGTAGAGACTTTTTCTGGAGTTAAACGCCAGCTTTTATGCCAGTTTGGGCGTTTAACTCCAATTTTTGTGCCAGTTCCGGCGTTAAACGCTAGGAATTCTGAGGCTAATTTGTAACGCCGGTTTGGGCCATCAAATCTCGGGCAAAGTATGAACTATTAAACGTTGCTGGAAAGCCCAGGATGTCTACTTTCTAACACAATTCAGAGCGCGCCAATTGGGCTTCTGTAGCTCTAGAAAATTCACTTCGAGTGCAGGAAGGTCAGAATCCAACAGCATCTGCAGTCCTTTTCGGCCTCTAAATCAGATTTTTGCTCAGGTCCCTCAATTTCAGCCAGAAAATACCTGAAATCACAGAAAAACACACAAACTCATAGTAAAACCCAGAAAAGTGAATTTTGACTAAAAACTAATGAAAATGTAATAGAAACTTACTAAAATATACTAAAAATATACTAAAAACAATGCCAAAAAGCGTATAAATTATCCGCTCATGAGGAACCGCCCTTATCTCTCTAGGCTTTGGGCTGTGAAGAACTGAAGATAGATGGTTTAGAAGTTATAATAAATTCTCGTTGCAAGTATAGTTTCTAAACCAAGCAATCAACCTTTCTTACGAACGTTTGGTTGTCACAAGTAACAAACCCAATAAAATTTATAAACCGAAGTATTCAAACCTCGGGTCGTCTTCTCAAGGAATTGTAGGGAGGTGTGTTTTATTATTGGTTATGGAAAACACTTTTTTGGGTTTTGAAAAGGTGTTGAACAAGAAAAATGGATTGCAGGGAATTAATAAATTAATAACTAATAAAACTCTTGGCAAGGTATGAAAATTAGAAGTCCTATCCTAGTTATCCTTATCAATGGTGATGAGAATTACATTTTTCCTCCCACTAAGTCAACCTCTAACTATGAAGGTCAGTTAAGTGGACAAATTAATTTAACACCTAAAGTCCTAGTCAATTCCTTAAGGAAAGACTAGAGTTATAGGAATCTAAGTTAATCAGCAAAGATAATAATTATCAATCACGATGAGTTTGACAACACAAGAGTCACCAATTAATCAACCAAAGCCAATAGTAAATAATCTAAATTATAAATAGGGAAAAGCAATCATGAGTCTGGAATATCTCAAATTACATTAATTAAGAAAATCATAACATGAATGGTCCATAAACAAATAAAAGAGAAAACAAATAAGAAGAACATTGAACCTGGTATGAAGAAACAATCCTAATGACTAAAAGAAATCCTAAATCCTTTAAGAGGAATCCTAATCATAAATCCTAAGAGAGAGGAGAGAACCTCTCTCTCTAAAAGTTACATCTAAATTGTAAAAAGTTTGAGTTATGAATCAATGTATGAATTCTCCCTTCATTCTTCTACTTTGCAGCCTTTAATCCATGTTTTCTGGGCCGAGAACTGGATCAAAAACAGCCCAGAATTCGTTGGTTATGAAATCTGCCACGCTGATTTTCGTCACTGCGATGCATCCGCGTGGAGCACGCGTTCGTGTCACCTAGCTGTACGGTCACTATGGCAAATTATATATCAAATTGAAGCCCCGGCCGTTAGCTTTCCAACGCAACTGGAACCGCCTCATTTGGACCTCTATAGCTCAAGTTATGACCGTTTGAGTACAAAGAGGTCAGGCTGACAGCTTTGGCAATTTCTTCAACTTCTTGTATTCCTTCCACTTTTGCATGCTTCCTTTCCATCCTCTGAGCCATTCCTGCCCTGTAATCTCTGAAATCACTTAACACACATATCAAGGTATCGAATGATAATAAGAGAGGATTTAAATAAAAGAAAATAAAAGCCAAAGAAGCATGTTTTTAATCATAGCACAAAATCAGGAAGGAGAATGTAAAACCATACAAATCATAGGAATAAGTGGGCAAAGGCTTGATAAAAACCACTCAATTGAGTACAACATAAACCATAAAATAGTGGTTTATCAGGCTGACTTTAGATTTGGGTCGTGTTCCTTTGTTTGGGCCTCTTTTGGCGATTTGGCCGAGCTCTTTGAGAAGAGGTCAGATAGCCCTGACCTGAAGAGGTCGGTTGCCTTGTCGTTTAAACATCATGGGTCAGACAGTTCGACCCAAGGTATGAACACCCAGGTTTCGTATTGGCTAGTTTTGAAAGTACGTCAGCTCGGGTATTTTGTTCCTGAGGTATATGTCGAATCTCATATCCTATGAATTTTCTGAGCTATTCTGTGGTTTTGTCTAGGTACTTCTTCATGGTGGGATCCTTAGCCTAGTAGCTCCCTTCTATTTGCGAGGTAACCACCTGTGAATCGCTGAAAATAGTAAGCTTTTGAGCACCAACCTCCTTAGCCAACTTCAAACCTGCCAGTAGGGCTTCGTACTCGGCATGGTTGTTTGAGGCAAAGAACTCGAATTTTAAAGAGAGCTCAAGTTGAGTTCCTTGATTTCTCTCTAACATTACTTTGGCCCCACTTCCAGCTTTATTTGAGGAATCGTCAACGTAGAGGTTCCAGCTAGTGGGGGTGTCTCGGGCGTTAGTGTATTCTGCAACGAAGTCGGCCAGATATTGGGACTTGATGGCTGTCCATTGTAGAATTTGTCCAGATACTTAAGGTCGAACTCGGATAACTCGACTGCCCATTGTAGAATTTGTCCAGCTAAGTCTGTTTTTTGTAGAATACTTTTTATAGGTTGATTGGTTTGGATTTTGATAGTATGGGCCTGAAAGTATGGTCAGAGTCGTCGAGAAGTAAGTATAAGAGCGTAGGCGAACTTTTCTATCTTTTGATAGTTTAGTTTATCCCCTTGCAAAGTCTTACTGATAAAGTAGATAGGTTGCTGTCCGTTTTTGTCTTCTCTGACTAGTGCCGAAACTATTGCCTGACTTCCTATAGCAAGGTATAGGATTAGCTCTTCACCTTCCCTGGGTCGGGTTAGGATAGGTGGTCTTCCTAGGAATGTTTTGAAATCTTAAAAGGCTTGTTCGCATTCTAGAGTCCATTCAAAGCTCTTTCCTTTCCTTAGTATTGCGTAGAAAGGGAGAGATCTTAAGGCCAATCTAGCTAGGAATCTAGATAGAGCCGCTAGTCTTCCGTTGAGCTTCTAGACTTCTTTAACACAGGTTGGGCTTTCATGTTAAGTATGGCTTGACACTTATCCGGGTTTGCTTCAATTCCCCTTTGGGTGAGCATGAAGCCCAAGAATTTGCCAGCTTTTACCGTAAAAGTGCATTTTGCGGGGTTAAGTCTCATCCCATGCTTTCTTATGGTGTGGAATACTTCAGTGAGGTCAGAAAATAATGTTTCTTCTCTTTGTGTTTTTACCAGCATGTCGTCTACATAAACCTCCATCAACTTCCCGATGTGATTGGCGAAAACTTTGTTCATCAGTCTCTGGTATATAGCTCCTACGTTCTTGAGTCCGAAGGGCATGAATATGTAGCACTAGTTTGCACTTGGGGGTAAGAATGAGGTTTTCTCTTGGTCGGGCTGATACATCGGGATTTGATTGTATCCTGAGTAAGCGTCCATGAAGGAGAGGTACTTATACCCCGATGAAGCGTCGACTAGTGTGTCTATGTTCGGGAGTGGGTAGGGATTTTTTGGGCAGGCTTTGTTGGGGTCTGTGTAATCAGTGCACATCTGCCACTTCCCATTTGACTTTTTAACCAGTACTACATTGGCTAGCCATAATGGGTACTTTACCTCCCTTATGAACTCTGCCTCCAACAAGGCCTGTACCTGCTCCTCTACGGCTTGCGACCTCTCTGGGCCGAGCTTTCTACGCTTCTATTGCACTGGCAGAGACCTAGGATATACGGCTAACTTATGACACATTAGTCCGGGATCAATACCGGGCATGTCGGCGGCCTTCCATGCAAAGAGGTTGGAATTATCCCTTAGGAGCTTTGTTAGCAGCTCCTTTAGGTCTCCTTTTAGATTCGCTCCTATGCTTGTTATTTTTCCTTGAGTGTCTCCGATTTGAACTTCTTTAGTCTCACCTTCCGATTGAGGGCAGAGTTCCTCATGAGCTCGGATTCCCCCGAGTTCTATAGTATTGGTTTCCTCTCCTCTGGGATCGCCTTTAAGGTTCAGACTTTCGTTGTAACAGCATCACGTGAGTTTTTGGTCCCCCTTTTTGGTAGCGATCCCTTCTGTAGTTGGGAACTTCATGCATAGGTGTGGAGTGGAGACCACCACGGCGAGTTGATTTAACGTTGTCTGACTTATGAAGGCGTTGTATGCGGAGCTCACGTCGACTACTATGTAGTCTATGCTTAACGTTCTTGATCGTGTTCCTTTCCAAATGTTGTGTGTAGTGGAATGTACCCAAGTGGTTAGACTGGAGCATCTTCGAGCCCGAAAAAGCTATTTGGATATGCTCTGAGCTCTTTCTCTTATAGGCCGAGCTTGTCGAAGGCGGATTTGAATAGGATATCCACGGAGCTTCCTTGGTCTACCAACGTTCGGTGGAGATTGGCGTTGGCAAGTATGATGGTAATGACTACGGGGTCATCATGCCCCGGGATGATCCCTGTGGCATCTTCTTGCGTGAAGGTAATAGTGGGGAGGTCAGATGACCTGTCCCCTTCTCTGACATGATACACCTCTTTAAGTTGTCTTTTGCGGGATGACTTAGAGATCTATCCTCCTGCGAATCCTCCGTTTATCATGTGAACATGTCTCTTAGGGGTGTGAGGGGGTCATTCAACTCTTTCGACCTCTTCATCCCTTCTTCTCTTTTTCGGTTCATCCGCCCTATTGGCTAAGAACCGACCTAGTCACCCTTCTCGTGCCAATTTTTCTATGACATTCTTTAGGTCGTAGCACTCATTGGTAGAATGCCCGTAGATTTGGTGGTATTTGCAATACTCTGTCTGACTTCCTCCTCTCTTGTGTTTAATCGGGCAAGGCGGTGGGATCTTCTCAGTGTTGCATATCTCCCGGTAAATGCCCACAAGAGACACCCGAAGAGGGGTGTAGTTGTGGTACTTTCTGTGTTTCTCAATGGGTTGGTCTTCTTTCTTCCTGGACTCTTTATCCTTGTCCCGATGTGGGTAGGAGAATCCGGTCTTTGAGGTTTCTCCTAATCGGGAGTTCTCCTCCGTATTAATGTATTTTTCCTCCCGTTCTTGAACCTCGTTGAGAGATGTTGGTTGCTTTTTGGATATGGAGTGACTAAAGGGTCCTTCTCGTAGACCATTGATGAGATCCATGATGGCTGCTTCTGTTGGAAGATTTTGTATGTCCAGGCACGCTTTATTGAATCTCTCCATGTAACTACAGAGGCTTTTCCGATCTCTTTGCTTAATCCCTAGCAGGCTTAGAGCGTGCTTGGCTTTGTCTTTCTGGATGGAGAATCTAGCTAAGAATTTCTTGGCGAGGTCATCGAAGCTTGTTATCGACCTTGGCGACAAGCTATCGAACCACTTTATTGCTGTCTTGGTCAAGGTGGTCGGGAAGGCCTTGCAACGGATAGCATCTGAGGCATCCGTGAGATATATCCGACTTCTAAAATTGTTGAGATGATGACTCGGATCAAACGTACCATCATACGGGGTCATGTTGGGGGCTTTGAAGTCTTTTGGGACTTTAGCTTTCATGATCTCCTTTGTGAACGGGTCTTGGTCCTTGTGAGGGCTATCTTCGCGGCTGGATAGAATGGTCTTAGTTTTAAGGTCGGCTTCGAGCTTTAAGGGCTTGTCCTCCAGCTCTCGACGTTGTCTTGTTTCTCTCTGGAGGTCTTTCTCGGCCTCTTGCTGATGTTTGGCCTCTTGTACGAGTTGTTTGAGGCGATCCTGCTGGTTACGGATGGCATCTAAGATTTCTGTGTTTTGAGGTTGTTTGTCTTCCTTGGGTTTGTTTGTGTTCTTTGGGGAGGTTGGTGTGGCATCTGTGTTCTTGAGTGGTGTTCCTTCTTCTAATCTAGAGTTAAGGTCGTTGGCAGGGTTGTTTGCCATGTTGATGAGATGACTTCCAGATTCCCCGGCAACGGCGCCAATGTTACGAGGGTTACCTGAAACGATGAGGTCGATCTCGGACGAGATCTTCAGGTGTGATCGGAGTCAACGTGTCTGACTTGTTGGAGCTTGAGGTGCAGTTGGTCCTTGATCACCGAAGGGTGGTCGTACCTGCAAGAGACTCTGAAGCTTAAATCAGCATGGGCTTTAAGCAGGTTTTTTGTAGAATTTGAGTATGAGTTATACCTGGGTGCTCCAGTGTATTTATATTAGTGTGGAGTGACCTTCTTTGAGATAAGTTAGTTATCTTATCTTATCTTTTGTAGGTAAGATCACTTATCTTTTGGCCAGCCGCCTTCAGGTGGGCTGTGATCTTCTGTTTTTGGGCCTACTTGGGCCTCTTGTTGTGATCTTCCGAACTCTTTACGAAGAGGTCAGTAATAGACCAACCTTAAAAGAGGCGGATCAATTTGCTTCAGGCTAACTCAGACCTTATAGCTCGGACCAATGTATGAACAACTAGGAAGAATAAGAAAAAGATGCCAAAGATGCCCAATTCCCCACAAAATGTACAAAAAAAAATTCTCAGTCACTCAATCTGCTCCCATAGTGGTAAGTTCCTATTATTTTGTCAACTGAAACAGATACACTGTTCTGTAGGAAATTCAGATATAAACTCATCAATAACTGTTTTTGTTAATGTATAGGAACCTCAACATGAATATGCATCACCACCCCAGCTAACTCATAGGTTCAAGCTCAAGCAAAGGATATTTAGGCTAGCAACTTCTCTGAATCCTAAACCATCAACAACTCATGGACCTATTGAGACTACACCAAATCAGACTCCAACTCATAGACCTACTGAGCCTGCACCAACTCATGGACCTATTGTGGTTCACCCTACATCAACTGAGGGTCCTACATCCAACTCATCACAAGCCAACCTGCACCAAACAAACCTAACGCAATATCCTAGGAAACAATGGCTGCAGCAGGTGGAGGGACTTTCTCAAGACTATTCAAGTTTATTCCAATACCAACTTTTAGGCCATCTAGACAAAAGTAGTTTTCTAGGGTGATCATTTTTTAAGACATGGATTTAATTACTTTATGTTCGTGCTGTGTTTGTATTTTTCTTTTGCTACTATTAAACTTGCAAAATTTGTGACAGCTGTAAAGTCATATGGTTATTGCCTCACATGGTTTTTGAATAACACTTGAAAACTTTTATGTCATTTTAAAATGGTCATCTAGCACAATTATGTCACTTTGTTTAAACCTTACTGTTAATAATTGAAACCTTCAAAATTGATACATACTTCCTCAAATGTGACAGGATGACTATATAATTAAAAATTGTCAATTAATCTAGGAACATAGTTGATCACAATGGCATAGTCAAAGCTACATTTGTATACCTAAGTAGCACCAATTACAAACTATTAACAAAACAACACTAACAAAATAGTATTAACAAAACAGCACTAACAAAATAGTACTAACAAAACAGCACAAACAAAGCATTGAGAAATCTCCCTAACATCATCAACTAGCAACTGAACTAAACCCCATTGCTAATACAATAATGCATATGAAAATAACTCCAACCACTTTGCACATGTTAACACCACCACTAAAATGTTTAACATTCTTGTATTCAATAATCTTCATCTCCAGCTTTGTAATCCATTTTTCAATCTTTTTTATTAGGTCTACAACTTCATGTTTTGGGGACAATTCATTAACATCGAAGGATGCAACATACTCATCTAGCCAAGCAAAGTATTTACAATGTGGTGTTTTAGTCTACAACAAAGATAGTTGCTGTTAAACTCCATATAACACCAAATCTTTTCCAAAACATCAACCAAAATACAGAACTTACCTTAAAATAAGAATAGTGAAAAAAAAGCCTCCTTGGATTCTACAGAGTGCCGGATTCAAATAAGATGGCATAAGTGCTACAGTTGCACATAGGTGAACATATTTCTTCTTCCTCCTTTTTGCCACTCCTTCCAGGCTACTTCTGCTAGAACTCATCCTTGCGCTCCAACTCTCCTTGCACCCATCATTTTTCTCTCACGACTACATGAAGAACCACTATTCGTAGTGTCCATACCTGCTTTTGGAGCACCCACGACTCCAACTAAACTCTAGCCTTTTAATCTAGAGAGGAACACATTAGAAATCTAAGCGACGATGTTTGGGATCCAAATAGGGTCCTTTTAGTCTCGTTCATAACTTCGTTCTGTCATCGGGCACTGTGGCATGACACGTCAGACAACAACGGATACGTCATATCGGTAACCCAATAGCATCCAGTAACAAGGGTCGATGTGTATATTTGTTCGCATGGATAGGGGCCTGGATGAGATATCAGGAAGATAAAAGTGCGCGTCGTCTCTTGGGTGAAAGGTTAGGGATCAAGAAAGGGTATTTACTCCAAATAAATTTGTATCTCTGGTTTATTCTCATTTAATTTTAAATTAAAAGTATTAACGACTTATTAAATTTAGTATTTATGATAATAAATAAGATTACCATTATATAAGTCAGTTAATATGAAATAGCTTAATTTATAATTATAATTTATATATGTATTACGCATAAATAAATTAAAAAATTAATAATTTCCTAACACATCACAAAAATCTAAGAACTATGGTATTCTTTCTTCAAATCCTCTCATGTCAACGTGTTGATCACTGCTAGATTAAGGTACAATTAGTAAAAACTTAGTTGTGAGTATGAAACATTGAAAATCTGAAATCAGTTTCAAATATTAGATGTACAAGATATAACCTAGATTACAAACATTAAACTATTCTATTCTGATATAAGAAGA
This sequence comes from Arachis hypogaea, assembly GCF_003086295.3. Lineage (NCBI taxonomy): Eukaryota > Viridiplantae > Streptophyta > Magnoliopsida > Fabales > Fabaceae > Arachis > Arachis hypogaea. Next base: position 41,277,461 of record NC_092044.1, read on the forward strand.
GATTTTCTTCAAGGTGAAGATGAGGAACCTAGAAGAAAATTATGAATACTTCGTTATTTCTTTTACAACAAACATATTATCATCATTATTGATGCATCTACAAATGAAAATAATATTAATGTGTTTGAAGTAATATTGTTATAATTCAATAGTTATTTATGCACCGTCAAATTAAAAAAAAAGCTTAAATGAAATTTGAAATTAAATTAAGGAGCATATAACCCAAATCGAATCTAGATAACGTTCATTATAATTAATCGTAGAAATTTAGAAATTTTCAGTTGTGAAATAAAAGATAAAATATCAATTTTATAAATGAAATTCAAGCAATAAAAAAAAATTGGACTTAAGAGTTATTGCCTAGGTCCATCCATCATTGTCATACAAACTATATTAATGTAATTGTGATGATTCATAAGTTAATCACTAAAGTGTGAAAGTCTATTAGAGTTCATAAATCTAATTTGCAAAATCCTAACCAGTTGACAAACTAAGGAGTGGAAGGTTAGTTAGAATTATACCAATTAACAAGTTTTCAACAAGTTGATTAACTAAAAAGAGAAAAGTTAGTTATGCAAATTAAATCAATTCAAATCAACTAAATTATCCTCAATTGTGAAGATTCAATAGACCTAAGAATTTTGTAGGAGTTTACCCCTTAAGACAATTAAGATTCTACTTCATATTAAAATTAAGCATTTCAACAAATACTTATCATGCGAAAAACAAAACCTAAAAATCTATTATTCAAGAATAAAGTCTTAAATCCACTAAATTGGTAAGAAATTTCACAATTGCTTAACTAAACATGAATTCGAAAATATCTATAATGTAAATATTCATTACATTTAACTAACAAGGTAAAATAACCAAGATTCATTACTTGAAACAAGAGCAAAATGAAAAGAAAATACAAACTCTCCAATAAAATATTTTTCCTAGGTTACAAATTCAAATTAAAAAAGAAAATGTTAGAGCCCACTACTTGAAGTAGTTAATTAGAAGAAAGGTTGAGCATAGAAAAATTTTAAAAAATTTAAAATGGAATTTGAAAATAATATTAAAAAATTTAAAAACAAATTCACCTGTACAAATTAATCATTGGAAACTCCAATAGCAATTCATGCATTCTGGAATCTACCAATAAAAAGGAGTTTAATGTGTTTTTCTCTTTAATATTATCATTTTGGAATTAATAAAACTCCTCACTTCAAAATTAATTGATAAAAAACCACTATTCTCACTCTTTTGTCCAATGAACAAATTAATGCGAAGCCAAATACATGTTTTGTGGTAAAAAATAGTTTACTCTATTTTCTCCAATGAACATAATTGTGGACCACAAATTTAAAGTTGAAATTAAAACTATAACCAAATTCACACATGTCAACATGTTACAAAGCTTCAACAATGTTTTTTGTTGTCATGGTCTTTTTAAGTGTAATTTAGAAGTGGATTTACTATGTTGCTATCCATCTTTCATATAAAAAAAGATAAATAGATAGATAAATAAATAGTGAGATTGATAGATAAATGTGTATAAATATAATAAAAATAAAATTAGGTGAAATCACAAGTTATTTATAATTATCCACTTGAGAAGCTAAATGTTGTTGAAAATTCATAAAGAATGTAAAAAATTAAAAGAAAAATATGATTGTAAAACAAAAGAAAGTTTTTCACGCTAAAAATGTAAATCTGATATAAAACTAAGTTAATTGGTAAATTTTTCCAACTCCTTTATCAACTAACTAGGCACTAGATTCGATGGTCCCATAATGTTTAGACCATTAAATGGTCCGATAACAAAACATATTTTTTAAGTTTTTTAATAACTACTAAATAGTCCTTATCTACTTTTAATTATAAATTAGTCCCTTATATATTATTTAATTATAAAATTTATTTTTTATTTTATAAATCATTATTTTATCATTCATCTATCATGTTTATTAATAATCAAAAACTAAAACAATAACTAATTAGATCTTCTATTAATCGTAATAAATATCTTTCAATCTTAATCGATCATAATTTTATCATTGATCCATTACATACGTATTAGATTAGAAAAATTGTATTTGTTAGAAATTCAATCGATTGGAATTGATACACAATCGATTGAATTTTGCAAAGCATGTGAGATTTTTCTTATTCAATCGATTAAAATTATCAAAGCAATCTAAGTTTAGTTAATTCAATCGATTGGTTCTGTTACTCAATTGATTAAGTTATGCTATTAGAAGGGTATATGAAAGTTTAATCAATTAGTATGATAAACAATCGATTAACGTTTGTACGTGACTAATGGTATTTTCCAGTTCAATTGATTGGTATGAGCATTCAATCAATTTAAATGTGGCGTGAATAAGGTTTTTTTCCTGTATTCAATCGATTGGTATGATAATGCAATCAATTGAATTTTGATATGCTCTATATATTCAGCCTGATAACCATCCGTGTTCAGCCTCCTTCCCCTTCTAAAATTTTACAACTCCATTTTTTCATAACCTCTCTTCTCTCTTTAAATCTAGAAAACTTCTCTTCTTCTCTAATCTCATCAACATCCACTCCAAACTACATACATATTATTAATCCTTATCCAAATCCCTACAAAACCCATCGAACTAATATCCCCAAAATGGCCAGAACTAAAAATGCAAAAAGAGATAGGGTTGAGGGTGAAAGTTCTGCATTCACCAATTTATAACCTTAATATTAAAGAAAAGATAAGATTAGAGTATCTAAATCAAAATTAAAACTTAAAAATTGAATATAAAATTTTAAAGATAAGATAGATGGATAGTAAAATAATAATTTATAGACACGAGTAGGAAAATTGAGAACGGCGTAACATATAACGAAGTGCACAATTCAATCGATTGGATAACACAACCAATCAATTGAATTGTGAAAATTCATATTGCTTTGAAGACTTAAATCGATTGGGTAACACAACCAATCGATTGAATTGTGAGACCTCATATTGCTTTGATGCTTTCAATTGATTGGGTAACATGAACAACTGATTGAATTAGAAAAAAAACCCACATTCTAATCATCGTTCAATCGATTGTGTAAAAGTTACAATCAATTGATTTTTGAGAAAACCATACTATCGTCCAACATTCAATCAATTGTTTTGTGAAAATATGAATTCCAATCGATTGAATTATGGGAAATCTAAAATTCAATTGATTGTTTTACTAATTCAATCGATTGATTTTATAAGAAGCATGATTTCACAACCCTATATGGATGTAACGGATCAAAGATAAAATTTTAATCGATTAGGATTCCCAAAAAATTATTACGATTAATGGAAAATTGAATTCATTATTGTTTTGTTTTTTATTATGATAGATGAATGATAAAATAATGATTTATAAAATAAAAAATAAATTTTATAATTAAATAATATATAAGAAATTAATTTGTAATTAAAATTAGATAAGGACTATTTAGCAGTTATTAAAAAACTTAAAAACATCTTTTGTTATAGGACCATTTAATGGTCCAAACGTCTTTGGACCATCGAATCCTTTGCCAACTAACTATTTTTCCTTCAACTGTAACCCCGGAAGGGGGGATGATCCCAAAAGCACAAATTCAGGTGTGAAATTAATAAGGTATGAAAAATTTAGTATGCTACATGAACTTAGGTTGCATATGAAGAGTCTCGTGTACATAGAAATTCGTCATTTATATAAGGCAATTCTTACCATTTTGTTAAATATTTGCATATTTATTTTGAATTTCTATTTTCTAGTTTTTTTAGTGGCACTTGAATTGCATATTTTAGATTTCTGTAACTCAAGTTATGATCTGATTACTATGAAAGGATAAGAATTTGACAATATAAGAAACATTTCTAACATTAATTTTTTACAAAAAATTTCCCCTCGAATCATTGAGAATTAGAAACTAGGATCCGCATAAAAGTTATAGAGCTCTACTTTTTAAGGACTCTGAATTTGCTCAAATTCAATTACAATAGCTCCTTGTAATGCATCTTTTCTTAATCAATGATATGTAACACAAAACTTGAAATAAGACTTAATATGTACACCAATTGGATATCAAATCAATTATATTCAAATCTTAAAAAATACATACAATTTATCAGTTATTACAATTAGAGAAAAAATATAAAACCAAATGAAATTATATGAAAAGTGGGAGAAATAAATGTAAAACCTAACAAATATATGCAATTACTACTGAACAATTTGGACTCAAAATTATTCATTTATATAAAGTCTTTTTTTAGGTTCGTGACGCGTGTCTCTTCTACTTTTGAGATGTTGGAATTGTGTCTTTCACTTTCTGAAGTAGGTTTGATATTTCAAAATTATGTTTTGAGGATCTTAGCATTGTAGTATCACCTTTCTCAAATATTATATTTATCTTATTCATTTTAGAGTAAAGTATCAATCCGACCCCTACTCTTTTTCCCATGATAATGTGATTTCTGACAAAAAAAAAAGATTCACTTTGCCCTATGCCCTTGATCTACATTAGGCAGTGCAATCCTTCTATCAATACCACTATCATTTATTAACAAAAGTTACTAACTGATGAGAAGATATTTTCTACACTTTTTGCCATCATTTTCATATAGTTTTTAGTATGTTTTTTTTAAGTTTTATTAAGTTTTCATAGGTTTTAGTGTAAATTTCACATTTTTGGATTCTACTTTGAGTTTGTATATTTTTATGCAATTTCAGATATCTTCTGGCTAAAATTGAGGAGTTGGAGCAAAAGTTTGATTCAGAGGCAGAGAAAGTATTGCAGATGCTATCAAGATCTGACCTCTTTGCACTAGAAAGAGTTTTTCTGGAGCTACAGAAGTCCAAATGGAGCATTCTTAATGGCTATGGAAAGCAAACATCCAGAGCTTTCCAACAATGTTTAATAGTCCATACTTTGTTTCATAATTGAAGGCCCAAAACTAGCGTTCAACGCCAGCCATCTGCCCTATTCTAGCGTTCAACGTCCAAGGGAGGAGAGACCAGCGTCCAACGCCCAAGAAGGTGTCCCTAGCCAGCGTTCAACACCCTAGAGCCTTCCTAGCACGTGGCTTACTCTTTCGCTCAGCCCAAACACTCACCAAGTAGGCCCCGAAAGTGGATTTTCGCACTAAAAGACTATTTTACCCTTCTTATGTAATCCTTAGTCACTAGTCTAGTATTTATTTGAGAACTTCTATACTTTTGAAGAGTACAGAGACCCTTTCCACTACTTTACACGTTTCATTGTATTTTTTATCAGTATGAGTCTCTAAACCTTCTAGGTTGAGGGGAGGAGCTCTGGTGAGTTTTATGGATTAATAAAAGTATTATTGTTCTATCTCAATTCGTGTTTGATTCTCTATTCTAAGATGTATCTTCGTTCTTCAACCTTATGAATGAGTTGAACCGGCACAAGGTTATCTTTATTCTACATGGATCCAACAAGCGTCTTTCATTGGATATCAATGAACCACTAGCTTGATTATGCATCTCTTAAACGGCTAATCCATGACTTCATTGGGGACTTCTCGAGACACCAGTTCAGCCGAGGTTTGGGAAGATTAGAGTCTTTGTGGTAGAGGCTAGAACCAAAGGCGCAACATTTTGTGATCCGAAAGATTCGACCTTGTCTATGGCAATTTGAGTAGGATCACTAAGGAGAATGAACTACAGGAGCTTCACCCTCAATCAGACTGGATGCACACTAATCCTGGTGTTTAGCTCTGGAGAAAAATCGGCGACCTCTCAAGAAAGGCATTAATCACATACAGCCTGCCATAGAAGAAGTCATCCATAGTTGGAGGAGACAGTAAAACCAAATTGATCCAGTAAAATAAAGCATCTTCGAAGTCTTAACCATCTTCTTATCATTGCATTCACCATCAACTGAGTAACGTTATCTTTATTTTACTTTTATGCGTTTTAAACAACCAACCCACTTTTCTATCCGCCTAATTAAGATCAACAACATAATCATAGCTTGCTTCAAATCACAATCCTCGTGGGATCGATCCTGACTCACTCAGGTATTACTTGGACGACCCAGTGTACTTGCTGGTTCAGTTGTGTGAAATGTAATTCCGCGCACCACTAACATGTATGTTAACATATTGACTTAGACGTTAGGCACAAATAGAGAATGGATAAAGACCTATTTGTCTTTAAATCCAAATTAGTTAGGACTTTATTTATCCCTATTTATTCAAATAAAATGACATCATTCTAACATTATATTGGTCAAATATCTATTTGTTAGGGACCTATTTGTTTTAAGAAAAAATTAATGCAAATATTTTTTAAAATTAATTTTTATATTGTTATAATATTGATTATATTAATATTTTTGTTTCAATAAACCTTGAATGTAGTTATAATAAATATAAACTAATTAATAAATTATTTAAATTTAAAATATTATTTATTATGAAACTAAATAATAATTCGCATTGTAATTTTTAAATATATAAATAATAAAATTAAAATATAATTAATTAGTAATATAATTTTTAATAAAATAATAATTTTGTGATATATTATTGGTAGAGATCATTTATGTAAGAAAGTAAAAAGTAGTGTATATACTATTTGACATATGTGACTATATATATAATATGATTAATCTATTAATATTATATATTGTTACAAAGATCTATGAAAATTTAGCAATATAAGGAATAATGTAAATTCATTAAGATTTTTTATACATTAAAATTTAATTACTTATATAGTATAATTAATTAATAATTAAAAAGTGATGACTTATGATGAAATTCAGGAGTTATTTGTATATATAATTATATCCAATGATTTAGACTAATATATATATATATATATATATATATATATATATATATATATATATAAATTATATATGTAAATATCAGTGTTATTAAAAAATGACAAATTGTCTTAAATATGTGCTATTCATTGTTGTTGACTTGATGTTACTCTTTTTACTCTCTTATCTTATAATTTTGACAATTCTTTTGGGCAGATTTGGGAGTTTTTACATAAAAATTACTAATCAAAAAAGAAAGAATAGAAAAAGGATTGCACCAAAGGATCAAACGGACTCCAAATTCTAATTATAATTAATACTAATAATATATTACAAGGCTATACTTAAATTATACCAATTTTTATTAATATTCTGTGTCCTTAGTTACAACTTTTTATAAATATTTAAAGATTACATTGATAATTATTTACTTAGTTTCATAATAAATAATATTTTTAAATTTAAAAAATTTATTAATTAATTTATATTTATTATACTATAAATTCAAAAATTTATTAAAAATATTAATATAATGATTATTATAACAATAAAAAATTAATTTGAAAAGAAATTATTGTATCAATTTTTTTAGGATAAATAAATTTTTGAAAAATTTGACGTCAAAACGATGTCATTTTATTTGAATGAGTACGGTCAAATAAGTTTCTGGCCAATTTGAGTTTAGCGACAAATAGGTCCAGATACACTAATGTCACACGACAGCTATTCTGTTAACAGATGACGATAATATTAACAGAAAGATTGTGTTACCTCATGGAGATAGATCTAGGACACGGGTCAAAAGTGGATTTTTTTTTTGTTAGTGATCATGTTGTCGTTCGGAAAAAAAGATAGGAACCGCATTAGTACTTTACTCTTTGTTTTAATGAAGGTTTAAAATTATATATATACACTTGTTAATTATCAAAATCTAATTTGAGATATATGGTGTAAGACCCAAAATTTTTGGAAAATCTTATTATGAGTCAATTTTAATTTATTTATTTATTAAAGACCTTAATTTCAAAAATTGTTTTAATAAAGGTAATTAAATCAAATTTTGATGATTATAAAGTTTAGTAATTGTAAAATAATAAGAATTTTATATAATTTAATATAAATAATTGAGATTTTACAATTTAATACTTTAATTTTTATAAATAAAGAAAATTAATCATATTACTCTAATTTTTTATATTAGAATATTTATTTAAAAATAATTTATAAATTGATGAACCAATAGTATTTTATAAATATTATTATTAACTTAAAATTGATTTTTTAAATACTCTACTACCCCTAATTTTATTAAAATTACCAAAATTACCCTTACTCTTTTTTAGTTCAAAAACCCTAACCCTAATTCCATTACACACACCACACTCCCTCACCCTTTTATCAAATTAGCCGCCACCCCCCCAAACCCCCTTCCTCAGTCTCACTGTAAGAACCGGTATTTTTACGGATAAAATCATTTAAATGCCTAAATTAAATTCCGAAAAGTTAGGATGAGAATTCGGGATTTAAATATGATTTTTGGACTCAGTAGGTTTTTCTGAGTCAGGAAATATGTTTTCTGCGAAAAATCGTAAAAAACCACGAACCGGCAGTCAAACCGGTTGAACCGGTTCAAGTCTGCTCGGTGCTGCGTGAGAAAAAGTGGAAACAGTCAAATACCTTAGAAAAATATTAAAAATGAAAAATCGGGCGTTAATTTTAAAGGTTTGGCCCGAAGTTGGGCCAAACGGGCTAAAAGCGCTAACGGATTGAACCGGGCCTAAGTTGGGCCCAAGTCCAACATATATAAAGGTTCATTTAATGAACCCTAACCTCATAACACACACACATATCAGAAATTGAAAGAGGGAGAGGAGAAGAGGTTGAACCCTATTCACCTCAATCTTCTCTAGCTCATATCTTGAGCTATAGAGCTCCGATTTGAGTGCCGTTAGTGGCTATGCGTTCCTTGCGAAGAGATCTACAAGACTCATTCAAGAAACTCTAGAGGTAAACTCGAAATCCTGCCAGTTTTTCTCTTCAAAATTTCGGGTTTCTAAGGTTTTGGATTAAGTGAGTTTTTGTGATTTTGGATGTTTAGGTTTGCTCTAATCCTTACTTAGCTTTGGATTTGTGCTATCAAATCTTTTGGGAAAGATAAGAGCTCTTAAATCCTTGTGAGATTATGATTATTTTGAACCCTATGTTGATTTGTGGTGATTTGTATGTATATAACTTGATTATTGTAAGTTTGGAGCTTGTTGGTGTTTGTTGGAGCTACATTGGTGGTTGGATTTTGGTTGAAAGCTCCTTTGGTTCATATTGGAGATCAGCCTAGGTATGGTTTTGGTTTTCTCTATGTAGTATATAATATTCATGGACACTTAGACTAGTGACCCATAGGATATGAATGGATTTGAATGGTTGATGGGTGGTTAGATGTTTTTGTTTGATGACGTATGATGAAATGATGATTCTTGAGTTAGAAATTGATAATTGCTATTGTTATTATGAGGATGATTGATTTGTGGAGTTGAGGAGTGAATTGTGTTGATAAATGTGAAATTGAGGTTGATTTATTGGAAATGTAGTTGGAAATTGTTAATAAGGTTTGATATATGTAATATATTGATGTGATGTTGTGAATGAGGAAAGATGGAGAAAAAAATGTGGTAAGTTAGGTTTAATATTTCATAGAGTGTTGATTTTGATGAGAATTAGAGTGTGGAAGGGTTTGGGTTGGTTTGGTTGTGTTTTATAAAAGATTTGAGAAAATTGTGACTTTGGGTAAAAGCTAGTTTTTGGTGAACATTGTCTGATCATAATTTTTGCCTTGATTTTCAAAATTTGTTGAAATTTGTTTAGAATTAAAGATCTTTGAAAAACCTTTAAATTGATATAAAGTTTGTGAAATTGGGAGTTTTGTAGAGGAAGTTATGATCATTCAAAGTTGGTGCTGAAAACTTGAAATTCTACAAAGTTACAGAATTCTGAGTTTTTTGGTATGTGCGCACGCACAGCCTTGTGCGCATGCACACTCTGTGAAAATTGTGACCTGTGTGTACGCACCGACCTATGCGTCCGCACACGCATAGGTAGGCAATCTGCTTGCAGCGCTGGCACAGCTTGTGCGCGCACACACCAATGGAAAATTGCAACCTGTGCATACGCACAGACCTGTGCGCCCACACACGTTGGGAAGGCCAGTTTGTTGAGGGTCCTAGCACACCTTGTGCGAGTGCACAAACCTTATAAATTTTGGTACCTATGCGTACGCACACTTTGAAAATCTTCCTGGGCGTGCGCACACACACCTCTGTACGGATGCACACGCCCTGTTTCATAAATTTAAACTTTGTTTTCAACTATTTCACCTTCCCAACAAGGTTGTAAGCTTCTTTAACACCATTTTAAGGATTTTGGGCTTGATTTTAAGCATCGAAAATATGAAAGATAGGTGAAGGGTTTTAGTTAATGATTATTATGAAAGATTAGAGAACGGAGGCTTAGGTATCTAGTGTACTAGGGATGGGTTTAGTGTAGTACGAAAGAAGAATGGTGGATGAATTGAGAAGCTGATGAACTAGTGAGTTCGGAATAGAAAGACATGAATAGATGATGGTTGTGATGAGTTGAAAACTTGGAATGGATGATTATGGTTGATGGAATGAGAATGAGTGGAAGTGTGCTAAGAGGAGTGGCCTCTGAGTTTGATCACATAATTATGATATGTGTTATTCTCCGTCGTAGGGGCTGTGACAGTATCCCACCTACGTTCAGATGTGAGGCTTGGTGTTGATCTTATCACTCATTTTGATTGCTCCAGAGGAAGGTGGTAGGGCACGCATCCCTCGGAATGTTTCCCTCTGAAAGGAGAAAGTGGTAGGGCATTCTCCTTCGGAATTTTCCTCCTGAGCATGGGTTTCTCTCTGATTGCAAGGTAGTAGGCACTAACCCACGGAATCATACGACAACCAGAGGAAGGTGGTGGGGCACGCTCCCTTGGAATATTTCCCTATGAAAGGAGAAGGTGGTAGGTTACTCTCCCTCGGAATTTTCCTCCTTATGCGCAATAGAGAGACTAATCCGGGAGTTGTCGACCGGATTTACTGTCGGGTTTGGCACTATAACCGACATGTGATATCACAGCCAATAGGACAGACATTCATCATATGCATCTTATACATGTTTGCTTGCCTTGACCTACTTGAGTTTGCCTACCTGTGTAATATGCCTACTTGCTTCTAGAATTACTTGATATATACTTGAATATTACCTGTGTTTTCCTTGCTTGTATTATCTGTGTTTGTCTGGTTTGAGGAGGTTAGGTAGGCGATGGCGATGGGTTCGTATAGAGGATAGGTTGGTGAAGGCTGTGGGACAGCGGTATATGGTTAGAGTAGAAAATCCTTTAAGAATAGACTACCCTTTTGACATACCAAGGTTTCAAATTGGGTTAAGGTTGTATGTATTATGCTTTATTGTTTAGACTGCTTTAAGCTTGAATTCTTGTGATGGATATGGAGTCTAGGATTGTCTTTGGCGTCTCAGGGTCTTATATCCACATCACTGGGCACTGTTACCATACTGAGAACCTCCAGTTCTCATACCATATTTTTTTGTTGTGTTTTTCAGATGCAGGTCGCAACTCACCTCGGTGAGTTGTCTAGTTGGTGACAGAAGCGGAGGATCCGGATACTTCTTTTGAGTCTTTTGATTTATTTTAAACATGTCTTTCACTTTAGTATTTTGTTTTGCCTAGAGGCTTGTATTTGAAAAAACAAAACTTGTATAAGCTGTGATGGGATTTTTGTGGAAAAACGAATTTCCAAACACCCAAAACTCACCGGCAAGTGTACCAGGTCGTATCAAGTAGTAAAACTCACTTAGAGTGAGGTCGATCCTACAGGGATTGATGGATCAAGCAACTTTAGTGGGTGATTAGTTTAGTCAAGCTAACATTGAAGTGAATTGGATGTGAAATTGAAGCAACAGAAATTGAATTGCAGGGAATTTAAAGCTGCAGAATGTAAATTGGCAAGTAACTTAAAGAGCAAGAAATGTAAATTGCAAGAATCTTAAATGATAAGAAATGTAAATTGCATGAAAAGTAAAGGGGATTGGGTGCAAGGAATTTAAATGAAAGTAGTAAATCAGTAACTTAGAACAATTGCAAAAGAATTATCTTGCATGAAAAGTAAAATGGAAGCAGTAATTCAAGCAAATGGAAATCTAAATTGCAGGAAAAATAAAAGGAACTGGGTGCTGGGAGCAATGTAAACAGAGAAACAAAATTGCAGTGAATAAGAACTTAGAGCAATTGCAGGAAATGTAAATTGGAAGCAATGCAACAGAAAGTAAAAATGCTTGAAAGATTAAAAAACAGAAAAACAATGCTTAATTTACAGCAAATTAAAAAGGATATTGAAGATCTCAGGGGTGGAGGAGACTAGAAAACAAGTCTAGATCTCCAATCCTTCCTTGATCCAACAAGAGAAAAGTTGCAGAAAAGTAAAAGAACAGATTACAGAAGAAGAAGATTTAAAACAGCAAATGAAAATTGAATTATGCAGTAAAAGAACAAGATGAATCTCAAATCAGGAATGAAACAGAATTCCTTCCTTCCCAAACCAAAATTCAAAAGAAAACTTAAAAGAGAGAGCTATTCTAATGGAGCTGCCCTCCCATATTCTCTAATGGGGGCTCCCTTCTGAAAATGAAACAAATGCCTTTTTATAGGCTGAAAAATGAAAATTAAATTCTAAACAAATTACAATTAAAAATAATTTCCTAAGCTAATTGATCCTTGTGCCTTTAAGTGATGATAATGGGCTTAGCTTGCTTTGGATTTGAGGATCTAGATGGCCTTGGTTCAATTGGTGATGAATTGAATGTAAATAGATTTTTGGTTGAATTTGGCCCATGTGAAAATTGCTCCCAGGAGGATGCTCAGCTCACAAGTTGAGCTGAGCATTGAGGCCTTGTGTGTGGGTTCCCTTGTAGCGTGCAATGTTGGGGGGGAGGCACCAGGGGAATGCTCAGCTCACAAGTTGAGCTGAGCATTGAGGCCTTGTGCGCACGTCTTGCCTTGGACCGTGCCAAATTTGTTGCGCGCTCCACTCCCCTGGCCCGTGTCAAATATTTGTGTGGTGCACCATGAGTAGCGCTCTGCTCACCAAGTGAGCTGAGCATTGGGGCTTCCAAGGGGAGGTCCCAATTTCAAACTCTTGTGAAAGCATTTGGAGAACAATTTTCCTTGATTTTTCATGAAGAGAAGCACGACAATGCTCTCTAAGTGAGCATTGCTATTTCCTTGGCTTCCCTTGGTCTCCCTCTTCGAACCTTGGTGGTTGCACTTTGGTCAATTTTTGCTTATTTTTGGCCCTTAAAGATGCATTTCGTTCATGCCTCAATTTCATGCCAAATATAGGTTTCCATAAATCGTTGGAAAGCTCTGAACGTCAGCTTTCCAACGCAACTGGAAGCACATCAATCGGACATCTGTAGCTCAAGTTATAGCCCTTGGAAGGAAGCATAGTCATGTTGTGAGCGCCCATATTTTAACTTAGCCAAAATTTTGCTTCCAAATTGAAATTGCATCAGGGTAATGCTCAGCTCACTAAGTGAGCGCAGCATTGTATGCTGATTGCCTTTTTTTCTTTAATTTGGTCATGGGCCACGCTTTTAAAAGCGTGGCCTAAGCCTCCAAAGTGTGCTCCAACTTCAAAGTGTTTCCCAAAGCTCTTTTTTTCTCCTTTTTAGCTTAATTTGTGCTTCTTTACTTCTTTTTCTTCTTATTTCCTACAAGATTTATAAAATTAAAAGATCAAGAAAATATACCATTTAAGCACAAAAGCATTCAATATTTAAGCACAAATCATCTATTTCTTGTATGAAAAAGCATAGAAAAACATGACATGGTGACATGTCATCAAGCTGTTTTTACTATCTGGTTTCACATATGGTCTGTATATGGCTGGCCGGCTTAAACTCCATGAGCTGTGGCTAGATTCTTATGATATTATACTACTATATTTTATTATATTACATCTGTTTCTGGAGCTTTAAGTTAGTAGCTTTGTTAGCACGCTTTGCGCTTTTTAAACCCTGTTTTTGAGCTATATCCTTCATCGGGCTTCTAGATATTATTAATTTCTTCTATATATGATATGTATAAGTTTAGAATTGTTGTAACCTTTGATTAACCTTTGCTTTACGACGCGTGGTAAGGCTTACGCTAATTGGGGTGTTACACTCACCGGATACAAACACACTCACACACGCACGGAGAAGAACTTGCGGGCCAGGGAAGATACCACCACCACCATTCTTTGTGTTTAGCTTGCCATTGCACCGCCACTATCCAACCCATTGCGTCGCTGCTGTGCTGCCATCGCGGTCACCGAGAGAAGGAGAGAGGGAGCTCGTGAGAGACATCGTCGTGGAGCCATTGCTGTCCCCATTGTCCAGCCGCGCCATTGCCGTCAAATGAGGTAGAGAGAGAAAATAGCATCGCCACCATCGTTGGAGGGGAGCTCGGCCATCTTTGCCCAGGAGCTTTTCCGGGAAGAGAGGAGGTGATGGTGGTGGAATTTGCAGCTGCTGTTCTGCATCTGCTCACTTAATGATGCCGGAAAACTACTGCTGCAGTTGCCAGAGGATGCCCCTGCAGCTGCCAAACCCTACCTCATTCCAGTTTGGGTTCTGACCCTGGTTCGTTTATGCTGGATTTTGTTCTTCTGAGTGTCAAAGCTGTTGTGGTTGCTTTGATTCCATGTTTTTCCTTTATTACAGGTCGAGTCCCGGTTATCGCAAGTCATGATTGAAGATGCCGCTGCTACAGACCGGGAGGAAAAAGAATTTGTCGTGTAGTTGAGTCGCGATAAGGTAGGCACGCTTTTCTTAAACTCATTTTATTTCCAAGAATAGCTATAAATAAATATTGATGCAAAAATATATTTTTGGTGATTATGTGAGTCTTATGGATTGAATGGGTTATTTTGAAAGAATGTGATTGTTTACTTGATTGAATTTTTTATTGATTGAGTCAGTGTGGTGAAGGTTAATGAAAGCTTGATTTGAAAATTTAATTGGTATATTTATATTGAGAAATGAGTTGCATTGAAAATCTGATTTATATACATTTATATTAATGAATGGTTTGATTTTGAAACTATTTGAGAAGGTTGAGAATTCTAAATTATGAATTTATTTTGTTGAATTTGGTTTAAATTGGGATTGATGAGATTGATTGATTGAATTCTGGACTTTGTTGATTTTCTTGAGTTGAGTGCGGTTGTTGTGACAATGATTTATTGGAAGTGGTTTGAATGATTGAGAGATGTTTGGTTTGGTTTGGTTAGGTTAGGACCCTTAAAGGGTGGAAAAATCCAAATTTTAGAGGAGATGCTGTCGAAATTTTATAAAAATTGGAGATTTGCTTTGAAGAGTTATTTAGAAAAGTTTGGATTCAATAATTATATTATTCGATTTCGATTTATTAAGAAAAGAAATGAATTATGTTTTAGAGTTTCATTCATTAAGAAAAGTATTATGTTTTGAGCTTTATTTATTAAGAAAAGTATTATGTTTTGAGTTTGATTTAGTAAGGAAAGGATTATGTTTTGAGATTTATTTATTTATTAAGGAAAGTATTATGTTTTGAGTTTGATATATTAAGAAAGAAATTACGTTTTGACTTCGATCAAATATGAAAAGGATTATGTTTTGAATTTGATTAAAGAATCACATTTTGAGAAGTTTTAGCAAATTTACAGTATTTGAGTTTGATTGGTAAAAAGAGATGATTTTGAGTCTTTCGAAAGAGATTTAAACTGAAAATGGTTTTCACATTGGCTTCGGGGGTTTTGATTGAGTAAATATGAGTTTTATGAAAGAGAACGGGTTTAGAGTGATGTCATTTTGAAGGTTTTGGAAAATGTTATAAAAAGTGATTTTGGTTTTAAAGGAGAATGATTTGAGGAAAAGTGATTCTTGGCATATGGTAAACTGAATATATATTTCTATTGAAGTAACTAGGCAAGTTGAGATTGATAATTCTCTCTCTTGCTATGATAGAAAAGTTAATGTTGAGGATTTCCTCTCTTGTTGTGGTGGTTAAGCTTGAGGTTGAGGATTCCCCCGCTTGTCGCACCGGAAAGTTGGATAGAAGGTCGAGGATTTCCTTCGGTTCAATTCTGTATTGTTAATTCTAATTTTGGTTATGTTTGACTATGTTGTATTAAAATGAGTTTTGAAATGATATGGTGAGGATGGTGGTTTTGTCCTGCTCACATATAGGCAAGTTGAGATTGAGGATTCTCTCTCTTGCTATGATAGACAAGCTGAGGTTAAGGATTCCCTCTCTTGTTGTGGTGGACAAGTAGAGTTGAGGATTCTCTCTTTTATTGTATCAGAGAATTAAATGGAGAAGGTTGAGGATTCCCTTCGATTCAATTTTTGGTTGTGGTATGAACGACTTAGGTTGAGGATTCCCTATCGTTACATCATAGTCTTTCTCTAAAAAGGAGGTTGAGGTTTCCCTCTTGGAAGGTTGAGGATTCCCTTCATGTTGAGAGACCATGTCCAGTTTAACTACTGGATATGTCGGGTTCTGGCAGTTTTACCGACACGTAAGCTCATGGCCATTAGGACAGGCATACATCAGATGCATCTATGTTACATTGTTTGAGTGTGTATATTGTACTTGGTTTACCTTTGTGAATAATTTTGTTTAATTACTAATTGCTATACTTGATGTAAATGCTCTTGATTGTGTTTGAAATGCATTACTTGTGATTGTGAATCTTGGTTTAGATTATGGTGGTTGAAGTGTGATTTGATTTTGTGGTGGACCGGAGGTCATGATTAGATGAATCAGTGGTAAGTTTGATTAAATTATACCTTTTGGTAATGTAGTGAAAGGTTACATACAAGATATTATGTTTAATTAGAATTTTTATAAATTCAAAATATGTATTTGGATTTTGGGTAATTAACTAATGGTTTTTGAAAAAGTTTGAGTTTTTGGATGATTAATAGTTGGTTTTCAAAAAGATTCATAAGGTGAGCGATGATCACTGAAATCGAAAAACAGTTTTCTTTTAAATATACTCTTATGAAAATTCTTAAAAATCTCTTACTGAGAACCAGCGAGGACAATGTTCTCATCTCTACAGATTTTTCTTTTCAGAACAGACGAAGAGTTTAACGAGTTTCTTTCGAGCATCTGATTGTATTCTATATTATTGTATATACAATTATAATTTTTTCTCGCCTTTATTATTATATTTGTAAGAGGGATAGGAGTTGTAATGATCTGCATGTATGTATATTTGTAAGTTACTTGTATAAGAAGTTATATATATATATATATATAAAGGATTGTGATTTGAATTGGGTTATATATGCATGTTTGATTGAAATAAAAAGTATTTTTGGTCTTTCAATAAAAACTGTAATACGATTTTGAGTTAAAGGCTCATATCTTATTATTAAATATATGAAAGTCGTCGTGATATTCTCACTATCAAAGTGGCGCAGCTAGAAGCGTGACATTCTGATAGTGAAGGTGTTACATATAGAGCTAACATGATATTAGTAATGTAACATAATCTACAACAATATATAAAGCGAATATGAGAATTTGGTATCCAATTCTTCCTATTTTATTCTTACTATTATAATCTAAAACTCCTGAAATTATACAAAAATCACATTCTTTGGCAGTTATTATAATTACTGAATTTTGTATATAAATATTTATTTATTTTTTAAGACTCTAATTTCTTTTATTCTAAAAGTGTTAGACATTTTTTTTAATTTATGTTATTTATACCTAATAAATTTAGACTATGTTTTTTTATTTTTTTGACATATGGTTAAATTGATATAGTCCTATTATATGATTGACATTTTTAGTTTCTATCATAATAATTATTTCCTCTTACTATAATATTGAGTGTTGAATTTTTTTTATTTAATTTGTGCTGCAAATAGTACAATTTCATTTCATTTAATACCTAATAAATTAAAAAAATATGAAAGTTTAGTGTCTAATTTTTTTTCGTTTTATTCCTACTACTATAATTCAAAACAATCTGTATAGTTACTCTTTAAAGTTATACAAAAGTCATATTCTGTAACAGTTATTGGACCCCTTTATTTTTTAACTTTATAAATGAAAATCTAATCTGTTAATAATCCTACCTTACTATCAGTTAAATAATATTATTCCCATAACCTCCATCAAGTTATTCTCTTCTCTTCAATTTTTTGATACGTTCGAACTTTCATCTATTGAATTACATTGGTTATTTTTGGCAATGCCTTTCTATGCTTTTTTAGCTGCTGCCATCTTTTTCCTCTTTTTTTTGTGCTACTGCCTTACTAAAAATTTTCTGTACTTTTGTATTATATGTCTTACACGGTGAAATACAATATGTAAAGATTCTTCTTAAAAAGTATTAAATATTTTTTATTTAATTTATACTTTAAACAGTAACATTTTATTATAAATAATACCCGAATAAATTTAGACTCTATTTCTTTTATTCTTTTCGATATGGTTGAACTGAAGTAATCTCATTGCATGATTAACAACTTTAATTTCTATCATAATAACTATTTGCTTTTATTATAATCGTAACTTGCACAACGTAACGTAATCTTGCCAAGCTTCATCTTCGTCTCTCCTCTATTGTAAATAAATGTGCATGAGAATAAAGTAACCAATTTTAAATTCTTATTATAATTACTGAAATTTGTATACAAATATTTATTTATTTATCAAGTAATATTTATAGTCTTTAATTTATCACTCATAGATTTAGCTACATTAATAAGTTTGTATAACATGTGACTTAAAGAAAAAAATCGGATAATGTTGTGAATATATTAAATAAATAATTATTTATTTATTCATTTTTTGACTCCAATTTTATTATTCGAAAAGTGTTGCACATTTTTTATTTAATTTATGCTTTAAATAGTAATATTTTATTTTATTTAATATCTAATAAATTTAAATTCTAATATTTATTCTCTTTTATACACGGTTGAATGAAAATAGTTTTATTGTATGATTAAACAATTTAATTTTCATCATTATAACTATTTTCTCCTACAATAATACTAAGTGTTGGATATTTTTATTTAATTTATGTTACAAATAGTAATATTTTATTTCGTCTAACACCTAATTGTTCCGAGGGTTACTTGAAACTGTAGGTCGATCTTGGACAAGATCTTTTGTGCTGATCGGAGATGACGGGTTCGGCTTGTGCGTGGCGCCTGGAGCTGTCGTGTCCGACTTGTTGGACTGGCAATGCTGTTGATCCTTTGTCACCGGAGAGTGGTGGTACCTGCAAGGGACTTCGATGCTTAAGTTAGCAAGGGTATTAAGCAGGTTTTATGTAGAATCAGAGTATGAGTTATACCTGGGTGCTCCAGTGTATTTATAATAGTGTGGAATGATCTTTCTGGAGATAAGATAGTTATCTTATCTTATCTTTGAGTGAAGTCATCTTATCTTTAAGGGAACCGCCCTTATCTCTCTAGGCTTTGGGCTGCCTTTAGATTTGGGTCGTGTTCCTTTGTTTGGGCCTGCTTAGGTCTCTTATGGCGATTTGGCCGAGCTCTTTGAGAAGAGGTCAGATAGCCCTGACCTGAAGAGGTCGGTTGACTTGTCGTTTAAACATCGCGGGTCGGACAGTTTGACCCAGGGTATGAACAGTGCTCTTGCTCGAGCGTGGTCTTCCTTTTGAGGTTGAGTCCTTAGTTTTAGGACTTCGATCCTTCTCTGGTGAAGACGAACTCGAGCATTTATTGATTTCTTCTTTGTAGAGTTTTCCTTTGAATGTGGAACGTTTTCTTTCTTTTAATAATTTTTCTTTTTGAAACAGGTGTTCCTTTGTTTCTTTTGAAACGCGCGTCTCTCTGCCTTGGGAACGTGCGAGGATTTAATTACCCATTAATTCTTCCCTTTGCTACTTTTTCCCCTTTCTTTATTTCATTTTGAATTACACCCAAAGCTTTCTCCTTTCTGTTCCTCTTTGTTTGCTGTAACTTCCCCTTTTCTCTTTCGTTCTTTCTATCTTTGCCTGAACCTTCTTCACGCTTCCCTTCGTAGCGTCATTGGTGATTGCTGGGGCTTCCTTTGCTCGAAAGGCATTTCAGATTTTTGTCTCTTCGCTTTCAACTTTATCGGCACTTTCTCCTGTTTCAGGTTGGTTCTTCTTTCTTTTACTTCTTTCGTCGTTCTTCCTTCGTGCTTACATTGTTCCATTCTTGGTAAAGTTTTGATCTTACTTGGAAAGTTTGAACCTTTTTCTTTGGTGGTGCGTCTGCTTGTTACTACTTTGGGAGTATCTTAATATTTGAAATGTATGTTGTTATTGAGTCTTTTGCTTTTTCGAAAGATTGCTCCTTTTGATGACTCTCTCCATGTTGGTATTTTTTCTTTGGATGATAACTGTTCATATCCTGGGTCGAGATGACCGAGTCAGGATGTTCAGTAACAAAGTGACCGACCTTTTTAGGTCAAGCGAACCGACTTCTTTACGAAGAAGTCGGCCAAAGCGACAGGAAAAGCCCAAAGAAGGGCCCAAATCAAGGAATACGACCCAAATCCAAAGGCAGCCCAAGCCGATAGAGACAAGGGCGGTTCCATGGAAGATAAGCTGACCTCAAACAAAAGATAAGATAAGATAAGATAAGATAACTAACTTATCTTATCCACAGAAGGTCACATCTCACAACTATAAATACACTGGAGCACCCAAGTATAACTCATACTCTGATTCTACTCAATACCTGCTTAATACCCTTGCTAACTTAAGCATCGGAGTCCCTTGCAGGTACCCCCACCCTTCAGGGACGAAGGATCAGCAGTGCAGCCAGTCTAACAAGTCAGACGTGGCGGCTCTGACCAGCACAGAAGATCTCATCCGAGATCGACCTCCAAGTTTCAGATAACCCTCGGAACATTGGCGCAGTTGCCGGGGAACCTGGAAGTCATCCCAACACCATGGCGGACAACCATGACAATGACCACGACTCAGGTTTGGAAGATAGAACACCGCATAAGAACATGGATACTATACTTAAAGATACTCCGGAATCCAATGGAGACAAAAATTCATCAAATCCAGGGGCGATAGAAGTACTTCAAAATCGATTAAAGAAACTTGAGAAAGAAGCCCAACATCAACGCGAAAAAGAAGAAGATCTACATCGAGAGATAAGGCGGCACCGAGAATTAGAAGATAAGCTTATGAAACTCGAAGCTGATCTCAAAACTAAAGCTACTCGACCCTCCATAGAGGATAGCTCTCAGAAAGATCATGATCTATTCACCAGGGAAATTATGAAGACCAAAATCCCAAAAGATCAAACTTACAGATATGACTCTATATGATGGCACCTCGGATCCCAACCACCATCTCAGAAAATTCAGAAGTAGAATGTACCTCACTGACGCCTCAGATGCAGTTCGCTGCAAAGCCTTTCCAACAACTCTTACCAAGACAGCCATTAGATGGTTCGACAACCTACCTCCAAAATCCATCTCAAGTTTCGACGACCTGGCCAAAAAATTCCTGGCCCAATTTTCCATACAAAAGGACAAAGCCAAACACGCACCCAACCTACTAGGGATCAAGCAAAGAGATCGGGAGAGTCTTCGAAACTACATGGAAAGATTCAACAAAACATGCATGGACATACAAAGTCTACCAACAGAAGCTGCCATCATGGGCCTCATAAATGGCCTACGAGAAGGACCATTTAGCCAATCTATATCAAAGAGGTACCCGACATCCCTAGACGAAGTACAAGAACGGGCGCAGAAGTACATCAACATGGAAGAGAATTCTCGACTTGGGGAAACCTCGAGGTTTGGTCGAGATAAAGATAAAGAAGCCAAGAAAAAAGAAGATCGCTCCGGAGAGAAAATCAAAAAATACCATAACTACACCCCTCTTAAGGTATCCTTGGTAGATATTTACAAAGAAGTCTGCCATACGAAAAAAATACCCCCAGCTCGGCCACTAAAAGGCAAAAGGGGAGGAGGAAATCGGAGCGAATACTGTGAGTATCATCGAGTCCGAGGACATTCCACCAACGAATGCTTTGACTTGAAAAACGTCATTGAGAAATTAGTTAGGGAAGGAAGATTAGATCGGTTCCTGGCCAATCGGGACGAAGAACCAAAAAGAAGAAGAAGGGATGAAGATGCCGGACGATCTGAACGATCACCCCGCACACCGGAGAGACACGTTCATGTAATACACGGTGGATTTGCTGGAGGAGGAATCTCTAAATCATCTCGCAAGCGACACCTCAAAGAAGTATACCATGTCGAAGGAAAGAGGGAGGCACCAGATATCCCAGCAATCACGTTTACCAAAGAAGATGCATCCGGAATCATCCCGGGACACGACGACCCTATGGTCATCACAATCATATTGGCAAACGCCAACCTCCACCGTACATTAATTGACCAAGGAAGCTCCGCCGACATTCTATTCAAAACAGCCTTCGACAAGCTCGGCTTAGAGGAAAAAGAGCTAAGAACATACCCGAACAGCCTGTTCGGACTTGGGGATACCCCAGTACAGCCACTAGGATACGTATCGTTACACACAACCTTTGGAAAGGGGAACAATCCAGAACACTTAAGATAAACTATATCGTGGTCGACGTAAGCTCAGCCTACAATGCCTTAATAGGTCGGACAACGTTAAATCAACTCGGAGCAATAGTTTCAACTCCACATCTATGTATGAAATTCCCAACTACAGAAGGGATAGCTACAATAAAAGCAGATCAAAAGATGGCGCGTCGCTGTTATAATGAAAGTCTAAATCTCCGAGTCGAAGGAGGAGAGTTCCACACAATCGAACTCGGCGGAGATCAGAGACGAGAAGAACTCTGCCCATGACCCGAAGGAGAAATAGAAAGAGTCCAGATCGGATATACCTCAGACAAAACAACTAATATTGGCACGATCTTGAAAGGAGATGCAAAAGAATCACTAATACAGTTTCTACGAGATAATGTTGATCTCTTCGCATGGAAAGCTGCCAACATGCCAGACATAGATCCCGAACTAATGAGCCACAAGCTGGCAGTCTACCCGGGATCCCGGCCGGTACAACAAAGACGAAGAAAACTCGGGACAGAACGGTCTCAAGCTGTAGAAGAACAAGTACAAGCACTACTAGAGGCAGGGTTCATAAGAGAAGTTAAATACCCACTATGGTTAGCAAACGTCGTCTTGGTGAAAAAGTCAAATGGGAAGTGGCGAATGTGCCCCGACTACACCGACCTCAACAAAGCCTGCCCAAAAGACCCTTATCCACTCCCAATCATTGATGCTCTAGTAGATGCCTCATCAGGATATAAGTATCTCTCATTCATTGACGCATACTCAGGCTACAACCAGATTCCAATGTATCCATCGGATCAAGAAAAAACCTCGTTTCTCACGCCAAAAGCAAATTATTGCTATATCGTAATGCCTTTTAGCCTTAAGAACGCAGGAGCCACTTATCAAATGCTAATGAATAAAGTATTCTCAAAACACATTGGAAAAATCATGGATGTCTATGTGGACAACATGTTGATAAAGACACAAAGTGAGGAAACATTATTAACCGACTTGGTTCAAGTGTTCGACACCATACGGAAGCACGACATGCGACTCAACCCAGCTAAATGCACCTTCGCAGTGGAAGCAGGTAAATTTTTGGGCTTTATGCTCACACAAAGAGGAATCGAGGCAAATCCAGATAAATGCCAGGCCATACTCAACATGAAAAGCCCAACCTGCCTCAAAGAAGTACAACAACTCAATGGGAGATTAGCGGCCTTGTCTAGATTCCTAGCAGGGTGAGCGATAAGATCCTTCCCCTTCTACGCTACCTTAAGGAAGGGAAAGAACTTCGAGTGGACAATGGAATGTGAACAAGCCTTCTGAGACTTTAAAGAATTTTTGGGACAGCCCCCCATCCTATCTCGACCACGGGAGAGAGAACCACTCATACTGTACCTCGCAGTAGAAAGTCGGGCAATAGCCTCAGCACTAATCCGAGAATATGAAGGGGGACAACAACCCGTCTACTTCATTAGTAAAGCACTACAGGGGTCAGAGCTGAACTACCAGAAAATAGAGAAGTTCGCCTACGCTCTGATACTCACATCCCGACGACTTCGCCCATACTTCCAAGCGCACACCATCAAAGTTCGGACCAACCAGCCCATAAAAGAGATACTGCAGAAAACATATCTAGCAAGAAGAATCCTACAGTGGGCAATTGAGTTATCCGAGTTCGACCTCCAATACGAGGCGCGGACAGCCATCAAATCACAATACCTAGCCGACTTCATTGCAGAATTCACGGACACCACGAAAATCCCCATAGAGTGGAACATATACGTGGACGGTTCCTTGAATAAAGCTGGAAGCGGTGCAGGTGTGATAATCGAAAGCAACCAAAGAACCCAACTTGAGCTTTCCCTGAAATTCGGATTCCCGGCCTCAAACAACCAGGCGGAATATAAAGCGTTATTAGCTGGTTTGAAGCTGGCTAGGGAAGTTGGAGCTCAGAAACTCAACATCTACAGTGACTCACAAGTCGTTATCTCGCAAATAACGGGAAGCTACCAAGCCAAAGATCCTACCATGAAAAAATATTTGGATAAAACCAAAGAACAGCTTGGACAACTCAGGGAATATAGGATCTGCCACATACCCCGCGAGCAAAATACCCGAGCAGACGCACTCTCAAAACTAGCCAGCACCAAACCAGGGGGCAACAATAGAAGCCTCATCCAGGAAATACTGCAGAACCCATCAATATCGGAAGAAGAAAAAATCCTAGCCATAACAAGTCGGGATCAAGGATGGATGACCCCCATAATTAACTACCTCAAAACAGAAGCGCTCCCCACAGATGAAAAGGAGGCAAAGAGGTTAAAAAGGGAGGCACAGTACTACACTATCATAAACAACATCCTATACAAAAGAGGAATCTCGACACCATTGTTAAAATACGTACCGACTTCCAATACAAAGGAAGTCTTGGAGGAAGTACACAGCGGCATTTGTGGCAATCATCTCGGAGCACAAGCTCTCACCAAGAAGGTACTCCGGGCGGGATTCTATTGGCCAACTCTACAAAAGGAAGCTACCGAATTTGTAAAGACATGTCCACCATATCAGAAGCATGCCAACTTTCACATCGCCCCGCCGAAAAAGCTCAACAGCGTGACCTCACCCTGGCCATTTGCAAAGTGGGGACTCGATCTTCTCGGACCTTTCCCCTAGGGATCGGGAAAGTCAAATTCCTCATAGTAGGGGTAGACTACTTCACAAAATGGATCAAGGCAGAACGCCTAGCCAACGCCACTGCCCAAAGAAGCCAGAAATTTCTATATAAGAACATTATTACGAGGTTCGGGGTACCATACTCCATCACCACAGACAACGGTACCTAATTTACAGATGCAGGCTTCAGAAAACTAGTGGCCGACCTGAATATAAAACACCAGTTCACCTCCGTCGAACATCCCCAAGCCAATGGACAAGCCGAAGCGGCCAACAAAGTCATATTGGCCAGACTAAAACGGAGACTGCAAGAAGCAAAAGGGGCTTGGGCCGAGGAACTTCCATAAGTCCTATGGGCGTATCGAACAACCCTTCATTCTACTACGAATGAATCACCATTCCGACTAGCATACGGAGTAGAGGCAATGATTCCAATAGAGGTCGAGGAAGGATCCCCCCGAGTAGTCCACTTCAATGAACAAACCAATTCTCAGCTCCAAAGAGAAGAGCTCGACGTACTTCCAGATATCCGAGAAAAAGCACGGATCAGAGAAGAAGCACTAAAGCGGCGAATGGCTTCCAGGTATAATCAAAAGGTAGTGCCAAGAGGTTTCACTGAGAATGATCTCATCTTAATCCAAAATGATATCAGAGCAACTCGATTCGGAGAAGGAAAGCTAGCAGCTAACTGAAAAGGACCCTACCGAGTCACAGAAGTACTTGGGAAGGGCTACTACAGACTGTCCGAACTCGAAGGACGAGAACTCCCCAGATCATGGCACGCCTGTAACCTAAGAAGGTACTATAGTTAGGTAAAGGTCCCATCACAAGATGCACTCTTTTTCCTGAAAAGGTTTTTTAATGAGGCATCAAGATTGAGATTCAATCCGACCTAAGGGTATGAAAAACTCCCGCCTGTATATATATATTTGCACTTTCTTTAAATAAAATACATTTCAGATATTCTACAAGTTCTCAAGACGCATTAATCTGAAGCATTCATCGTCCGATTATAAAGCAACAGATCGACAGAAAGTGAAGAACAGATTCACTATACGATCTCGATAGGAATGATCGACCGACAAAGGTGAAAATGCGATTCACCTAAAGATCGATCAAACCGGGATAGAAACCACCATCTACAAATCGGCAAAGATGAACACAGAATAATGCAAGAAGTTATCGAAAGTGATCCCAAAAAAGAACCTGACGAGGTCTTATGGATTGCTATATACTAACTTAAAAAGACTGACCGATACTAAAAAATCGGACCAAGTCAACCCAAGTTATCAGCAAATCCATGAAAGGAGGTCTGGCCAACCCTATTAAAGAGGAATTGCTATAACTTAGAAGAGATCGACCTAACGAAGTCGGTCTCCTACAAAACAAGTTGTAAAAAGTAATCCCTGAAAGAGACCTAACAAAGGTCCAAGAAAGAGGATTACAAAAACAACTTAGAAGAGATCGACCTAACGAAGTCGGTCTCCTACAAAACAAGTTGTAAAAGTAATCCCTGAAAGAGACCTAACAAAGGTCCAAGAAAGAGGATTACAAAAACAACTTAGAAGAGATCGACCTAACGAAGTCGGTCTCCTACAAAACAAGTTGTAAAAGTAATCCCTGAAAGAGACCTAACAAAGGTCCAAGAAAGAGGATTACAAAAACAAATTAGAAGATATCGACCTAACGAAGTCGGTCTCCTACAAAACAAGTTGTAAAAGTAATCCCTGAAAGAGACCTAACAAAGGTCCAAGAAAGAGGATTACAAAAACAACTTAGAAGAGATCGACCTAACGAAGTCAGTCTCCTACAAAACAAGTTGTAAAAAGTAATCCCTGAAAGAGACCTAACAATGGTCCAAGAAAGAGGATTACAAAAACAACTTAGAAGAGATCGACCTAACGAAGTTGGTCTCCTACAAAACAAGTTGTAAAAGTAATCCCTGAAAGAGACCTAACAAAGGTCCAAGAAAGAGGATTACAAAAACAACTTAGAAGAGATTGACCTAACGAAGTCGGTCTCCTACAAAACAAGTTGTAAAAGTAATCCCTGAAAGAGACCTAACAAAGGTCCAAGAAAGAGGATTACAAAAACAACTTAGAAGAGATCGACCTAACGAAGTCATCTCCTACAAAACAAGTTGTAAAAAGTAATCCTTGAAAGAGACCTAACAACGGTCCAAGAAAGAGGATTACAAAAATAACTTAGAAGGGGACCAACATAAAATCGGTTATGAGGCGCTAAAAATACAAAAGCGAGGAAACTGAGAAACAAGTCGGACCCCCCATAATCACGGCCTCAAAAGGATCCAAGCTACAAACAATAAAGTACAAAAGCAATCTAAAGAGGTCAAGCAGCAAGATCCCAACAGACACCATGTCAAAGCACAATAAAAGCATAATACGATAAAGCTTCAAGAGGTCACCAAAATCAACCTCAGAAAGCTACCTTTGTTTTTCAAAATAAAAAGTTGCCAGGCAGACAACTAAAAGCGTCATCAGTTAAAGAAGAACAATAAAAAAGTTCAAAAGCCCACAAATCGGGCTATTTACACAAATATTTAGAAAAAGGATCAGCTAAGATCGGGAGCCTTCCCGGCAGCATCAATACGGGGAGAAGGAGGGCGAGTCTGAAGGGGCACAGTATCTACAGTTCCATTATCCCGGTTCAGAATCTGGCAATCCGGATCAGACGTAACGGGAGGAACCGAGGAGGTCGACACCTTAAGAGAAGGCACTGGGAGAGGGTTAGCCTCATCATCATCCTGGTCATCAGGGACAATCTTACCATCCCTCACAACATTGTCCAGGCTGATGAGAGTCAAGTCGGCATCAGGAGCAACAATCCAGAACTGCTCCATCAGGTTCTCGGAGGCGGCAGTTACGCTATCCACAAGGTGACCCTGAAGCTCACCATAATTAACCCGAGCAGTTTCCAAATCCTCCCGGAGATGCATCATTTCCCTATAAGCCAAGACATAGCTATCCTTGTGTTTCAGTGCCATGTCCTCGGCCAACTTCAAAGAAGCAGCCAAGGCAATAGAACTGGCCTTCTCACCCTCAAGCTCCTTCTCCACCTTTGCCAACTTCACCTCCAACTCCTCTTTCAGACCCTTGATACGATCAAATTCTGACTTGGCCTCCTCCATGAAGGATTTTGTGGCATGGATTGGAATCCCCTGAACTGTTCGGAAGATAGCCGCACCCATATGAGCCATCTTCACACTACTTTTGGTGATAAAATCCAAATGCTGAAGAAGAGACACATCGTCCATGGAAAGCCCACCATAGGGGGCAATTTGCTGGTCAACAAACTCGATAGCATCAAAGTCCGGGGCATCCAGGTTAAAAGGCTCGGATGTTTTTTGCTTTTTCAAGGGAGGGACACCAGAAGCAACGGCAGAAGTCTGTGGAGGATTGACCTGATGAAACCGAGGAGTAGGAATTACTTTCCTCGGCCCGAGAGCACTCAGCACAGGAAGCTTCACTGGGACCTGAGAAGATCCCTCGCCGGTCACTTTGGTCGAGATGTTCAGAGCAGCAGTTTCCTTCTTTGCCCTTTTAAAGGCCTTCATGGAGTCGTTGTTCTTAGACATCTCTGCAAATACAGAAATAGCCACAGCAAAGAGTTATGGTCACAACAAAGGGAAGAAAAATTTAAGAAATAAGTATAAGAGACAAGACAGACAAGTACCCAAAACAGTCCGAACCAAGGACGGGTCATTCAAAAACCTTTTTGTATCAAGATGGGGTGGTTTCTCCCTCAGATCCTCAAGAAAAACAACAAAAGCACGCTCAACATCATCAAGCATCTCCCAGGTATAACGGGACACCCTCACATCCCTCTGCCACTCCAAAGGAAAAGAAAGCTCATCATTTTCATCAAGGAAAAAGGGGCGGGCCCCCTCAACAGCTCGAATTTTAAAGAAGTAATTCTTGAAGTCCTTAAAGGACTCATCATACATCGCAAAAACTTTATGGCCCTGGGCGGACCTGAAAGAAACCCAAGAAGCTTTCTTTTTTGAAGAACCGCCAGGCTTGGCAGAAACAAACAAGTAAAGGAAAAGAGTCTGAGAAGGTGTTACATCTAACTCTCTACAAAGAAGCTGAAAAATTTTAATAAAACCCCAGGAATTCGGATGAAGCTGGGATGGGGCAATGTTACAAGACCACAACAAGTCGGTCTCAAAAGCAGTAAAGGGAAAGGTAACGTTTAATTGACTGAAAAAGTATTCATAGGCGTAAAAGAAGGGACGCTCCCCCTCGACAGAAGTCGGAAAACAAACTCTCTCATCGGCCTCAGGAGCAACAAGCTCATAATCCCCCTCACGGGCGCTGTTACCACAAATCCTATGGCGCTTCCTCAGCTCTGTGCAAAATTCGGCATCCACAACAGAAACACACAATAAGACAAGGGAGTCCAGCCAATCAGACATGCCCTCAGGAACTCTGGAAGACATCTCTACAATGTTATTGCGAGAAGACATGAGGCCAACTAATCCTACAAGTAAGAAAAGAAGATGGGGTTACTAAAAACATTTTGGACAAGGGAGAAAACAACTCAATACGATACAGGTGAAACAAAACAGAAAAGGAAAAACCCCAAGACCCAAACCAAAAGCCTTGGGGCAT
The DNA here is from genome assembly GCF_003086295.3 of Arachis hypogaea. Classification (NCBI taxonomy): domain Eukaryota; kingdom Viridiplantae; phylum Streptophyta; class Magnoliopsida; order Fabales; family Fabaceae; genus Arachis; species Arachis hypogaea. Next base: position 41,307,206 of record NC_092044.1, read on the forward strand.
CCTTTGGAGGCAATAATCAAGCAAGGTTACTAGAAAAATCTACAGCTCCCACCCCAGCATTTCTCAAAAAGGCTCAAACTTTTAAACATGCAAAATCAAAGCTTCACCAAAAAACTAAAAGTGAAGCCGTAAAAGAAGCAAGAAAGTTAGTACCAACCTAAAAAAAGTAGCAGGCGCCAAAAGGAATTTGAAGAGGGAAGGCGAAATCTGGAATTGCTCTCTCAAAGTAAAAGAGAAGACACGAGCAAAAGCAGCGTCGCGGGGCTAAAACGCGGAACTGCAAAACTCCAGGCAGAGGCTTCAGAAAAATCAAACAACACTTTTCAACACAAAGAAAAGTTGAAAGCGAGAGAATGAAGGAAGAAATGCGAAGAAGTCACGAAAAGGGCGAAGGAGAGAAACCGTTTCTGGGTTTTCAAAATCAAAATAAAAGATCCAAAAAGGAAACGTGGCAATTAATGTTAAAATTAATGTAGGCATTAAACCCTCGGACAATTTCCAAAGCATCGATATAAAAGCGCGCGCTTTTAGAGGAAAAAACATTCTACATTCGAAAGCTTCTACAAAGGAATCGACAAAATGCTTGAGTTCGGCTTCACTAAAGAAGGACCGAAGTCAAAGAACACGGCCTCAAAAAAGAAGACCAAACTCAAACAGGGGCACTGTTCATACCCTGGGTCGAGATGATCGAGTCAGGATGTTCAGTAACAAAGCGACTGACCTCTTTAGGTCAAGCAGACCGACTTCTTTACGAAGAAGTCAGCCAAAGTGACAGGAAAAGCCTAAAGAATGGCCCAAATCAAGGAATACGACCCAGATCCAAATGCAGCCCAAGCCGATAGAGACAAGGGCAGTTCCATGGAAGATAAGCTGACCTCAAACAAAAGATAAGATAAGATAAGATAACTAACTTATCTTATCCACAGAAGGTCACATCTCACAACTATAAATACACTGGAGCACCCAAGTATAACTCATACTCTGATTCTACTCAATACCTGCTTAATAACCTTGCTAACTTAAGCATCGGAGTCCCTTACAGGTACCCCCCACCCTCCGGGGACAAAGGATCAGCAGTGCAGCCAGTCTAACAAATCGGACGCGGTGGCTCCGACCAGCACAGAAGATCTCATCCGAGATCGACCTCCAAGTTTCAGGTAACCCTCGGAACAATAACGATTTTCTGGTGACTTATTTTCATTTTCTTCTCGTGTCGTTACTTGGTTGGAGGAGGATTATTTTTCTTTACTGAGAGTTTTGTTGGGGTGTATCCTTGTAGACTTTTTCCTGAGTCCTTACTTTATCTCTGCCTCCAAAGGATGCCCCTGGGCCTTGTTGTGTGTCTTGGAGTCTTCCTTTTGCTATTTTGTTTTGTTCTGAGTCATGTTTTGTCCGAGCTGTTTTGATTTCACCTGAGTTGTTAGTAATCCATTCTCTTTTTCTTGTTTGTAGGACTAGTTGGCCATGTCTTCTCGCAAAAATATTGTTGAGACGTCTTCTAAGGTTCCTGAAGGGATGTCTGACTGGTTGGACACCCTTGTGTTTATGTGTGTTTCTGTGGTAAATGCTGAGTTTTGTACGGAGCTTAGAAAACATCAACGACTCTGTAAGAATAGAGATCAGGAAAAGAACTATGAATTGGTAGCCCCTGATTTTGATGAGAGGGTTTGCTTTCCTGCTTTGACCCCCGGGGAACGTCCCTTCTTTTATGCTTATGACTATTTTTTCAGCCAGTTGAATATTACTTTTCCTTTCACTTCCTTTAAGACCGACTTGTTGTGGTCGTGTAACATAGCTCCATCCCAACTTCATCTGAACTCTTGGGGTTTTATTAAGATTTTTCAGTTGCTTTGCCATGAGCTAGACGTTACACCTTCTCAGACTCTCTTTCTTTATCTTTTTGTTTTGACTAAGCCCGAGATTTTCTCGAAAAAGAAAGTCTCTTGGATTTCCTTCCGATCTGCCCAGGGACAAAAAGTGTTTGCTATGTATGACGAGTCCTTTAGGGACTTTAAGAATTCCTTTCTTTTTAAGGTCCGAGCTATTGAGGGAGCTCGACCGTTTTTCTTAGAAGCGAATAATGAACCTGCCTTCCCCTTGTGTTAGCAAAAGAATGTTGTGGTGTCTTGATACACGTGGAAGATGCTTGATGAGGTTGAGCAGGCTTTTGTAAATGTTTTAGAAGATATCTGGGGGGAACCTCCCCATCTTGGCACCAAGAGGTTTTTCGGGGACCCCACCCTAATCTGAACTGTGTTGGGTATTGGCCGACTTATTTTGCTCTGTTTTTACTTTGCTTCCTTCTCATTCTAGTTTGTAACCTGCTTCTATGGTTGATTTTGTTTTTCAGAGATGGCCAAGAATAATCACTCCCTGAAAGCCTTTAAAAAGGAGAGGAAGGCTACTGCGGCCCAAAACATCTCGGCCAGAGTGACTTGGGAAAGGTCTTCTCATGTTTCTCAAAAACAGCCTATGCTAAGCTCTCCTGGACCGAGGAGGATGGTTTCTACCCCTCGGGTTCATGTGCTCAATCCTCCCCAAGCTTCTGCTGCTACCTCTTCTCCTACAGCCGTTCCTCCTTCAAAAAGACCTCGGACTGTTGAGCCCTTCAATCTAGATGCTCCTGACTTTGATGCTGTTGGGTTTGTCGACCAGCAGATTGCTCCTTATGGTGTTATGCCTACTGACGATGTCTCTCTTCTTCATCATTTAGATTTTATTACTCGGAGCAGTATCAAGATGGCTCATATAGGAGCAGCTTTATATCTGACCACCCAAGATTTCCCTATCCATGCAACAAAGGCTTTTATGGAGGACGCCAAGTCGGAGTTTGACCGGATCAAGGGTTTGAAGGAGGAGCTCAAGGCGAAAGTGGCCAAGCTGGAAATAGAGTTGGAGGGTGAAAAGACTAGAGCTATTTCTTTGGCGGCCTCTGCAAAGTTGGCTGAGGATACAGCGTTGAAGCATAAGGAGAGCTATGTCACCACTTATAGGGAGATGATGGGTCTCAGGGAGAGTTTAGAGTCTGTCTGAGCTGATTATGCCGAACTTCAAGGTCATCTTGTAGGCAGTGTCAATGCTGCTTATGAGAATTTGAAGGAGCAGGTTCGAGTTCTTGCTCCCGAGCTTGACCTCACTCTTTTCAGCTTGGACAACATTGTAAAAGATGGTAAAATTGTCCCTGATGACCCTGATGATGATGACAATGTTGAGCCTCCTCCTGTGCCTACTACCAAAGTCTCTGTTGCCCCTGCTTCCTCAGCTTTGACAGTTGAAGTTGGTCAGCCTCAGTTTGATCCTGACGTCCAGATCCTGAACCGGGATGATGGGACGGTAGATGCTATACCCCTTTAAACTCGTCCTCCTTCACCCCGTGATACAGCTACTGGGAGGTCTTTGGATTCTCTATGATTATTTCTGGTACATTTGTGTATAGCCCGACCTGTGGGCTTTGAACTCTTTTTTGTAATTTGTAGTCTTGGCTTCTAGATACTTTGGTTGCTTTTCTGTTAGCAACTTTATTTTGGAAAAAACAAAGTAGTTTCTCAGGCTCTTGGGGTTGACTTCAGGTGGCCTCTTGGGTCTTTGTTTATTATAGCAGTTTGGTTCCTGCCTGTTGATTGCTTGCTTAGTATTTAGGCTTTTTCGAGGCGTTGAAATACTGTTTTCCGACCTCTTTTGATTGCTTTTATACTTTCATACTTGTAGCTTTAATTCTTTTGGGTCATGGCTTTCTGGGTCCGACTTGAAGTCCCTTATAGTGCATGCCTTCTGTTTGGCTTACTCCTTCGCCTCAATCTGTTCCTTCTTAAGTTATTTTAGTACTCCATTTTGTTTGGATCTTTGTCAGATCTCTCTTATGGATTACCTTGTATAAATTTTTGTAGGTTTGTTGGGGACCGACTTCATCATGTCGGTCTCTTCTAAGTTATTTCTAGTAATCCATTTTGGATCTTTGTCAGATCTCTTTTATGGATTACTTTTATAACTTTGGCTTGTGGGAGGCCGACTTCATCATGTCGATCTTTTCTAAGTTATTTCTAGTAATCCATTTTGGATCTTTGTCAGATCTCTTTTATGGATTTCTTTTATAACTTTGGCTTGTGGGAGGCCGATTTCATCATGTCGGTCTCTTCTAAGTTATTTCTAGTAATCCATTTTGAATCTTTGTCAGATCCCCTTTATGGATTACTTTTATAACTTTGGCTTGTGGGAGGCCGACTTCATCATGTCGGTCCCTTCGAAGTTATTTCTAGTAACCCTCATTTTTAGGGCTGGCCAGGCCTCTTTCCAGGGATTTACTTTTTATAACTTTATTATTGTGGTCGACTAGTCCAACTTCTTCATGTCGGTCCATCTTTTAAGTTATTTTTTGGCAACCCATTTTTATTAAGACCTCATCAGGTCCTTTCCTATGGGTCACTTTCGATAACTTCTTGCATTTAATCTATTTTGTCGCTTTTCATCTTTGCTAATTTTGTAGAAATTGGGTTTGATCCTCGCTTGGTCGACCTTTGATGAATTCAGTTTTCATCTTTGTTGGTCTTTATCGTGATCGGGAAGTGTTCCGAGGGTTACCTGAAATTGTAGGTCGATCTCGGACGAGATCTTCTGTACTGGTTGGAGCTGTTGTATCCGATTTGCTGGATTTGGTAGTGGTGCTGATCCTCGTCCTCGGAGGGTGGGGCGTACCTGTAAGGGACTCCGATGCTTAAGTTAGCAAGGGTATTAAGCAGGTATTGAGTAGAATCAGAGTATGAGTTATACCTGGGTCCTCCAGTGTATTTATAATAGCGTGGAGTTACCTTCTTAGATAAGATAAGTTAGTTATCTTATCTTATCTTTATCTTTTGGGTGAGGTCATCTTATCTTCACGAGAACCGCCTTTCTCCCTGTAGGCTTGGACTGCCTTGGGCTTTGGTACGCGGTCCTCCGTTAGGGCCCTTCTTTGGGCTTTCCTGGTGACTTGGCCGAGCTCTTTGAGAAGATGTCAGGTTGTCCTGACCTGAAGAGGTCGATCACTTTGTCTGTAGAACATCCGGGTCGGACAGCTTGACCTAGGGTATGAACAGTGCCCTTGCTCGAGCTTGGTCTTTTGTTTGGGGGTCGAGTCTTAGTTTTAGGACTTCGATCCTTCTCGGGCAAAGTCGAATTCGAGCATTTTGTCAATTTTATCTTTGTAGAGTTCTTGAATGCGGAACGTTTCTTCTTTCATTTCCTTTGAAAGCACGCGCTTTTGTATTTAGCGTCCTAGCCTTGGGAATGCGCGAGGGTTTTAATGCCCTCATTAATTGGTTTTTGATGCTCCATTTCTTTTGGCTTTTATTTTTGAATTTTATGCACAGAAACGGTTTTTCTTCTTCCCTGTAACTTCCCTCTTTTCTTCGTTCTTCTGTTTCACCCGGAGTTTCTCTTTTTCATTTTTCGATGCTGTGTCTTGCGCTTTGCTCTTAGGGAAGATTTCTTCGCTTCGGCTTCCATTCTTCTTCAGAGCTCTTTCTCCTTTCTTCAGGTTGGTTTTGCTTTCTCTTTCATCGTCTATTTTTGCTGCTTTGTATTTGATTCTTTGGTGAAATTTTGATTTTGCCTGAGTGTATGTTGGAAAGCTTGAACCTTTCCATATTATCCTGCTGGGTTTATTACTGTGATGCATGTTTTCTGGTTTCCTTTTGACCCTATGTATGCTTTTGGGTGCATTTTCTTGTTTTGACTCCTTTAGGGCTTCGTATGTTGCCGCTGCTTTCTGGACTGTTGTTTTTGAAAAAGGTTGCTCCTTTTGATGACTTTTGTCTTGTTGATCATTTTTCTTTAATAGAGACGATGCTTTTTTTTTTTTTGCCTTTTTCTTCTCAGGACATTGCTTGTTGGGAGAGGGTTATTTTCTCTGCTGAGGGTTTCATTGGGATGTTTAGCTTTTGTAGATTTTGTCTGAGACTTTACTCTGTCATTGCCTCTAAAAGATGCCCTTGGACCTCGGTGTACGTCTTGGGGTCTTCCTTTTACTGTTTGTGTGCCTGAGGTCGTGTTGTCCGAGTTGCTTCCATATTGTCTGAGTTTGTTTTTGGGTTAGTAATCCGTTTTCTTTTCTTTGTTTGTAGGATTAGTTGGCCATGTCTTCTCGCAAAAATATTGTCGAGGCGTCTTCTAAGGTTCCTAAGGGAATGTTCGACTGGTTGGACTCCCTTGTGTTGCTATATGTATCTCTAGCTAACTCGAAATTCCGTGTGGAGCTTAGGAAACATCATCAAATATGTAGTAGTGAGAATCAAGAACGCAACTATGAGTTGGTGGCACCCGACTCTGACGACAGGGTCTGCTTTCCTGTTCCGACCCAGGGGGAGCGTCCCTTCTTTTATGCATATGATTTCTTTTTTAGCCAGATGAACATTACCCTTCCCTTTACTTCCTTCGAGACCGACTTGTTGTGGTCTTGTAATATAGCCCCATCTCAGCTTCATCCGAATTCTTGGGGTTTTATTAAGATTTTTCAGCTAGTTTGTCATGAATTTGGTGTTACGCCCTCTTTAACTCTTTTCTTGTATCTGTTTGTGTTGACCAAGCCTAGAACTACAAAAAGAAAGCTTCTTGGATTTCTTTTAGGTCGGCCCAGGGATATAAGGTTTTTTTCATGTATGATGAGTCTTTCCAAGATTTTAAGAATTACTTTTTCAAGATCCGAGCTGTTGAAGGAGCTCGTCCTTTCTTTTTGGATGAGAATGGAGAGCCTCGTTTCCCTTTAGAATGGCAGAGGAATGTAGTGGTATCTAGGTATACCTGTGAAATGTTAGACGAGGTTGAGCAGGCTTTTGTTGCTGTTTTGGAGGATATTTGGGGGGAACCTCCCCATCTTGAGACCAAGAGATTTTTGGTGGATCCATCCTTGATCCGTACTGTGCTGGGTATTATAAACTGTGTCTCCATTTATTTTGTTTTTTGCCTTCTTTTCTAGCTAGTAAGTTGTTGTATTATTTTTTATTTTTCAGAGATGTCGAAGAACAATGACTCGCTGAAGGCCTTTAAGAAGGCGAGGAAGGCTACCGCGGCTCAGAACGTCCCGACCAAGGTGGTCGGAGAAGGGTCCTCCCAGGTTTTATCGAAGCCGTCTGTCCCGAGCTCTCCTGGACCGAGGAGGATGATCTCTACTCCTCGGGTTCGTTTGGCTGATCCTTCACAAACTTCCGCTGCTACCTCTTTTTCCACCGGTGCTCCTCCGAAAAAGCAAAAAACTACGGAGCCTTTTAACCTTGATGCTCCTGATTTTAATGCCGTCGAGTTTGTTGACTAGCAGATCGGTCCTTATGGTACCATGCCCACTGACGATGTTTCTCTTCTTTGCCATTTAGACTTCATTACTCGAAGTAGTGTCAAGATGGCACATATGGGTGCGGCTTTATATCAAACTGCCCAAGATCTTCCCATTCATGCTACGAAAGCTTTTATGGAGGAGGCTAAATTGGACTTTGATCGGATAAAGAGTCTGAAAGAGGAACTTGAGAAAAAAGTGACCAAGCTGGAGAAGGAGTTGGAGGGCGGAAAGGCTAGCTCTCTTGCCTTGGCGGCTTCTGTGAGATTGGCTGAGGATACGGCATTGAAGCACAAGGATAGCTATGTCACGACCTATAGAAAGATGATGCGTCTCAAGGATGATTTAGAGTCTGCTCGAGCTGATTATGCTGAGCTTCAAGGTCACCTTGTAGACAATGTAAATGCTGCTTATGAGAACCTGAAGGAGCAGGTTCGGATTCTTGCACCCGAGTTCGACCTTACTCTCTTCAGTTTAGACAACGTTGTGAGAGATGGTAAAATTGTTCCTGATGACCTTAATGATGATGATGTCATCCCTCATTTAATGCCTGCCACAAAGACCTCTGTCGCGCCGAACTTGTTACCTCCTTCAGCCGAGGTATGTCATTATGAGTCAGAACCTGATTGCCAAATCTTGAATTGAGATTACGAGACAGTGGATGCGGTGCCTCTCCAGACTCGTCCTCCTTCACCTCGTGTTAATGCTGCTAGGAAGTCTTTGGGTCCTCAATGATTATTCTGGATGTTTTGTGTAGTCAGCCCGACTTGTGGGCTTTTGAACTTTTTATATTTTGTGACTAGTAGTTCTGACTTTCTGCTACTTTAGTTGCTTGTTTAGCAACTTTATTTTGAAAAAACAAAGTAGTTTCCAAGCTTTTGGGGCTGACCTTGGTAGCCTCTTTATTATTAGATCTTGTGCTTTTTTCACCATATGCTTGTCCGCACTTGCCTGGTACCTTTTCATGTTCTTTCGGGAGTTTTGGAGCTTTGCCGACCTCTTTGGATTGCCTTTATATTTCGTACTTGTGGCTTTGATTCTTTGAGGTTGGGTCCAACTTGTATATCGACCTTCTCTCTTTAGCCTATAGTCATTTATAGTCATCCTTTCCATTCGGGCCTTGGTAAGGTCTTTGTTAGGATTTACCTTTTATAACGTTAAGGTTTTCGAGAGGCTGACATCGTCGTGTTTAATCTTTCCCAAGTTATTTCTAGTGATCTTCTTTCTTGGACCTTTGTCAGGTCTCTTTCAGGGATTACTTTTATAACTTGCTTGTGGGAGGCCAACTTCATCACGTCAGTTTCTTCTAAGTTGTTTTTGTAATCCTCTTTCTTGGACCTTGTTCAGGTCTCTTTCAGGGATTTATAACTTGTTTGTGGGAGGCCGACTTCGTCACGTCGGTTTCTTCTAAGTTATTTCTGTAATCCTCTTTCTTGAACCTTGTTCAGGTCTCTTTCAGGGATTACTTTTATAACTTTTATGCTTTGGGCCGTCCTCGTCATGTCAGGCCCTTCTAAGTTATTTCTGTAATCCTCTTTCTTGGACCTTGTTCAGGTCTCTTTCAGGGATTACTTTTATAACTTTTATGCTTTGGGCTGTCCTCATCATGTCGGGCCCTTCTAAGTTATTTCTGTAATCCTTTTTCTTGGACCTTGTTCAGGTCTCTTTCAGGGATTACTTTTAAAACTTTTATGCTTTGGGCCGACCTCGTCATGTCGGGCCCTTCTAAGTTATTTTTGTAATCCTCTTTCTTGGACCTTGTTCAGGTCTCTTTCAGGGATTACTTTTAAAACTTTTATGCTTTGGGCCGACCTCGTCATGTCGGGCCCTTCTAAGTTATTTTTGTAATCCTCTTTCTTGGACCTTGTTCAGGTCTCTTTCAGGGATTACTTTTATAACTTTTATGCTTTCGGCCGACCTCATCGTGTCGGGCCCTTCTAAGTTATTTCTGTAATCCTCTTTCTTAGACCTTGTTCAGGTTTGTTTCAGGGATTACTTTTATAACTTTTATGCTTTGGGCCGTCCTCGTCATGTCAGGCCCTTCTAAGTTATTTCTGTAATCCTCTTTCTTGGACCTTGTTCAGGTCTCTTTTAGGGATTACTTTTATAACTTTTATGCTTTGGGCTGTCCTCATCATGTCGGGCCCTTCTAAGTTATTTCTGTAATCCTTTTTCTTGGACCTTGTTCAGGTCTCTTTCAGGGATTACTTTTAAAACTTTTATGCTTTGGGCCGACCTCGTCATGTCGGGCCCTTCTAAGTTATTTTTGTAATCCTCTTTCTTGGACCTTGTTCAGGTCTCTTTCAGGGATTACTTTTATAACTTTTATGCTTTCGGCCGACCTCATCGTGTCGGGCCCTTCTAAGTTATTTCTGTAATCCTCTTTCTTAGACCTTGTTCAGGTTTGTTTCAGGGATTACTTTTATAACTTTTATGCTTTAGGCCGACCTCGTCGTGTCGGGCCCTTCTTAGTTATAGTAATCCTCTTTTATAAGGCTGGCCAGACCTCTTTCCAGGGATTTACTTATAACTTCGGTTGTTGTGACTGGTCTGACTTCTTTACGTCGGCCAGTCTTTAAGTTATTTTATAGCAATCCATTTTATTAGGACCTCGTCAGGTCCTTTCTATGGATCACTTTCTATAACTTCTTACATTATCCTGTTTTCATCTTTGCTAATTTTGTAGAGATTGGGTTAAATCCTCGTTTGGTCAACCTTTTAATGAAGTTGGTTTTCATTTTTGGCCCTTATCGTGATCGCATAGTGAATTTGATTTTCACTTTCTGCTGATCTGTAGCTTTATAATCAGACGATGAATGTTTCAGATTAATGCGGCTTGAGCATTTGTAGAAGATCTAAACAGATTTCATTCAAAAGAAAATGCAAATATATACATGCTGGAGGTTAATCCTCTAAGTCGGGTGATTTGTAGGTCTTGGCTTGGCACCTCATTAAAAAACCTTTTCAAGAAAAAGAGTGCGCCTTATCCAAAATCCTTTATCATCCCTAACTATAGTACCTTCTTAGGTTACAGGCATGCCATGACCTAGGAACCTCTTTCCTGTTGAGTTTGGTCAGTCTGTAGTAGCCCTTTCCAAGTACTTCTATGACTCGACAGGGTTCTTTCCAGTTTGCTGCCAGCTTTCCTTCTCCAGGTCGAGTTATTTCGATATCGTTTCGGATTAGAATGAGGTCGTTTTCAGTAAAAACTCGCTGTACTACCTTTTGATTGTATCTCGTAGCCATTCGTCATTTTAATGCTTCTTCCCTAATCCGAGCTATTTCTCGGATTTCTGGAAGTAGGTCAAGTTCTTCCCTTTGAAGTTGGGAATTGGCTTCTTTATTATAGTGAATTACTCTAGGCGACCTTTCTTCAATCTCCACTGGGATCATTGCCTCTATTCCGTATGCTAATCGAAAGGGTGATTCCTTTGTGGTGGAATGTGGCGTTGTTCGATATGCCATAGGACTTGTGGGAGCTTCTCGGCCCAGGCTCCCTTTGCATCTTGTAGTCTCCGTTTCAGCCCAGCCAGTATGACTTTGTTGGCAGCTTCGGCTTGTCCATTGGCTTGGGGATGTTCTACGGAAGTGAATTATTGTTTTATGCTCAAGTCGGCCGCTAACTTTCTGAAGCTTGCATCTGTGAACTGGGTACCATTGTCTGTGGTGATGGAGTATGGAACCCCGAACCTTGTGACAATGTTCCTATATAGAAATTTTCGACTTCTTTGAGCAGTGGCGTTAGCTAGGGGTTCTGCCTCGATCCACTTTGTGAAATAGTCTATCCCCACTATGAGGAATTTGACTTGTCCTGATCCCTGAGGGGAGGGTCCGAGAAGGTCGAGTCCCCATTTTGCGAATGGCCAAGGTGAGGTCACGCTGATGAGCTCCTCTGGCGGGGCGATGTGAAAGATGGCATGTTTCTGAAATGATGGACATGTCTTTACGAACTCTATAGCTTTTTTTTTGTACAGTTGGCCAATAAAACCCTGCCCGAAGTACTTTTTTGGTAAGTCCCTGTGCTCCTAGGTGATTGCCACAAATGCCACTGTGTACTTCTTCTAGGACTTCATTTGTGTTAGAAGTCGGTACACATTTTAACAATGGTATTGAAATCCCTCTTTTTTTATAGAGTATTATTTATGATAGTGTAGTATTGTGCCTCCCGTTTCAACCTCTTTGTCTCATTTTCCTCTGTGGGGAGTGCTTTTGTTTTGAGGTAGTTAATTATAGGGTTCATCCATCCTTGATCCTGACCTGTTATGGTCAGGACTTTTTCTTCTTCCGAGATTGATGGATTCTGTAGAATTTCTTGGATGAGGCTTCTATTGTTGCCCCCTGGTTTGGTGCTGGCTTGTTTTGAGAGTGCGTCAGCTCGGGCATTCTGTTCTCGGGGTATGTGACGGATCTCATATTCTCTGAGTTGTCCGAGCTGTTCCCTGGTTTTGTCCAAGTACTTTTTCATAGTGGGTCTTTGGCTTGATAGCTTCCTGCTATTTGTGAAGTGACTACCTGTGAGTCGCTGAAGATGATAAGCTTTTGAGCTCCAACTTCCCTAGCCAGCTTCAAACTAGCTAGCAGTGCTTCATATTCTGCTTGGTTGTTTAAGGTAGGGAACCCAAATTCGAGGGAGAGTTCGATTTGGGTTCCTTGGTTGCTTTCAATTATCACACCCGCGCCGCTTCCAGTTTTATTTGAGGAACCGTGCACGTAGAGATTTTATTCTCTGAGAATTTTTGGTGTGTCTGTAAATTCTGCAATGAAGTCGGCCAGGTATTGTGATTTGATGGCTGTCCGAGATTCGTATTGAAGATCGAATTCGGACAACTCGACTGCCCATTACAAGATTCTGCCCGCTTGGTTTGTTTTCTGTAGAATCCTTTTTATGGGCTGGTTGGTCCGAACTCTAATGGTGTGGGCTTGGAAATATGGATAAAGTCGTCGAGATGTTAGTGTGAGAGCGTAGGCAAATTTTTCTATTTTTTAGTAGTTCAACTTGGCTCCTTGTAATGCTTTACTGATGAAGTATACAGGTTGTTGCCCACTGTCGTCTTCTCGGACCAATGCTGAGGCTACTGCCCGACTTCCTACCGCGAGGTACAATATGAGTGGTTCTCCTTCCCTTGGCCGAGTTAGGATAGGTGGCTGTCCCAGGAACCTTTTGAAATCTTGGAAGGCTTGCTCGCACTCCGTTGTCCATTCAAACTTCTTTCCCTTCCTTAGAGTGGCATAGAAGGGAAGAGATCTTATTGCTGATCCAGCTAGAAATCTGGACAAGGCTGCCAATCTCCCGTTGAGTTGTTGTACCTCTTTGACACAAGTCGGACTCTTCATGTCGAGTATGGCCCGACATTTATCCGGGTTTGCTTTGATTCATCTTTGTGTGAACATAAAACCCAAGAATTTTCCAGCTTCTACCGCGATGTGTGTATTTTACGGGATTGAGTCGCATGCCATGGCGTTTTTTAGTGTCGAATACTTGGGTTAGGTTAGACAATAGCATCTCTTCATTTTGTTTCTTTATTAGCATGTCGTCTACATAGACTTCCATGATTTTTCTGATGTGATTCGAAAAGACCTTATTCATTAATCTCTGATAAGTAGCTCCCGCATTTTTAAGACCGAAAGGCATGACGACGTAGCAGTAGTTCGCTTTTGGGGTTAAGAAGGAAGTTTTTTCTTGATCGGGTGGATACATCGGGATCTGATTGTATCCCGAGTATGCATCTGTTCATACCCTGGGTCAAGCTGTCCGACCCGGGATGTTTAGTGACAAGCCGACCGACCTCTTCAGGTCAGACTATCCGACCTCTTCTCAAAAGAGCTCGGCCAAATGCCCGACCTCTTCTCAAAGAGCTCGGCCAACTCGCCAAAGGAGCCCAAAGCAGGCCCAAAACGAAGGAACACAGCCCAATCTAAAGGCAGCCAAAGCCCAGAAAGATAAAGGCGGTTCCCCTGAAGATAAGATGACCTCACTCAAAGATAAAGATAAAATAAGATAGGATAACTAACTTATCTTATCTGAAAAGGTCACTCCTCACCATTATAAATACACTTGAGCACCCAGGTATAACTCATACTCTGATTCTACTCAATACCTGCTTAATACCCTTGCTAACTTAAGCATTGGAGTCCCTTGCAGGTACCCCCCACCCTCCGGAGATGAAGGATCAGCATCATCACCAAGTCCAACGAGTCAGACACAGCGACTCCGATCACCATCATCAAGATCGGACTCTGCAGCTCCGACCAGCATGGAAGATCTCGTCCGAGATCGACCTACAGTTTCAGGTAACCCTCGGAACATTGGCGCCGTTGCCGGGGAACCTAGAAGTCATCCCATCACCATGGCGGATGACCATGACAACGACCATGATTCAGATCTAGAGGATAGAACGCCGCACAAAAACGCAGACACTACACCAAAGGATACTACTCAACTTAACAACAAAAAGGATTCTCCAAACACAGAAGCCACGGAGGCGCTTCAAGACCGTTTAAAACAACTGGAAGAAGAAGCCCAACATCAACGAGAGGCTTAGAAAGACGTACAAAGGGAGATAAAGTGACGCTGGGAATTAGAGGACAAACTCCTAAAACTCGAAGCCGATCTCAAGGCCAAAGCTAATCGATCCTCTCATGAGGATAGCTCCTACAAGGACCAAGATCCATTCACCAAAGAGATCATGAAAGCTAAAGGTCCCAAAGGACTTCAAAGCTCCAGACATGACCCCGTACGATGGCACATCAGATCCAAGCCATCATCTTAGCAATTTCAAAAGCAGGATGTATTTCACGGAGGCCTCAGATGCAATCCGTTATTCTCCATCCAGAAGGACAAAGCCAAACACGCACCGAGCCTATTAGGGATCAAGCAAGGAGATCGAGAGAGCCTTCACAATAACATAGAAAGATTCAATAAAACATGTATGGGCATACAAAGTCTGCCAACAGAAGCAGCTATCAGGGTCCTCATCAATGGTCTACGAGAAGGACCTTTTAGCCACTCAATATCCAGGAAGCACTCAAACATCTCTAAACGAGGTACAAGAACGAGCAGAGAAGTACATCAACATGGAGGAAAACTCTCGACTAGGAGAGATCTCAAAAATCGAACATTTCTACTCCTCTCAGAATAAGGATAAAGAGTCCAAGAAAAAAGAATATCAACATGGAGAGAAGCGTAGAAAATACCACAATTACACCCCCTTCGGGTGTCTGTTGTGGATGTCTACCGAGAAATATGCAACACTGAGAAGATCCCATCAACTCGCCCAATCAAAAACAAAGAGGTCGGACGCGTTGAAGGTCCACCTCACACCAAAGAGGTCGGACAAAGTTGAAGGTCCATGATGACAAGTCATCATATACCCATTTTTCAAGCTAATTTCACTTGTTTTATTAGTCTTTATACACTTTCTTGCATCCTAAGTAAGTGATTTGGAGTGAAAATGCATAACTTCTTTAAATCAAGCAACCACCATGAAATTAACGTTAACTCATGAGGTTTAAGCTAATTTTAATTGAATTTTAATTGATTTATAAGCCTTATGAATTTAGTGATACTTGGAGTGGTTGTTTTGGTTTATTTTAGGTGAAGAAAAGAATAAAAGAGAAAAGCGTGGCCTAAGAAAGCGTGACCCAAGGAGAAGGAAGCGTGGTCAAAGGAAGGAAAAGTGTGCCGCATGCAATGGGGGAGGCAAGCATTGCCCTCCACAAGGGCACACTGCCCTCTAGGAGGGCAACATAAGGGAACAAGGCATAAAAGGCAACTCTGCCCTGCCCACTACAAGGGCAGAGCACAAATCTGTGCCTTGGAATCAAGAAGAAGAAAATGTTGCCCTGCCCTCCACAAGGGCAGTATCGGGCTCACAAGGGGAGAAAATCAAAGGAAAATGTCTCCAAATGCTTGCCACAAGAGTTGAACACGGGACCATGAGGAAGCAAGGAACTAAGTTCCATTACCGTGCCAAGAAAGCCAAAGAAAATGAATAAGCGTGTGTAGCAGCCAGGATTCGAACGCGGGACTTCAGTTAGTAAACACTGCCCTGCCCTCCGCGAGGGCAGGGCAACATTTTGTGTGGCATGATTCTGGCGCACCAAGAAACGAGTCTGACGCACCAAGGAATGAATCTGGCAGCACCAGCAGCGCACCACAGCACCCATCTGGCGCACCAATTTTTCCTGCCCTGCCCTCCGCGAGGGCAGGGCAGCGTTCTGCGCACCAAGACCGCACCAAGCCGCACCATGCACGCACCAAGCATCAAATCCTGCCCTGCCCTCCGCAAGGGCAGGGCAGCCTCCTGGAAGCTATTAATTTTGGGCCAAAAATTGAATTAAAAATCCAATTCAATTCATTTCTTCACCAAAACAAAAGCCCATCCAAATCCCAAAATCCAAGAATAGAGAGTGTATAAATAGGAGCTAGTTTGATGTAATTAGGACCTTTTACTTGACTTTTGAATTTTGCACTTTCTTTGAGCTTTGAATTTTATTTTTGCATTTGGGAGCTTCTCTTGGTGACTTCACTGAGATTTCAGAGAATTGGGGAGGAGAATTGATCTCTCTTCTTCCTCGTTCTTGCTTAGGCCCTTTTAATTTCCTTGTTTTGAGTTTTGGGTGTGAAGAATTGAGGAAATTCTGTCTCAATCTCCATTCAAAATCTCTTTAAACATCTTTCTGCACAATTGAGTTTAATTTCAATTTCCTTTACTGCTTCTTCTTCATTTTCTTGTCAATTGCTTTGAGAACTTGGATCTAGGAAGGTAATTGAGATCTAGGCTCTGCTACCTAGTCTCTGGAGTCCTGAGATCCCAATTTACTTTTGGTTCTTCTGTGAACCCTGCTGCACTTTCCTTTCAATTTCTGTTTGAATTCTCATTGCTCCCAATTAAATTTCTGCTCTATCAATTGTGGCAATTCAATTTCTCTTTGTTTAGATTCTGCAATCCCAGTTCTCGAATCCCTTTTACATTCAAGCAATTTACATTCCTTGCCATTTAAGTTACTGCAATTTACATTTCTTGCACTTTAAGTTTCAGTCATTTACTTTCTTGTTCTTTAAGATTAAGCAAGTTTATTTTCCTGTTCTTTAATTTACTGCAATTCTCCTTTCCCCCTTTATATTCCAAGCAATTAAGCTTCTGTTAAAATACAACCCACTCAACTAAAACTTGATTCGCTTGACTAAATCAACCACTAAACTAAAATTGCTCAATCCTTCAATCCCTATGGGATCGACCTCACTCATGTGAGTTATTATTACTTGATGCGACCCGGTACACTTGCCGGTGAGTTTTGTGTTGGATCGCTTTCCACACATCAAGTTTTTGGCGCCGTTGCCGGGGATTGAAATAGATTGACAATGATTAAGTGAAGTGGAGATCTAGATCAAGCACTTTTTCTTTATTTTTTGGCTAACACACTAACTGTTTGAATTTTTGCTTAAACTAACTAAAACTTCATTCTAGCTGTAGATTGAAGTTTCATTGGTTTTCTGGATCTGTGTGTTTATTGTTGTGTGTTTGTATGTCAGGTACAGGAAGATCTTCCCCCATTCTCTCTGAAATTGACCAAAGAACTCTTCGAAGAATAAGAAGAGCTGAAAGAGGGAAGAACGTTATTGGAGAGGAAGAATCTGAGGAGGAATTCCAAGAAATGGAAGGAGATCCATCAAATCTCAATCAACCAGGAGGAGAGGACAACAATAACCAACAACAAAGAAGAGTCCTAGCTTCATATACATTTGCAAATGCTAGACACTGTGGAAGTAGCATTCTTCCTCCTAATGTCAATGCAAATAATTTTGAACTAAAGCCACAACTCATCACTTTGGTTCAAAACAACTGTTCTTTTGGAGGAGGACCTTTGGAGGACCCAAATCAACATTTATCCACCTTCTTGAGAATCTGTGACACTGTGAAAACCAATGGTGTGCCTCCTGACAGTTACAAGTTGTTGCTCTTTCCATTTTCTCTCAGAGATAAAGCCACTCAATGGCTAGAGACCTTTCCAAAAGAAAGCATCAACACTTGGGATGACTTAGTGAGCAAATTCCTTGCCAAATTTTATCCCCCTCAAAGAATCCTAAGATTGAAGACTGAGGTGCAGACATTCACTCAAATGGAGGCTGAAAACTTATATGAAGCATGGGAAAGATATAAGGCACTATTGAGGAAATGTCCACCAGAGATGTTCACTGAGTGGGACAAGTTGCAGAACTTCTATGAGGGGCTCACTCTTAAGGCTCAAGAAGCACTTGATCATTCAGCTGGAGGCTCTTTGCAACTCATGAAAACTACAGAGGAAGCTCAAAACCTCATTGATATGGTGGCCAATAACCAATATTTCTTTGCTCATCAAAGACAACGTCAACCATCACAAAGAAGAGGAGTAATGGAGTTGGAAGGAGTGGATTCAATTCTGGCTCAGAACAAGATAATGCAGCAGCAGATTCAATAGCAGTTTGAGCAAATGGCCAAAAGGATTGATGGCTTGCAAGTTGCATCAGTGAGTGCCACAAGCCAACCACCAACTACTTGGGTGCAAAGTGAAGAAACTCAAGAGGAGCAACAGCAAGAGCAAGTCCAGTACATGCACAACCAAAATCCTGGAACAAATGAAGTCTATGGTGATACTTACAATCCATCTTGGAAGAATCATCCCAACCTCAGATGGGGAGACAACCATAATCAAAATCAACAACCATGGCAAAGAAACTCAAGTCAGAATAATTGGAAAAGCACAAACCACAACCCCCAGCCAAACACTAACCAAAATACCTACAGAAAACCACAAAATAATTACCCCAACTCTAACCATTATCCACCCAATAACCACCCAACAAATCAAAACACCTATCATCATCCATCAACGACCCAAAACCAACCAATTTCACAAGAATCCCAGAGAATCACTAATCTAGAGCTGCTCATGGAGAAAATGATGAAGAACCAAGAATTGACAACAAAGAACCAAGAAGCTTCCATGAAGAACCTAGAAAGGCAAATTGGGCAAATCTCCAAACAAATTTCTGTTGAAAAACCATCAAGCTCACTGCCTAGTGACACCATTCCCAACCCAAAGGAAGAATGCAAGGTCGTGCAACTAAGAAGTGGAAAAGTGTTAGTGGATGGTAACCAAGGAGCAACCAAGAACAATGACAATGAGTCAATAAAGAATGATGAATCCATCAACAAGGACATGTTAAGCAAGGATGTCCCAAAAAAACTCACAGAGGAGAACAACGAACCACAGAATCTGAAGAAAGGAAAGCAGATCAGGGAAGAACCAAATCTAAGACAATATCAAGTGGAGAAGAACTTAACACCACCACTGCCTTATCCACAGAGATTTCACAAAGAGACAAAGGATCAGCATTTTCACAAATTTCTTGAGACTTTCAAGAAGCTGGAAATCAACATACCTTTAGCTGAGGCATTGGAGCAAATGCCTCTGTATGCCAAGTTCTTGAAAGAGCTCATCAACAAGAAGAGAAGTTGGAGTGAAAAGGAGACTTTAATGCTTAGTGAAGAATGCAGTGCAATCATTAAAAAGGGACTCCCTCCCAAGCTTGAAGATCCTGGAGGTTTCTTCCTACCATGCACTATTGGAAACCTATTCATCAACAAGGGAATGTGTGATTTAGGAGCAAGCATAAATCTAATCCCATCTTCTTTAGTGAAAAAGCTTGGCATAGAGGAGGTGAAGCCAATACAGATGTCCTTGGAGTTGGTGGATCAATCAGTAGTATATCCTAAAGGGCTGATTGAGAACCTGTTAGTTAAGGTTGACAAGTTCATATATCCTGCAGATTTTGTGGTCCTGGATTCTTCAGAAAATGGAAATGACTCCATAATACTTGGTCGACCATTTTTGGCCACTGCTAGAGCCATTGTGGATATAGAGCAGGGAGAGTTAACCCTCAGGATGCATGAGGAGAGCATCATCTTGAAAGTCTTTCCAGAATTACAAAGGAATGAAGAAACAAGCAAAACAAGTGGTGATCTCCTTCCAAAGCAAGCAACCGACAAGGCAGTAGAACAGAAAAACAAGCTTGTACAAGGAGAAAAAGGAATTCAAAAGGAAGCAGGGGTGATAAACAAGAAGGAAGGTATCACAACCCAAGTCACTGACAAGAAAGAAAGATCAACAAGAAAGAAAAAGATGAAGAGCAAGAACAAGGCTCACAAAGGGTGGAAGAACAAGAAAATTCCAACTGAGGGATTTTCCAAAGGTGACAAAGTACAATTAGTATATCAACAACTAGGAACAGAAGATTATTACACTGTCAACCAAATACTTTCTCTTGAACATATGGAAATTGAGCATCAAGGCACACAGAGAAAGCTTACAGTGAGAGGTGACAAGTTGAGACATCACCAACATCAACCACCCTAAAGGGAGTTCAATGTCAAGCTAGTGACAATAAAAGAGCGCTTCATGGGAGGCAACCCATGATTTAAGATTTCTGTCTTCCCTTTTCATTCAATAAGCTATGATTCCTCTGAGTATGATTGTGAATTTTCATGCCTGATAAATACATACATTGTTTTAAAGCACATGTCAAACTTCTAAGTTTGGTGTACCTTAAGGCACACCCAAGTTCATTTTTCAAAAAAAAAAAAGGGGATTAGTCTTAGAACATATGCATAATTCTTTTGATGAAGCATATGACCAAACACTAAGTTTGGTGTCTGCATGTGTAACAATGTTCAGAAGATCATTTCCCAATCATGAACTCAAAACCATACAGAAAGGGATCATGCATCAATTTTTTTTATATAAAATGCATCAATTGTGAAGAATGGTTTGCATTGTTAAGCCATTCCCTCAATAAAAGATAAGTTTGGTGTTCACCAACTTTTAGCATCTTTAATTAAGGGACACAATTGACCAAAAAAAATATATATATAGAATAAATAACAATTAAACAAACCAAAACAAATTTTTTTATTGCAAATAAATTGCCAACGACTATATTAATGTTCTAAGGCTAGCTGTTTTGGTTCAGGTAGGAGAAAAAGATTAAGACAAAAGCAAGGAGGGGCCACGGCTAGGATAAGCTATGTGAGGATGGTCACATGTGCCTAGAAGAATGCGCTCATGGGGAAGCAGAATTTGCATGCATGCATGCATCATTGAACGCCTAAATGCATGCAGCCAATGGGAGGAGGATCCTCGTCAAAGCCTCAACAATGCATGCAGACCGTCCATCCCATGAACCTCTTAGATGAACAACTCAATCTCAACCCTTCATGAGCACCAACGAGCTCTTTCTTCATTCATTGTGGTTTTGTTGGAAAGCTTGAAGAATCTGCCTATTAATAGCCGTAGCACTAAACGGTTTACACACTCATTCAAGCTACCTTCATATGAAAATCATAATCCTCTTTACTCCTAAAACCAACATAATTCCCTTGTCTCACAACAGAACCAAACCAAAACTCTTCCCAAACACAACACATACTTCTTCTTTTCTCACTTTTCCTTTCTTTTCACCTCAAATCCAATGACCTCTTCAAGTTCAAAAAGGAGGCCGGGAAAGGAACCTATGGTAGCCGAACCTCCATCCTTTGATGCAACCAAATTTAGATCCCAATTCCATGAAGGGAGATATCATAGGTTCATGAAGACAAAGAATGTCATCTATGAGAAAGGTCTTGATTTGAAGGAAGGAGAATATCCCATCATGAGGCAAATCACTAAAGAAAGAAGGTGGGAACTCTTATGTGCTCCTCTTGTTGACATCAGTGCAGTCATGATCAGGGAGTTCTATGCAAATGCTGTAAAAGAAAACAAAGATAGTGCCCCTTACACAAGTTATGTCAGAGGAGTTGAAGTGAGTTTTAGCCCAGCTACCATCACAAGGGCCCTCAAGTTGAGAACCATAACTTATGCAGAGCCCAGTTATGAAACCAGATTGCAGATGGAAAACAATCCTGATGAGATCTTGCAAGGGTTATGTGTAGAGAATACAGATTGGGAAAGAGATTCAAAGGGAGTTCCAAGTCACTTGAGAAGGATAAATCTTACTCCTGTGGCCAAGGGATGGTATGAAATAGTGAGAAGATCTATCCTTCCTACTGGAAACGCCTCTTGGGTCACAATCAAACGGGCACTCTTGACGTACTGCATCTTACATGGAGGTGAAATCAACCTCGCACAACTCATAGCCGACAGTATTCAAGAGATGGCCAATAGCACAAGCAAATCAAGTAGTCTTGGACATCCAAGTACCATCCTCAGGCTACGTGACAAAGCTAGAGTAATCTTTGAAGATGAGGACACAGAAAAAGTGAAAAAGGGAAAAGGAATCACCAAAAAGAGTATGGAGGGAATGAATGAAGAAGAAGATCAAGAAGGGGTGGTAGCTCCTAGACAAAGGATATCACAAAGAGAGGAAGGACGAAATCAAGCTCATGATGCCATAGACATGAGCCAATTACAAAGATCAATTGAAGAACTCTCTCAGCAACTCATGCAGGCTCAACAAGGCCAAAATCAGGGGGGCCAAGAGAAATATCTAGAGCCCCATCCAGAATTTATAGAGCAATATTTGAAAGATAAAGAGGAACGAGAAGCTTGGCAGCATCAAATGGAAGAGAAACAAGAGAGATGGCAACAACAAATGATGACTCAGCAGCAAGAATTTCAAGCACAGATTCTTGAAGGACAAAAAGAGCAATATAAAGAATTCAAAGAATCATATGATAAGCTGTATTTTAGTCAAGCTAAAGCAGGGGAATATAGTCACAACCTGTATCAATGGAAGAATATTCATCACACCATGGGAGAAGTTAGATACGCACAAAGAATGGAGAATGATGAAAACATGCAAGCAAGGTTGGAGTACTTGACCCACAATTTGCCAACACTCAATCCTGAGATCAAGCCATTTGAGCAATGCCCTGAATTTTTAGCCAAGCAACAGGCAAGATCTCATCAATATACTGAGGCAACTTTTAAAAGATTGGAAGACGTTGGGCTCTCAGGACTCTTAGATTCTGTTTGGGGTAGAAGATGTCCTGGTGAAGAGATCCGAGATTATTCCAAGACAGGGAAGAGAAAGAAGAAAAAGGGAGAATCAAGCAGCAGCCACGACCATTAGAAGGTGGCAAAGTTCTTTCATATTTCCTCTTTCATGTCTCTAATAAGGAGATGCATATCTGAAACATGATATGCCTCCATCATCTATTTCTTTTTACTTCATGCAATTGTTGTTCTTTGTTTTCATTTTTAGTTATTTAATAAATAGCTAGAGAAATGCTAAATCTGCATAATGCTTGTTATCCATCACTTAGCTTAAAATTTTGTCTTGTTTCCCACATGCTTAAATAAAAGAGATTTGTTTGAATTGAAAAGTGAAATATCCAATGTTGCATAAGTAAGAATGGAAGTTAATGGTGGTATATGTGTTTGATTAAATGCATAACTCATGAAATAATTGTTGCATAATATCATTCTCATTCAAATGTGAGTTAGCTTGCTGTTACAAAGACTCTTATCAATAATGAAAAAGCCCTTGGGAACAAAAACAAAAAGAAAAGGAAGGAGAAAAAGCCAAAATGGCAAGAAAAACAAAGAATAAAGGTTGGACACCAATAGCTTGGACCCTAGGACATATGCCTGTGATGTTCTTGTACTAAGATATGCTTGGATGAGTAAATTCTAAGGGGTATTTTAAAACCCGGTCACTTAGATCAACTGATTTGGGATGGCCAATTGAAAGTCCACACTAAAGAGCAACTTAGATACAAAACATTTAGTTATCCAAAGAGATGATGGGCATCAATGATCCTAGGAAGAAATAGTGAGCCATGTGTCTGTGGTGGAGAAATGTTGGGTAAAAGAAAAAAATAAAGCCAAAGGCTACTACTGCAACATTAGACACCAAACCTCTAAAGGAATAATAAGCTTGTTAAGCATTATAAGCCAAGAAAAGTTAGCAAGGGAGTAATTAAAAAGTGAGTCTTCTAACAGCAAGTTTAGCAAGCCTTTGAGGAAAGATGTATATTATGTAACAGCAATAATAATTGAGTTATCATTGTCTGCATAAAGATCCCATAAATCAAGTTCTGCTATATGCCTAATAAGGATATGTGTTCTTTTCTTAATTCATTTCAATTGCTCTTAAATTTGATGCTTGCTTGGGGACAAGCAAGATTTAAGTTTGGTGTTGTGATGACAAGTCATCATATACCCATTTTTCAAGCTAATTTCACTTGTTTTATTAGTCTTTATACACTTTCTTGCATCCTAAGTAAGTGATTTGGAGTGAAAATGCATAACTTCTTTAAATCAAGCAACCACCATGAAATTAATGTTAACTCATGAGGTTTAAGCTAATTTTAATTGAATTTTAATTGATTTATAAGCCTTATGAATTTAGTGATACTTGGAGTGGTTGTTTTGGTTTATTTTAGGTGAAGAAAAGAATAAAAGAGAAAAGCGTGGCCTAAGAAAGCGTGACCCAAGGAGAAGGAAGCGTGGTCAAAGGAAGGAAAAGTGTGCCGCATGCAATGGGGGAGGCAAGCATTGCCCTCCACAAGGGCACACTGCCCTCTAGGAGGGCAACATAAGGGAACAAGGCATAAAAGGCAACTCTGCCCTGCCCACTACAAGGGCAGAGCACAAATCTGTGCCTTGGAATCAAGAAGAAGAAAATGTTGCCCTGCCCTCCACAAGGGCAGTATCGGGCTCACAAGGGGAGAAAATCAAAGGAAAATGTCTCCAAATGCTTGCCACAAGAGTTGAACACGGGACCATGAGGAAGCAAGGAACTAAGTTCCATTACCGTGCCAAGAAAGCCAAAGAAAATGAATAAGCATGTGTAGCAGCCAGGATTCGAACGCGGGACTTCAGTTAGTAAACACTGCCCTGCCCTCCGCGAGGGCAGGGCAGCATTTTGTGTGGCATGATTCTGGCGCACCAAGAAACGAGTCTGGCGCACCAAGGAATGAATCTGGCAGCACCAGCAGCGCACCACAGCACCCATCTGGCGCACCAATTTTTCCTGCCCTGCCCTCCGCGAGGGCAGGGCAGCGTTCTGCGCACCAAGACCGCACCAAGCCGCACCATGCACGCACCAAGCATCAAATCCTGCCCTGCCCTCCGCAAGGGCAGGGCAACCTCCTGGAAGCTATTAATTTTGGGCCAAAAATTGAATTAAAAATCCAATTCAATTCATTTCTTCACCAAAACAAAAGCCCATCCAAATCCCAAAATCCAAGAATAGAGAGTGTATAAATAGGAGCTAGTTTGATGTAATTAGGACCTTTTACTTGACTTTTGAATTTTGCACTTTCTTTGAGCTTTGAATTTTATTTTTGCATTTGGGAGCTTCTCTTGGTGACTTCACTGAGATTTCAGAGAATTGGGGAGGAGAATTAATCTCTCTTCTTCCTCGTTCTTGCTTAGGCCCTTTTAATTTCCTTGTTTTGAGTTTTGGGTGTGAAGAATTGAGGAAATTCTGTCTCAATCTCCATTCAAAATCTCTTTAAACATCTTTCTGCACAATTGAGTTTAATTTCAATTTCCTTTACTGCTTCTTCTTCATTTTCTTGTCAATTGCTTTGAGAACTTGGATCTAGGAAGGTAATTGAGATCTAGGCTCTGCTACCTAGTCTCTGGAGTCCTGAGATCCCAATTTACTTTTGGTTCTTCTGTGAACCCTGCTGCACTTTTCTTTCAATTTCTGTTTGAATTCTCATTGCTCCCAATTAAATTTCTGCTCTATCAATTGTGGCAATTCAATTTCTCTTTGTTTAGATTCTGCAATCCCAGTCCTCGAATCCCTTTTACATTCAAGCAATTTACATTCCTTGCCATTTAAGTTACTGCAATTTACATTTCTTGCACTTTAAGTTTCAGTCATTTACTTTCTTGTTCTTTAAGATTAAGCAAGTTTATTTTCCTGTTCTTTAATTTACTGAAATTCTCCTTTCCCCCTTTATATTCCAAGCAATTTAGCTTCTGTTAAAATACAACCTACTCAACTAAAACTTGATTCGCTTGACTAAATCAACCACTAAACTAAAATTGCTCAATCCTTCAATCCCTGTGGGATCGACCTCACTCATGTGAGTTATTATTACTTGATGCGACCCGGTACACTTGCCGGTGAGTTTTGTGTTGGATCGCTTTCCACACATCAGTCCACCTCACACCAAAGAGGTCGGACAAAGTTGAAAGTCCACCTCACACCAAAGTGGTCGGACAAGTTGAAGGTCCACCTCACACCAAAGAGGTCAGACGAGTTGAAGGTCCACCTCACACCAAAGAGGTCGGACAAAGTTGAAGGTCCATCTCACACCAAAGTGGTCGGACAAGTTGAAGGTTAACCTCACACCAAAGAGGTCGGACAAGTCGAACGTCTCACACCAAAGAGGTCGAACGAGTTGAACGTCCACCTCACACCCTTGAGAGACATGTTCATGGAGGATTCGCAGGAGGAAGGATCTCTAAATCATCTCACAAAGGACACCTCAAAGAGGTATATTAAGGAAGGGAGAGAGGTTTGAATTGAACTATGAGGTGCAAACAAGCGTTTCGAGATTTTGAAAATTCTTAGGGCAACCACCCATTCTTAGCCAACGAAGGGAAAGTGAAAAGCTCATATTATACCTCGTAGTGGGAAGTCTGGCAATAGCCTCATCACTAGTTAAATAAGACAAAAGTGGGCAACAACCCGTCTACTTCATCATCAAGGCTCTACAAGGGGACGAACTAAACTATCAAGAGATAGAGCAGTTCGCCTACGCCCTCATACTCACCTCTCGATGACTCCACCCATACTTTCAAGCTCACACTATCAGAGTTCGGACCAACCAGCCCATAGAAGGCATCCTACAAAAAACAGACTTAGCAGGAAGAATTCTACAGTGGGCAGTCAAGTTATCCGAAATCGATCTTCGACATAAAGCTCAGACAGCCATCAAATCACAGTATCTGGCCGACTTTATTACAGAGTACACTGACACCCCGGGAACTCCTACAAAATGGAAACTCTACAAGGACGACTCTCCAAACAAAGCTGGAAGTGGTGCAGGTGTAATTATAGAAAGCGATCAGGGAAGCCAAATCAAGCTAAATAACTAAGCTGAATATGAGGTACTACTAGCTAGTTTAAGGCTAGCTAAGAAGATAGGAGCTTACCGTGTCCAGTGATTCACAAGTAGTCACCTCACAAATAGAAGGGAGCAACCAAGCTGAGGATCCCACCTTGAAAAAATAGCCCGGACAATCCGGGGGACCCTGGACAAAACCAGAGAACAGCCCAGACAATTCGGGGGACCCTGGATAAAAACAAAAAAAAGCTCGGACAATTCGGGGAATATGAAGTCCGACACATACCTCGGGAGCAGAATGCCCGAGCTGATGAATTTTCAAAACTAGCCATCATCAAACCAGGAGGCAATAACAGAAGCCTCATCCAGGCTACATTACAAGACCACAACAAGGAAGGAAAACAAACCCTCTCCTCGGGGTCTGGCGACACCAACTCATTCTACGGAACCTCCTAAGTCGCACACAGTACTCAGGGTCAGCTACAATAACACGCATTAAAACTATGGAATCCAGTCAATCAGACATGCCGTCCGGGATCTTAGTAGACATCTCAGCAATATTTTTTCAAGAAGACATAGGTTAACCATGGGGTTATTACCAAACAACTCGGACAAATAAGGAAACAACTCGGACAATAACAACAAAACATCAAGGGTCAGACACAACAGTAAAAGGGAAACCCCAAGACTGACACGAAAGTCCAGGGGCAACCTTTGGAGGCAACAAGAGAGCAAAAACCCAAATGCAAAGTCAAAGCTTTACATCAAAAGCATGTTAGCTTCTACATTGCCCCACCAGAGGAACTCATCAATGTAACATCACCTTGGCCGTTCGCAGAATGGGGACTCGACCTCCTCGGACCCCTTCCCCAAGGATCGGGACAAGTCATGTTCCTCATTGTAGGGGTGGATTAATTCACAAAATGGATTGAGGCAGAGCCCCTAGCTAATGTCACTGCTCAAAGAAGTCAGAAGTTCTTGTATAGAAACATTGTTACAAGGTGTGGGGTTCCTTACTCCATCACCACAGACAATGACACTCAATTCACAGACGCATGCTTTAGAAAGTTGGTAGCCGACTTGAAAATAAATCACCAATTCACATCCGTAGAACACCCACAGGCTAATGGACAAGTAGAAGCTGCCAACAAGGTTATACTAGCCGGGTTAAAATGGAAGCTACAGGACGCAAAGGGAGCTTGGGCTAAAGAGCTCCCACAAGTCCTATAGGTATATCGGACAACTCCACATTTCACCACAAAGGAATCACTTTTCCGATTGGCTTATGGAATGGAGGCAATGATACCGGTAGAAGTCGAAGAAGGATCTCCCAAAACGATCCTCTACAACGAAAAAGCTCATTCTAAATGACATCGGAACTAGTCGACCGGAAGAGGAAAAGCTAGCAGCTAATTGGAAAGGACCTTCCCAAGTCACGGAAGTACTGGAGAAAGGTCACCACAAAGTGTCCGACCTCGAGGGACGAAAGCTACCAAGGTCATGGCATGCCTGCAAAAGGCGCTAGGCCGAGATCTAAAAGATTGCCAAACCTAGAAGGGTAAGCACTAACATGTACACACTCTTATTCATATCTTCATTTTATTGTTTAAAAGTTTGCAGATTCCCTAAAAAGTTTCCTACCAAGACGTCCGATTATGACAGGTCGGTAAGGTGAAAATCAAATTCACCGCCTGATCACGACAAAGGTCGGCACAGTGAAAACCAACTTCACCGCCCGACCACGATGAAAACCGAATTCATCGTTTGATTTTGACAAAGGTTGGCAAGGTGAAAACCAAATTCACCGCCCGATCACAACAAAGTCAACAAGATAAAAGCCAAATTCATCGTCCAATTACAAAGCGACAGGTCGGCAAGGTGAAAACCAACTTCACCACCCGACCACGATGAAAACCAAATTCATCGTTTGATGTCGACAAAGGTCGACAAAGTGAAAACTAAATTCACTACTCAATCAAGACGCATTATTCTGAAGCATTCATCATCTGATTATAAAGCAACAGATCGACAGAAAGTGAAGAACAGATTCACTGTACGATCTCGATAGGAATGATCGTCCGACAAAGGTGAAAACGCGATTCACCTAAAGGACGATCAAACCGGGACAGAAACCACCATCTACGAATCGGCAAAGATGAACACAGAATAATGCAAGAAGTTATCAAAAGTGATCCCAAAAAGAACCTGACGAGGTCTTATGGATTGCTATATCATAACTTAAAAAGACTGGCCGACACTAAAAAGTCGGACCAAGTCAACCCAAGTTATCAGAAAATCCCTGGAAAGAGGTCTGGGCAACCCTATTAAAGAGGAATTGCTATAACTTAGAAGAGATCGAACTAACGAAGTCGGTCTCCTACAAGACAAGTTATAAAAGTAATCCCTGAAAGAGACCTAACAAAGGTCCAAGAAAGAGGATTACAAAAATAACTTAGAAGAGATCGACCTAACGAAGTCGGTCTCCTACAAAACAAGTTATAAAAGTAATCCCTGAAAGAGACCTGAACAAGGTCCAAGAAAGAGGATTACAGATATAACTTAGAAGAGCCCGACATGACAAAGTCGGCCCAAATGACAAAAGTTATAAAAGTAATCCCTGAAAGAGACTTGAACAAGGTCCAAGAAAGAGGATTACAGAAATAACTTAGGAGGACCCGACATGACAAAATCGGCCCAAACGACAAAAAAGTTATAAAAGTAATCCCTGAAAGAGACCTGAACAAGGTCCAAGAAAGAAGATTACAGAAATAACTCAGGAGAGCCCCGACACGACGAAAGTCGGCCCACAACACAAAAGTTATAAAAGTAATCCCTGAAAGAGACCTGAACAAGGTCCAAGAAAGAGGATTACAGAAATAACTTGGAAAGCTACAGATTGGACCGACAAGAAGAAGTCGGACCAACGAAAGCTACAGCTTAGACCGACAAGAAGAAGTTGGACCAACGAAAGCCACAGATTGGACCGATAAGAAGAAGTCGGACCAACGAAAGCTACAGCTTGGACCAATAAGAAGAAGTCGGACCAACGAAAGCTACAACTTGGACCGACAAGAAGAAGTCGGACCAACGAAAGCTACAGCTTGGACCGACAAGAAGAAGCCGGACCAACGAAAAACGTGCGCTAAAACGGACATAGCTCCGCCCAAAAAGCCACGGCTCCATGACAAGGCTATCAAAATTGTTTAGAATGACTAAAAAGTGTTCTACAAAAAAGGTCGTCGGACAAATTAGCCCCAAGGACCACCTCGACCAAGCAGAAAGTGGACAAAATCAGAAGTGATCAAAAGAGGTCGGACAACAAAGTACCGACACTCTACAAAGATCCACAAAAACGGACAAAGACATCTCGCAAACGGCCAGAGAAAGGCCAGGAATGTTTTGCTAAAAGGTACGAAGTCGTGAAAAAAGACACTACTTAAAAAGCAAAAAGCACAGCCTCAAAGACAGAGCTAAAAATTCATCCAAACAAACTATAAAAAGGTTCCCTATCAGAACACTACCTAAAAAGTTGTTGGATTATGACTAAAAAGCCCGAACAGAAAAGACAAACAAGTCGGAAGAAGGCTGAAAAGTCCCCTCAACAAAGTAAAAGGGGCAATACCAGACTCGCACAAGGAGAAACTACTCAAAGATCGACCAAAGTTAGGGTGCTTGAGCACGACTTCCCCGAAGAGATCGAAACTCTGAAAGCACGGTCTCACGGAAAAGTTCGAACTCAAGCAGGGGCAAAGTCATACAGGTCGACATCAGCTAAAGAAGAGGCGCAAGTACGACTTCAAAAAAGAACAATCCAAAAGGTTGGGAAACAACTTAAGGCTCAAATGTGCTTAGCAAAAAGGGATACAACTCCACTCAAAGAAGGCACAATCTAAAACAGGGCTACGAACATCATCCAAGACTAAAATAAAAGGTTCTATATAAAGAACACTAAAAAGTCATTGGACAAATCACTAAAAGTCTGGATATCAAGTCACAAGGACAACTTTGCCAAAGTAGAGGGTTGTCAACACAAACTTAAAGCAAGGCGTGATCCAGAAGGCAAGGGTAGAAAACCCACGCTACCATTCAAAAGAGGTTGGACTGTGAAGTACCAAACCTCTTGAAAATCTGCAAGATTGCAAAGCAATGAAGAAACAAGCAAGACAGATGCTTGAGCACTACTTCCAAAGAGATCGAAGCTCTGAAAAGCACGATCTCATGGAAAGATCGAACTCAAGCAGGGGCACTATTCATACCCTGGGTCAAGCTGTCCGACGCGGGATGTTTAGCGACAAGCTGATCGACCTCTTCAGGTTAGACTATCCGACCTCTTCTCAAAAGAGCTCGGCCTAATGCCCGACCTCTTCTCAAAGAGCTCGGCCAACTCGCCAAAGGAGCCCAAAGTAGGCCCAAAACGAAGGAACACAGCCCAATCTAAAGGCAGCCAAAGCCTAGAAAGATAAAGGCAGTTCCCCTGAAGATAAGATGACCTCACTCAAAGATAAAGATAAGATAAGATAAGATAACTAACTTATCTTATCTAAAAAGGTCACTCCTCACCATTATAAATACACTGGAGCACCCAGGTATAACTCATACTCTGATTCTACTCAATACCTGCTTAATACCCTTCCTAACTTAAGCATCGGAGTCCCTTGCAGGTACCCCCCACCCTCCGGGGACGAAGGATTAGCATCATCACCAAGTCCAACGAGTCGGACACAGCGACTCCGATCACCATCATCAAGATCGGACTCCGCAGCTCCGACCAGCATATAAGATCTCGTCCGAGATCGACCTACAGTTTCAGGTAACCCTCAAAACAGCGTCCATGAACGAGAGGTATTTATATCCTAAGGAAGCATCTACCAGAGCGTCAATACTTGGGAGTGGATAAGGATCTTTTGGGCAGGCTTTGTTGAGATCAGTGTAGTCGGTACACATTCGTCACTTCCCGTTTGGCTTTTTCACCAAGATGACATTAGCCAGCCATAGTGGGTATTTGACTTCTCTTATGAATCCTGCCTCTAGTAGAGCTTGTACCTGCTCTTCCATAGCTTGGGAGCGTTCTGGTCCGAGCTTTCTACGCCTCTGTTGTGCTGGCCGATATCCTGGGTAGACTGATAGCTTGGGGTCTATGCCTGGCATGTCTGCGGCCTTCCATGCAAAGAGATCGACGTTATTTTGCAAGAACTGTATGAGTGACTCTTTTATGTTTCCTTTTAGGATTGTACCGATATTGGTTGTTTGGTCTGGGGTGTTCCCGATCTGGACTTTTCTATTTCACCTTCAGGTTGTGGGCGGAGTTCTTCCCGCCTCTGTACTCCACCGAGCTCGATTGTGAGAAATTCTTCTCCTCTGTTTAGACTTTCATGGTAACACTGGTGCGCAATCTTTTAGTCTGCTTTTATTGTAGCTATCCCTTCTACAGTTAGAATTTGATGCATAGATGTAGGGTTGAGACTATTGCGCCGAGCTGATTCAATGTTGTCCGGCCTATTAAGGCATTATAGGCTGAACTTACGTCGACCACTATGTAATCTATCTTGAGTGTTCTTAACTAGTTTCCTTTTCTAAAGGTTGTATGCAGCGAGATGTATCCAAGCGGTTGAACCGGGGTGTCTCCCAGTCCGAACAGGCTGTTCGGATATGCTCTGAGTTCTTCTTCTTCCAAGCCGAGCTTGTCGAAGGTAGTTTTGAACAAGATGTCGGCGGAGCTCCCTTGGTCTATCAGTGTGCAGTGGATATTTGCATTTGCCAGTATAACAGTGATGACCATGGGATCGTCGTGTCCTGAGATTATACCGAATGCCTCTTCTTTGGTGAAAGTAATCGCGCATGATATACTTCTTTAAGATATCTTTTGCGAGATGATTTGGAGACTTCTCCTCCCGCAAATCCGCCATGTATCATGTGAATGTGTCTTTCTGGTGTACGAAGTGACCGCTCGGTTCGTCCGACATCTTCTTCCCTTCTTCTTTTTCTTTGCTCATCGTCCCGGGTGGCCAGATACCGATCTAGCTTCCCCTCTCTTACTAGCTTTTCTATGACATTTTTTAAGTCGAAACATTCATTGGTGGAATGCCCGCAGATTCGATGATATTCACAATATTCGCCCCGATTTCCTCCTCCTTTTTTGCCTTTGAGTGGTCGGGCTGGAGGTATTTTTTCAGTGTGGCAAACCTCTCTGTAGACATCCACAAGGGACACCCGAAGAGGGGTGTAATTGTGATACTTTTTTATTTTTTCTCCATGTCAATCTTCCTTCTTTTTAGACTCTTTGTCCTTATCTCAGGAGGTGAATCCGGATTTTCAGGTCTCTCCTAGTCGAGAGTTTTCCTCCATGTTGATGTACTTCTCTGCTTGTTCTTGTACTTCGTTTAGAGATGCGGGATATTTTTTTGATATAGATTGGCTAAAAGGTCCCTCTCGTAAGCCATTGATGAGACTCATAATGGCAGCCTCTGTTGGTAGACTCTGTATGTCCAGGTGCGTTTTGTTGAATCTTTCTATGTAGTTGCGAAGACTTTCCCGTTCTCCTTGCCTGATTCCAAATAGACTTGGGGCGTGCTTAGTCTTGTCTTTTTGGATGGAGAATTTGGCCAAAAACTTCTTGGCCAAGTCGTCAAAACTCGAGATGGACCTAGGAGGTAAATTGTCGAACCACCTAATTGCCGTCTTTGTTAAAATAGTCGGAAAGGCTTTGCAACGAGCTGCATCTGAGGCATCGGTGAGGTACATTCTACTTCTGAAATTACTGAGATGATGGTCGGGATCTGTAGTGCCATCGTACAAAGTTATATCTTGGATTTTAAAGTCTTTTGGGATTTTGGTCTTCATGATCTCCTTGGTGAATGTATCTTGTTCCTTGCGGGAGCTGTCCTCATGAGGGGATCGGTTGGCTTTGGTCTTGAGATCGGCTTCGAGTTTTAGGAGTTTGTCCTCAAATTCCCGGCGTCACCTTTTTTCCTTCTGTAGGTCTTTCTCAGCCTCTCGTTGATGTAGGGCTTTTTCTTCGATTTGTTTTAAACGGCCTTGAAGCGCCTCCATGGCTCCCGCGTTTGAATTATTTTTGTTAAGTTGAGGAGTATCCTTTGGTATAGTGTCCATGTTTTTGTGCGGCGTTCTATCCCCTAGGTCTGAATTGTGGTCGTTATCATGGTCGTCTACCATGATGATGGGATGACTTCCAGGTTCCCCGACAACGGCGCCAATGTTCCGAGGGTTACCTGAAACTGTAGGTTGATCTCGGATGACATCTTCTATACTGGTCAGAGCTGTTGTATCCAATTTGCTCAGAGCTGTTGTATCCAATTTGCTGGATTTGGTGGTGGTGCTGATTCTCGTCCCCGGAGGGTGGGGGTACCTACAAGGGACTCCGATGCTTAAGTTAGCAAGGGTATTAAGTAGGTATTGAGTAGAATCAGAGTATGAGTTATACCTGGGTGCTCCAGTTTATTTATAATAGCATGGAGTGACCTTCTTAAATAAGATAAGTTAGTTATCTTATCTTATCTTTATCTTTTGGGTGAGATCATCTTATCTTCACGGGAACCGCCCTTCTCCCTGTAGGCTTGGACTGCCTTGGTCTTTGGTACGCGGTCCTCCGTTAGGGCCCTTCTTTGGGCTTTTCTGGTGACTTGGCCGAGCTCTTTGAGAAGAGGTCAGGTTGTCCTGACCTAAAGAGGTCGGTTGCTTTGTCTGTAGAACATCCCGGGTCAGACAGCTTGACCCAGGGTATGAATAGGCAGTGAATTTAGTTTTCACTTTTGCTGATCTGTAGCTTTATAATCGGGCGATGAAATTT